>NC_050578.1:54981711-55708418 GCF_011100635.1 Trichosurus vulpecula
CACCAGGTGGGCCTGGGGCCAGAAGCTACTGCAGCTGTAGTTCTGTAGCTGCACCACCTCTGCTGCCTCCGGGGGTGGTGGCCGAACGGCCAACTCCTTTCACTCCCGCAGCTTTTCCCACTAACCTTCTCTGTTGTCTTTGGTGTTTATGGGTTGAGAAGTCTGGTAACTGCCACAGCTCACTGATTCAGGGTGCTAGGGCCTGTTCAGCCCAGCTCCCGGTCAGGTTGGTCCTGCCGCCGCCCACTCTGGGCTCTGCTCCCAGCTCTGGTGTGCAATACACCTAACCCAGCGACCATCCAGGCTGTCCTGGGCTGGAGCCCTGCTTCCCTCTGCTACTTCGTGGGTTCTGCAGTTCTTCTCTGTTGTCTTTGGTGTTTGTGGATTGAAAAGTCTGGTAACTGCCGCAGCTCACTGATTCAGAGTGCTAGGGCCTGTTCTGCCCTGCTCCTGGTCTGATTGGTGCATGCTGGGCTCCGCTCGCCTCTGCTCCCAGCTCCGTGGGCAATAGACCTCACCCAGTGACCATCCAGGCTTTCCTGCGCTGGAGCCCTGCTTCCCTCTGCTATTTTGTAGGTTCTGCAGTTCTAGAATTTGTTCAGAGCCATTTTTTAAAGGTTTTTGGAGGGACTTGGAGGGGAGCTCACACAGGTCCCTGCTTTCCAGCTGACATCTTGGCTCTGTCCCCCTGTCTGTATAATCTTACTACAAATATTTTTCTTGAATCTTTCCTCCCCACCCAAAAAGGATCTAGATACACAAGAAAAACTAAAGATTGTTCAGAGTGATCTGAAGGAGCACCAAGACACAATCAATGAACTAAAAGAATGTGTTTCAGAGAAGACAGCTCAAGTGTCAGAGACTCAAGAAGCTTTTGAAAAAGTTAATGCTGAATTGCAAAGAAGGGTAGGTTTCTTTTTTTTTTTTGATATCACAAATTTATTTTATTTCCCAACCACAGTACAATAAAAAGGATGATTGCACATGAAACTGCAAATCTACCATGTACAACTTGTTATTCCCTACAACTATATAGCAAAGTTGTCTTGTAAATTTTTTTTTCTTCACTTCCCCCACCCCACTCTAGAGATGGCTAACATTAGACATATATGGGCATATAATGTAAAATTATTCCATAGATACTTCTATTTCTTAGTTCTTTTTCTGGATTCAGATAGCATCTTTCTTCATATGTCCTTTATTTTTAATTTGTGGATTTATAATAGTCAAAATGACTTAGGCACTTAAAATCATTCTTAAGACAATATTGCTGTTTCTATATACAATGTTCTCTTGGTTCTGCTCACTTCACTCTTCATTATTTTGTGCAAGTCTTTCCATGCCTTCCTAAGATCACTGAGCTCTTCATTTCTAGTGGCACAGTAGTATTCCATCACAAACATCCACCAGTACTTGTTCAGACATTCCCCAATTGATGGGTATCCTTGCAATTTCCATTTTATTTCCACCAAAAAGATAGCTGCTATAAACATCCCATTCACATTCAGTTATAATTACTGTTTGTGAATTTCCCTCCATCTTATTTTTACTCACTGTTTTCTTTCTCAGACTCTCTTTTTTACACTATCCTTGTTACTTTATCTTCTCTGCCTACCCTCCCAGCCCCTACTTCAGCCCAGCAGCCCCCCATCTCCTCCCCCACAAACCCCTGGACACAATTCAGAAAATAACAGAAAAGGAGCATTGTAATGAGGCCTAGGGCAATATTACCCACAACTTAAGATTAAGGTTAAGATTAAAATCTTATTATAATAAGCTGCCAAAAATAAAATGAAAACAAAAATCAGTAAGCAAAGGAAAAAACCCAGCCAAAGTAGATCTGGGTTCATGTATAAAGAAAGACAGTGAGGTAAAAAAAAGCTACTCCCACCCCAAAGAGTGACATCAAATGGTCACAAGCCCAAAAAGAGTTCTTAGAAGAACTTAAAAAGGAATTCAAAAATCAAGAGAGATGGAAGAAAAATTAGGGGAAAAAATAAAAGCAATCCAAGACAGTTATAAAAAGAAAGTTATCCAATTGGAAAAAGAGGTCCAAAATGTTAAAGAAGAAAATAACTCCTTGAAAACTGGAATTGGGTTCAGTGAGTGGTGGCACAGTGAGTAGAGCAGCGGCCCTGGAGTGAGGAGGACCAGAGTTCAAATCCAGCCCCAAACACTTGCCACACTTACTAGCTGTGTGACCTTGGGCAAGTCACTTAACCCCAATTGCCCTGCCTTCCCCCCTCCAAAAAGAAAAAAAAAAAGAAAACTGGAATTGGGCAAGAGGAATTGAATGGCATTATACAATACCATGAAATGATAAAACTAGAAAAAATAGAAGAGATTCTGAACATCTCATTAGGAAAACAACTGATCTAGAGAACATATCAGGGAGAGACAATATAAGAATTGTCAGACTCCATAAAGGTTATGATCAAAAAAAAGAGTCTAGATACAATACAACAAGAAATTGTTAAGGAAAATTGCCCTGAAGTTCTAGAACAAGAAGGTAAAGTAGAAGTAGAAGACAATCTACTGTTCACCAATTGCAAGAGATCCCAGGAGGAAAACTTACAGGAGTGTCATAGCAAAGTTTAAAAATTCCCAGGTTAAGGAGAAAATATTGCAAGCAACAAGAAAAAAAAACAATTGCTGTTTGAAGTATAATGTTTGGGGTTGTGACCAAAAATAACTTACCAAGGGGTGGAGACAAGATGGCAAAGTAAAGGCAGGGACTCACCTGAGCTCTCCTCAGAATCCCTCCAAATACCTTTAAAAATGACTCTAAACAAATTCTAGAGCAGCAGAACCCTCAAAAAGACAGAGTGAAGCAAATTTCCAGCCGAAGACAACCTTGAAGGTCGACAGGAAAGGTCTTTTGCAACAGGCTGAGAGAAGAGTACAGTCCAGCACAGGCTGAATAAGCACAGCCCAGACCCCAGCAAACCTGGAGCTGGGCTCAGGGGACTGAATCACTGGCAGCAGTGGTGGTTTCCACACTTCTCAGCTCACAGACAGCAAAGACAACCTAGAAGGTCAGCAGGAAAGGTCTGTCAGACCTGGGTGATAGAGGATCATAGTCCAGTGCAGGCATAGCCATGGCCCCAGCAAACCAGGAGCACGTCTTGGGAGTGACTGAATTAGCCCAGCAACAACAGCACCTGCTTTTGGAGCTCTCAGCCTACAGACAGTAAGGGAATCGAACAACTGGTCGGAAAAAGGTTACAGCTAGCACTAAGGCAGGACCCTGTTGCATTGCCCGTACTTCAGTCTGGGTTGCAGTCCTGGCTGGCAGTCCCAGTGTGTAGCAACAATCTACTAGCAGCTACTGTGGCTATGTGAGACCAACAGCAACCATCACACAGAAGGCCGCTAACACAGATTCTTTGATCTGCTTTTCTAAGGAAAGCAACTTTAAGGGGTTAACAATCTCAGTTTAATCAAACATACATATATCAGTCACTTAGCTCTGGTGGAAAAGATCAGCCCCCTGGACTTCAAGGCAAATACAAACAGAAATTACAAATATCAACAGACAGACCTTGTCTGATTTACCAAAGAAACACCAATATCCGTCTGCGTTATCAAAGCCGGGGGGCAGTTACGGCTTGCCCAGAGTCTCAATACTCTTTCCATGAGTTAGCCACAAAAGTCAAACACCAAGCCCCCCCCAATTATATCCTGTTTGGTGCCCTGAGGGCTATGACCTCACCCAGGCTGCGTATGTGAAAGTTCTTATCCCCAGCATCACATCATATACAAGTAAATTACTTCTGATTGCTTCAGTGATGAGAAATAGCTGAGAAATACTCCAAGACAAAGGCAGCAAAAGGTTTCCCCCCAATTCAAACAAAGGGGAGACTTGATAGTCTTAGCATCCCAAAAGGGGAGAACAACAAAAAGTCTGATTGCCATAATATGGTACAAGGAGAAGCACTAGCATAGCAGAACTTTCAGCAGCAATAGAGAGGACAACCCTCCTCACAATTCTGGAACAGAAAAGAGTGCTTCTGGTTTCTCACAGACCAGAGCACAGACTAGAAGAGTAAACACCTCTCCTTTCATCATACCACCTTGGAATAACAAACCTTACACGTCTCTGGAAGTGTCTCTGAAAACAGCTGCACAAAACCCCTAAAACTTGGGACAGTTCACCCTCCACACTGGAAGTAGAGCCCTACCTTAACAAAGAATTAAAAAGTCAAGTAATATGATGGGAAAGTGAGCAAAGAAGAGGGAAAAACTCAGAGTACAGAATCTTACTTTGGTGACAAGGAAGATCAAAACACACTCAGAAGACAACAAAGTCAAAGGTCCTATATCCAAAGCCTCCAAGAGAAATATCAATGCTTCTCAGGGCATGGAAGAGTTCAAAAAGGATTTTGCAAATCAAGTAAAGGAAGTAGAGGAAAAATTGGGAAGAGAAATGAGAGTTAATACAAGAAATTATGAAAAATGAGTCAATAGCTTGATAAAGGAGACCTGAAAAAATACTGAAGAAGATAACACCTTAAAAAATAGACTAGACCAATGGCAAAACAGGTCCAAAAAGCCAATGAAGAGAAGAATGCCTTAAAAAGCATAATTGGGGATGGCGGCTGGTAAGCAGGGACTAGTGTGAGCTCCATACCAAGTCCCTCCAAAAGCCTATAAAAAATGGCTCTGAACCAATTCTAGAATGACAGAACCCACAGAACAGCAGAGGGAAGCAGGGCTCCAGCCCAGGACAGCCTGGATGGTCTCTGGGTGAGGTCTATCCCACACGGAGCTGGGAGCTGGGAACGGAGTGGAGCAGAGCCCAGCCTGAGCAGCGTGGAACAACCAAACTTGGAGTCAGGCGGATGGGGCCCCTAGCTCCCTGAATATGTGAGCTGTGGCAGTTACCAGACTCCTCAACCCACAAACACCAAAGACTGCAGAGAAGGTTAGTGGGAAAAGCTGCGGGAGTGGAAGGAGTTCGCGGTTCGGCTTCCAGCCCCTGGGGCAGCCGAGGTGGGGCAGCTACAGTTGCTGCTGCTTCTGGCCCAGGCCCACCTGGTGGGAGGAATTAAGTGGTGGATCAGAGCAGGAGTGCAACAGCCTGCTGAAGATCTAAGCCCAGCCTGGCCTGGGGGTTCTTGGGGAAGGAGTAGTGCGGGTCTGACAGAGCTGGCACCTCCCCCCCAAACGTGGAACATAGAACTCGTTAGTCTACAAGCAGTCATACCCCACTGAAAAACTCAAGGGTCAAGTTAGTTGGTTGGGAATATGGCCAGGCAGCGAAAGCACACCCAGATTCAGTCTCAGACTTTGGATTCTTTCTTTGGTGACAAAGAAGACCAAAACATACAGCCTAAAGAAGACAACAAAGTCATAGAGCCTACAACAAAAGCCTCCAAGAAAAACATGAACTGGCCCCAGGCCATGGAAGAGCTCAAAAAGGATTTGGAAAAGCAAGTTAGAGAAGTAGAGGAAAAATTGGGAAGAGAAATGAGAAGGATGCGAGAAAACCATGAAAAACAAGTCAATGACTTGCTAAAGGAGACCCAAAAAAATACTGAAAAATACACTGAAGAAAACAACACCTTAAAAAACAGACTAACTCAAATGGCAAGAGAGCTCCAAAAAGCCAGTGAGGAGAAGAACGCCTTGAAGGGCAGAATTAGCCAAATGGAATAGGAGGTCCAAAAGACCACTGAGGAAAATACTACTTTAAAAATGAGATTGGAGCAAGTGGAAGCTAGTGACTTTATGAGAAATCAGGATATTATAAAACAGAACCAAAGGAATGAAAAAATGGAAGACAATGTGAAATATCTCCTTGGAAAAACCACTGACCTGGAAAGTAGATCCAGGAGAGATAATTTAAAAATTATTGGACTACCTGAAAGCCATGATCAAAAAAAGAGCCTAGATACCATCTTTCAAGAAATTATCAAGGAGAACTGCCCTGATATTCTAGAGCCACAGGGCAAGATAGAAATTGAAAGAATCCATCGATCGCCTCCTCAAATAGATCCCAAAAAGAAATCTCCTAGGAATATTGTCACCAAATTCCAGAGCTCCCAGATCAAGGAGAAAATACTGCAAGCAGCCAGAAAGAAACAATTTGAGTATTGTGGAAACCCAATCAAAATAACCCAAGATCTGGCAGCTTCTACATTAAGCTATCGAAGGGCTTGGAATGCGATATTCCGGAGGTCAATGGAGCTCGGATTAAAACCTAGAATCACCTACCCAGCAAAACTGAGTGTCATGCTCCAAGGCAAAATACGGATTTTCAATAAAATAGAGGACTTTCAAGCTTTCTCAGTGAAAAGACCAGAACTGAATAGAAAATTTGACTTTCAAACACAAGAATCAAGAGAAGCATGAAAAGGTAATCAAGAAACAGAAATTGCAAGGGACTTACTAAAGTTGAACTGTTTTGTTTACGTTCCTTCATGGGAAGATGACATGTATGATTCATGAGACCTCAGTATTAGGGTAGCTGAAGGGAATATGCATATATATGTTTATGTATATATATGTGTATGTATATATATATATATGTATATATATATACATATATATGTATATATATATATGTAAAAGAGAGAGAGCAGACACAGGGTGAGTTGAAGATGAATGGAAGATATCTAAAAGAAATAAAATGAAATTAAGGGATGAGAGAGCAACATACTGAGAGAGAGAGATAGGGAGAGATAGAATGAGGTGGATTATCTCGCATAAAGGTGGCAAGAGGAAGCAGTTCTGTTGTAGGAGGGGAGAGGGCAGGTGAGGGGGGAATGAGTGAACCTTGCTCTCATCAGATTTGGCCTGAGGAGGGAATACCATACATACTGAGTTGGGTATCTTACCCCACAGGAAAGAAGAAGGAGGAAGATTAAAAAAAAATAAAATAAAAGGGGGGGAGGATGATGGAGGGGAGGGCAGATGGGGGTGGAGGTAATCAAAACAAACACTGGAAAGGGGACAGGGTAAAGGGAGAAAATTCAATAAAGCGGGATGGGTTGGGAAGGAGCAAAATGTAGTTAGTCTTTCACAACATGAGTATTGTGGAAGGGTTATACATAATGATACACATGTGGCCTAGGTTGAATTGCTCGACTTCTTAGGGAGGATGGGTGGGAAGGGAAGAGGGGAGAGAATTTGGAACTCAAAGTTTTAAAAACAGATGTTCATAAACAAAAAAAAAAGTTTTTGCATGCAACTAAAAAATAAGATACACAGGCAATGGGGCATAGAAATTTATCTTGCCCTACAAGAAAGGAAGGGAAAGGGGGGTGATAGAGGGGAGGGCTGACTGGGGAACAGGGCAACCAGAATATATGCCATCTTGGAGTGGGGGGGAGGGTAGAAATGGGAAGAAAATTTGTAATTCAAACTGTTGTGAAAATCAATGCTGAAAACTAAATATGTTAAATAAATAAATTTAAATTTAAAAAAAAACATAATTGGACAAATGAAAAAGGAGGTTCAAAAGCTCACTGAAGAAAATAATTCCTTAAAAATTAGAATGGAGCAAATGTAAGCTAATGACTTAATGAGAAATCAAAGAAATCATAAAACAAAACCAAAAGCATGAAAACAGAGAAGACAATGTGAAATATCTCATTGGGATAACAACTGACCTGGAAAGTAGATCCAGGAAAGATAATTTAAAAATTATTGGCCTGTTTGAATGCCATGATCTCAAAAATAACCTAGACATCATCATTTAAGGAATTATCAAGGAAAAGTGCCCTGATATTCTAGAACCAGAGGGTAAAATAGAAATTGAAATAATCTACCCATCACCTCCTGAACAAGATCCAAAAATGAAAACTTCCAAGAATATTATAGCTAAATTCTAGAGTTCCCAGGTCAAGGAGAAAATATTCCGAGCAGCCAGACAGAAACAATTCAAGTATGATGGAGCCGCACTCAGGATAACACAGGATTTAACAGCTTCTACATTAAAGAATTAGAGGGCTTGGAATATGATATTCCTGAAGGCAAAGGAGCTGGGATTACAACCAAGAACCACCTACCCAGCAAAACTGAGTATAATCCTTCAGGAGGAAAAATGGATATTCAATGAAATAGAAGCATTCTTGAGAAAAGACCAGGGCTAAATAGAAAATCTGACTTTCAAATACAAGACTCAAGAGAAGCAGGAAAAGGTAAATAGGAAAGAGAAATCATAAGAGACATTAAAGTTAGATTGTTTATATTCCTATATGAAAAGATATTTGTAATTCATAAGACCGTTATCATTATTAGGGTAGTTAGAAGGAGTACTTATAGACAGAGGACACATGTGTGAGTTGAATAGGAAGGGGTGATATCTTAAAAATAAAATTAAGGGGTGAGAGGAATTTGCTGGGAGAAAACGAAAGGGAAAGGTAGAATGGGGTAAATTATGTCACATAAAAGAGGCAAGAAAAATTTCAGTGGAATGAAAGAAGGGGGAGGTAAGAGGGAGTGAGCGAACCTTACTTGCATCAGAACTGGCTGAAAGATGGAATAATATACACACTTAGTTGGGTATAGAAATCTATTTTACCTTACAGGAAAGTAGTCAGGGAAAAGAATGGGGGGGGGGGTGATCAGAAGCAAAATGCTTTTGAGGAGGGACAGGGTGAAAGGAGAGAGAATAAATGGGGGAGAGGGAATAAGGTGTAGGGAAATATAATCAGTCTTTTATAACATTACTATCATGGAAGTATTTTGCATGACTGCACATGTATAACCTCTATTGAATTGATTGCCTTCTCAATAAGGAGGGGGAGGAAGGCAGAGAATTCAGAACTCAGTTTTAGAAATGAATGTTAAAATTCTCTTTACATGTAACTGGGGAAAAACAAAATACTAAATGAAAATTAAAAAAAGAATACCTTACCCAGCAAAACTGAGTATAATCTTGAATGAAAAAAATTGGCATTTGACGACCTGTAAGACTTTCAGGTATTTATAACAGAAAGTCCAGAACTCAATGGAAAATTTGATATAAAAGATCCAGAGGACATATTGTTCTTTTTTGTCCTTCATTCTCAAAGATGACCATCAAATTGTGAAGGTGATGTGATGACTTGCAAGGAAATTAGATTTTCAGTTAGAGCAGGCTGTACAAAGTCACCACCCTCACTTTCTCCTGTGGAGAACATTAAAGACTATTTCTAAGGCACTCCTTAAGGTCAAATTGTTTACTTATTATAAATATGAAAATGTTATCAGTATTCTTAAAGCTGTCATCATTACTAAGGTACTTTGAAAGAAAGTTTGGGGCTGAGTTGTATATGGTGGGATAATTCTAAGCCACAAAATTGCATTGGAAAAGGTAAAAAGGAACAATTATATTATAGAAAGGTGGCATGAAAGGAAGAACTAATACAGAGGAAGCAGTTGGGGGGGGTGGTAATGTTGGAGCCTTACTCTCCTCTAAGTTGAAAAGGAAACTATATATCTGGAACGGTTGGAGAAGTCTTCTGAACATGTGTAAAGAAGTGAAAACTGGAGAGCCAGGGTGGGAGTTTTGGGAGGTAGAGAATAGGTTTATTTTTTTGTGGCTAGATAAACCTTGAGGTCATAAATACTATGACTTAATCTTTTTGAGTATCTCTGTGGGCCCTTCAGAACATAACTGTTTATGATAAATTTGTATTTTTTTTCCTTATCTGAAATAAGATTCAACAGCTTCAGGAGCACATTTGTAATGTCAGAGAAGTCACTGAGGCTCGGGAAAAAGTGAATGAGGTGGAACATTTGAAGGAGCAATTAAAGTCCAAAACTTCTACACTGGAGAGGATAGAGATGGAAAACCTGGAGCTGGCTCAGAAACTCCAGGCAAGTCTTGAAGAAACAACATCTGTAACTGAGGAGAGAGATGAATTGACAAAGACACAAGCAGCTCTTCACATAGAGAGGGACCAACTGAAAGAAACCGTAAGGGACCTTATAGCTAAGGTAAGCATCACCTTGTCACCTATTTAATAACTATGGTTTAATGAGAGTCTAATATTCCAAAAAAGTAACAGTAGTGTCTGTACAATCTTACTATAAATGTTTTTCTTGAATTTTTCCTTCCTCCTTATTCCCAAAAGGATCTGGAAACCCAAGAAAAACTAAAAGTTGCTGAGATGCATCTGAAGGAGCACCAAGAGGCTATTGATAAACTAAAAGGATGTGTTTCAGAGAAGACAGTTCAAGTATCAGAGACTCAAGCAGCTTTTGAAAAAATTAATGCTGAACTGCAGGAAAGGGTAGGTTTCTTCCCTTTTTTTTTAAATTACAAATTTATTTTCTTTTCAGTTCACAGAACAAAACAAGCATTTCCATAACACAGTACAATAAAAATGATGATTGCAAATGAAACTGCAAATCTGTCATGTGCAACTTGCTATTCCCTACAAATATATAGCAAAGTTATCTTGTAAATTACCTTTTTTTCTTCATTTCCTCTACACCATTCTAGAAATGGCTACTATTAGACATATATAGGCATATAATGTAAAATTATTCTATACATACTTCTATTTATTCGTTCTTTTTCAGGATTCAGATAGCATCTTTCTTCATATGTCCTTTATTTTTAATTTGTGGATTAATAATAGTCAAAATGACTTAGACACTCAAAGTCATTCTTAAAACAATATTGCTATTACTGTATACAATGTTCTTTTGGTTCTGCTCAATTTACTCCTCATTATTTTGTGCAAGTCTTTTCATTGAGCTAAGCTAAGATCATTGAGCTCTTCATTTCTTATGGCACAATAGTCTTCCATCACAACCATACATCACAACTTGTTCACACATTCTCCAATTGATGGGTATCCTTGCAATTTCTATTTTACTTCCACCAAAAAGATAGCTGCTATAAACATCCCATTCACATTCAGTTATAATTACTGTTTGTGAATTTCCCTCCATCTTATTTTTACTCACTGTTTTCTTTCTCAGACTCTCTTTTTATCCTATTCCTGTTACTTATCTTCTCCCCTTACCCTCCCAGCCCTCACTGTGCCCACCCCTCCAAGAGTCTCCCCCCACCCCATGCCTTCCCCCTAAACCCCTGGACACAATTCAGGAAATAACAGAAAAGGAACATTGTAAGGAGGCTACGGCAATATTACCCAGAACTCAAGTTTAAAATAAGTTGCTAAAAATAAAAATGAATAAGCAAAGGAAAAGGAACCCAACCAAAGAGAGCTACTGGTGTAAAAGAAGATCTGGGTTCATGTATAAAGAAAGATAGTGAGGTAAAAAAAGCCACTCCTACCCCAAAGAGTGGCATCAAATAGTCCCAAGTCCAAAAACTGTTCTTAGAAGAACTTAAAAAGGAATTCAAAAATCAAGAGAGATGGAGGAAAAACTAGGGGAAAAAAATAAAAATAATCCAAGAAAATTGCGAAAAGAATGTTAACCAATTAGAAAAAGAAGTCCGAAGTCTTGAGGAAAAAATAACTCCTTGAAAGCTGGAATTGGGCAAGAGGAATTGAATGGCATTATAAAATACCATGAAATAATTAAATTAGAAAAAATAGAAGAGAATCTGAAACATCTCACTAGAAAAACAACTGATCTGGAGAACATATTGGGGAGAGACAATATAAGAATTGTCAGACTCCACGAAGGTTATAATCAAATATTATAAGAAATTATTAAATATTATGTGAAATATTACAATAAATTGTTAATTATAAGAAAATTGCCCTGACGTTCTAGAAGAGGGTGAAATGGAAATAAAGAGCTACTATTCATCAACTGCAGCAGACCCCAAGAGGAAAATGTGTAAATACTGCAGAAATACAGTCAGGATTTCACAAGCCTAGCAGCTTCTACTCTAAAAGATCATAGTTCTTGGAACATCACATTTCAAAGAGCAAAAGATCTGGGGTTACATCCAAGAATAACTTACCCAGCAAAGTTGAGCATAATCATGAATGAAAAGGGGGGGGGGGGGGGTGGAGCCCAGATGGCGGCTGAAAGGCAAGGACTTGCATAATCTCCCCACCAGATCCCTCCAAAAACCTATAAATATGGCTCTGAACAAATTCTAGAGCTGCAGAACCCACGGAATAGCAAAGGGAAACAGGGCTCCACACCAGGACAGCCTGGATGGTTGCTGGGAAGGGTCTATCGCATGGAGCTTGGAGTGGAACAGAGCAGAGCCCAACATGGGCTGCACCAGGACCAACCAGACTGGGAGCCGGGTGGAACAGGCATAGCGCCCTGAATTAGTGAGCTGTGGCAGTTACAAGACTTCTCAACCCACAAATGCCAAAGACAACAGAGCAGGTTAGTGGAAAAAGCTGCTGGGAAAGAGAAAAAGGAGTTCACCATCAGCCACCGCCCGAGGTGCAGTGGAGGTGGTACAACTCTGAGGCTGTTTCCGGAGCTACAACTGCAGTTGCTTCTGGCCCCAGGCCCACCTGGTGGGAGGAATTAAATGGCTGATCTGAGCAGGAGTACGGAGTCGGCTTGGATCTGAGTTGCAGTCCAGGTTGGTGGTTCTTGGGAGAGGAGGAGTGCTGTTGTGGCAGAGCTTGGTGTGTAGAAATAGCTCTGAAAACAACAGCGCAGCCCCTCGAGCTTGGAACAAAGTACTCTCTACTCTACAAGCAGTCATACTCCAACAAAAAACTCAAGGGTCAGGTAGTTGACTGGGAACATGAACAGGCAGCGAAAACGGACTCAGATTCAGACTCAGACTTTGGAATATTTCTTTGGTGGCAAAGAAGACCAAAACATGCAGCCAGAAGAAGTCAACAAAGTCAACGAGCCTACATCAAAAGCCTCCAAGAAAAACATGAATTGGTCTCAGCCCATGGAAGAGCTCAAAAAGGTTTTGAAAGATTCCAAAGTCTGAGACTGAATCTGAGTGCATTTTCGCTGCCTGGCCATGTTCCCACCCAACTTACATGACCCTTGGGTTTTTTGTCAGGGTATGATTTCTTGTAGAGCAAAGAGTACTTTTTTCCAAACTGGAGAGGTTGCACTGTTGATTTCAGAGGTATTTATATACAGCCATCTCTGCCACACCAGCACTCCTCCTTCCCCAAGAACCGCCAACCTGGACCTGACGCAAATCTTAAGCAGGCTCTGCACTCCTGCTCTGATCCACCACTTAATTCCTCCCACCAGGTGGGCCTGGGGCCAGAAACTGCTGCAGCTGTAGTTCTGTAGCTGCACCATCCCCACTGCCCCTGGGGCGGTGGCTGAACCGCGAACTCTGTCCCCCACAGCTTTTCCCACTAACCTGCTCTGTTGTCTTTGGTGTTTGTTGGTTGAGAAGTCTGGTAACTGCCACAGCTCACTGGTTCAGGGTGCTAGGGCCTGTTCCACCCGGCTCCTGGTCTGGTTGGTCCTGCTGCCTCCCACACTGGGCTCTGCTCCCCTCCAATCCATGCGTGATAGACCTCATTCAGCGACCATCCAGGCTCCCTGCTTCCCTCTGCTATTTTGTGGGTTCTGCAGTTCTAGAATTTGTTCAGAGCCATTTTTCATAGGTTTTTGGAGGGACCTGGTGGGGAGCTCACGCAAGTCCCTGCTTTCCAGCTGCCATCTTGGCTATGCCCCTCAAAAAGGTTTTGGAAAAGCAAGTGAGAGAAGTAGAGGAAAAATTGGGAAGAGAAATGAGAGTGATGCAAGAAAATCATGAAAAACGAGTCAATGACTTGCTAAAGGAGACCCAAAAAAATACTGAAGAAAGTAACACCTTAAAAAACAGACTAACTCAAATGGCAAAAGAGCTCCAAAAAGCCAATGAGGAGAAGAATGCCTTGAAAGGCAGAATTAGCCAAATGGAAAAGGCGGTCCAAAGACTACTGAAGAAAATACTACCATAAAAATTAGATTGGAGCAAGTGGAAGCTAGTGACTTGATGAGAAATCAAGATATTATAAAACAGAACCAAAGGAATGAAAAAGTGAAATATCTCATTGGAAAAACCACTGACCTGGAAAATAGATCCAGGAGAGATAATTTAAAAATTATTGGACTACCTGAAAGCCGTGATCAAAAAAAGAGACTAGATACCGTCTTTGAAGAAATTATCAAGGAAAACTGCCCTGATATTCTAGAGCCAGAGGGTAAAATAGAAATTGAAAGGCTCTACCAATAGCCTCTTGAAAAGGATCCCAAAAACAAAACTCCTAGGAATATTGTCACCAAATTCCAGAGCTCCCAGATCAAGAAGAAAATACTGCAAGCAGCCAGAAAGAAACAATTTGAGTATTATGGAACATAATCAGGATAACACAAGATCTAGCACCTTCTACATTAAGGGATCGAAAGGCTTGGAATATGATATTCCAGAGGTCGATGGAGCTAGGATTAAAACCAAGAATCACCTACCCAGCAAAACTGAGTATCATGCTCCATCAAAATATGGCTTTTCAATAAAATAGAGGACTTTCAAGCTTTCTCAGTGAAAAGAACAGAGCTGAATAGAAAATTTGACTTTCAAACACAAGAATCAAGAGAAGCATGAAAAGGTAAACAAGAAAAAGAATTCAGAAGGGACTTACTAAAGTTGAACTGTTTTGTTTGCATTCCTACATGGAAAGATGATGTGTATGATTCATGAGACATCAGTATTAGGGTAGTTGAATATATATATATATATATATATATACATACATACATACACACACACACACATATATATATAGACAGAGGGCACAGGCTGAGTCAAATATGAAGAGATGATATCTAAAAAAATAAAATCAAATTAAGGGATGAGAGAGGAATATATTGAGAGATTGAGAAAGGGAGAGACAGAATCGGGTAAATTATCTTGCATAAAAGTGGCAAGAAAAAGCAGTTCTGTAGGAAGTGAAGAGGGGGCAAGTGAGGGGGAATGAGTCGATCTTGCTCTCATCGGATTTGACTTGAGGAGGAAATAACATACACACTCAATTGCGCATCTTACCCCACAGGAAAGAAGGAGGAAAGAGATAAAAAAGGGGGTATGATAGAAGGGAGGGCAAATAGGGGGAGGAGGTAACCAATAGCAAACACTTTTGAAAAGTGACAGGATCAAAGGAGAAAATTGGATAAAGGGGGACTGGATAGGAGGGAGCAGAATATAGTTAGTCTTTCACAGCATGAGTATTGTGGAAGGGTTTTACATAGTGATACATGTTTGACCTATGTTGAATTGCTTGCCTTCCTAGGGAGGGTGGGTGGAGAGGCAAGAGGGGAGGGAATTTGGAACTCGAAGTTTTAAAAGCAGATGTTAAAAAAAATTGGTTTTGAATGCAACTGGGAAATAAGATATACGGTAAATGGGGAATAAAAATCTATTTTGTCCCACAAGAAAGTAAGGGAAAATGGGATGGGGGGGAGTGGGGTGACAGAAGGGAGGGTTGACTGGGGAACGGGGCAATCAGAATATATGCCATTTTGGAGTTGGGGGGGAGGGTAGAAATGGGGAGAAAATTTGTAATTCAAAATGTTGTGGAAATCAATACTGAAAACTAAAAATATTAAATAACAATTTTTTAAAAAAGAAAATCATGAATGAAAAAAAAAAAGAATATTTGGTGAACTGAAAGACTTTCATGTATTTATAACAGAAAGTCCAGAACTCAATGGAAAATTTGATATAAGAGATCCAGGAGAAATATTTTTGTTATTTCTCAAAGAGGACCATGGTATCATGAAGGTGATGTCATGACTTGCAAGGGAATTAGGTTTAAGTGAGGGAAGTCTGTGCAAAGTCACCAGCCTCACTTTGTCCTGTGGAGAACATTAAAGACTAATTTTAAGGCACTCATTAATGTCAAACTGTTTACTTATTATAAACTTGAAAATGTTATCAGTATTCTTAAAACTGTCTACATTACTAAGGCAGTGTGAAACAGAGTTTGGGGCTAAATGTGGTGGAGTAATTCTAAACCACAAAGTTGGTTTGGAAAAGGTAAAAGAGAACAATTACATTATAAAAAGGAGAATGAAAGGGAGACCTAATGTGGAGGAGGCAGGTGGGGGTGGAGGGCTGGTGAAGTGTGTACAAAGTATACATCTGTAAGGGTGTAAAACTCTTCTGAACATGTAGAGAAGTGAGAAACCCAGGGCAGAGTAGTTGGGAGGGAGATGATGGGTTTATTTTTTCTGTGTCTGGTTAACCAATGAGGTTGTGAATACCATGACTTAATCTTTTTGAGTGGCCCAGTGGGCCTTTCAGAACATAACTGTTTATACTGAAGTATTTTTTTTTTCTTATTTGAAACAAGATTCAAGAGCTTCAGGAGAGTAGGGAGCAAGTTTTTAATATCAGAAAAGAAGTCACTGAGGCTCAGGAAAAGGTGAATGAGGTGGAACATTTGAAGGAGCAATTGAAGTCCAAAGATTCTACCCTGGAGAGGATAGAGATGGAAAACCTGGAGCTGGCTCAGAAACTCCAGGCAAGTCTTGAAAAAACAACATCTGTAACTGAGGAGAGAGATGAATTGACAAAGACACAAGCAGCTCTTCACCTAGAGAGGGATGGACTGAAAGAAACCATAAGGGACCTCATGGCTAAGGTAAGCATCACCTTGTCACTAATTTAATAACTATGGTTTAATGAGAGACTAGTATTCCAAAAATTAGACAGTAGTGTCTGCATAATCTTAGTATAAATATTTTTCTTGGCTCTTCCCTTCCTCCCCACTCCCAAAAGGATCTGGAAACACAAGAAAAACTAAAAATTGCTCAGATGGATCTGGAGGAGCATCAGGAGATAACTGACAAATTGAAACAATGCATTTCAGAGAAAGAAGCTCTAGAGAAAACTAGTGCTGAACTTCTAGAAAAGGTGGGTTTTTTTTTTTTTTTGCAAGGTTAAATAATTGACTTCTGAACTTACTGCATTGACCATGTTAGGCAGCATCATGAGCCTTTCCTAATACAACTATTTAACTGCATGCTAAATTAAATGTACTTAATATTTTTCCATTTCTCACAAGATTCAAGAACTTCAGGCAAAACAAGAGCAAATTTTTAATGTCAATGAAGATCAAGAAAAAATGAAGGAAATGGAACAGTTGAAGGAACAATTAAAATCCAAAGATTCTACCCTGGAGAGGATAGAGTTAGAAAACCTGGAGCTGGCTCAGAAACTCCAAGCCAGTGTTGAAGAAATGATATCTGTAATTGCGGAGAGAAATGAACTGACAAAGACACAAGAAGCTCTTCACATAGAGAGTGACCAACTGAAAGAAACCATAAGGGACCTCATAGCCAAGGTAAGCCTCACCTTCTAGCAAATATGTTTTTATGAGAACCTAGTCTTTTAGAAAGGACAAAAATGTGTTAGGATAATACTATTATAAATATAATCTTCGATCTTTCTTTAATATTATAGGATCAAGAAACGCAAGAAGAATTAACATTTGCTGATATGCGTCTAAAAGAAAACCAGGATATGATTGACAGACTAAAAGAATGCATTTCAGAGGTATCAAAGAGTCAAAACATTTTAGAGAAAACCAATGCAGAACTGCAGGTAAAGGTAGGTTTGGGTTTTTCGAGATGGATAACTTTCTGACAGGACTCTGTGTATACTGCTTTAATATTATTGGAAAGTATGGTGGACCTTTCCAAAGTAAGCTTTGTGATAGTCTTAAAGGAAATGTGAACCTCTCCAGTACCTTCTTCATACCCCTTGACATACTAGACCAACTATTTTATGTATTTTGTAATTAATTAGTATGGACTTCATTTCAGCTATTGCCTTTGGGGATTTTCTTATTTCTCTATAGAAAGGCTGCTAATTTTTTGTAGTTTTGCTTTGTAAACTGCTATTTTGTTAAAGCTTTTGTCTTAGGTAGCTTCTTTGCTGATTCCCTAGAATTCTCTAAGTAATTAGTGTATAAGTCCTGTGTCCTCCACTGGAAAGCTCTACCTGGATGTCTTATAGGTACCTCAAACTCAGCATATTTGGAAACAGAGTTCCTTTCCCCCCCAAACTCATTCCTCGTCTTTTTTATTCTCCCTCCCGCTCCTTCTCCAAAATGTCGGTGCCAATCTCAGCAGATATACTTTGTTTCCCAGGTTCACAACCTTTGAGTCATTTTCAACTCTTCCTTCTTCCTCACCATCCCACCTCCTATATGTAATTAGGGAACAAGTCTTAACACTCTTCCTCTGTAGCACTTCTCATATCTGTTCCTTCTCTGTCTTCTCACTGCAACTATTGCTATAGCTTTCTAATTGGTCTCCCTGCTTCTTCTTCCCCAGTCTATCCTCCTCAAAGCTTCCAAATTAATATCCCTAAAGCACAGATCTGGCCATGCCTTACTCAATAATCTTTATTTTTTTCAAAGTTATTTCATGTTACTCCCCTCATTTACTCTACATTATAGCCAGCCTGGTTTATCTCCTCTCTCAGAATTCACCAATCCATCTCTTGCCAATGCGCAGATTGTCCCCATTGCCTAGAATGCTTATCTTCCTTGCCTCCACCCCTTTGAATCCTCAACTTACGTGGCTATGTATTACTTCCTGTGGATAAATTTTCCTGATTCCCCTGACTTTTTCATATTCTCTTCAAATTATCATGTATTTCTCTTTGCACATGTTGTAGCTCCATAGTAAAAATGTAAATTCTTTGGGGGCAAGAACTAATTTTATTTCATCTTTGTATTCTCTACACCTAGCCCATTGCTTTAAACATAGAAAGTACCTAACAAAAGCTTGTTGTATTGAATCAAATGGCACTAACAAGAAATATGCACTGAGTAAGATACTTCAGAGCAGTATTCTTTTTGTACATACTTGTAAAAAAAAATAGTTAAGTGCTATAAATAAATGTATGGAGTAGTTATGAAATTCACCAAATGCAGTAATATTTTCTCTTCCAATAATAGAGTTTAGAAGACCAAAAGGAAGTAGAAAGTCCATCTATCTCTGATAAAGCACTGAAGGCAAACCCAATTAGAAAATGTATTCCAAGCAGATTATTGCGTATTAACAGAAAGAGGAGCATCCTTTAACTTTGGCATCATGGTGGTAGCAGTGACCATTGTATTTAACCAGAATTTTGTTGCTTCTCCTCATTGACTCTGTTTCCAGTCTGTGTGTATATATTGTCTTTTTGGCTCAGCTTTCTCATGCTTTTCTGAATTCTTCATATTCAGCATTCCTTACATTTTAGCAAGGAATGCCATTATAGTCATCACATGGTAATTTGCCTGTCCATTCCACATTTGTTGGGCACATGTTTCCTTTCCAGTTCTTTGTTATCATAAATAATTTTCTACGGACATAATACTATATATGTCTCTTTTTTTGCTTGTCAGTATTGCTTCCCTTCTCCTGAGAGAGAGCATCCCAGGAGTAGGATTTCTGTGTCAAAGGGTATGAAGAATTCAGTAACTTTTCTTGAATAAGACCAAATTTATTTCCATGATCAACTAATTTTATTGTAATTCCATTGCATTTATTATTTCATTAGTTACATTTATAACAATTAAAGTCTAGGTTTTTTCACTGATCTGCATAGAATTTTGATAACTTCAGCTGAGGTCTTACCCCTTTTTCCTATATAGCATTATATTCCTGAAATTTTATTCCTCAAAATTAGTATTGTCTAGCTCTGTAAATTGGTAATTTGATTGCTGAAGCACCAAAACTGTACAGTGATTTAGGTAGTGGTCATTTTTACGGCATTGACACTGAATCATAATTTTGAATCATTTTGCCCCTTCTACCTCTTCCCTGTTTACAATTTTTTTTTCCCTAGCCATAACTTGGGAAGCGATAACCCTTTTTTTCTCCTGATTTTTTTGAGGATTACATGCGATAGTTTGCTTACTGTGTATTCAGTTTCCTTTTAGTGAAACTTTCCAGTTATTGTTATCGTCATCATATATATTTTTCTATTCTACTTATTTTGTTCTGTGTGAGTTCTTGTGACCCTTTCCATACAGACATCTCCGAATTTCTCATATTCATTATAGTCCAGTATGACTTTTTGTATTTAGATGCAAATGATCACTGATAAATTGAAAGGGGATTTGTCAGAAAAGGATGCTCACATCTTTAGTATTCAAGGAGATCTAGAGAAAACAAATAATGAATTACAACAAAAGCTAAGAGCTACATGTTTAATGAAGCTTACTATAGACTAGGTGTCTGTGGGCTACCTTATAGAAGTGTTAGCAAAATTACCTCTATACTCACATACCAGTTACCTTTTTTTTTTAATCTATGTCTCAATATCCTAAAGCTTCAAGAAACAGAAGAGAACCTTGTCAGTATGAGAGAAGAAGTGAAGGAGACTGAGCTTCAAAGGCAATTGTTGTGTCATTTGGAGGAGCAGCTGAAGAACATGAATCACATGTTGTCTGTGGTAGAGACAGAGAAACTAGACCTGACTCAGAAACTTGATTCAAGTCTTAGTGAAATGAACGCTGTCATCAAGGAAAGAGATGCCCTGAAGGAGACAGAGAAGGCTCTCCAGATGGAAGTAAACCATTTGAAAGAAAGTCTGAAGAGCTACGCCCTGGTGAGAAGTGTTTTGCCCTGTTGATTAACTACTGTTGGCTGAACACAAATGAGAGGGTGTTCTAGCTGTAGACTGGAGCCATGACCAAAGGCTTTTAGAGGTAGCTGAGGGTGGGGAGACCATGCAGCCTTCCATTCACTTACCTCATTGGATCCTCAGGGCCTTGTTAGATAGCCCAGGCAACTCTTATCCCTTTTTGCAAATGGAAAAACTGAAGCTGAAGTTAAGTGAGTAGGCTAAGGTCATAGAGCTTGTAATCTGTTGGGCCTGGAGCTGGAGTCAAGGCTTCTCAATGCCAGGCCAGTGTCCCCCTTGTGACTGGGCTTTTTTTTTAATGTGAAGTTCTATCAATATGTATTGTAGTAATACAGTAATCAAATCAATTAATAAGCATGTATTAAGTGCCTGCTGTGTGTAGGAAGTACTATCCAGTTATGTCATGCTGTTCAGATCCTTCTTGTTGTACCACCTGTGAACTTCCAAGTCACTCTCTGTTCTTCTAGAACCACTGACATATTATAGTTCTCTCTAGCACAACAACTGCCATCTTTCAGGGTGAATTCTGTATTCATCATGATGATTCTTCTAGCATTCTGATCTCCCAGTTAATCAGCATTTTCACCTCCCATGTCCTTCATCTCCACTCTCAACTACCCATGGAAGGTGGTCTTCCTGGGATATTACCATTGCTCTGAACTATTCTCAGTCTTAAAGGCTGAACTCTGATGTTCAGATTCTTTTATGAGCACAACGTCTTCTGTCTGTCTACCTCTCCCATTGCCTTCAGTCTTCTTAGCTTGTTCTTTGAATTGAATATAAGGTCCAGTTCCCCAGTCTCTTCCAAACCCTGTCTCATTCTCCAAGAAAATGAAACATCTGTCTTCACTTCCCTCTCTTTAGAATCTTGGCCCTGTAATAGACCTTTTAATCAGGCCCCATAGCTGACCTCAATTGAGCCTTCACTGCTGCCTGGCTTTCCTTGTATGGATCTTAATTAAACTGCCTCCATAAGAAACTTTCTTTCCTAGCTCCTAACTTCATCTCACCTCTCTGCTCAAAACAGTTATACCTTCTCCTCCCCTGAGAAGATTGAAAGCATATGTCTTAAACTCCTCATTTCCCAGCCTACAAAGCCTGTATCTTCACCCAGTGGTTTATCCAGTGGTTAGGTGGCCTAATGGTTAAAGTGGCAGGCAGGGAGTCAGGAAGTCCTGAGTTCAAATCCTGTCTCAGATACTTTACTAGCTGTGTGACCTGGGAAAGTTATTTCATCTCTGTTTGCCTCAGTTCCCTGATCTATAAAATGAGGATGATAATAGCACCTTCCTCTCAGGGTTGTTGTAAGGCCCAAATGAGATAGGAATTATAATGTGCTTGGTACAGTGCATGGCAAATACTAAGCATTACATAAATGTTAGGTAGCTAGCTATCCTCTGCTTCCCTTCTCAGAAGATGAGGTGGACCTCATCTTTGCCAAAGTTAGTTTTTCCAGTTATCCCCTTGAGCCCTCCTCCTCTGTGTCTTTTAGGGTGTTTGGTGTTTCTTCCTTCTCTTATTCTTGTTTTCTGTCCCCTTTTAGTATCTCCTTAACCATAAAGGCATCCCCATCACGAAGAAGATATTTCTACTGGGGACGTGTAGGCAGATCATTATATAAAGAGTGTATGTAGACAGCAGGTAGACACATCATTATATGTGGGATAATTTGAGCAGGAGGGAGAGGATACTAAGAGCTAGGGGAATAAGGAAAGACTTCCCATAGGAGCTGAACCTTAAAGAAAGCTGGGGATATTGAGGGGCAGAGAGAGAAGGAGTATCCCAGGCACAGAGAACAGCCTGGGCAGGAGATGGACTGCCAAGTGAATCCAGTTAAGAGTCAAGCCAGGAAGCACTTATTAAGCCCCTACTATGTACCAGTTACTGTGCTAAGTACCAGGGATACAAGGAGAGGCAAAAACAGTCCCTTCTCTCAAGAAACTCACAGTCTAGTGAGGGGAAGCAACATGCAAACAGCTTTGGAAAGGCAAGCTCATGTACAAGATAAATTGGACATAGTCACAGAGGGAAGGCAGAAGCATGAAGTGGGATTGGGAAAGGCTCTCTGTACAAGGTGGGATTTTATCTTGTACTTGAAGCAAGGAGGGAGAGTATTCCAGGCATGGGGTATAACCAATACAAACACACAGAGTCAGGAGATGGAGGGCCTTGTGTGAGGAATAGCAAAGGGGCTGGTGTCACTGCATCACAAGAGTCCCTAGTGGGAAGGGGGCAGGGGTGGATAGGGTTGGTGGAACAGGAGTTAGGTGTTAGAGAACTGGAAAGGGAGGGAGGGTCCAGGCTACAAAGGGCTTTAAAAACCAGTGATTTTATATTTGATCCTCTGGACTGTAGTCTAGTCAAAGGGAAGCCCTGAAGTATACAGAATAGTAGGGGTTACAGGGTCAGACTTAACTTCAGGATGATGACTTTGGTAGATGAAGTATCAATGATGTATTAGATGAAGCAAGAAAACCCAACCAGCTATTACAGTAGTCTGGGCATAAGGTTATGAGGGCCTGCACTAGGGTGGTAGTATCAGAGAGGAGAAGAGGCCATATAGAAGAGATACTGAGAAGATAAAAACAATTGGTCTGGAATACTGATTGGATGGGGAGGGAGGGATGAGAGAGGGAGATGAATTGAGGATGATACCAAAATTGCAGGCCTGGGTGACTGGGAAGAAAAGTGGTAGCCTCAAGAGTAATAAAGAAATTAGGAAGCACAGATTGCTACAGGGGGAGGGGGAGGTAGAGGTAATGAGTTCAGTTTTGGACATATTGACTTTAAGATATCTATGGGACATCCAATTCCTGATGTTCAATAGACAATTGCAGATTAGGATTAGATAAATACATCTGAGAATCATCAGCTTAGACATGATCATTGAATCCACAGCAGCTGATGAGATCACCAAGCAATGAGGAGCTGAGGTAGAGCTGAGGTCATATGAGTGGAGAGAAAGGACAACTAGGAGAGATAGTACCAACAAGACTTGGCAACTGATGAGATATGGTAAGGGGAGAAAGGAAGCGAGGGAAGTCTGATATGACCAGTAAGGAAGAAATAGGTACAAGGGTGGAAATGATAGGAACCCTGGGATGCTGAGAAGGTAGTAGGAGTGATCACCCTCTCCTAGAGTCTGCAATCGAGATGGATCAATTAGGCTGAATTTGACACGCAGCCTAGATTTGGGGAGAGCAGGTTTCAGAGATTAGAGGAAGGGTAAATAGGGTCCCTTGGACTACAATCCTGCAGAGGAAATGGCTGACGCAGATTTTGAGAGTCTAGGAAGTAAAATTCCGAAGAAACAAAAGGAAGTAAATCCAGTAAAGAGGAACAGTCACCTGAAGAGATCATGCAGAGGGAACCATTTTGGAAAAGATAGATACAAAAGATGGATGAATATGAGTGTCCTTGGCCTTTTAAAAATGTTAGGATGGAAAAAGCCCAGAATGAACTGAGGCTGGCAAGTGAAGCTAAAGGTAACAGGAGAGGCTTTCAAAGCTCTGTTAGGGCAAAGAAGATTAAAGAAAGGCTGGAGCTTCTGTATGGGTTGGATAAGATGATAGCTGACCACAGAGAATGACCTTTACATTAGAAACAGCAGAATAAAAATGGCCCCCCAAGAGAAGGAAGGAGACAGAGCACCTGGCTGCAAATGTTACATAGCACTTTGAGGTTTACAAAGCATCATGTGTTAGAATATAATTTATCCCTCACAACAGCCCTGTGAGTTAGGTGTTATTATTACCCCCATTTTACAGAGGAGACAGAGAGGTTCAGTGTCTTGTTCAGAGGCACACAGCTATGAAGTATCTGAGGAGGGATATGAACCTCAGGTCTTCTAACTTTCAGTTCACTAGTATATCCACTCTACCAGGCTGCCTCTCCAAGTCAAAAATCTCTGACATTCCCTTGTGTTCACTCTGACTGAAAGCATCCAGCCACTTCTTAATTGCTATATCCACTAACCTTTTTTCTCCCTCCTGCCTGCCTTTGCCCCCTACCTTTCTGTAGTTATTTCTTCATCCCTTGACTTACGATACTACATGGTTCTCCCACCTATCTGGACATCCTCAGTTTCTTTCATGAGTCTTTCTTCTTTCTCCTACTCCTTAAGTGTCTGTCTCTCCCAAGACTTGTTCTAGATTCTCATCTCTCGTCCCTGTTCTCATTTCCTTAGTGATTTCATCCAATGCCATGGGTTCAGCTTTCATACTCCTGAATCCATATTTCCAGTCCCCAAATTTCTGGATTTCAAACTGCCTGTTAGACCAATCTACCTCAGGGTTCCCCTGGCACTTTAAACACAACATTTCTAAGACGTAGAACCCCAACCCTGTCCCAGGTCCCTACTTTGCTGTTTCTCATGTCTTCCTAGGTGCCCAGCTTTGAAAATTCAGAGTCATCTTTAACTATGACATCTGTCCACCCTCATTTCTAATCAGTTGCCAAGTCCTGTCAATTTCTTTCTCCACAATATATTATACCTCGTCTCTCCTGCTTTTTACAGGGCCGCCTCCCCCTTAGACCTGGCCTTTGTCACTTCTCACCTGAAAAATTGAAATAGCTCCCAACTGGTCTCGCTGCCTAATATTTCTTCTACTCTTCTATCTGTCTTTTCCTTCAATAGTTCAGTTTCTTTGCAAATACATCAGTGTAGACACTCCCTCTAATGGAGTAGATGTATCTGTGGATACATCAATGGGGATACTCCCTCCAATGATGCAGATCACAGTCCAAACCTGCCCGATGCTGTCTCATTCTTGGACATATCCTGTCATAACTCCTCCAGAGAAGATACACCCATCCATGTGGAAATGTCCAGAATATTTCACACAGCAACAGCATTGATCTTGCTAATGTATAAGTCTGATCACACCAGTCAACAGGTGGTTTCCTACTTACGGCCTTGGAATAAAATACAAATGCCTCATTCTGGATTCTGGATTCCATGATTAAACTACAGCTTACTTTTCAAGCCTTGATTCTCATCACTCCCATTTATACACTATACGTTCCCACCAAACTGGACTACTAGCTATTTTCTAATTTCCTTCTCTTCCCTCTCTCCTCTATTTAAATGTTTCTCTTCCTTCAGTCTGCCCAGATCAGGGGCCACTCACTTCCTCCAGAAAGTCTTTCCTGACCTCTCCAACGTGAAAGTGATAGGTCTTAACCTCATGTATCTCATTCATCAATTCAGATACTTATAAAGTGCTTTGTGCAGTGCCTGATAGGTAATTATTTATAACCTATCTACAACTATACCAAGAAATAATTATAACCATAAAATCATGCTACTTAGCTACATGCAGATACATGGATTTCTAGTAATTTATTTCCCAAGAGCTTTAGCTATGGACAGAGATTGAGAATAATTGGAAACAATCTGGTTTGATTTATTTTTTCTATTTTGTGTAACTCCAAAACAAGCTAAAGCAATGTCTGTGTTCTAAAAGATGATAGTTTACAGGGTCCATTTTGGATTGGGAAGTCTCATTTAAATAATTGATGAATAGATTTTATTTGATTTTGTTTCTTTTTTTAATTTATTTAATATTTTTAGTTTTCAGCATTGATTTTCACAAGAGTTTGAAGTACAAATTTTCTCCCCATTTCTACCCTCCCCCCCCACTCCAAGATGGCATATATTCTGATTGCCCCATTCCCCAGTCAGCCCTCCCTTCTGTCACCGCACATCCCCCCGCCCATCCCCATTTACCTTACTTTTTTGTAGGGCTAGATAGATTTCTATGCCCCATTGCCTGTATATCTTATTTCCTAGTTGCATGCAAAAACATTTTTTTGAACATCTGCTTTTAAAACTTTGAGTTCCAAATTCTGTCCCCTCTTCCCTCCCCACCCATCCTCCCTAAGAAGGCAAGCAATTCAACATAGGCCACATGTGTATCATTATGCAAAACCCTTCCACAATACTCATGCTGTGAAAGACTAACTATATTTCGCTCCTTCCTATCCTATGCCCCTTTATTCAATTTTCTCCTTTGCCTCTGGCCCTTTTCAAAAGTGTTTGGTTTTGATTACCTCCTCCCCCTATCTGCCCTCCCTTCTATCATCCCCCCTTTTTTATCTCCTTCCTACTACTTTGCTGTGAGGTAAGATACCGAGTTGAGTGTGTATTTTATTCCCTCCTCAGGTCAAATCTGATGAGAGCAAGATTCACTCATTTCCCTTCAACTGCCCCCTCTTCCCTTCCAACAGAACTGCTTTTTCTTGCCACCTTTATGCAAGATAATTTACTCCATTCTATCTCTCCCTTTCTCCCTCTCTCAATATATTCCTATTCCATCCCTTAATTTGATTTTATTTTTTTAGATATCATCTCTTCATATTCAACTCATCCTGTGCCCTCTGTCTATATACATATATATATATATATATACACCTACCCTAATAGTGAGGTCTCATGAATTATACACATCATCTTTCCATGTAGGAATGTAAACAAAACAAAACAGTTCAACTTTAGTAAGTCCCTCCATTGACGTCTGGAATATCATATTCCCCATCAACTGCCCCCTCTTCCCTTCCTACAGAACTGCTTTTTCTTGCCACTTTTATGCAAGATAATTTATCCCATTCTATCTCTCCCTTTCTCCCTCTCTCAATATATTCCTCTCTCATCCCTTAATTTGATTTTATTTTTTAGATATCATCCCTTCATATTCAACTCACCCTGTGCCCTCTGTGTGTGTGTGTGTGTGTGTGTGTGTGTGTGTGTGTGTATACTCCAATTGTTTCTTTCTGGCTGTTTGCAGTATTTTCTCCTTCATCTGGGAGCTCTGGAATTTGGTGACAATATTCCTAGGAGTTTTTTGGGGGGGATCTTTTTCAGGAGGCGATCAGTGCATTCTCTCAATTTCTGTTTTACCCTCTGGCTCTAGAATATCAGGGCAGTTCTCCTTGATAATTTCTTGAAAGATGATATCTAGGCTCTTTTTTTGATCATGGCTTTCAGGTAGTCCAATAATTTTTAAATCATCTCTCCTGGATCTGTTTTCCAGGTCAGTGGTTTTTTTTTCAATGAGATACTTCACATTGTCTTCCATTTTTTCATTCCTTTGGTTCTGTTTTATGATATCTTGATTTCTCATCAAGTCACTAGTTTCCACTTGCTCCAATGTAATTTTTAAGATAGTATTTTCTTCAGTGGTCTTTTGGACCTCCTTTTCCATTTGGCTAATTCTGCCTTTCATGGCATTCTTCTCCCCATTGGCTTTTTGGAGCTCTTTTGACATTTGTGTTAGTCTGTTCTTTAGGGTGTTATTTTCTACAGTATTTTTTTTGGGTCTCCTTTAGCAAGTCGTTGACTTTTTTTCATGGTTTTCTTGCATCACTCTCATTTCTCTTTCCAATTTTTCCTCTACTTCTCTAACTTGCTTTTCCAAATCCTTTTTGAGCTCTTCCATGGCCTGTGACCAGTCCATGTTTTTCTTGGAGGCTTTTGATGTAGGCTCTTTGACTTTGTTGACTTCTTCTGGCTGTATGTTTTGGTCTACTTTGTCACCAAAGAAAGATTCCAAAGTCTGAGTCTGAATCTGAGACTGTTTTCACTGCCTGTTCATATTGCCAGCCAACTACTTGACCCTTGAATTTTTTGTTGGGGTATGACTGCCTGTAGAGTAGAGAGTACTTTGTTCCAAGCTTGAGGGGCTGCGCTGTTGTTTTCAGAGCTATTTTTACACAGCAACCTCTGCCACAGCAGCGCTCCTCCTCCCCCAAAAACTGCCAACCCAGACTGTGACTCAGATCTGAGCAGTCTGTGCACTCCCGCTGGGATCCACCGCTTAATTCCTCCCACCAGGTGGGCCTGGGGCCAGAAGCAACTGTAGCTGTAGTTCTGTAGCTGCACCACCTCCGCTGCCCCTGGGGCGGTGACCGAACTGCTAACTCCTTTCACTCTGTCCCTGCAGCTTTTCCCACTAATCTTCTCTGTTGTCTTTGGCATTTATGAGTTGAGAAATCTGGTAACTGCCACAGCTCACTGATTCAGGGCACTAGGGCCTGTTCAACCCAGCTCCCAGTCTGGTTGGACCAGGCTTAGCCCATGCTGGGCTCTGCTCCACTCCCCTCCCAGCTCCATGCGATAGGCCATACCCAGCAACCATCCAGGCTGTCATGGGCTGTAACCCTGCTTCCCTTTGCTATTCCGTGGGTTCTGCAGTTCTAGAATTTGTTCAGAGCAATTTTTTATGGGTGTTTGGTGGGTCAGGGGAGAGCCCTAGGCAAGTCCCTGCTTTCCAGCTGCCATCTTGGCTCCACCCCCCATAAAGTCTGATGAATAGATTTTATAATTAATTCCTGAAATTTCACCCACAGGACCAACAAAAGCGGAAAGAGCTGGTAAACAATGAAGCAAACACAAAAGAGGACATCAAACAACATCCTATTGAAGATCTTAAAGAAAAGTACTTAAAGATAAATGTACGTGATAGAAATTTAAACTCCTAAGACAGTTTTTTCCTCCTGCGTGACTGTAGTTTTGCTCTGAAAAGTTGCAGAAACTTAAAATATGGTCTAGGTCAGTGGTATCAAATTTAAATAGAAATGGATCCCTGCAGCCACATATTGTCTTAGAAAACCACAAATTAACCTCACCCATGCTGTGTTGTTCTTGTGTAATAGTTTTTCATTTGTGTCCAACTCTCTTTGACCCCATTTTGGGGTTTTCTTGGCAAAGATACTGGAGTGGTTTGCCATTTCCTTCTCCAGTTCATTTCACAGATGGGGAAACTGGAACAAACAGGGTTAAGTGACTTTCCCAGAGCCCTACAGCTAGTAAGTGTCTGAGACCAGATTTCAAACCATCAATTGAGTTTTCCTGAGTCCAGGCCTGGCACCCTACCCATTGTGCCATTTGGCTGCCCCCATCTGTGTGGTATTATATTTTTATTCATATTATTAAATATTTTCCAGTTACTTTCTTCTGATTTAGGCTTCAGGAACCTGTAAGTTTGACACCTGTGTTCTAAGATGTATCCATATACATTAATGAATTCTGTCATTTAGTTTTAAGCTATTTTTTGAGCAAATGAAAATGAAGAAAAATGTTGGACTACCATCTCATTAGTCACTCAGTGCTATTGTTTAGGGAACCATCTTTTGGTGTAGTTTAGTGATTAATGTAAAATGTTTAATCTATGTTTTTGCTAGACTTTTCATTTGTTGCTTTTAAACTATGAATATATAGATATAAACATGGACTGTATGTAAGTGACCAGTAAAAACCAAAATGAAATATGAAATTCAGTAAGGCGTAACATTAGTGTGTTCTGTCCTCTGTGATTTTACATGTGTGTATGATAATTTTCAAAGTAGAAGAACCTCAGTTATCCATCTAGTTCGCAATGCAGAAATCCTTTCTCTACAATTTGATGATCGTCATGTCCATCCTTTGGCTAAGTACTTCAATAACAGGAAATTACCTGCTCCCTGAGCCTGCCTTTCCTTGTTATGTGGTGTTTATTGTTAGTGATTCCTTCCTTTTACTGAACCCAAAACTGCTTTCCTGTAATTTGCTAGTCCTCTCCTCTTAATTGTAATCTCTCTCCAATATGGTACACCTTCAGATATTTGAAGACAAACAATCCTGTTCTCAGTCTTATCAAGGAGCCTAGGCTCCTTAAAGAGGAACCAGAGAACTCTGGCCTTCAGGCAGGAGGGGATAGAGTGGCTTGTTGTACATGTGGGGCCTGTTCTGGGATAAAATTGGGCTCTTTTTTGAGGCCCCTGGAAAGATTATCTAAGTAGGTTTTAAAATTCTAGATAAACCTTGACTGTTGAGATCCTGGAGAAATCTGGCAATTTTTTTTTTAGGTTACAATTAATTGTTTTTTTCCATTGAGTGTTCCTTCACCAGTCGGTTCCATTGGTGTAGTTTTGAAAACTTCCCATGCTGATTATTTGACTGGTACTTTTTCTTTGCTTAAATTCTGTGTATAAATATTGATACATTCTGCATCAGCACCAATCTCTGTAGAAATCGTGAAATCAAATTTAGTAGGAGAAAATGGAATCAATAGACTGCTACTGTTGAGTAGAAATGTTCATGTGCTTTGGCATTTGAACCAACCTAGACTATTTGCCTATAGGAACTAGGCTAAGTTGTTTGTATATTTGCCTTGCACCTTTGAGGTAAATGTTTCTTTGCAAAACCTAGTAAAAAGAAAACCACATAGCACCAAGACCCAACACTCTAAGTGCAGTCTGAATAATATAGAGGCCATTTATGCCTCAGACGTCTATCTCTGCAGTCCAGCTTTGTGTTGCCTCTGCTTGTCTTTAAGTATCCCCAGCACACTCTTTGGCTGCTTTGAGCTTATGGCTAGTTAGAACCCTCCAACTGTGTTCATCACCCTGAGTTAGGCCAGGTTTCCTCCATCCCGTTGCATTATCATTCATTTCAGTTTCTTACCCTTCCCTGCTGACAGCCCTCTCCCCCCGCCACCCCATTCCCCAAGGTGGTCATGAGCTACTTAAAATCTTGGCTGAAAAGACTTATTTTAATAATTTCCTAATTTAGTAGTTTAGTTTACTAACCTAGTGAGTTTGTGTTACATAGATTACATAATAATATCTTTGCTAAGTACATGGTAATGTCTTAAATTGGCTTAAAAAAGTTAGGACATCCTAAAATACATGCTGTCTACACGTCTAAACTGAAAGTATCTATTTGCTCAAATAAAATCTTTTGCCTTATTACTCCCCTCTCGGTGAAAGAATAGATATTTGCTCTATTTCGTTAGCCTTACATCTGCTACCAGCAAGATACTTGGCCCAATAACCAAGTCAAAAGACAAATTACCTTAGAGAATAGAAGAATAGAAGTTTATTAATTTGTGTTTTCCCCTGTGCTGGAGATAGATTAACCAGAATTAAGTTTTTGGCCATCAGATGCCTATTGATTTTTTATTTATTTTACATCTTGCTGATGTTTTCTCTTGCATAATGTATTTGTTGATTCAAAACAGGAATGGGTTTTTAATAACCCTTCTGCACAAAGAATTAAAACTAGTGTTTATAAAGCTCTTCAAGGTATTTGATTGAAATAAACTCATGTCTTAACTAAGCTATTCTAATTTTCCTTAGGAACTTCTGAAAAAATACACTATGATGGAAAATCACTGTGGGTTCTTGAACAGACTTTCTCTTGATTTGAAGAGGGCATTTGAAAACCAAAATCCGCTCCAGGTCAAAGTTCAGGCCTGCCTTTCTCACACTCCTCAGGACACTAAAGCTGTCGGGAAACTTCTGGCTAGTAACAGGAGGTGCAATAATGATCTCCACTCGAGTAGCACGTGCGTTCTGAAGAAGCTGGAGGTATGTGCTTTTATGGGACTCTTTTTTTCATGTTTTTCTTACATCACGCTCTTCTCTCTTTCCAATTGTTCCTCTTCCTCTTTTGATTTTCTTGGTTTTTTTTTTTTTTTTAGATTTTTTTCTTTTTCTTTTTTTTCTTACTTGATTTTCAAAATCTTTTTTAGCGCTTGCATGGCCTGAGACCAATTCGTATTTTTTTGGAGGTTTTGTCATCTTCTTAGAATGTGTTTTGATCTTCCTTGTCACCATAGTAACTTTCTATGATCAAAATTTTTTTTATGTTGTTTGCTCATTTTTTCCAGTCTGTTTCTTGACCTTTGAGTCTTTGTTGAAGTGGGCCTCTGCTTTCAGGATGGAGGGCTTTGTGCAGCTGTTTTCAGAGATACTTCTAGGGACCTCTAAATTTTCAGTTCTTCCAAGGTGGTATGATCTAAGGAGAGGTGTGTTTACTACTTTCCTGGCCTGTGCTCTGCTCTCTTTTCTGCCCTGGAATTGTAAAGAGGGTCCCCAATCCATCGCTGCTGCAAGTTCTGATGTGCTAGTACTCTTCCCCACCCTGGGCTTGCCAACAAGGACTGAAACCCATATCTGAGTGTACCCAAAGCAACAGAGTCCTGCCCTCGGTTCCAGCAGAGAGACCCCTGTTAGCTCCTTTTGATCAGTTGTTCAACCCCCTTACTGTCTGTGGGCTGAAAGCTCCAGAAGCAGCTGCTAACGCTACGGCTCCTGATTCAGCCACTCCCAAGGCCTGCTCCTGGTTTGCTGGGGCCCTGTCCATGCTGGACTGTGCTTCACTCTCACCCAGGTGTGACAGACCTTTCCTCTTGACCTTCTGAATCATCTTTGTCTGGAAAATTATTTCTCCCCATCCTTTTGTGGGTTCTGCCCCTCCAAGAGTTTTTTCATGACATTATTTAAAAATGTTCATAGGGGTTTTGGGGAGAGCTCAGGCCAATGGCTCCCTTGTCTCTGCCATTTTGGTACTCCTCTCCCATACAACTTCTTCCACATAGTCTTCTGCCACCAAAGTGGGAATAGGCTTACGCAAGTTATACTCTATATTTGATTTTAGTATTTGTGCCTCGGATTTATATCCTTTTGTGGTTGTGGAATGTATTCTGTCTACTCTCATATCTTTTATGTACCAAGTTCACCAGCTGAAGGAATGGACAAGTATCTTTGAATCTTATCTGAAGCAAATTTCCTAATTTGTTTCCTTTTCTTCCTGCTAGGGCGTGTTAAAGCATGTTATAGACATAAGGAGAGAACATCATAATACCATCTGCAGATTTGAAATGGACTTAATTGCGGAGGCAGAAAAGCAGAATGACTTGTTTATTAAAATACAGCATCTTCAACAACACTCTGAGACAGGATCTCAGGAATTATGTGGCTACAAAAATTTGAGCCAAAAGATGGATCTCCATATTGAGGTATGAATTGTTTAAAAGGAGTTTTTTAAATGCTTTGTGTGTTTATGAAAAATAGGAATGCATTTATTAATATGGATAAAGCAAAAAAAGAAGCAAAACGTTTTTAGAACTATGTCCTGTAAAGCCCTAGTATGCAGAGCAGTGGCCTGCCTCACTTCAGAGTTCCCCAAGTGAACAGTGACCAAATAACTCTTTCATGAGGACACTTATACTCAAAAAGACAACTCTTAAAAATATTTTCCAAGGCCTAATTTATCCATAGCTATAGAGCTGAAGAGCTTTGTTTCCCTATGCCCTTGTCCTTTTACCTGTCCTAGCAATGAGCAAAGGCTAAAGCCCTACTTCTCTACAAACCCCTAACCCCTTAGACTGGCAATCCGGACCTCTATGTGGGTCAGACAAAAAGCCAGGCCCAGAAGAATATTGATAGTTGAGTTTAAAATAATCCAGTTTGAGTTAAAATAAAATATCCATATTTATTCCTTTTCCTTTTAGAAATGTCAAAGCCTTTAAGATATGTAGAATGTCACAAAATATTAATCATAAGATCATAGAGTCTAAATTGGAAGGGACCTCTGGAAAAATCTTTTCCAGCTCTCTGATCTTATACATAAGGCCTGCTGAGGTTAATTGCCCAAGGTCATACAAGTACTAAGTACCAGACCCACCGAATCCAAATCTACATTTATTTGCATTACACCATTATCATCATAAGAGTTAGCCAAAGGTGAGAATATATATGAATACAATAGAATAAGCTATTTTTATATGTCTTTAAGTTTCCATTTCCATGAGGACCCTTAACTATATAACACATAATGCCTACCCATTGAATCTACCTACTGTCTCTCCACACAGAAATACCCATTTTCCAGGTTTGAGGAGTCTCATAGAACTAGTATTGCCATTTAGTGACACTGTGGATAAGTAAACATAAGGGTTGTCATCCTGTTGATGAAATATGGGCCAGGATTTAGAGTTAGGAAGGACTCTGGAGATCCTCTAGCGCATCCTCTTCTTTTTCAAGTAAGTCACACTCGTATTCAGTAGGAATGAGGATTCAACCCTGATCCTTTTCATTTCCATTTCATTGCCCACTCCCCAGTCAGCCTCATCAGCTCACTGGTTTTTTTTAATATGATAGCACATTCTGGCAGATTTTAAATCAGACAACTAGAGTTTGGGGAGAAGCAGCTTTAATATAGCTCATGTTCCCTGCCAAAGTATGTACTATAAATTACTAGATTAAGTTCTCTCCGTTAGAATTACACTCTTAATTTACCTTAAAATATTACGGTATCTGAGGGATTCGAGTTAGGTATTGGCCTCCATTTTTTATCATTTAGAACGGTGATGAAGTTTGTCATGTTTACATAAAGTCTTCTCAGAACTCAGGAAATTAATACTCTTCTCCACACAGCAAATTCTCAAGGATGTTTCAGAGACTCAAAATGATATCAACAACATGATAGCAGAGTTCCAACAACTGTTAAATGCTAAGAAAGAAATTATCTTGTCCTTGGAAATGTGCTTAAGCACACATCTTGATGCAGAGAGCCTTAAAATAATACAGGAGGAGAATGATAGGATTGTGCATGTGAATAATTTGTATCATAATAAAATAAAGGTGAGTGTGATTTTTCCCCCCATTTTTCTTTCTCTATAACTAATGAAAAATTTACTTTATGCAACAGATGCTTCCATGTAATACAGTAAAGATAGTCACTTTGTATATAACAATTACAAACACAGTTAATGGTCTTTATATGGAGGGAACAAATTCCATGTGTGCACAATATTGAGGACAAATGTCATTCCCTCTTACTGTTTCTTCCCCACCATGTTGTGGTACCTGAAGCTTGTGGGAGCATTGGCTCATAGATCTAAAAGTGGAAGCAGCATGAGAGAGATTCCCTTATACCATCCCTTCATTTTACGAGAGGAAGAAACCAGAGAGGTTAACTGCCCAAAGTCACAAAGGTGACCAAACTAGGAATCAAACCCAGGCACTCTGATTCCAAATCCAGAGCTCTTCTCCCTGTACCATGCCTCCCCAAGCCATCTGCATGTTCCAGTACCCCCAAAGCTCTTTAGCACAATGGGGCTACAAGAGTGTATAGCACTATTGTTATAAACTAGGATGTACAGGAAAGTGAGAAGGAAGGCCAGCTGGCTGCTGAGGCCCAGGCCCCAAAGAGTTGTTCTGCCTTGACAGCATCACCACCATCCAGGGGTTTGGTTCTTGGCTTGACAGGATTAGAAATTGAGTTTAATTAATGCTTCTTGTGCAAACAAGTGTACAGGCTACAATACGATATTCTACTTCACTTAGGACTTAGCTTGTCATTATCCGTGGATACCATCATCAGTACTCTCTAGCCCTCTTGAACCCTACTTGTTGATGTGCTCATGGTGGCATCATGATGCCCTTTGCAGCAACTGAAATGACCCATGTATTTGGCCACTTGTAGCACTCAATCACATCCTCACAATCTGCCCATGCGTATCTTCAAGAAATATTGTGACTGTTAGTCCCACATACATTGTGGAAATCTTTCTTTGTCTCCTTCACTGTTTCAAAGAATTATCTATACTCAGCCACTCACGCTTGAAGTGTGATGATCTGGCTTCCATGGAGAAACAATGTGGAATGTTTAGAACATGCACTGGGTGTGTAGGCAGAGAGCTTGGGCTCAGGTCCTGGCTCTTACATTAATACTTAGGGAACTTAGGAAAGTTATTCAGCCTCCCTAATCATCATCCTGAATAAAATACAAATTCCTCAGCCTGGTTTTCAAGGCCTTTAGTCTTCCCCAATCTCTTCCTTGGCCCCTTCTTTGTACACATTGTTCCCCATCCCTCAAGTGGACCCCTCTGTCCATCCTATCTGTCCTTGCTGACATTTCTTCTCCTTCAGAACCCAGTGTTTGTGTTGTCCTCTTAATGATATCCCACTTTCTTTAACCTTTCCACATACCAAACTAAGTCACCTTCCCCTCTAAGCTCCCACACGACTCTGCAGATGTCATTATCAATTTATTTTTTATTTATTTTATTGCTATTGTATTTTATTTTATGATATTACAATCGTTGTGTACATCTCACCCTCTTAATGATAAGCTTCTTAGGGCAGAAATTATGTCATTTTGTTTGGCAGGGGGCAGGGTGTCATCTTTGTGTGCCCCTCATTTCAAGAAAAGTGTCTTGAACTTTAATAATGTGCATTTAACATAATGCACTTAATAAACATTTGTTGAATTGGATTGGATAGGCTATTATGAATGAATCATCTGAGTTTGAGGACAAAAGTGTTGCTGTATGTAAAGAATGGGAACTTGAACTGAGACAAATGAAGGACAAGAATGAAGAAATGGTAAAGATGTTCCAAACTGGAAAGACCACCCTTCTACCGCTGGATTACTTGAACACTCTTACTGTAGGAGAAAATAGGAAACACCATCGTAAATTGAGCCACAGAAGACAGACCACAGAGGTATTAAAAAAAATCATAGTTTTACCTCACTTTTAACTCAACTTGCAACCTTTCTTTTAGGGTCATATTTCTACATGATTTTCTGTAAAATAAACAAATTTCTGTGTATGTATGTATGTATGTGTGTGTGTGTGTGTGTGTGTGTTTATGTGTATATTGTCAACAGGCAATCACAACTTCAGGAAACTTAGGTGAAAACTAGGTTTATTACAAGAAAAATGAACATGAATGTGGAGCCCAAAGAGTTCATAATCCTTATGGAAGTTTGCTTATTTATGACATTCAGACAAAGGAAGGAGGAGGAAACACAGAACTCACCTAAAGAGACATAGCATGGGAAGGGAAAAGGTGCAGTAAAAGTGGGAAAAGGACAAAGCCCCTCCCGCAGGGGATGAACAAGGTTATGGCAAAAGCCACATTCTTCTTCCTTGGGAGCTGCTAGACCATGAAGATAGGATGGTCTGCTTATCTACAAGGGTCCTAGTGCAGAGTGATTGGCACCTATTTTGACTCTTAAGGACTCACGGGGAGTCCCGCTTGGGATGCAAACAACATGTTATGGCAGCCCAGGTGGGGCTTCATCCTTGACGTATTCAGGGCCTCCTACATGATCTGGGTCCAGTGTTTCTGCAAAATATGGCAACTCAAAAAGAGAAGTTCAAGGACTCCTTCACATTCCTAGACAATATGTATATGTATCACTGTGCTTCCTGCTTAATTGCAGAAAGAAGTCTGTGTTTTAATTACACTTTTCTGAAAAGCTAAATTTATGTCAAATTACAGTCTTGAAAGTTGTTTTATTTTTTAAATTTGTACTCCAACAGAAAGGAATTGCGCTCTCTTGAATAAAGTGAACTAGTCTTTATATACTATAGAATTTTGGACAAGAATTCCTGCAGTAAAAACTGGTGCCAATCAACAGTCAGTAAATGCAATTGATTTTTTCTGGATCTATATTTCTTAGTCTGATTACTCCTTTATTTGACTGCCCTTGAAGCTACTCTTAGTGTGTAAAAAGCAAGTTTGACATTTCTTTTTTTTAAATGCATTGTCATTTCGTGGAGGAGAAAAATAAATACGAAACAAATGTGTCATTTTCAACCAGGACAAATACAGTCTACTAATTTACAAGTTACTAATTTAATAAAGCTATCAGTGTATTGTTACTGGCAACACAATGTCTCATGGACTGGTGATATTGTTTTTGGTTTGCTACATAGTTCTCTTTCATTGGTAATTAGTTGCTTTCTAATGAAAATTTGTACTTTTGTTAATTAATACGTGCCTATGGCATGCATAGCTAGCAATATATTACTTATACATTAAATCATGTAACAGAAAATTGTATTCCTTCATTTTTACTTTAAATTAAAAAAAAAAAAAGCTTCTCCCTATGAAAAAAGACCATGGCATCCAGGTAACAGATTAAATTTGGCTTCTTTCCTCAACATTTTGACTTCGACTCATGCCAAGTAGTAAAAGTTATTTAAAAATACCTACCAAGTAGAACATATTGTCAGCTTTGTTTTAAGTGTAAATAACTTTATTTTGGCTCGCTCTTTACCTTAAACCTCTTAAGAATCATTTTAATGTGGACTTTTTGTTGATAGGAAATTCAAGAAACATTTCGTGAAGACAAAGAAAACAAGCATAAACAACAGGAAATTGATCAAATGCAGAAAAACCTTGAAGTGGCTAAAGTTGTGAGTAACAAACATCTTCAAAGTCAACAAACAGCAGCACAAAATTGTCAGGTGAGCTTCTAGAGAAGTCTTCTTGCACTTGTTGCACACCCAACTTTTGGGAGGGTGTGCTGCTCCATTTTAAAATTTCCTTTTCCATGAAAGCCAGAAATATCCTAGCTTTAAAAATAAATTAATTTTATTTTCACTTCCAAATTCTCTTCTTCCTACTATCCCCACTATTGGGAATTTCCCTTAATTCTTTTTCCTCCTGTTTCCCTGTTGGATGAGTGGAGTGCGTGTGTGTCTGTGTATCTGTGTTTCTATATTCTTCCAGATCAGTTCAGATGAGAAGGAGATTCAAGTGTCACTTGGTCCTACCCCCTCTACTGCCTCCTTCTTGTTGTATAGATTTCTACTTGGACATCACATTTACATGAGTTAATTTTCCCCATCCTTCCTCTCCTCCCCTTTTCCAGTGTGTTCCTCTTCCCCACCCTTTCCTGTCTCCAATTATATTTTCTTTTGGAAAAAAAAGTATAATACCTATTAAATATTGATATAGTACTAGTTCCAAGAACAACTATTGTTTTCCCCTTCCATGAGCATCTTAATGGAGTGTTCTTTTTTTAAAAAAATACCTATTATAGACTCAACTAAAAAGTTAATTGAAATAATTAATAATTTTGGCAAAGTAGCAAGATATAAGGTAAATACACACAAATCATCAGCATTCCTTTGTATCACCCAAAGGATCCTGCAGGAAGAGATTGCTAGAGATACCTCATTTAAAATAACTCTAGACAGTATAAAATAGAATACACCTATTAAAACAAACCCAGGAATTATATGACTAAAACCATAAAAAAACTTTATACACAGATAAAATCAGATTTAAATGAAGGGAAAGGAGCAGCTAGGTGGCACAGTGAGTAGAGCACTGACCCTGGAATCAGGAGGACCTGAGTTCGAATATGCCCTTAGACACTTGACACTTACTAGCTGTGTGACCTTGGGCATTTCACTTAACCTCAATTGCCTTGACTTTCCCCTTCCAAAAAAAAAAAAAGAAAAAGCATGGAGAAACCTACATGAAATAATGAAGGGGAAAATGAGCCAAACCAAGAGAACACTGTATACAGTAACAGCAGTACTGTAACCAGGTCATTCTATTATAAATACCCAAATTAACTGTAAAGATCCTATGAATGAAGATGCTATTGAATTTAGAAAAAGAACGGATGTATATGTATGTGTGTTTATTTGTACATGTATGTATGTATGTGTGTGTATGTATTTGTGTATATGTATACACACATACAGATTTGTATCTAATGGTAGCCATCTCAAATTTGGAGTGCAGTGGGGGAGGGGGAAACATCACATGATAAATTTGTTGTATGTTTGAAAAGAGCAGCAAGTTGTCCATGATGGAACTGCAATTTCAGGTACAAATCTGCTTTCCTATCCCACTCTGTTGTACAAAAGCTTTTTTTATTTCTTAAGTTCATAATAAAATAAATAATTTTTTTTAATTGAAAAACAAAAATACCTATTATTTGTTGGTGTTGAAATTCTCACTACTCCACAAATTTGATTCTTGATTTTTATTCCCCTTTAAATTTCCTAAAAGGACATCAAAACTGTGTCCAGCAAAGAAACTGATGATCTCAAGATGAAATTGGTGAAGTTGAACATAGAAAAAATGAATGAGTCCAAGAAGTTGGAAAAAGAGTATGTTTTTGGTTTTTTTCCTCATAGCCTATAATTGCTTTAATGGTTTAACTTTTAAAATTTTAGACACAAGGATTTACTTGGCATAATTTCATAAAAGAAAAGGTAGCCATTATATACTTTTTATTGGTTGTATAAAAAAATAATTCATGGCAAAAATCACACCTCTTTCTTAAAGAGGTGTTATTATATCTGTGGTTTATAAATAATGCTTTATGCCTTAATTATTTAAAGACAAAATTATTTAAAGACAAATTTGAATCCTAATGAGATCTTCAAGCCAATATAAGTGATGTTGGTTATGACCTACTTAATGTTATATAAGAAAGCTAGAGATGATCCTCATTTTTACATCTGAAATTACGTATCATTGTTTTTACTGTTCTGTGATTTTTCAGTTCGTCATTTGGGGTTTTCTTGGCAAAGATACAACAGTTTGCCGTTTCCTTCTCCAGCTCATTTTATACATAAGTAACTAAGGCCAACAGAGTTAAGTAACTTGCCCAGGGTCACACAGCTAGTAAATGTCTGAAGCTGGATTTGAACTCAGGAAGATGAGTCCTCCTGACTCCAGGCCTAGCACTCTATGGACTGTGCCACCTAGCTGCCCAGCTAAATATCATTAACTACACACAGGTCCACATTAATCCTTAATATTTAGGTTGTAAAGCTTTTTAAAATCCTTCATACTTTTTCTTTCTACCTTGTTTATTTCCATCATGGTTGTCTTTGGTGGAATAAGCCCCAGAGGCACAATAATCATGTCATCTTTTAAGACTGACTTGTGCGTACTCTTCATGGAGTATATGTAATCTTTTTGTTTGTTATGCATTGTAGTCTAATGGAAAGGGCATTATACTCAAGTGACTTCAGTTCAACCTTACCATTGTCTACCACTTGTATGGTCTTAAATCACTTGGCTTCTCTAGCGTCACTTTCTTCACATTCACAATGAGGGCATTAGACTATGCCCCTTGTCCCTATAAAATTCTATGATTTTACATGTGGCTACTTAAATATTATTTCATGTTGACATTCTGCCAGTTTTGGAGAACAGTTGAGGGTACCTATTTAGCTAGTTTTTAAATCCTTGATTATTTACCCCAGCTCAAAAAAAAAAAGTTAATGCTCATAGCCAGAAAGAACAGATTGCAATTTCATAAAAGTTTTTCTTTATTTTCAATTACTAAAATCTAGTTCATTTAAGAAGCTTTACTTGGGTCTTCATATGATCTAGAAAACTTTACTGATGACTTTCACCTGTTTTGCAATCATGTCAGAAATCACACTTATTATATATTTTCATGTCCTATTATAGTAAAGGCTGATGACAATGACCTTGTTTGCTTTGCCAATAGATGGTAGATAGCAATTTGTGAATTACTACTTATATTCTATGAAGAATGACTAATTCTGGTGTTAGGTATAATACATATTCTTCTTAGACCAAGTGATAGTTGGAATCTGCCTTCTTATTTTTGGAGATAGTTTTGTATTCTTCTTATCACTTATGGTATTTTTATACTCTTTAGAAGCTGCCAGTGCCATGTTATTATAGCCTAGATATTTATGCTGCCACCTTAGGTTCTTCCCTTTCAATAGAATTCTTTCTTGATTGTTGTGTATCCCTTTTATTTTTAAAGATCAACTCTATTGCTCAAGGGTGTTTTAGCCCTATCATCCAAATTAAAAACTGTTGATTTTCTTTTTTGTTTTGGGTTATTTTTTCTTTTTTTTAAATTTTATCTTTTAATTTAGTATTTTAGTTTTCATCTCCTTCCTTCTTTCCTATGGGGTAGGATACCCAGTTGAGTGTGTATGTTATTCCCTCCTCAGGTCAAATCTGATGAGAGCAACATTCACACATTCCTCTCTTCCCTTCTAACAGAAGTGCTTTTTCTTGCCACTTTTATGTGAGATAATTTACCCCATTCTCTCTCTCCCTTACTCCTTCTCTCAGTATATTCCTCTCTCACCCCTTAAATTTATTTCACTTTTTTAGATATCATCCCTTCATATTGAACTCATCCTGTGCCCTCTGTCTATATTCACTTCAACTCCCCTACTACTGACAAAGGTCTCATGAATTACACACATCATCTTTCCATGTAGGAATGTAAACATAACAGTTCAACTTTAGTAAGTCCCTTCTGAATTCTCTTTCTTGTTTACCTTTTCATGCTTCTCTTGATTCTTGTATTTGGCAGTCAGATTTTCTATTCAGGTCTGGTCTTTTCATTGAGAAAGCTTAAAAGTCTTCTATTTTATTGAAAGTATACATTTCACCTTGGAACATTATACTCAGTTTTGCTGGGTAGGTGATTCTTCTTTTTAATTCTAGCTCCTTTGACCTCCAGAATATCATATTCCAAGCCCTTCAGTCCCTTAATGTAGAAGCTGCTAGATCTTGTGTTATTCTGATTGTGTTTCCACAATATTCAAATTGTTTCTTTCTGGCTGCTTGCAGTATTTTCTCCTTGATCTGGGAGCTCTGGAATTTGGTGACACTATTCCTAGGAGTTTTCTTTTTGGGAACATTTTCATGAGGCAATCAGTGGATTCTTTCAATTTCTATTTTACCCTTTGGCTCTAGAATATCAGGGCAATTCTCCTTGATAATTTCTTGAAAGATGATATCTAGGCTCTTTTTTTGATCATGGCTTTCAGGTAGTCCAGTAATTTTTAAATTGTCTCTCCTATTCTCCAGGTCAGTGGTTTTTCCAATGAGATATTTCACATTGTCTTCCATTTTTTCATTCCTTTGGTTCTGTTTTATAATATCTTCATTTCTCATTAAGTCACTAGCTTCCACTTGCTCCAATCTAATTTTTAAAGTAGTATTTTCTTCAGTGGTCTTTTGGACCTCCTTTTCCATTTGGCTAATTCTGCCTTTCATGGCATTCTTCTCCTCGTTGGCTTTTTGGAGCTCTTTTGACATTTGTGTTAGTTTGTTCTTTAGGGTTTTATTTTCTTCAGTATTTTTTTGGGTCTCCTTTAGCAAGTCGTTGACTTCTTTTTCGTGGTTTTCTTGCATCACTCTCATTTTTCTTTCCAATTTTTCCTCTACTTCTCTTACTTGCTTTTCCAAATCCTTTTTGAACTCTTCCATGGCCTGAGACCAATTTATATTTTTCTTGGAGGCTTTTTGACTTTGTTGACTTCTTCTGGCTGTATGTTTAGATCTTCTTTGTCACCAAAGAAGGAATCTAGAGTTTGAGTTTGAGTCTGCATTTGAATCTGAGTTCATTTTCACTGCCTGTTCATGTTCCCAGCCAATTACTTGACCCTTGAGCTTTTTGTCAGGATATGACTGCTTGTAGAGTAGAGAGTACTTTGTCCCAAGCTTTAGGGTCTAAGCACTGCTGTTTTCAGAGCTCCTTCTACTCCACCGTCACCCCAGGTTCCTCCTCCCCCAAGAAACGCCAACCAGGACTGCAATACATATCCAAGCAGGGCACAGTAAGAGAATATGCCTTTGTGCCCACAAAGCACTCCTTGCACTCCCACTCTGATCCGCTGCTAGATTCCTCCCACCTTGTGAGCCAGGGACTCAGGAAGCAGCTGACACCGTAGCTCTGGAAGCAGCCTCAGAAGTTTCTGGCTGCTGCCATGGCCACCGCTGCACCATCTCTGCCACCCCCAGGGCTGGTGATCAGACAGCTCTGAACTCGATTCTGCGGTTTCCCTCTAAACTGTTCTTTGGCATTTGTGGGTTGAGAAGTCAGGTAACTGCCACAGCTCACTGATTCATGGCCCCAAGGCCTGTTCCAGCTGGCTGACTCCAGGTCTGGTCTGTCCTGGCGTGGCCCAGGTTGGGCTGAACTCTGCTCCCAACACCGTGAGATAGACCCTTCCCAGTGACCATTCAGCCTCTCCTGGGCTGGAGACCTGTTTCCCTCTGCTATTTCATGGGTTCCACAGCTCTAGAATTTGTTCAGAGCCATTTTTTACAGGTGTTTGGAGGAATTTGGGGTAGAGCTTAAGCAAGTCCCTGCTTTCCAGCCGCCATCTTGGCTCTGCCCCCCCCACAAAACAGTTGATTTTCAAAAATATCAATCAGCAAGCATTTATTCAGTACTTGCTATATTCTAGGCATGGTATTAGATGATTGATGTAAAAAAAAGTAAAATAACCCCAGGACTTAAGAAGCTTACATGCTATCTGAGAAAACAAACGTGTACTTATTTGGCTATATACAAAATAGATATAAGGTCATAATGGTGGGGGTCAGGAGAGAACTAGCAGCTAAGAGGGTCAGGACAGGTTTCATGTAGCATGTAGTGCTATAGCTAAGCCTTGTAGGAAACTAGGGATTGTAAGAGGCAGAGATGAGGAGGAAATGTATTTCGGGCCTAGGGATAGCCACTGCAAAAGCACATGGAGTGGAGATGGAGTGCCATGTGTGAAGAATAGCAGGAATGCTAGCATGTCTGGATTGTAGAGTGCATGAATGAAAGTGACGCAGAATAAGACTGGAAAGGTAAGTCAGAGCCAGTATGTGAAGAACTTTGCCATTTGACCTTCGATGTGATATGGAACTGCTGGCATTTATTGAGTGACATAGTCAGACCCACACATTCGTAAAGTCAGTCAGCTCTGGGCAGGATGAGTCAGAATGAAAAGTGACCTGAGTCAGAGACATCAACTAGGAGGCTACTGCAGTACTCTGTCAGGATGGGGCAGCTGGGTAGCCTAATGGATAGAGCGCTGGGCCTAGAGTTGGGAAGACTCATCTCCTGAGTTCAAATCTGGCCTCAGACACTTACTAGCTGTGTGATCCTGGGCAAGTCACTTAACTCTGCCTCAGTTTGCCTCAGTTCCTCTCCTGTCAAATGAGCTGGAGAAGGAAAGCAAACCACTCACTGCAGTGTCTTTTTCAAGAAAACCCCAAGTGGGGACGTGACTGAAGCAATTCAATAACAAGAAATGGAAAGTATTCAAGAGAAGGTCTGGAAGTAGAAATGATGTGGGAGGTGAAGGTGAAGAGGAAGCGGGGGTTGTGAGCCCGAGTGACTGTCACGCCCTGAAAAGTAAAGAGGACGTGTGGAAGATGGTTGGACGTCGAGGGCGAGATAATGAATTTTATTTTAGACCTGTCTGAGCGGGACAGGCCGGCCAAAATGTCCAGGAGGCAGTTGGTGATGAGGGATTGGATCTCAGCGAATAGAGTACGGCTGGGTGTATAGATATGGGAGTCATCTTCGGAGAAATAATTGAATCCATTGTAGCTGATAAGGTTGTAAGGAGGGTGTAAAAGTGGAGAGAAAAGAGCCAGGGCCATGCCTTGAGGGTATATATGCCAGTTAGGTGTTAGTGATGGAGAGGAACTATAAAAATAGGCAATGCCCCAGTGGGAAGATCTTTTTTGTCGGGATTATCCTAGCCATCATTTGCTAAGAGTGAAGCTAATGGTTAATGTGCCTTAATGTCAGTTAGATGTCATTCCTCATGCCTTTTTACTTTTCATTACATCAAGCATAACATTTTGTAAGTTCTGGCACTGGTACTATTCATTCAAAATTAAGGCATTTTGAATGTTTTTCTTAAGTGAGAGGAGAAAAAGTAGAGCAGATAGTACTTTCTAGAATTTTGGCTGGAAAGGCATAAGAAAAAGATGATCTTGTGACTTCATTGGTGTGGGGAACTTTCTCTACTATTGCAACACCCTCCTGCAACCAATAGTCTCAATGAGTTTCCTAGGACACAAATGACTTGGCTAAGGTCACTAAGTGTCATGAGAGGTAGTACTTGCACCCAAGTCTTCCTGACTCCAAGGCTGGCTCTCTCTCTACTAAACCACAATACCTCTTTTGGCTGGGAGAGAAAAAAGAACAAATAGAGAGGGCCATATCAGGAAGCATATCAAAAGAATTTGGGCCCATAATACCAAAGAGATAAAAATGTGATTGGGTGTTTTGTTTTGTTTTTAAGAGATATTGGGTCATCAGCACAGGGTCACTACCATCATACTTATTCCTTCACTGCTGCTACTTTACTGCCAATTTGTTGACCTGGTGTTATTACTTATTATGCTTTCCTTTGCGATTCTTTATTAGAATTGCTTCTAAAACTGCCATAATAGAGCATCAGGAAGAAATTATAAGCCAACTGAAGGAAAATCTGAGAAGAGCCCAACAGTGTAATGATATCTCAAGTAAGTACAGAATGGGAATGTTTTGATCCCTTCTCTTTTGTGTTTATATCCTCCATGCGGTTAATTTTTTCTATCTGATTCGGGAGGCTGCCATATTGAAAAGTGCTAGTTTAAAAACAAACTGGCTTCATTTCCCTCATCGGTCAGTAACTATTAATAAGGTGATCTAACCATTCTGTTGTCATCTGTATTTGAACTGATGTAGTTTTGCTTAGTTTATCATAGCCTTGCTGCCTATTTAATAAGAGACTTATGAAATTTGGACACATTTGGACAATCAAGTATTTATTAAGTACCTGGTGTGTGCTGGCACTGGGGGTTTAGAAAGTCCAAAGAATGAAAACAATCTCTATTTGTTTTGAGCACACATCTACTGAGGGAGGTAGCAAGTACATGTAAAAACATAAAACAGAAATCTAAAGTTAACATGGATACATATAGAGTAGTTCAATCTGTGGTACTTTGGGAGAGAGGGTACTTGCAGTTGGAGAGGTCAGAAAAGGCTTCGTGCAAAATATGATGCCTCAGCTGCATCTTCAGGAAGGAGAGGGCCTCTGTAAGGGAGAGCTAAGGAGGGAGTTCATTCCAGCCTGGTAGGCTGGCCAGTACGAAGGCATAGAGAGAGGGAGGGAGTATCTTATATGAGGGACAGAGAAGGCCAGGCCAGTTCTGCTGTATCTCATGTGCAAGAGGGGAGGAGTCCCATCAAATGAGGCCAAAAAGACACATCGTGGAGGGCTTAAAAGCTAAATAGAGGAGTCTATATTGTATTCTAAAGACATTAATTAGGAATCCACTAGAGTTGGTTGAGTAGGGGAGTCACATGGTCAGATCTGTGCTTAAGAAAAAATGACTTCCACAGCATGGTGTAACATGACCTAGAATCTAGAATAGGGAGAGACTTGAGGCTATTACGGTAGTGTAGGCAAGAAGTAATGAGGACTTGAGCTAAAGTGTGTGGAGACGATGGCTCAGGTGCAAAAGAGGTTAGAAAGGTTGATTTAGGAACTGATTGGATACGTGAGATATCCAATATAACACCCAGGGAATGAACCTGGGAGACTACAAGGATGGCGGTGCCTTCTGGTAAGAGAAATAAGAAAGTCCTGCAGAGAGGAGGGCTTAGGAAGTGAGATAGTTCCATTTTAGACTTGTTGATTTTAAGATCTCTGGGGTATCTAGCTTGAAATGTCCAATAGACAAATTGTAATGCAGGACTGTAGTTCAGGGGAAAGGCTGGGACTGCTTCTGAAAGTCATCTGCATAGAGATGATAGTTAAACTCATGGAAACTCATGAGGTTACCATGAGCAAGAATATAGAAGGAGAAGAGAAAAGGCCCCAGGGCAGAACTCTGGGGAGTATTCACAGTTTTTGGTGTGATATGGATGGTGAGCCAGCCAGAGAGGCCGAGGAGTAGTCAGACAAGCAGGAGGTAAATGAGAGGAGAAAACAGTATTAAAAACCTAGAGAGGAGAAAGTATCCAAGAGGAGAGAGGAGTCAACAACGTGAAATTCAGCAGGTAGGTTGTGAAGGATTTGGGCTGAAAAAAGACCATCAGGTTTGGCAATTCAGAAATCTCCACCCCTGCCTCACTCCCACCCTGCCCCTCCCCCAGCCCCCACCCTTCTCCACCTTAGTAAGATCTCTTCTACACTCTCCTCTGCCACACTACAACCACCCTCAGGCCCTCATCACCTCCTCTCTACCCCATAGCAATAGCTTGCTGGTTGATTTCCCTGCTTCAAGTCTCTCTCCACTCCAATCCATCCTCCACTCAGCTGAAACTTTGTTCTTCCTAAAATGCAGGTCTGAACGTACTGCCTCCAGTGGTTTCTTTTGTCTCTAAGATCAAATATAAATTCCTCTTCTTGGCTTTCAAAGTCCTATGTAACCTGCCCCTTTCCTTCCTGTCCAGTCTCCATACTCCACCATGTACTCTGCAATACACCAACCTCACCCTCCATCTCTGAACTGTGGGTATTTTCTCTCTCTGTCTCCCATTGTCTGGAACTCTTTCCCCCCCTCACCTTTGCCTCCTAGCTTCCTTCAGATCCCAGCTAAAATCTCAAAAAACTTCTGCAAAAACTTTTATCCAATCCTATTCAATGCTAGTGCCTTCCCTCTGAGATTATCCCCAGTGAATCCTACATAGACCTTGTGTGCATCTAGTTTTTACTAGACTGTGAGGTCCTTGAGAGCAGGCACTGGTTTTTGCCTTTCTGTCCTGACACAATTTGATGTGGTACTCCTCGGTAGAATATCAAACTCCAGCAGAGTGTTTTCTTTATATTGTACCTTTGCACAATACAAAGCATCTCTAATATCTGGTTTAAATGTGTTTGTTTCACTCACCAGTGATAGAGCCATCTGGTCATGCCCAGGCTTCCCACACACCATTGACCTGTGGGGGTGGCAGTGGTATTATACAGAGCACAAAGGCACTGATTTTAAAGGCGGATCGTGTGAGGCTCGAGAGAGAGATTAGCAAGTTAAAGCAACAGAATGAATATCTGACAAACCATCAGAGTCAGCTGTCAAGGTAAGAGCTGCTCGTGTGGAATATATTTACTGCATTATGTTTATCAGCTCTAGGTCCAGTTGAACCATTTCTTTGCAAATGATGGGTAAAATTGAGAACTCATATTACAAATGTTATTGCTTTAGGGACGAAGGTAGAAACATCTATTTTGAATCCAGCCATTTCGCAACCAACCTCAATACCCCAAAGTTGACATGCTTTATTTGTAGGAGATCCTTCCAATGTTAAAACTGTGAGGGATCTCAAGACACCATGTGGTCCAGCATTTCTCAATGTGCAGTCTCGTACTAAGCTACTTATTTATAAACAAAATGAATGGGGCAAACCTACTGGGAATAGGAAGGAGGGACATGTTTAAGGGTGACAGTCTCCATAGTTTCTCTGCTCAGCTCACTGATTCCAAGACACTTGAATCAATTGGATTAGGACAGAAAGCTTGCTCTTCAGTAAATAAGTAATCATAGATGTTATTGCAACCAGAAATATTTTATATTCTGATATTTATATAGCATTTAGTACAAAGCATCTTATTTAATCTTCACAACGACTCTGTGAGGTAGATGCTATTAGTTGAGGTTAGGAGGTATAGCTATATTAATACATCTACACACCTACCCCAGGTTTCCCCAGACTCCAAGTGCAGCATTCCATTGGACCAAAGGGACATTTATTTTTCCCACAACTGTTTATGACTCATGTTCTTGTATCCCCTTGGTGATCCAGGCTACCTTATTAAAACCATATCTGTTTTCTACTTTTTCTATAATTGCCCTTATTTTAGTGTAATTATCTTTTCCATATAGCTCTTTCATGAAGTATATTTTAATCCCCTTGAAATTCATATGGCAAATATAAAATTGAATTACCATAGGAGAGAGAAGGTAGACATTGATAAGGTAATAGGGCCTGTACCTTAATCTAGCATAAGGATAGTCCATTAGTAGGAACAGACTGGAAACCTAAACTAGATGTTTAAGTTCTAGTTATTTTGATGGTATTGGTTTTTTTTAAAGACTCGCTGTATATGCCCTTTTAATCAGGTCTGAATGTTTAGACAATGGAATACTTGGTTAAACTAAGATTCTGTTTAAAAAAAAAAAACAAATAGTACTTGAGGCTGCTCTGACACTAATTTTCTCCCTTTTGCAATAGGAAATTAGGCTTCCTTTAATGGGTGTGTGTTTTTTGTACTTTTAAGATTCAAAAATATTTTCTTCCTTTCTCGTCTTTGATGTAACAAGCAAGGATTCCAAGGGTTCAGAAAATTCCATGCAATATGCTAAACCTTGGAGGAAATTATATTTTTGTGCATAGTTTATTCTTCTTCATGACTTAAATTTTAATTCTTTAATTTTTTTTCATTTTGAAATGAATATTAAAAGGTCATGAATAAGTATATGCTTTTTACTGGTTTCAATTGGATACGTAAAAAGAGTAATTAAATTGTTTAATATAGGCTTTAATTCTCTATCATCACTGCATGTGGATCTCATTGGCAGAACATACTATGTCTGTCCCTATACTCTAGGAACGTCTGCAGTTTGACTTAGGTACCATTATGTGGTGAGCTTTTATCTTTTAGCAGTACATAACTTCCAAATACTACTGGGAATTCGCCACATAACACTTATGATGAAATTAAGATTCTACTCCAGGCAAACTAGAAAACAGCCAGCATCCCTGGCTCGGGTTTCCTACAATTTCTCACCATTCCTTAATCTGTACTATAGAGAGATACGTCATCTCTCACAGTGACATAATATTCTTCTTCTAGGTCACTACCTTTTTGGTTCACATGTCCTAGGAAAGAAAATAAAAAAATATATTGGATGGCAATTAAAGTGAGTGTAACTCTAGTGCTGTATACACTATGGCCTACAGAGATGTGCAACGTAAAAGAGCTGGTCACAGTGAACTGACCAAGACTAGCATGTCACATCAGAAGTCTCCAAAGGGGAAGGGGGGAAACCTATGTCTATTTAGTCAGTAGAGAATTATTTTCACTTTCTGGACTATAAAAGATTTCTTAAATAAAAAGCATTAATGCAATTGAGGTTAATTTGTAGCTGTAGGTATATTTCATCTTAGTATTCATTGTTAAGTTCTTACCCATTTTGTTTTCTTTTTAAGCAACAATTTTCATCTTGTCAGAGAAGTCAAAAAATGGAGGGAGAGAGCCCTTAAAAAGGAAGGCCAAGAACTCACTCGTGTCCACTCTCCAAAATCTCCTAAATTGACAGAAATTCCATCCTTAAAGAGACAATGTATGTCACCTCTGTATAAAGAGCAGAATTCACAGGAAACTTTACCAAAGGATTCACCAAATTCTTGGGCACATGACGGACGGTCAAAGTCTCTACCAGTCACTTATCATAATAACTATTTTGACAACTCTGGCCTAGGCCTACTCCCAGGTATGTCATACAGTGGAGGGAGAAGGAGAAACAATGGTTAAGTATGATCTTTTTTTTTAACTATTCAGCCTTAGATGGCAAGTTCAGACAAGAAGTTTGAGCAAGCAAGTTCAAGATGCCATACACGAAACTTCATTTTGTGACCCTATAAGAATAGAGCACAGCAGAAGATGGTCAATGGGGATTCATTTGTATCACTTACCCTCTCAATTCTATAGACATTTCCCAGCTTTGTGCCCTTTCATAATCCTGATAGATAGAGAAGCAGCTTTTGTTTAAGATCGTCGAATCTTTGAAGATCATTATTAGTGATAATCAACAGATGTAGATTGATGTAATACTTTAAAGTTTGCAAAGCATTGACTTTTTTCATTATTTGTGTAAAAAGGGTAACATAATCAAGTGAAAGCCGTAGACACTATTTTCTCCTTAAAATTTGTCTTCTGGCAATTATGCTAATTTAAGTAAAATAACTAAAAAGAATAACTTTGAATTTTCCTTATGAAAGGCTGACAAAATGTTCTTAAAATAAGAAATGGACAATCTATAATAGCCATGCTTTGGAGAATTTTTTTTTTAACCCTAAGAATAAGCGGTAGGTAGATTCCTATAAACTAATGAAAATATAAATTAATAAAATGACTTAAATGTGATTTTACTACTTTCAAGTATATACATTTAATTGAACTACCTTAATAAATTAAGCAAGGTACTAAGTAAAGATTCTGTTGGACCTGCTTTCATAGATAGGTAAGCATTTGTAATTAGTGCTTTTTTAAAGGTACAAATAGATTCTGTTAAAGCATTAGGTTTTTTTAGGCTTAGGAAAGAAGTATGAGAATTTCAAACATCCCCTTTAATCTCCTCTCAATTCATTCATTATATTAAATAATTAGCAAGCTATTTATTTTTGCAAAGATAACATAAAGGTAACCATATTTCGAATTACTGTGAAATTAGTGAGGTTCAGACTAAGTGGAGGGGGGGTGGGGTGCTATTTCAGTGAGCTTCTGACCACTCACTGTTATTTTTTTTTTTTATTTTTTTCTTTACAGAAATAGCTTTCAGTTCTACAAATGATCCTACAAAAGGTGAATTTAAGTTTATCGTACTATAGATGAATGTGGGTAGAAAAGTTTATGAATCTCTGAAATTTCATTTGAGTAGTCACCTGTTCCCTTCCTTTCTTCTTATGGCAATTTTACTCTTCTCAACCCCTTACAGTTTCTGCTGTCTCTGGTGTCACTAGTGAGCACCTGATTGTCAAATCCAGTGGTCTTTTTTTTTTCCAGCCTTCTTGACTTCAGCAGATTTTGACATTTTTACTGATTGCTCCTCTTCCCTCCACCTTAATGTAGCTGTTCCCCAAAGAACCAGCCCTAGGCTACATCTCTTCTCCCTTGGCAGTTCATTTGCTCCAGTGGCTTTGAGCCGTAGAATATAGTGGTTAGAGTACTGGACTCGGAGTCAGGAATGGCTGGATTTAAATCCCCGACATGGGCCTGTCACCTTTGTGAGCCTCAGTGTTTTCATTTGTAAAGTGAAGATAGCCGCACTACCTGCTTCACAGGGTTGTGGGGTTCAAATAAGCTCATGTGTGTAAAGCACTTTGTAAAGTATAAAACATCATCAGAATGACAGTTATTGTTGTCACCACCCCCTCCCTGCACATGACACCCAAGTCAACATCTCTAGCCTGATACCACTTTGGAGCACCCAGCCTACATCTCTACTGCTTCTAAGACCTTTCCATGAGTATTTTCAAACTTAACACATCTGAAACTGAGTCCCTAACCTGGCTTTTCTTCCACCTTTCTGCAACATCATCTTCTGTTTCCCTAATTTTCCATTTTCATAACCTTGAGGTTATATTCGATACTTGCATCACATCCATCCATTCTCTTAAGATACTAGATCACAGGATAATCACTTCAGATGATAGCTTGGTAGAGAATGTAGCTTCCATCAAGCCCCAACACCATTTCACAAGTGAGGAAAATGAGGCCCAGAGAGGCTGAGGCTTGCCCAAAGTCACATAAGGAAGAGGCACAAAACCTCCCACATCCTTCCTCTTCACTTAACGAGCACAGCCACCATCCTAATTTCAACCCTCATGATCATCTGCTGGATTAGTACAGCACTCCCTGTATAGATCTTCCCACCTTTACTCTCTCCCTCCCTATATTCTGCTTTTCATACTGCATTTAGAATAATGTCTTACCTAGAAATCTGCTGCCATCACTCCTATGCTGAAAGACTGTTAGTTCACTTCCTGGATGAAACTCAGATTCTTTGACCTGGCATTTGAGGCACTCCACAAATTGGCATCATTTCACCTCACCTGTATTATCTTCTATTACCTCCCTCCTGGACAGTTCCCTGTCTGTTCTCATACCTTGTTTAGTGTCTTTGCTCAAGTTTTGCTCAATGCTCTGTCACCATTCTCATGTCCGTTAAGTCTCATCCCCAATATCACCTCCTGCAAACTTTCCTTGATCTGCCCTCTGGTTAGTAACAGCCTTTGTCCACAAATTGATTTTATTTTAAAGAACTGACCATGCACAATTGTGAATTAGACCTTTCTATGTTGGTATCTTATCCCCCAACTAGACTAGAAGCTCAATGTGGGTCAATATCTTTTCTGAATTTTGCAATTTCCCTTTACCTAACTCCTTTACAACTGTAATTTGATTGTAGGTACATACAATTGTAACATAATGTTTTGAATATAATTAAATTAGGTGTTTTGTGTTTTTTTTTTCCTTTCACAGAAACTCCAAGAGAGGAAAATACAGGTTCTTTGTTGGATCAATGGCAGACCTCTTCAGGAAAAGACGCAGTTGAATGTAGAACTCAGTAATGTCATCTTTATGCATTATGAACATTCCAGGTTCTTCACAACACTTAGATGTAATTTTGTATCGTTCTCCCAACTACCGCAATCATAGTTCAGTTAAACTTTATTTTGTTTGTCTCAGCGTGCCACTAATATTACTGGATAAATGAATAGGAAACAATGGACCAGATCAGTAAAGAATTGATTAGAATGGTATCAAAATGTTTATTTCATTTTTAAATGTTAGAACACTTTTGAAATAGGTTTTATTTAAAAGGAGCTTCTGTGGAATACAAATTATGGAAGGAATTCCTCAGGCTGAGCAATTGCAAATGAGGAAAGATGACTTAATTTATATAGGCATAATTTTATCTACTTTTTTTAAATGTACACATGTAAAATTTTAATGTAAAATTTTTTTCTTTTATATTTTAGCTTGTATTATAAAATCTGTATTCATGTTACCTTCCCTTCTAGAATATAAGCTCCGTGATGTGTCTTAATTCTCCTTTATATACCCCATATGACATTAACAGTTACTGATCAACAGAGGATCTCCTGCTACATTGTCCAGTATTCACAAAACTTCATTTCTAAAAATGGATTTAAAAGAGAAGAGTCATTGTCCCTTCGATATGTCTGAGCAAATCATATCCTGGGATCTCAGACTACCTTCCTGCAAAATAGTTTGTTTGGTTTTGCTTGGAAGGGGAGAAATTGGGAATATGATACGATACCAAAGCTAAACAATTTAGGAAGCCTGTTTTTAAAGTATGTATCAGAATATAAGAGTTTTTAAATCCATTTTGAACTTAAATACAAAAAGACCAAAAAAAGAACATTTCCATGTACATAGCACAAGAAGAGGATTCAATATAAAACCATGAATTTCCATTTCACACTGTTTACTTTTTTGAAAAACTATGTAATAAATACTACACATCAGTTTCAAAGCTGTGCTGCTTTTTTGTGCTTCTAAGTTTTTTATTGTTTTTTGCTGTGCATTTTTTCTCCCTCCCCATTCCACCCTAAAGAAGGCTAAGATTAGACAAAATAATGTATGTCTGTTTGTATTTATATATATAAATATATATATATTTGCGTGTATATATGTATGTATATATGTGTATATATGTATGTATGTATATGTATATATATGAATTGATATGTAAAATCATATGATACATACATCTGTTTAACAGTTCTTTCTCTGGAATTGGATAGCATCTTCATAGGTTCTTTGTAGTTGATTTGAGTATGTATGAAAATAGTCATTCAAAGTCATTCTTTTATAACTCTTTTTTTGGGTTCATTCATTGCTCACTCATGTTTTTTAGCTAGGGACCCCCAGCCATGCCATCACTGCAAACACTCTTGCTCCCTGCAGTCCCTCCCACAGCTGCAAACTTCAGCTCTCCCCTCTGACCTGGAACCAAAACCAGGGGCTCTGCCTGCTCTCCTGCAAATGCCCTCAGCCAGCAGGGTCCCCACTCCTTTGTTATCACTCGCACTGGGCATGAGGTCACTTTTCCTTGTCCACAGCAGCCTGTGACCTTGTCTGGTCTGCCTGGGCCTGGTAACTGAAAGACGGTAGGGGGATCATTCAATCTTCTCTTCAGCTGTCCCACCCCCACATTGTTCTTGAGGTGAAAGTTCCTGAAGCCAGCCAGCTTCCCCCCCCTCCCCCACCCACGCTACCCCCACCCCCCTCACTCCCCGGGCTTGTTTGTTGATTCAGTGGAGTCTGGAGGCTTTGTACTTTAATCCTGCCAAACCTCCACTTGGGTCTCTCCTAAGCTCCTCTCTAAATTGTCTTAGGACAGGGGTGGGGAACCTGTGGCCTGGAGGCCACATGGCTCCCTAGGTCCTCAAGTGTTGCCCTTTGACTGAACCCAAACATCACAGAACAAATCCCCTTAATAAAAGGATTTGTTCTATAAAACTTGGACTCAGTCAAAAGGCCTAATCTAAGGACCTAGAAGGTCACATGTGGCCTCGAGGCTGCAGGTTCTCCACCTGTGTTCAGAAGGATAACTGCCTTACCCTGACTTAATTATTTATATGCTGCTGTAAGTTCACTGTGAAGCAATGTTTTGTCTTGTTTGTGGGGGGAATTTGGAGAACCCAGTATTTTCTGCGCTACTCTGCCATCTCCCTTGAATCATCTCCAGAATATGAGTTCTAACACAGCATAAAACTCCACTCTAAAGTTTAACAATGAAAATGAAAAGCAATAAAAAGTGACCTCAAACATTTAATCGCTTTTTTTTTTCAAATTTCTAAGTTGCAGTCACCTAGAACTCCCTGGTACCACCTACAAACTTGATTTAATTCCTCAGTTTGGGTTTCTTTTTGCCTTAATAATCCTGAACTATACACCCAATGAAAAAGAATTCTTTGAATTCCTCAGAGATCATGGACTAAAAACAAGGAATTCATGCATTGTTCAAAAGACAATCCATTTGATATTGGGATAGAAATTAAGTCAGAAAACAGAACTCCCAAAGCAGACATAGTGAAGACCAGCAACTTAGAACACAATGGAGACTGAAGTAGCAAATGTTCTTAGAAAGATCAGAGTTTGTATTTAAACATGAAAGCAAAAGAAAATTTGGCAGAAGAAAAACAAAAGGTAACTTTAAGCAAAATGGGTGAAAAAAAATGTGCTGCGAGAAATATAAAGAAGGTACTCTGAACTTTTGAATACATACAACAAAGTAGAGATAGATTAAATCCACAAGTCACTGATGGGCATGGAGTGAAGAACTTAATATTTTTAACTCTAAGTTATGTTATTAAATTTCAAAATTTTAATGCCAAACCAATTTTCAAGGAATCAGACTGAACTTAAAACTATGAGCAACCATTGATATAAATAACTTAGGAAATAGCACCATATTAGTCCAAAAATCATAAGAGGAATCTAATATGCAGCATGAAATAATGTAGCCTGTATAGCTGTTGTTTAAAGTTATTTATTATAAATAAGCTACTTATCAATGAAATAAAATGAACAAAAGAGTCATTTGAGGGATTCCTAGGGTGGAAAAATAAATTAAAAACAGGAAAAACTCCACTTGAACACCCCAAACATTTCTTAAGTTTTCAATAAATGTAGGTGAGTGGATGAATAGGACAGAAACTATGATGGGGAAAAGGAAATTAAGGTAAATCTTAGTGGAAATCAAAACCTCATAAATAATGGGTTAATCATAAAAGAATAAAGAGTTTATGCCTGCAAGGCTTTTACATTAAATTTCTTCTGGATGGAAATGGACACAATAAGAGGTGAATGGGAAGGATAAATTGTGAAGACTTCACAGGGTAAAAATACAGTGATTACACTCTTCTCATATTTCTGAAATAGGGAAAGTGAGGGAGTAGGAGAGGCTTGGGATTTGGCCTTGTGGTGACTCTGGAAGGTCAGGGCCTGGAGCTGTGGGTGTGCCCTTTCCCCTCTCTCAGACGTTAACACCAAACAGGGAGATAATGGACTACCTGTGAGCTGTTTGTTCTCGGCCCCAAGAAGTGCCCCCCCCCCCCCCGCCCCCGCCCCGCATTTCTTCTCCTAGACTTTTGGACACCACCCTCGGCAGTTGAGTTCTGGATAAGGAAAACCTGAATGGACCAGATCAACCTTGGTCCCCTAGTCCTCTGTCTAGTTTTTCTGTGCCTAGATTGTAAGCCCACCTCCCAGCCAATGATGAGAAAGGATAGAGGTGGGCAGGAATCTTTTCATTAAGAGTATAAATTAAGACAGCGTTCCCTTTTTACCTCACCTCCTCCATTCTGGAGGTGTGCCCAAATCTTGCAAGGTTTGTAAAATAAATTCGCTTTGCTTCTCCTAAAGATGTCTCTCCTATTATTTGAAAATTCTGTCCCATACAGAGGCAACCCTTTTATTAAAAAAAAAGCAGGACTTGAAATCATGATATCAGACAAAGCAAGAACAAAAATTAACAATGCCAAGAAAGAACCTCCTAACTACTTGAACTCATTTATAGATCATTTGCCCTGCTTTTTGCTTTCACTTAATGACATATGTGCCCATCCACTAGATGGCAGCACGCAGGCACGTATTAGGATCTTGGGACTCCATTTTTTTAAGTCAAAAGAAACCAAAACACTAGAGCAAAACTACAAATCCCGATATGCACTTTGGAGCCACGTTTTTCTCCTGGGCAAAGGTTTTAAGTTTGTAGAAGGTACGACTTATTTGTCTTCATTATGTAATTTGCCTTCATGTGGTTTTAAGTGGAAATTTGTGGAGGAAAGTGACGCAAAGATTAAGAGGTAAGTTTGCATTACTTTTTACCTGTTTTCCAGTTACTAACTTTTCAGGCTGCGTCAGCATTATAATGCTGTATTGGATCATTAGGGTTCTAGGCCTAACAAAATAACTTTTGTTTTCTCTTGTACCCCTGAAACAGATTTCTTCCATTGTACAGTAATGTTAAGTAACCTTGGCTGAGCCTTTACTGTTAAGGATATGTAGCATCAATTGGCTTCCAGTCTCATTCCCCAAACAGCTAATGAACCAAACCTTTCCTGCTTACTTCAGAGCTCCAGCTGCAACCCACATTTCCAGATGATCTAGGGTCCTATTTCGTTGAGCCGCCTGAGGGACTTTGAAAAGGGCTCCTGCAACTTCTATTCCCATATTCCTAGAGTTTCTTGACATCATTAACCATTCTCTTCTTCCCCATCCATCTTGGAAGAAAAGGGTTTTTTTTTTATTATCTAAAGTCATTTTTTTAAAACTTTATTTAGTTTTAGTTTTCAACATTCACTTTTATAAGATTTTGAGTTTTAAATTTTCTCCCTCTCCCTCCCTAAGATGATGTGCAATCCAATATAGGCTATTCCCCAATTGATGGTCATCCCCTCAATTTCCCATTCTTGGCCACCACAAAGAGAGCTGCTATAAATATGTTTGTACATGTGGGTCCTTTTCCCATTTTTATGATCTCTTTGTGATACAGACTTAGTAGTGGTATTGCTGGATTAAAGGGTATGCGCAGTTTTATAGCCCTTTGTGCATAATTCAAAATTGCTGTCCAGAATGCTTGGATCAATTCACAACTCCACTAACAATGCACTAGTGTTCCAATTTTCCTACATTAAAATCATTCTTAGAGGCAGCTAGGTAGCACAGTGGATAGAGTACCCACTCTCAAATCAGGAGGACCTGAGTTCAAATTTGACCTCAGACATTTACTAGCTGTGTGACCCTGGGCAAATCACTTGACCCCATTACCTCCAACAAACAAACAAAACTAAATAAAGTAATCCTAAATTCTGTATACCCTTGATCTCACGCTCTCCCACCTCCTCCCAGACCTTATTACATTCTGGCCACAGGTATCTCCAGGGTGGGTGGGGTGAAATATGTAATGCCAAATACATTGCTTTAGATAGTTCAAAGTGTCACCAGAGGCTTTGGTCCAGCCATCAGCCCCTCTCTTATGTTTACATGTTCTTTTGCCCCTTCACTGGCCACCTCCCATCTGCTTACTTGTACAATCCTTCTCAGAGTCCAACTCTTTATGACCTCATTTGGGGTTTTCTTGGCAAGAATACTAAGGTAGTTTGACATTTCCTCCTCCAGCTCATTTTACAGATGAGGAAACTGAGGCAAAGTTAAATGGGTTGCCAAAGGTCATATAGCTAATAAATGTCTGAGGGCAGATTTGAATTCAGGTCTTTCTGATTTCAGGCCAACTACCTAGCTACCCAGACCCCAACCTCTCTTCTAAACCCCAGGCTCCTATCCCTACCTACAAGGTTCCCTGGTGCCTCAAACTTAATGTGCCCCAAACCAAACTCAGTATCTTCTCCCTAAAAGTGGTGCCTCCTCCTAAATTGTTACCTCCTGTCTCTTCTTAATCCTTACCACCCCTCCCCCAGCCTGTTAAAGTCCTACCCATCCCTTGCAGCTGGACTCTAAGCTCTCCTCCAGGAAACTCCCCCATTCCTCCCCAAGCTCTCAAGGTAACGACCTTCACTCACATAGGCCTTTGTTTGTAACGTTTGAAGTTTGTTATCTAACACTTGCAGCACCCTCCCACCCTGTAGCTGCCCTGTGGAACCTGGGAGCAGCTGAGCTACTGCTCCCAGTGAAGGAACACTGGCCTTTGTATGGTTGCTGCTGAAAGAGCTTTGGGAGAAAAACCTAAGAAATAGGGCCAGGTAAGGCCTGATGGCCTTGGGGCAGCAGCAGGCGGAGTGGAGGGAAGGGGCAGGGTCCTTTGACTAGTTTTACTTTGGGGTTGTGAGTGAAGGCATTGGTGGGCAATTCTTTAGAAAAGGTAGCTCAGAGGATCAGTCTTGTACACATCCTTGGGTTGTTTCTCCATGGCTAGAAATGTCATAGTTTAGACATGGGTCTGGACACAGAGAGGCAGCCAGGTGGTGTGATGGATAGAGCACCAGGCCTGGAGTCAGGGAGACCTGAGTTCAAATCCATCCTTGGATTCTTCCTAGCTGTGTGACCCTGGGCAAGTCATTTAACCCTGATTGCCTCAGTTTCCCCATCTGTAAAATGATGATGGTAATAGCAACGACCTCTGAAGAGGTAAGATTTTAGAGGATCAAATGGCATAATAATTGTAAAGTGCTTAGTACAGCTATATTAATTGCTATATTAATTGCTACATTAATATTATTAGCTGTGTGATTTGGGGAAGTCATTTAACTTCTGTTGGCCTCAGTTTCCTTAACTGTAAAATGAGGGTGATGGTAGCACCTGCCTCCCGTGGTTGTGAGGATCCAATGAAATAATGTTTATAAAGCTAGACAGCACAGGCACAGTGCCTGCCACATAGAAGGCGCTTCATAAATGCTTGTTTGCTTCCTTCTTTCTCTCACAGATGTCACCGAGGGGGGAATGCCCAGAGCAGGGGTGGGGATTGTTGTTGTTGTGTTTGTCCTTCATTCTGGAAGAAGACCTTGAAGTCAGGGAAATGATGATGTGACTTGCAGTTGACTTGGATGTGAGTGAGGGAGGGCCTCACTTTCTCCTCCAGAGCCATCTGGGTCCAGGGGCCTGATATTCATCAGGATGACTGGAAATGGCCCAGGATGCAATGGGAGACCCTGGCCCTTTTAGGCTAAGGCCTCTACCTCACTCACAAGAGTAGGGAACCTGCAGCCTAGAGGGCCACACATGGCCTCAGGTTCCCCACCCCTGGCCTAGAGGATTAGTCTACACAGGGAGAGAGTCTAAGTTCTTGCAGAAGGGCTTTGGAAGATTGGCTTTGGATATAATAATTTATTCAAGAGAGTATGCTATGTTGCCTTAATGTTCGTATGTGTCTTAATGTCTCTAGATTATCCCGCAGACATGGGTCGACTTGATGGCAAGGTCATCGTTCTGACGGCTGCTGCTCAAGGAATTGGTCGGGCATCTGCTTTGGTAAGTTTCATATAATAATCATAACCACAGCTAGCATTTGTATAGCACTTTCAGGCTCCCAAGACACTTCATAAAGGCTTCATTTTATCCTCCCAATAATCCTAGGCAGTCGGTGTTATTGTTATCCCCATTTTATTGTGACCCTGGCCTCCTGGCTGGTCCGTGAACAAGGCGCTCTGGCTGTTCTCTGGCTATCCCCTATGCCTGGAACGTTCCCCCTCCTTTGCTCAGACTACTGAGCTCCCTGGCTTCCTCTAAGTGCCAACTAAAATCTCACCTTCTACAGGAAACCTTCCCCCACCACTTTTCATTCCAGTGCTTTCCTTTTTATTATTTCCTGTTATATTCCTATTACATTTTATAATTTCTTTTTATCATTTCCTAGTTATCCCGCATATACCTTGCTTTGTATATATTTGTTTGCATGTTGTCTCCCCCATTAGACTGCAATTTCCTTTGAGGCAGGGACTGTTTTTTGCCTTTTTGTATCCCTAGCACTTAGCACGGCGTCTGGCATTTAGTAGATGTTTAATAAATGTTTATAGAATTGAATTTACAGCTGAGGAAACTGAGATAGAGATAAAGTGACTTGCCTAGGGTCACACAGCTAAGTATCTGAAGCTGGATTTGAGCTCAGGTCTTCCTGACTCCAGGTTCAATACTAACCACTGTGTCCCTTAGCTGTCTTCACTTTATTTTGTTGATGCCTTTTGTTTCTTATATCACAGTCATGTCCTAGTATATCCCCAAATCTTATTTCAACCCTCCCTTTCCTTAAAGAGTTAAGCAAGACCAAACAATAAAATGACCATGTCTGACATTCTATACCCAGAGTTCCCATTTCTTTACCAGGAAGAGGGAAGTTGGTTTCATCTTTCTGGGACCAAGCAAGATTGGTCATTGTCTGTTAAAGGTATTTTTGTTTATGTCGCTATAGTTGATATGTACTTTGTCCTTATAGTTCTGCTTACTTCATTCTGCATCAGCTCATAAAAGTCTTCCCAAGTTACTCTGAATCCATCATTCATGGTCATGTTTCTATTTTTAATTATTTTTGTTACATTGATACTATATTCCATGGAATATAATATTCTCTCAGTCTTCCAAACAGCTCCAATTACAGGAGGTGCTTCATAAATGCTTGTTTCCTTCATTCCTTCTCTCACAAATCACAAATCTCACTGAGGGGGAAGTTTTTGGTGGGAATACCTAGAGCAGTGGTAGGGAACCTGCTGCCTAGAGGATCACCGCACTTGAGGACCTAGAGGGCCACACATGGCCTCAGGTTCCCCACCCCTCCTAAATAAAATTGCCCCAACTAACATCTCACAATGAAATTAATAGAAAGTTAGAGCCATACCTCTAATAATGTCATGAAACTTCATTGTACAAATCAGTCACAGGTAGTTAGCAAAATATTTTTGTTCCTTGAGTATCAGTCTCCTATCACCATACTATTTATTGAAGTGATTAAAATTATTCTTAGGAAACTAATAGCCCCACAATCTATTTTACCTAATATAATATGTCTTTGTGTTCTAGTATGGTTTGAGTCAGGATTGCCTATGTGATCATGAGTAAATCATTCAATCTCTCTTCTTTTTCCTCAAATATAAAATGAGCTACTGCCTAATGTAGCTCATTTTCATTCATTTTCATTAATTCTTCCGTTCTTTGCCACCTGCTCCCCTTAAGCCAATATGTTAAACACAATTAACAACATCCTGGTTCTTTGGAGATGTGACATTTAAAAAGTTTAAGAGACATAATTTCTAGATAATTAGTCATTTTATTAATAATGCTAGCATTTGAATAAAAGAAGTCAATGGCATTCTTGAATGCCTAAGACCTTCATGGTGGGTGGGCTTATTGCTTATATGTCCTTGGAAAAGTGGGTGTTCCAGAGGGTGGCAATCAACTCTGATTGGTTAACAATTAAAGAGAATGAATATTACAATGAAGGGGCTGGACTATTTTAATGAACTTTGATTATGTCATTTATTTCTAAATCACTCCCAGTCTTGGGCAATCTAATCAGAGAATTTATCCCCACCCAAACCTGAGTAGAACAAAATTGGATTAAATTCCCCATAAGGTTGGGTAGAGTCTGACCAAGACTGAGAAGAGTTAATTCAATCTTATTTTTAGTAATGATCTTCAAAAGATTGAACTTTGAAATGAGGACCGTAGGAAAAGGGGGCAACTATGGATCTCCCCAAATCATTGGTTATTAATAATTTCTCTCAGAAATGTGGAGATAGGTTTTCACATATTTATCAGATTAATTTTTATTTTGGAAAGTCACCACTACTTTGCCTGAGTTTCTCTGTATAAAATGGGAGTAAAATATTGGCCTTTAGAGCCATTTTCAGGACAAGTAGGATTGTATAAATTAACTAGGGGTGAATGTGACTTTGCCCCAGGCAGAGGGAGGGGGAGGATGGGGAAGTGCTTCTAGCAGTAGTAATTATCAGTCCATGTTGTTGCTTGGCATGATCTTGTCTTACCATTATCTTCCCATACCCTGTGGATAGTCCAATCAGCACCAATTTTATCAGGCTAGGAGTGAAGGTGAGGGGAGGTGCTGTGCTACCTGTTTTTATCCCAACTTCTGGTGGGACCACAGATACTGATTTCATCATCTTCTGGGATACCAATACATTCTGCCCTTCCCCTAATATTACCCCACCCCTAGTGGGGCTCTTCTGTGTTTGCCACCATTGGTGTCCTCCAACTAAATTTACCCTGAATACCATCATTTCAAACTATGGTTGTAGTTGATGGGACTAGAGAGCTACGAGAAAATGAAACTCATCATTGCATTCTAATTTACATCATCTTTGCCTTGATCACACACTGTGCTTCTATCATTGTGGAGAGCTCTGGGTATGAAAATTCACTTCACTGATATAGCCAAGCAATTTATCTGTAATTTACAGTCTCAGAACTCTCTGAGAGATTAAGGGACTAGCTAGTCTGTGTCCAAGGCAGAATTTGAACTTGGGTCTTCTTTACTCCAAGGCTTGCCCACTATTGACTTTGCCACAATAGATCTCATGATCATGTGCACCTATAAAAATGATGAAAGAATAGAGTTTGATGTATGTAAAGGTTCTTCTGAACTCTAAAGGGAAGGTCATTCCATGAATTCTTCCCCTTGCTGCTTGAAATATAGTCACCAACGGCTCTGTAGGAGAAAGTGAGGCTGGTGACCTTGCACAGCCTCCCTCACTCAAATCAAAGTCAATTGCAAGTCATGTCATCATCTCCTTGGTGTCATGGTCCTCTTTGAGAACCAAGGACAAACCACACAACCACACACAACACACAGTCACCTGCTCAGAAGGAAAATAGTTTGTAAGTTATTTACTGAGGATATCAATGATTTCCAAAGGCCTTGATAATAGAGAATAAACAACTATGGAAAAAGCCAAAGTCCATTATCGTATTGAATAGCAGGTGAGGATAATAAACCACTTATCATACAAGGATATTCCATTGCACATGTGGAAACATTATTATTAATATAAGTTTTTCTTCTTAGTTCAACTGAAAATGAAATTTTCTGCAGCCTATAATCATTTACAGATTTTTTTCTTTAGAAAAGCTGCAAGAATAGAAACTAAGGTCTTCCTTGGGAAAATGGATTTTAGCTGGAACTCAAACTTAACTCATTTCATTAAGATTGTTGCTTCCCCACCACCTGAAGTGACCTGTTTTGTTATTCATAAAAGAATATGACATTGGCCACTGAAGAGAAGACCTGAGAGAAATAATTATTAAATAGCCAATTATTGGGGAAATCCAGGTTTTTTTTTCCTTCCTAGATCCTCAATCTCTACTAGGCCAAGCTAGTATCTGAAGGACATTGTTTTTGGGTGAGATTGCCCAAATTTTAGATTCTGGCTGGGAGTTGCTGCCTCACCTAACTAGAAAAATTTACAAAGAAATTAATCTAAAGTGAATTCTAGCCCATTGTATCCCACACAGCCAGGTCTGAGTAGAGGTAGATCCTTAGTCTAGATTGCCTGGGGAGGTTGGGGGTGGGGGGAGGGTGGAGAGAGAAAGGAAGTATGATCCGGGAGAGAGTGATCAGCCACATCCCCTAGCCCCTCATTAGAATAGGTCCACCTCTCATTATAATATTCATTCTTCTCATTAATTGTTAACCAATCAGAATTGATTGCTACCCTTAGGAACACCCAGTCTTCCAAGCCCATGTAAGTGCTGAGGGTGAATGGGTTCCATGAGGGGTCTTTGGCATTTGAGAGTACCACTAACCCTTTTATTAATTCTCGCTAGCATGATTAATAAAATGATTAATTACTCAGAAACCATGTCTCTCAAATGCCACAGAACCTTTCAGTCTTAAGGGAAATAGTCGTGGAAGGAATATAATATTTATGGATACTTACTGAATTGAATCTGGAAGTTTTAATAGATTAAATATTAATAGTAATAAATAGTTAATAGATCAAACTCCAAACTATATTTTAATATATTATAATCTTTTCCTTGTTGAAGATTTCTATTAATGTTATCTCAGATTATCCTGGGGTAGAAAGACATGTCCAAGGGTATAGTGGGACTATGCCAGTTTAGACATCTCTATCTCCCTCTGTCTCTCTTTGTCTCAATCAATGAATTAATTGACATTTATTAAGCACCTACTGTGTGCCAGGGACTATGCTAAGCTCTTTGTCTCTCCGTTTTTGTATCTGTCTATGCTACAAAATGCTTAGATATTTAGAATAATATTAAATTGTAAACATAAATTAAAAATTGTTTCTGGGAGATTTGTGATTAAAATGTAGAATACAGTATTAACATTTGCTTTTCTTCCACACATTTAAAAACAATTTAGCAGAGGGCTGAGAGTCAGGACAACCTTAGTGACTACTGGCCTCTGATAGCTTAGAGAAATAAAATTGAAAATGAAATACAGTGAGGCACAGTGATGTCCATTCATGAAGGAAATTATTTGTGTATTGTGTCTAGGCCTTTGCCAAAGAAGGGGCCAAAGTCATAGCAACAGATATCAACGAATCCAAACTTCAAGAGCTAAATGAGCATCCAGGTGAGTACTGCCCAGCACTAACCATCCTGACTATGTGCTTTGAAAGTTTCTACCCCTTTTTTTTTAAGGCTAAAAGTCATAGTAGCATTAAAAGAATAATTTCAGAAGCCATCTAGTGCAACCCCTTCATTTTACAAATGAGGATACTGAGGTCCAGGGCAATTAAGTCCAAAGTCACTTGAAAGTGGGAGAGGCCTAATCTGAACCCATGTCCTCTGACTCCAGAGCAGCACTCCTTACAATTCATCAGACTATCTCTGTGTACCTAGGTATGAAGTGATATTAGGTACTTTATCGACTTTATGGGACAGCTAGGTGACACAGTGGATAGAGTTCTCATCCTGGAGTCAGGAAGAATTATCTTCCTGAGTTCAAATCCAGTCTCAGACACTAGCTGCGTGACCCTGGACAAGTCATTTAACCCTGTTTTATCTCAGTTTCCTTATCTGTAAAATGAGCTGGAGAAGGAAATGGCAAACCACTCCAGTATCTTTGTCAAGAAAACCCCAAATGGGGTCATGGAGAGTCAAACATGTCTGAAACAACTGAACCACAACTTTATCAACTCATGATGAGATCTTCCAGTTTCATTTTTTTGTCCCCATTTCTACATGTCTCATTATAGTATAACAAACTCAGAAGGATTTCTAAATTCTTGATCTATGCTTACATTTATTGCTTTGGATATTCTAATAAATGATCAGTAGACTGGGGGTTTGAAATCTATGCTATGGAATAATTTTTGTTGGAATTGTATTTGTAACAAGATTTAACCTAAGCTATTTCCTGTTTCTTTAAGACATTGTCATGGTGACCCTGTGAAACACCAATAATGAAAAACTTCAGACACTTTTTAAAAATAAGTTAGCATTTAGAAAAGATTTAGAAAAGTGCTTTACAAATATTACCTCATTTGAGCCTCACAACAACCCTGATCCCCATTTTACAGATGATGAAACTGAGACAAACAGGGGTCGTTAAGGTAGTTAAGTGTCAGAGGTCACATCTGAACTCAGGTCTTCATGACCCCAGATTTGACACTCTGTCTCCTGAGCCACTGAGGAGCCACCGGGTCACGTAGCTACACAAATATGTATTTGTGACTAATTCAAATAGTATGTAGGCTAATAGCATTTCTGGTCATCTTAGCATGAGCAATGCACACTCTGTCCTTCATATACAACAATAACCATTATAGCCCATCTTCCTATAGCTCATTTTCAAGGCCTGTTTTAGCTTGATCACCCGATAACCCCATGGGGCAGGTAGTATAAGTATCGCTAGCTCCATTTTACAGATAGGGAAGATGGAGTTCAGGGAAATTCAGTATCTTGTCTGACCTGCCAATGTGGCAGAGCCATGACTCAAAACTGTATCTACTGACTCCTAGGATGGTGCTTTATCCATGACGCTGTTTCACAAAAGGGTCTGGATGTGAGTTTTCAGTTAGTTGTATGTTGCTCTCTTCCCCTACTCCCCATTCTTTTGTCCAGACATAGGTATTTTTTAAGACACCAAGCCTACTCCATAGGACTCACGATGGAGAATGCTATCTACATCCAGAGAAAGAACTATGAAGTATGAATGCAGATTGAGGCACACTTCATGCTCACTTTCCCCCCCGCCCCACCTTTTTTTTTCCTCTCTCTCTTTTGTTTTTGGGTTTTTCTTTTTTTCTTTTGGTTCTGTTTCTTCTTTCTCATGATTCATTCCATTGGTCATAATTCTTCTTCATAACTTGACCAGTGTGTAAATAAATTCAATGCGAAGTTATACGTGGAAGTTATGTGGGATTCCATGCCGTCTTGGGGAGGGAGGGAAGAAAATCTGGAACTCAAAATTATGTAGAACTGAGTGTTGTAAACTAAAAATAAAAAAAATAAGTAAAAAAAAAAAGAAAGAAAACTACCTCAAAAAAAAATAAAATAAAACTAAAAAAAGTGGAAATAATATGTAAATGTCTATAATGTAAAAACAAAACACATCAATAAAACTTAAAATTATAGCTCAAAAAAAAAAAGACACCAAGCCTAGAACAAACTATGGCTGTGGAACAGAGGGAAACAGAATAGCCTCACTTGGTAATTAAATATATGACCTTGGCCTTTAATTAGAACAGTCCTTTAATGAAGCTAACTAGCCACAGAATGACTAAAGGCTCATTTGGCATACTTCTTTTTGAAGTTTTGCATCCAATCCAATAAGAGTTTATTAAGTGCTTATGCAGCTCTTAGCACAGTGCCCGGCACATAGTAGGTGCTTAATAAGTATCTGTTGACTGATTACTTTCTAACTACTATGTGTAAGACTCGATTCTAGACATTAAGGATGGGGATAAGAACTCGAGTTCTTGATGCGGCGAAAAAGGAACAAATTGAGAAGTACTCCAAGAAAACTGAGAGACTTCATGTTCTTTTTAATGTTGCTGGGTAATTCAGTCTTTAATTTATGATATGATTCCCAGATGAGGAAACTACATCTACCAATGCAAGCTGGCAGATTCTCTGAAAAAGCTTGGAAAGATTAAGTGACTTGGGAGAGACTTAAACCCAGATCTTCATGGCTTTGAACCCAGCTCTCTACTCTTCCTCTGAGGCCCAAAGGATACAAAAATGAAATGAACAACAGTTCCTACCCTCAGAGAGTTTACATTCTGTTCTCAAATTTCTAGAAAACCTAGAGCCACAAGCTGGTTCTAAAGCCTTTTGTTCCAATTGAGGTTACCTACCTCCCCCAGATCCCCTCCTCAATAAAACTCTGAGCTGTGCCATGCAGGGTTACCCAAGATGGACATGTCCTAGTGGAAAGTTCTAACACAAGTGATCCACTGGAGAAGGAAATAGCAAACCACTCTAGTATCTTTGCCAAGAAAATCCCATGGACAGTGGGGTCCACGGGATCACAAAGAATTGGATGTGAATGAGTGGACAACAACAATCTACCCCAGCTGTGCTGAAAAGCCCCTCCTCCCCCGCCCCACCCTTTCCATGGAGTAGATCACAATTCCTTGCAAGCCCCAGTATCATCAAATGTTCCTAGGATCAGAACAAGACTCTTTAAACTCCCCAGTTAAGCTGACAATGGTGGGAGATCTATATACCCCTCATAGCGATAACCGTCTCTGCATCATCACATCTGCCCACTTAGTTCCATATTCTCAAGGACCAATGACTTCTTGAGCAACTCCTTGAAAGATAAATGGAATTGACTCCAAAAGAGAACACTCATTCATTCAGTAATGTTCAAGTGGGGTGTTGTTTTTCATTTGTTTCGGTTGTGTCCGAATCTTCGTGACTCCATTTTAAGGTTTTCATGGTAAAGATACTGGAGTGGTTTGCCATTTCCTTCTCTGGCTCATTTGACAGATGAGGAAACTGAGGCAAACAGGGTTAAATGACTTGTCCAAGGTCACACAGCTAGTGTCGGAAACCATATTTGAACTCGTCTTCCTGATTCCAGACCCAGTGCTCTATCCACTGTACCACCTACCCGCCCCTACCCTAGGTGGGCAAAGGTACATGAGTCAAACTAGACTGTGCTAAAATTTCATTCTAAATTAATTAGAACCAAAGAGATTTTGTTGAAATAAAGAAAAACAACTTTCTAGGGCAAATATTTTTTAATCCCTTCGTCTACTAATCTTTCTATTCTCCCTATCCCCTAAAATCTAGATCTCTTCAAATGTATTTAAATGGCATTTTTAGAGACGACTGGTTTTTCATATCCATGTTATTTAGAGTCCATCACACCTTTTTCTTCTCCTAAGTGCCTTCTATACTTCCCCTCCTCTCACTGTCTTCTTAACTTTCTGCATTCTGGCTTCTGACTAATTAACCGAAAGTGCTCTCTCCAAAGTTTCTGAATAGCCCAATCTAGCGCCTCTTCTCAATATTCATTCTTCATTATTTGACACTATTGACTACCCTCTCCTCTGGATACTCTCTCTTCTCTAGGCTTTCATGACCCTTCTCTGTCTTGGTTCTCCACCTACCTGTCTGACTGGTCCTTCTCAGTCTCCTTTCCTGGATCATCATCCAAGTCATGCCCAGTAACTGTCTGTATACCCCAAAGGTTTTTTCCCCCAGATTCTCTTCTTTTTCTTTGCGTATTTTGATAAATTTTATGTCTATGTTTTTTGTTTCATAGGCATTCACACTCAAGTTCTTGATGTGACAAAAAAGGAACAAATTGAGAAGTTCTCCAAGGAAATTGAGAGACTTGATGTTCTTTTTAATGTTGCTGGGTAATTCAGTCTTTAATTTCCCCTAAATTCCTGAGAACTTGCTACATTAAAGTAATTTTCCTACAGTTGAAGTTTGTCCTCCAGAAATAACTATGTATAAATATGAAAAGGTATCATCGAAAGGGAGGAGAGAAGAAAAGGGCAAAGGAGAATAGAGGAGAAAGGGAAGTGGAATAGAATGAAGAGGAATGGCCTGCTTTAGCCTTGGCAGACATAGCCAATGCGAAGGCATGGTTAGGAGGCTGGCTAGATGTAGCCTTTCTCAGAGTATTTATGTTTTACCAAAGATTCACAAGTAAGTCAGCCATGGGCATTAATATGGCTTTGTTGCCTAAAGCAAATGAGAATATATATTTGTCTAGATGTTTACTACCTTGTAACCCTAATGGACTAGAGTTCTTGAAGCAAGAGGCCTGGTTGCTAACGGCTAGTCCCAGGCCTTGTGACACAGGAGAACCAAGAGAAGAGTGAATTTAGAAGATTGGAATATAGTGATTTAGAAGATTGCTATCAATTATGTAACTGTAATAACCCTTGTGACACAAGGTCATCATTACACCTTGGTCACACACTAGACTCGAACCAGACCAATGGATAAACTTTTCCCGGGGATACTCATAACACAGGGAACACAAATATAGATGGATAAGGAAAGATAACTAGACTGCCCAGCCCGAGCTGCTCTGCCACAGTGAGGCTTCCCCTGGCTGTCTTGCTTTCCTGTCTCTAAACATGCAGCTTGACAAACCCAGGAGTAAGAGCTAGGTTAGAGAGACATTATCTTACATATCTCCACCAGGTGAGTTTAGCCCTCATCCTAGCTCTTTGTATAGGCCTTTCCTGACCCAGAATCCTCAATGACATACATCTCTTCCAAATATCTACAACATTTAGAATTTATTTCATACAATTTAGCTCTTAATCATGTATGTATACATATATAATTTAATAGTTTGATAGCTACTATATAATTTAATAGCTTAAAACCACACTAAGACTTTTGGAACACCCTGTATGTATGTACAGAAACATATATATGTATATTTATATAAATATAGCTATATCTATACACATTTACGTATGTATGGAGAGATATAATTGTTTTGTATTGTCTATTGATATTTCTTGTATCCTAATCTCTCCTTACCTAGACTGAAAGTTTCTTGAGGGCAGGGATCATGTTTTATACTTCTGTGTTCCCACAGTGCTCAGGTACATAGCTGACATTCAAATACTGGTAGACTGATGCTCTCCCTTTGGGTGTATGTACGTTCAGAGAACAGTAAGTGACTACAGTATGGAATACCATCAGAAATGGAGGCTTTAATTTAAGTCTTCATCTTTATAACCACATTTAAGCTTAGGTGAAGACTTAAGCATGAATTAAGATGATTATTATGTTGCATGAGAATATAATAATTGAATTTTTAAAAAGAAAGAAAGAAGTAGTAGAATTGTTTATTTTAATAACAGAAAAATAGACCTGGAAAGTGCATTGGAGATGTTCTGATCCAGCTCTTCATTTTATAACTAAAGTAACTGAGACCCAGAGACCTGAAATGATTTAACCTAGTAGGTGGGGGAGCCAGAACCAGAATCAAGAGTAAACTTATAAACTTATAATTTCCTGCTCAATATTTTCCCTGTTTCAAATCTCTCTCCTCACAGCTATGAAAGTGATATTCCTTAAGAACAGATTTGACTGCTCCACTCCCCTAATCAAAAATGTTCATTGGCTCCCTATTAACTCTTGAATCAAATACAAAATCCTCTGCTTGTCGATTAAAGCTCTTCACAAACTGACTCCAGCCTCCTTTTGCAGGCTTATTGCCTGTAATTCCTTTTCACACACTCAACATTCCAGCCAGTTCCACCATCCCTAAAATGCACTCCTTCCTCACCTCTGTCTCTTAGAATAATTAGCTAGCTGCCTTCAACATTCAGCTCTAATCCCGACTCGTAGAGGACATCTTTCCTGATCAACCTTGACTTGGTCTCCTCACAAAATTACATTGTATTGCCTTATGTGTTCTTTGTCTTCCCTGAAGGGTATATATGTGTACACTATTTTCTTCAAAAGAATGCAAACAACTTCAGGGCGGGGACTGTCTCTTTTATGTCTTTTTATCTTTATCGTCTAACATAGTACCCGGTCTGTAGCAATACAGGTGTTGATTGATGGATTAATGTATGTGACACTCAACCTGTTTTATTCCATGATAGTATATCCATCTATATGAAAAATAGTGTGTGTGTATATATGTACATATGTATATATGAATATAAAATAGTACATATATAATGATAATAGCTAGCATTTATGTAGTGCTATACATATATTATCTCACTTGATCATAACAACAACAACTCTGTAAGGCAGGGGCTATTAGTATTCTGATTTTACAGATAAGGAAACTGAGACTGAAAGGGGTTAAGTCACTTGTTCAGGGTCACACAGCTAGTAAGTGTCAGAGATGGGATTTGAACTTAGGTCTTCCTGACTCCAGTTCCAGAACTCTATCCACTGTACCAACTAACCGTAACCCTTAAGAGCCCTGGGAAGCCTGGCTAAGAACCAGGGAATCTTAAGAACCTGGAAGGAATCCTGCTCAAACCTGCCTTGTTTGGAGGACAGAGTTCACAAGGAGGTCTTCCAAGGTTTAAGAATGGCAATTGAATAGTTATTTTATGTGTGTAATGGGAAAAAAAAGAGAATGAGTCTTTCATTTTGTAACTACTCTTCCAGATTCGTCCATCATGGAAACATCCTGGAATGCGAGGAGAAGGACTGGGACTTTACCATGAATCTGAATGTCCGAAGCATGTTCTTGATGATTAAGGCATTTATTCCCAAAGTAAGCCTTGGTCTGCATACTTTCCTAGCCCTGTAATTAATATTGACTCGATATCCAAGGCCAGAACCCCACAGAGTGTACTTATCTTTCTGCCAAGGCCAGCACTTCTACCTATGACCTTGATCCTGCCCCTTTCCATCTCATCTTGGTGTTTACATCTTCTATCATTCCTTCCCTCTCTAATATTTAACTCCTTCTCTCTCTAATATTTAACTCTCCTTATCTATTAGCTCTTTCCTCACTGTCTACAAATATGTTAAGATCTTCCTATCACACACACACAAAACCCTCCACATAGCTCTGCTGTGTCCTTAAGACAATGTCCTGTATCTTCCACTATGAAACTCCTTGAAAATGTTTTGTACACATGCTGTCTCCTCCTTCTCACCACATACACACTTTCTAATCTGTTGCAATCTGGGTTCTGATGCCAACAATCTACTGAAACCTCTTTCTCAAAAATTAGCAATGATTTCAACTGCTTATTCCAATAGTCTTTTCTTAGTTCTCATCTTCCAGCAAAATAGATGACTGGCATTCCCAGAATTCAGCCCTCTGCTCCTAATCCCCATGGATTCACCCAAGTCAGGCCTGCATAGCATATGGCCCATGGACTTATGGCCCATGCACGGGGTGGCCCTCAAGAAATGTAGAGGATGTAAAATAGGCCTGCACAACATATTGCCTTTGGTGGACTACAAGTGGCCCGCAGGCTATGAGCAGCCTGTGGACCATGGATCATGGACCGTGCGGGTCTTATCTAAGTTATTCCTCTTGTCTAGAATGCATTTCCTCTTCATCTCTACTTCTCTTATCTCTTCTAGGAAGTATTTGCCAGTGTTCTCAGTTACCAGTGTTCTTACCAGTGTTCTCTTTTCTGTGTACATTTTGTATCTGCCCCTCACCCCCAATTAAAATATAGCCTCCTTAAGGACAGAGACTCTTTCCTTTTTTGTCTTTGTAACACCAGTTCATGGCACAGTATTTTACACATAGAAGGTCTTTGCTAAATGTTGTGCTGAGTTGAAATGAAGATATCAGATCCAGCAGAATCCAAGCCCAAGAGGCAGAGACTTTTTCATTTTTATCTTTGTATTCCTAGCAGTCAGTTTAATTCTTTGCCATACAGTAGGTGATTAATAAATATTTCCATTCATACTTCTGTTATTTTAAAAATGCATTTTCTATCTTGCTGATCTCTTTTCATATCATATCAGTAATACCACTGGGCAACCATGTATATGGTTTCATATACATGCCATTCCTTTCCCATAGAGGTCAGGTAAGAAGCTACAAAATTGCTGTGCATTGTTGGCCAATAACTCGACAATAAAACGTGTCCTTACAAAATGCACCTTTTGTAGCTAGGACATTTTTAGTCTTCAAAGTAGAATATATATCACATTATATTTCTCTTATTTTGGCAGATGCTTGCCCAGAAATCTGGCACCATTATCAACATGTCTTCTGTGGCTTCTAGCATCAAAGGTAAATCTGTCATCACTTTTCAGGGAATCATACTTCTCATTATAAAAGGTACTGGTGTATAGCCAGCTCTCAGCTGTGGTATTCAGAGACAGATATGGCAGAGATAACAAACATCTACATAGAATATAAGCTCCCTGAGATTAGGCACCAATTTGTTTGTTGTTTTTGTAGCCCCAACCTCTAACAGGGTGACAAATGATTGACTGATCATCCAGAAACCTCTTTATTATTCATAAGGGTATTTTTTTCTACCTAAATATTAGACCTTTAACCACAGGTGTGAACAAGTTGAAAAATACTTCTTTGTCTTATCTTGCTCACTTTTTGACTGAGGTGCATGGAAATTCTGGAAGTACAGTAAAGTTGTGAATAACAGAATGAAGATAAACAGTGATCTGGATAATTCACAGACAAGGAAATTCCTGAATTATTTGTAATTCATTAAGAGCACACTAATTAGTACACTAAATCAGTACAGACTAATTTAGTAGCCATATACTCTAAGTGTAAACAAATTCCTCCTTTTAAGTGACCTATCTATTCTGAGATGGCTGTTAAGTCTTTCTGACAAATCAAACATACTATTTGGTAAAGGAGTACAACAGCCACATAGTTCTTGAGTGGCCTGAAACCATTAACAGATCTACCCCCGGCTTTTCTGACAGTCTACTACAAATGATTGTACTAGGCCATTAGGCTTTTTCCACTCCACATATGGGCAGTATAGGAATATTCTGCCTCTAGCTCTCTGCCTCCCCATGAATCTAGCCCTTTGGATGACGCTGCCCATGACCAATCTCAGTTGGAGCTTCACCTGCCCCAGTCAGTGCTCATGGATTGTCAGGACTTAAGCAATCCCAGACCCTGAGCAATGGTGGAGACTCTTCCAGGACTTGGTCAATGCAATGGCTATGGCCAGAGTATGGCCCACAAGCTCCATGCTCCAACACTGATCAGAGCATTCTACCCCATGGCCAGGGGAGGGCCATAGAATAAGGGATGGTGTAGTGAGCCTTACAGCTGAAAAAGGAATGGCACCCACTTGACCCCTGAAGGCAGAACACAGAACCTCATAATCATATGGGCAACACAAAATGTCCATCTCAGATGTTCATTCCACCCATTCTATCTGGATGGGAATTGATAAATATCTCCCATTCTGTCTCTCAATAGATTGATAACTCAACTTGACTTTGTGATATCATTTCTACCCAAGTCCTTCTCCACAGTTAGTCTCATTAAATATGTACTGCCTTCTCTATCTGAGGCAGCTAGCGGGGCAGTAGATAGAGCACTGGGCCCGGAGTCAGGAAGGAACCAAGTTCAAATGTGGCCTCAGATACTTATTAGCTGTGTGAGCCTGGGTAAGTCACTTCAACTCTGTTTATCTATATACCATTCTATGTTACATACTATACTATATACTATAATATACTTCTTAGTTTCCTCAACTATAAAATGGTGACAATAGCACCTACCTTAAAGTGTTATTGTGAGGATCAAACGAGATAATATTTGTAAAAACTTCTTAGCACAGTGCTTGGCACATAGTTGGCTCTATATAAATACTTATGCCCTTCTTTCTATTTCCCCTTCCCCTAGACTGCCAGGAGAACCCTTGAGAGGTACTTCCATTGGAGAAACTTCTTAATTATCATTTGTCATTCTAGTCAGGACACTACCCCCATTTTGCCGATGAAGAAACTGAGTCTATGTAATTTGGTCATGATTGAACAATGGTAAAATGATTGAGCTAAAATTTTCACCCAGGTCTCTTGAGTATTGGAGTTCTGGTAAGGTATCTTCACCGTCATCAAGAGTTTACATATGCTGACCTTTAACTCCTTACCTTCCATTTATCATACCATTCCTTCCATTCATATCATCAGTCAGATCTGCAATCTCACTAATGTGGGTATTTTCTCCACTCATGAAGATCAAAGCCACTTCATGCCTAATTCTCCCTAGTGACTCCTGTTCATGTCTTCCCATGAGCTTGCCATAAGGACAAACCTACATGCTCTCCATTGAGAGGAAGAGAGGACATCAATGGAGCCTGCAGGCTAACCACAGATTAACCTTTGGTCCCGCCACACAACTTGTCTTCTTTTATACTCGTATGCTTCTTTGACATCCTTTATGCCATTTCCCCTTATCTGTAAAGTGTCATAGCCTGCTTATGCCCATCAGTCTCCTCATTGCTTTATGTTTTCACACTACACCAAGAAATATTCAAAAGTTCCCCCTCATTGTGACCCTCTGTCTGCCCACCCTACACCTACCTTGTCTGTCTTTAGTCCTACTCTGATTAATGCTACAATGGTGTGAAATGAGTGGGAGTGCTGGCTGTATTCAACAGGCACACCAATGGAGAACCATTAAATGTGTTGTTTTGTTTCTCTATCCCATTACCTACTCACCCATTCATTGCCCTCCAGCCCTATAAACAATTAAGTTGTAGAGGGAAAGCAGGAAAGAGTACAAAAAAATGGAGCAAAGGTTTATGTATCCTCTTTCTAATAAATAGCATCATCATTTTGCTTTCTTGGCCTTCTGAATATATCGGTCTTTGCCTTCAGGAGTTGTCAACAGATGTGTATACAGCACGTCCAAAGCAGCTGTGATTGGACTGACAAAATCTGTGGCTGCCGATTTCATCCAGCAGGGTATCAGGTGCAACTGTGTGTGTCCAGGTGAGTGAAGAGTCGGAACACTCTGTGAACTTGGAATCTAGGCTAGGCTACAGCCTAGAAAGAAGTCTATATGGCCTTATTTTGAGACATATTCTGATTTGTATTATTGTTTTTCTAATTATCAAAAGAAGGAACTTATTTTAAAAGATGAAAAAGAGATTTGGTTCACTTAAGAAATGTTTGGAATAGAGTTTTTAATTGATATTTCCATGATCTCATCAATATGGGTATTCCTTCAACCCTGAACTTTCCATCATGACTCTCTCTAATCTTTAATTTCTTCCTAGCTACTCTTTCTTGCCCTACTGTTTACAACTATGCTCAGGGTCTCCCCAACCATTCAAAAATTTGACTTGATCCTACTTTCTCCTAAATTTATTTCTTTATTTCTCTCCATTCTTTCCTATCCTCATCCCCAGATTTTTCTGCTCTTGTTGCCATCACTACTAAGCACCCATTGACTTCTTATCCTGTTGCAGTATGGCTTCCCACCTGAGATACTACTGAACCTGCTCTCTCACACATTGCTAATGATCTCTTAATTACTAAAGCTGATGGTCTTTTCTGTGTTCGTATACCTTGAAGTTTTTGAGAGTGTTGACCATACCTTCTTCTTGGATATTTGTCCTCCCTCAGCATCTGTGACTGGTTCTCTCCTGGTTCACCTCAGCTCTGACTTCAGTCTCATTTGCTGGTCTATCATCCATGTCCCATCCCTCCCATGGCTGTCTTCAACTGTTGTCACATTCCATGCTCTCTCCTATCTAATCCGTTCAATTATTATCTTTATGCAGATGTCTCCCAATCTACACTTCTAACCCTAATCTCCCTCTATAATTCTAGCCCCACATTATCAATTGTCAGTTGGACTTCTAAATCTAGAAGTCCCAATGGCACCTTTAACTCAACATGTCACACAGTTCGAGTTTATTTAATGCTTTAAGGTTTACCAAGTACTTTCTTTACAACAGCACTGTGAGGGAAATAGAAGTCTTTTCTATTGGGGGGAGTGGGATTTTCTAGATCTGTGATTTCACTGATATAGTGAACTCCCTTCAAGGAAACTCCTCTGCAGATCAGCCAAATGTCCAGAACTTATTATTTTTCTCCTGGAACTCAGCCTTTATTTAAACTTTGCTATTTCTGTTGAAGGCATCACCATCCCCCCAGGTACCCAGATTCTCAACTTTAGAATCATCCTCCGTATTTCCCTTTGGACCTCTCCATCATCTTCCTGGCTTAGGAAACTTATCATTGAGAAACTTCATTATCCTGTAAGATTGAATCAGCTTTGCTTTGATGCCTATACCCCTTTAGTACCCTCTGATTCAACCCTATGACTGGATGGTAGAACCATGGACTTCAGGGACTCCCCAGCACAATCTTCTCCCCACTTCCTATCAGGTACCCTGTTCTAGACTTCTTTAGACTTCTCTATCATGCAAAGGGTACCTTCTCCCTGCCTCTCTTTTTAGTTTCCTTTTGTGTGTTATCTTTCTGCCTTTAGATTATAAATTCCTTGAGGGCAGGGATTGTCTTTCTTTTTATTTGTATCTCCAGAACTTAGCACTGTGGCTGGCTCAAAGTAAGTGCTTAATAAATGTTTTTGATTATTGATTATCTTAGACTTTTCCCTCTCTTTCACTGCCCCCTATATCAAGTCAGTTGCCAAATCTTGTTGATTTTTGCAATGGGTTTCATCCATGACCTTCTCTCTACTCACCACTCTGGTTCAGGTTCTCATCACCTCTCACCTGAACTATTATCATAACCTAATCAACCTCCCTGCCTCCATTCTCTCCATCCTCACACAGCTGCCAAAATAATAATCCTAAGGAACAGGTTTGACCCTGCCACTCCCCTGCTTTAAAAAACTTTTAGCCAATACAAAATCTATTATTTAAGAAATTCTATCCCCAACCTCTCATTCCAGACTTATTTCCTAGTTCTCCCTTTCTCCCTTACTCTACATTCTAGCCAAAGTGGATTCCTAGCCTTTCCCTGAACCCCACATTTCATCTCCTACTTCTCTCTTCCCCTCCTCCTGCCACACACTCTCATGCCCTCTTGCCTAGAATATAGTTCCTCTTAAAATCTTCTTGGAAGTCTCTGAGAGTCAAGGTATATTAATGTGATTTGGAGGGTCTTGTTAAGTCATGACAGCAAACATGTAGCAGGCATAATGCTAAGAAGTACAGAGACAGTTAGTTTACCCTCTGCATTTCTCCTGTGTTTATGCATCATCTTGGTGTGGCAGTAATCCCGGGTGCCTGAAATCTATACCAGTAAAGCACAAACTCTGGTAGGTCCTATCAAACTGGAAAGCCTTTGAGTATAATCTCAGCAGCACACTGGCTGCTGTTGGAAGACCACTGAAGTCAAGAATGGAGAAGTCATATTTGCATATAACTCATGTTGCATAGAAATCTTTTTCACATCCATTTTCTCTTTGATCCCAGAAGTAGGTCTTCTCATTTTTTGAGTTAAGAAATTGAAACTCAAAGAGGTTAAATGACTTCACATGCTCTTATGGCTAGTAATCATGGAGCCAGGTAGATTGTTTATTTTGAACCTGAGGGTTTTTTCCCTTTTAATCCTGTTCTAACTCAAATATTACGCAGCTTTGAAGAATAAGTTGGTTACTTAACATAACTGTTGTCACCCTTCCTAAGGATAGGGATGGGTCCTATGATTTTATTGATATAAAGGTTTGCCAGATGAGAAAATTCACTCTATCAATGTAGGCTGCCCTCCGCAACTTATGGTCTTAGAGAATTGGCTAGCAGAAGAAGTGTCAAACTCACACTCATAAAACTCTGGAGTGAGGCCAACCCAATTAAAATATAATTGAGAATATATAATTTATATAATAAAATACATAATTAATATATAATTGAGTTTAACAAAATAAATGAAGAGACAGTAAAAGACAAATAATGTTAATTAGTGGTTTTCTAAGTAAATATGCAGCTTACAGGGATCTGTTTTTATTTGAGTTTGAGACCACTGAGCACTGAGAGGTTGTGACTTGCCCAGGATCACATAGGCAATAAGTTTTGAACCCAGGACTTAAGCTCTCCAACCATTATGTCATGCTGCATTTCTCCTCTATTAAGGAATTTTATTTTTCTATAAAAAGCACAGATATTTAGAGCAGTATGTTAGGCAGTATGGCAAAATGGGAGAAGTGCTAAATATGAAGTTAGAAGACCCTAGTTCAAATTCCAACCCTACTACATCTTAGTTGTATGACTACTTGACTTCTCTCTGCCACAGTTACTTCTATAAAATGAGGGAATTGTAATGAATATATTTCTCATCCCACATGGTACAGAGATTGCATAAACTAGTATTATATATACTATTAGAAGAGGTCATTGTACAGGGTGTTCCTAAAGTCTGGACAAATAGGCAAAAGTGCATATTTTCAAGAAATGAAATGAACAAAATTATTATTTAATTGGAATATTAACAAATAACATCTTCAATTTGATTTCCATCATTTGTGATGCAAAGGTTGATGCGCTTTGCAAGATTCATGTGAACTCGATGCAATAACTCCACATTGCTGTCAAATGCCTATGTGTCCAGACTGTATTATATGTTTTTGATTATTTGTCTTCCTCACAAGAAAAAGTGCATGGGGAAGGTAGAAATAATTGGGGAATAAAGACAAAAGTTGTCATTAAAATAAAACAAGAGTGTAAGGATGGAGTTCTGTTAATTATCCCACTCTATTTAAAAGCAATTACCTTTTTTAGGTAAGAATGCTTTTTTATTGAATTAATCAGTCCAGACTGAGTGTGAATAGGACCTGTACATCTCCTTGAATCAATTAAAACCATTGCATTTTGGGGCACTCCTCTGGAACTTAGATTGAACTTTGGAACTCTGGTAGGTTCTACTCAACTGGAAAGACTTTGAGTATAGTCTCAGCAATGTGTTCCATTGGAGGACAAGTATAATAAGAAGTAGAGAGGTTATGTTTGAATGCAACATTTATCTTATATTTTACGAAGCACTGTCTCAGAACCTGGAAGCAGCTAGTTTGTATAGTGGATAGAGTGTTGGAATTAGAGTAAGGAAGCCCTAAGTTCAAATCCTGCCTCAGATACTAAATGTGTGACTTTTGGCAAGTCATTTAACCTGTATCATTCTCAGTTTCTTCTTCCTAATAATAACACCCACTCCACAGGGTTGTTATGGGGATCAAATAAGATAACATGTACAATGCTTTGCAAACCTCGAAGCATTATATAAATGCTAGTAGCTATGATGGTTATAGATTCCAAGACTGGAAGCTAAGGGGAAGGAAAAGAATCATACAAAGCTGAGTCAAACTAATATAATCTGTTTCATTACTCAAATATTTTTGGTGGCCTACTAATGGATTAGCTGGAGATAGATAAAATATAAATTAAATAGGGAGCCTAATCTCTGCATAAAGACTGGAAACTTGAGTTTCAAAGATATTGTAATTGAATTCATGACTTTTCATTTAAAATAAACTCCCTAAAGCCTCAGAGAAGGGGGAACCATGTGGACCTCAGCTAATGATTTATATAAGGTGTTTGTCTTCTAGCTCTAAATTTATAATTTTATGAATCCCTTCTTGTTATAGTTATTCTTATCTAAAGAAAGTTGACCTGTGGGGCTGAGCTACTCTAAATTGGACATTTAATTGATGGTGCTGCCAGGAGAGCTAGCAGTGGGTTAGTACATAGTGCTTAATTTATTTTGAACCACAGCAGATCTCACACAGCTTTGGCTAGCATTTATTGGTTAAAGTAGATAGCAATGCACACAAAACCCTTAAAGTGTCAGAATTTTCTGAATTTAGGCAAATTATTTTCCTTGAAGGAAAAGTTAAATTAATTGCTATGGGTGCTTGGAGTAAGAAGAGGAGATGTAATTCATCACATTCCAAATATCTAGGAGCATCCAACTATTTGTAGGCACTCATTATACAGGGAAATGGGTAACAAAAGATGTTTGGAGAATGTGATTCTTATGGCAAGTGGTATTTTCAAAAGCATTTGGATTGGTTATAATGTGATGATTCATTAAATTGGGTGGCATAAGAATGAATGCCTTAAAACTGAAGAGATATGTGGAAAGAAGAGGTATGTGGAAAGAAGTTAGAGATGTGAATGTAGGGATGACCAGTTAAGAACTGTATGGAAAATACTGAGTTGGAACTGATAACCCTTTCAGCTCGTTACCTGCTGTGATGACATGCAACAGAAGAAGTGTGTGCTCTTGATTAGGATATTAAAATGAAGCCAGGGATCTGCACAGTAGTTTTCATTTAACATTAATTTTGTTTTTTTTTTTTATTTTTTTAATTTATTTAATATATTTAGTTTTCAGCATTGATTTTCACAAAAGTTTGAATTACAAATTTTTTCCCCCATTTTTACCCTCTCCCCACTCCAAGATGGCATATATTCTGGTTGCACTGTTCCCCAGTTAGCCCTCCCATCTGTCACCCCACTCCCCTCCCATCCCCCTTTCCCTTCTTCTCTTATAGGGCAAGATAAATTTCTATGCCCCATTGCCTGTGTATCTTATTTCCTAGTTGCATGCAAAGACATTGTTTTTTTTGTTGTTTTTGAACATGTTTTTAAAACTTTGAGTTCCAAATTCTCTCCCCTCTTCCCTCCCCACCCACCCTCCCTAGGAAGACAAGCAATTCAACATAGGCCACATGCGTATCATTATGTAAAACCCTTCCACAGTACTCATGTTGTGAAAGATTAACTATCTTTTGCTCCTTCCTAACCTATCCCCCTTTATTAAATTTTCTCCCTTGACCCTGTCCCTTTTCAAAAGTGTTTGTTTTTCATTACTTCCTCCCCCTATCTGACCTCCCTTCTATCATCCTCCCTTTTTTATCTTCTTCCTCCTTCTTTCCTGTGGGGTAAGATACCCAATTGAGTGTGTATGGTATACCTCCTCAGGCCAAATCCAATGAGAGCAAGATTTACTCATTCCCCCTCACCTGTCCCCTCTTCCCTTCCTACAGAACTACTTTTTCTTGCCACTTTTATGCGAGATAATTTACCCCATTCTATCTCTCCCTTTCTCAATATATTCCTCTCTTATCCCTTAAATTGATTTTATGTTTTTAGATATCATCCCTTCATATTCAATTCACCCTGTGCCCTTTGTGTGTGTGTGTGTGTGTGTGTATGTATACCTACATATATACATACATAGACACACACATATGTATATTTATGTATACACATAAATATATATGCATATTCCTTTCAGGTACTATGGTATTGAGGTCTCATGAATCATACACATCATCTTTCTATGTAGAAATGTCAACAAAACAGTTCAACTTTAATAAGTTCCTTATGATTTCTCTTTCTTTTTTATCTTTTCATGCTTCTCTTGATTGTTGTGTTTGAAAGTCAGATTTTCTATTCAGCTCTGGTCTTTTCACTGAGAAAGCTTGAAAGTCCTCTATTTTATTGAAAGTCCATATTTTGCCTTGGAGCATGATACTCAGTTTTGCCGGGTAGGTGATTCTTGGTTTTAATCCTAGCTCCATCGACCTCCGGAATATCGTATTCCAAGCCCTTCGGTCCCTTAAGTGTGGAAGCTGCCAGATCCTGTGTTATCCTGATTGTTTTTCCGCAATATTCAAATTGTTTCTTTCCAGCTGCTTGCAGTATTTTCTCCTTGACCTGGGAGCTCTGGAATTTGGCAACAATGTTCCTAGGAGTTTTCTTTTGGGGATCTATTTGAGGAGGTGATCTGTGGATTCTTTCAATTTCTATTTTACCCTCTGGCTCTAGAATATCAGGGCAATTCTCCTTGATAATTTCTTGAAAGATGATATCTAGGCTCTTTTTTTGATCATGGCTTTCAAGTTGTCCAGTAACTTTTAAATTATCTCTCCTGGATCTATTTTCTAGGTCAGTGATTTTTCCAATGAGATATTTGACATTGTCTTCCATTTTTTCATTCCTTTGGTTCTGTTTTATAATATCTTGATTTCTCATCAAGTCACTAGCTTCCACTTGCTCCAATCTCATTTTTAAGGTAGTGTTTTCTTCAGTGGTCTTTTGGACCTCCTTTTCCATTTGGCTAATTCTGCTTTTCAAGACATTCTTCTCCTCATTGGCTTTTTGGAGTTCTTTTGCCATTTGAGTTAGTCTATTTTTTAAAGTGTTGTTTTCTTCAATATTTTTTTCAGTATTTTTTTGGGTCTCCTTTAGCAAGTCATTGACTTGCTTTTCATGGTTTTCTTTCATCATTCTCATTTCTCGTCCCAATTTTTCCTCTACTTCTCTAACTTGCTTTTCCAACTCCTTTTTGAGCTCTTCCATGGCCTGAGACCAGTTCATGTTTTTCTTGGAGGCTTTTGGTGTAGGCTCTTGCACTTTGTTGACTTCTTCAGGCCATATGTTTTGGTCTTCTTTGTCACCAAAGAAAGATTCCAAAGTCTGAGACTGAATCTGGGTGCGTTTTCACTGCCTGGCCATGTTCCCAGCCAACTTACTTGACCCTTGAGTTTTTCATTGGGGTATGACTGCTTGTAGAGCAAAGAGTACTTTGTTCCAAGCTTGAGGGGATGCGCCGTTGATTTCAGAGCTATTTCTATATAGCCAGCTCTGCCACCCCAGCACTCCTCCTTCCTCAAGAACCACCAAGCCAGACCTGACCGCAAATCTTCAGCAGGCTCTTCACTCCTGCTCTGATCCGCCATTTAATTTCTCCCACCAGGTGGGCCTGGGGCCGGAAGCCACTCTAGTTCTGTAGCTGCACTTCCCCCACTGCCCCCCGGGCAGTGGCCAAACTGCAAATTCTTGTCACTCTGTCCCTGCAGCTTTTCCCACTAACCTTCTCTGTTGTCTTTGGTGTTTGTGGGTTGAGAAGTCTGGTAACTGCCACAGCTCACTGATTCAGGGTGCTAGGGCCTGTTCTGCCCGGCTCCTGGTCTGGCTGGTCCTGGGGCCTCCTGCCTCCCACGCTGAGCTCTGCTCCCCTCCACTCCGTGCCTGATAGACCTCATCCAGCAACCATCCAGGCTGTCCTGGGCTGGATCCCTGCTTCCCTCTGCTATTTTGTGGGTTCTGCAGTTCTAGAATTTGTTCAGAGCCATTTTTTATAGGTTTTTGGAGGGACTTGGTGGGGAGCTCACACAAGTCCCTGCTTTCCAGCTGCCATCTTGGCTCCACCCCTGGAAGTCCCATTTAACATTAATTTTGTACCAGCAATTGTAACCAAATATGAAAGCAACAAAGATTAATTAGTTACACATTGTGAGCAAAAAGAGACTATGCTAGGTACTGAGGAGAATGGAGGGATCAGTTTCCTGTCTATAAGATGAGTGACTTTTCTGGATCTAAATATGTGATTCTGACTGTACTGCCCCAAGAATGCATTGTTGACAGGCTAATGAGTGTCTTAAGTTAAATTCAGGATTATATGAGGGAACATCTACACTTAGCCTACTGTTTGTGCCAATAATGGAAAGACTGCCAGATGTGGAGTCAGGAGAGTTCAGGGGTGTAAGTGCTGAAACAAGGTTGTAAGAGTTGATTGTTAAATTGTCAGTGTGAACATTTACACTTTAAAAAATCAGAAAATGTAACAAATCAGGGCTTTATTTACTATTCTGTTGGTTGTCTAGACTTAATTGATGGAGAAAATGTTAGTAATGTAGATTAAACTGAAAAACATACCATGCACACATTCTGACATCCCTCCTCCACCCCACCCCCGCCCCCAGAAAGTAAGCTGTTAAATATCTACCAGCACATCCCTAGGCAACTTTTTATCCTGCTCTGACACATGACTAGCTGTTTGACTATGAACAAAACACTTAATGTCCTTAAGTCTCAGTTCCAAGGTAAATTGCAAGGTTGATGTGAGTTTTGTAATCCTTAAAGTGTAATATAAATGTGAGTTGTTTAGTATTACTTCTGGCGTGAGTGACCACTTATGGCCCTGGGTTTGTTAGGAGATTAAAAACCAGATCCAGTGTACTTTTCACCATGGCAGATTCCTGGGTCTGAGCTTTCATGGTCCAGCTATGAAAGTTAATCCCAGTGTGGAGTAGCTAGGACAGTAGTAGTCAGTAGTCAGTAGTAGTAGGAGTTTTGATGTCAATCTTTCCATCCTGATTCAAGACAGATGATAAGTTCTAGAACAGTTCTGTGATATTGCCCTAAGGGTGCATATTATACAGCCAACTCATGGACTATTCCCACTGGGAAAGTTTGACATAATGATAGAAAGCAAGGCTCCATTCAGAAGATCAGCTTCATGCCTCCTACAACAGCTCTGGACAAGTACCTTCTCTTCTTAGCATCCCAGGCACAACCAGGTGCTGATCTGCATTGGGAGAGGCAGTTTCTTCAATGGAAGTTCTCTACACCCCCGAAATTTCAGGTCTGATCCAAACAAAAAAGAGAAACTATTATCTCTAAAATCATCAGATTAGATTTTTTTCACTCCTCTTCAGCTGAACCTTGCCAAAGTCCTGCCCTCACAAGAGTGAATTATAGCCTTAATCTTATAAGAACAATGGCTCATGCTATGAGTCATGTCTTCCAATCTTTTTTAATATCTTCCTTTTTCCAGGCCTGATTATTTCTGGCTCCTTGATCTAAAATTGTATTCAATTTCAAATGGTAATGAAATTGAACACAGTGAGAGGAGTTGAACTGATAAGGTAAAAATGTAGTTAAGCTTCTAATATAGATGCTATTAGAGCCAAATTCATGATTAACTAAACAAGTTGTAGGATTTTTTGCTTAGCAAACTCTTTCTTTACTGGGAACACAGGTTTTGCAAACTAGATTAAAGGACATTTAAGGGCTTTGAGCCTTTGTCATTCAGTTAAAGGAACTGAGCATGTTTAATGTGATGAAGAGAAGACTCAGGGGAAAAGGCAGAAGATGAATAGATGGGCTCTGTTTGGCTCCAAAGGGCAGAACCAAAAGTATTGTGTGAAAGTGGCAATGAGGCAGAGTTAGGCTTCCTAAAAATTAAGAGATATCCCAAAGTGGAATGGGTTGCCTTGGGAGGTAGTCTGTGCCTCTTTGGAGGCCCTTTTGGAGATGGGCTGGACTAGATAGGCTCTAAGAGCCTTTCCAGGATTGAAATCCTATGCTTCTGTGTTTCAGCTTTTGAAGTATTATCTTAATTATTTGAGAACCTCTCAAATAAATAAGATTTTAATTAGCATTTCAATTATTTATTTGTGAATAGACATTTTAAAAGCATTTGAAGGTATTGAGGGATTGATTCTCACAGTATCTGAAGGATACCAAAGGCATGGAAAAACATCTTAGGCCTTATACTATGTTTAAAAAATAAAAAAGCTACCAATAGAATATTATTAAATACTGTCCTATGAGTTGATTTTCCCATCTCTATAAAACGTTTATGAGATTTATTTACACACAGAGGACATCCCTAATGAGGGTATTTGAAGGTACAGACAAGGCTTCTAATATTCCACAGCAAATTTCATCTTTACCATTTATCATCTTTATGCAATTGATTGAAAGGTTCAGAAAATGCTGCTGCCCACACCACCCCCCCAACCCAGTGCATGTGGCTTATTGCTTGTTGACTATAAAGCAAAAAAAATGTCTCCTTGTAGTCTTTCCTGCCACAAGGTGTTTCCAGTACATATATTAACATTACACAAGATTCCTTGAAAGACATAAAAACAAATATATAACTTATTTGATGATCTAGTGATTACTAGCATATGTCAAGGCATTAAAGAAAAAGATATACACTCTCCAAAGGTGTTTGCCATGGTCACAGAGGAGATCCAGTGTCTAACGAAAGTGGAAGATTTCTTATTCAGGGATTTTCATCTGGGGCCCATGAACTTTACATATACTATACATACATATATAATATATTATTAACATAATTATATTATTATTTTAATATATAGTATAATATATATCATATATATCACATATATTACAATGTGTAACTAATCTTTCTTACTTTCATATTTGATTATGATTGCTGGTACAAAATGAACATTAAGTGAAAATTATATATATTATATATAATTATATATAATATGTAAACATAAACAATGCATATATTATATATAATTACATTAATATTATAATATATGATATTTTATATTTATATATGAATATAAATAAATAATACATATGATATATGTATATATGTATGTATGTATGTGCATAAGTATTTTGATATAATTGGTTTCCTTTGTAATTTTATGTATTTTATTTCATGCATTTAAAAACATTCTTTTAAGAAGGGGCCATAGACTTCAACAGACAACCAAAGGGGCCCATGACATAATAATTATCATTTATACGGCTCTATTTCATCCCCAGAACAACTGTGTGAGGTGGGTGCTGTTGTGGTCCCCATTTTATAGATCAGATAAATAAGACTGAAAGAGGCTAAGCCACTTACACTGGGTTGGTCACACAGGAAATATCTGAAGACAGATTTGAAATCAGGTGTATTGATGGTGGAGCTATCCAGATGTTCTTGTTGGAGGCTGCCAAGGGACAATAAATTAAACCTAGAGTTGAACAGGAGAAATCAAGCTGGAAAATCTCAAGGTCATCTTTGCCAGAGGTGCCAAACACATGGCTTCCCAAGCCAACTGAATCAGATTAAAATATAATTGGGAAACAGTCAACAAAATAAAATAAAAATACAATAAAAATGGCATTAGATTTTAAACTATAAATGTTGCTTACAGGAATCCTTAACTGTGGTTAGTGGTCCCATTTCGATTTGATTTTGACACCTCTGATCTTGACGACAATCTTAATGTGCTTTAACAAAAGCACACTTTTTAAAATACCAATATTCTTTTAACAAATTTTATATTTGTAAGACTTGGAACTCTGTGGTTTCTGAAGAAATGTAAATAAGTATGAGCTAGCAGGCAACAATACGTTATAAACAGAGAATTGCAAAGAAGAAGCGGTTGGTGGATAAATATTTATTAAGCACTAGAGTAAAGGATATCAGCAGTAGCCAGGTAGCATAGTGCATAGAACACCTCAGACTCTTATTATCTGTGTTTGGCCTTTGGGCAAGTATTCAAGCCTTGTCAGCCTCAGTTTCTTCACCTGTGAAATGGGCATAATAATATCTACATCTACCTCCTAGGGTTGTTGTTAGAACCAAATGAAATAATATATTTAAAGCTGTGTGTAAATGTTAAAGCACTGTATAATGCTATCAACATCATTATTATCAAAGAAATGTATCATCAAAAACCAGAGGTGGTTATGTTGCATGAGTAAGAGAGAGCCCACAGGTAGACCATGTGGTAGACTCTCAGTGACAGGATAAATTGTACTCTCATGGCCACTTTGTGATGAGCTTTTGGGAGGACATGAACAAGAGTTCCATGGGTTGTTAATTGCGTCATGGAAGGAATATTCACATTAATGAGTTTGTATATCCATTTGGCCATATTCCATTCATTTAAGCAGGTGGCCTAAATGCTTCAGTTAATCTACATTTTTTATTGATGGTACTTAAATGTTAAATTTTTTTTGAAAAAAATATTTGATTTTATAAAAGCAAAAAAAAAAATCAAAGTTTCATAGCTCTAGAGTTGGAAGGGACCACAGAAACTATTTCATTAAGGACTTCTTAACCTTTTTGTGTGTTATGGATCTCTTTCTCAGTCTGGTGAAACCTATGAGTTCCTCCTCAAGAATAATGTTTTTAAATGTGTAAAATAAAACAGGATTATAAATTAGACCAATTATATTGGAATAATTATCAAAATACTTTTGAAAAATAAATTCATGACTCCCAAGTTAACTCCTACTCTAGTTCCAACCCTTAATTTTGGAGATGATGAAACTGAAGCCTGGGAAAGGTAACTTGCTGAAGGTTAAACAGGTAGTAAGCATCAGAGGAAGGATTTGGACCCAGGTCCAAATCTCTGACTCCAGAGCTGTTCTTCTTTCCATGGTACCACACTCTTTCCCCTTTACATTTTTGAAAGGTGCGGTTTTATTTACAAGTTAATGGAACTTGTGTATTAGTCCATAGAAAGTAATTGTACCACTTCCCCTTACCACCCCCCACTCCCCCATCACCACCCTCTACCCCCCCCTTTACCACTCCTACCCCCCTTGCCACCCCACCCCTCCTTGTCACCCCTACCTCCCCTGGCCACCCCTCCAACCCCCATTAAGCAGCTGCTTCCCTGCCTGCATAGTCTCTGTGACTTAGGTAGCAGCTCAGTGCCAGCCTGAATGCCTTTGCACCACCTCTTTCTGTCCTCCTTTGCTTACCTCTAACCACTCTTTTCAATTCCCATCAGGTGATGATCCTTAAATAATCTTTCCTGTTTCTCTAGGCCTTCTGCTTTACCATCTCTGCAATTAGTCTCTCTTCCAGCAGGTGGCAGCCACTTTCTTTGCCAAGGGACCAAGCCACTCACCTGGCTAGGATGAGACCAAGTCTTCAAAACTTTTAAGTGTAAACTAATTTTTTTTTAAGATCTATGATCCAGTCAATTTTTCTTTTTTAACTGACTTAGACACCAACTTCTTCCTGAGTAGTTTTAATTAGTAAAGTTTTGCAGGGAAGAAAGGCAAAGCCTTAAAAAAAATCTTCCACATAAGTGTTCTCCTCTACACCTAGCAATCCTGACAACAGCCTGAGTATCCAGTTACCAGAAGGGGGAAGCAGGGCAAAGTTTACAGAGACCTGTATGGTGTGGGAATGTTTTTTCTTTCTGTCATAGCCAAGTAACTGCTACTGTGGTCAAAGTGAAGGCTAGCCTCTCTCCTAGAAGGTTCCAGAAGGTTTGGGGAAAGTCCTTATATCCTATGTCCCTTAGTGTAAAAGCAGAAACAAGATCCGAAGAGGGAGAAGGCAACGCTGACCTTTGTGAGGGAATGACAGGATAGAAGAACGAAACAGAAGAGAAAGGGAGTAGTAATAATAATGATCATAGCTAATATTTGTATAATGCTTTAAGGTTAGCAAAGTGCCATACGTAGATTGTCTCAGTGAGTCTCACAGCACTGCTGTGAGGTAGATGCTATTATTAGCTCAATTTTGCAGATGAGGGAACTGAAGCTGAGAGAGGTTAATTGACTTACCCAGGGTGACACAGCTAAAAAAGTATTTGTGATGCAGAATTTGAACTGATCTTTTCACAGTATTAGATAAGTCTCTCTTCCAGGGGAGAAGAAAGCTGGACTCTCTCTGGAGTAAGTAGCTGCTTGTCCTCTAAGGAATGATGATGTGGACCTGATCCAAAGGTGCTGCCAAGAGAGCAGTCGCCAGCTAAGGATTAGAGGAGAAAGAGATGATGACCCTGCAGGGACACATGGAGGCAGCTATGGATTGACCTGACATTAACAAGTGAGGTCAGCTGTCTTTCCCTAGCATGTATCCAACATGTATTAGAATCCCCCAAGATTTGTCCCACTAGATGACTACTACCCACTTATGAGCAGTCATGAGAGCACAAATGATAATGCCAAAAGAAATCTACAAAGTACTTTTAAGGATTGTGAAATCTTGGGCAAGAAACTGCTTCTTAGATTTGTAGAAGTGGAATGATTTCTAGAAACTTGAGAGGTTGAAAGGAATTTGGGGGTCATGTAGTATACCTTCCAATAGAGTAAGGTTTATTGGAGTCACAGAAAAGAAGCAATATAATGAATATGACTACTTTGCTAGCTCAATAGTACTGTTAATATTTAATTTCTGTAATTGTCATGATTTACATGCATCATATCATTCATAAGCGATCCTATTTAGTGCATTTCTCTACGGCAAGTCAACCCAGGAGGGTTTGAAAATTCTCCAAAAAAAGAATTCTGATGAGGAGGGGAAAAATTGTAGTTATGGAGATTAGGAGTTCTTCACTTTTCTTGGCTCATGAACCCCTTTGGCTGTCTGTTGAAGCCTATGGACCCCTTTTCAGAGTCATGTTTTTCAATGTGCAAAATAAAATATTTAATAATGCAAAGGAAACCAATTAAATTTAAATGTTATCATTTTTTTAGAACAAGTTTATGAGTCTCAGAGTAAGAACCCCTGACTTAAAAAGACAGGGAAATCATGTTAACTTAATTTTTTTTAAAACACATGCTCAGAAGTTTTTAAGAAAGAAGAAGAGGGCAGCTAGGTGGCACAGTAAGTAGAGCACCAGCCCTGGAGTCAGGAAGACCTGAGTTCAAATCTGGCCTCAGACACTTGACATACTTACTAGCTGTGTGACTTTGGGCAAGTCACTTAACCCCTATTGCCCTGCCTTTCTCCCTCCAAAAAAAAAAAAGGAAGAAAGGATGTCTACAAGTATGGTATGGTCCTATAAGAATGATGTCAGGTGTATTGAAGTTCAGAAGGAGGTAAGTCTGGCTAGGAATGTGAAGAAAAACAACAAAAAGAGTTTTTAGTTACTACATTTAGTTATTTAGTTACATTTTAAATTACATTTAGTTACATTAGTTATAAGAATTTTAATTACATTTGGTTATATTTTAGTTACATTCCCTAATTAATGTACATAATTTAGTTACATACTTAGGGGAAAAGAAGGAAATTTTAAAAGGCATAGAAAGATGCCTCTGGGCAGATGGGATGCTGATAATGGACAAAAGAGAGAATTTCATTTATTTTTTGCTCTTGCCAAGAAAAATTATCTTTGTACTGGAAAGGACAAAAATGACTGATAAAGAATTGAGACCAAAGGGAAGGGGGTGGGGAGATAGTAAAAAATCATTCAGCTGCCCCTGACGAATTCCTATCACCAGGTTAAATGAATTAGGTCCTACAGTACAAAAAGAATTAATGCAAGGCTTTTTAAATTTTCTTTTGTCATGGACTCCTCTCGCAGTCTGGTTAAGCCTATGGATCACCTTTCAGAATAACGGATTTTTAAAATTATAATTGAAGGAAATGCTAAATTTTAATTAGAGGTTAGTGGAAATAGAGGTGTCATTGTTCTGCGCTCCCCTGAAATCTATGCATATCAAGTTAAGAACCCCTGAATTAATGAATGTCGTGGCTGAGCCATTGTCACTGATCTTATTTAAAAAAAAAAAACATGGAGAATGGGAGACAGGGCTGTAGGAGCAGAGAAGAGAAAACTTCTTAACTCTTAAAAAAAGAGAAGGAGGTGGAATTGAAAACTGTAGGCCAGTGAACTTGACTTTGATTCTGGACAAAATTCTAATACCTATTAATTATGAAAAGAGTACTTGGAGAATGTCTAGAAAAGGAAGCAGTCACAAAAAGAGGCAGTCTGTATGGCTTCAATGAGAACAGGTCTTTTGCCCAGTTTTCTAAATCAATTTTTTTTTCAGCTCTCAAGTATTTAATTACTTTCTTTCCTCACTGAAAAAAAAAAAAACCTCATCAAAATCCTATAACAAGTACACAGAGTCAAGAAACAAATTCTCATATTGGCCCAAAAGTATGTGTCTCCTACATATTTAGTCCTTTACCTTTCTGTCGGGAGGTCAGTGGCATTTTTTTACACTGGTCCTCTGGAATCAGGGTTGATCATTGCACTGATTTTAAGTCTTTCAAAATTATTTCTTTTTTTCTTTTAGACTCAGACACCAGAATACAAATACCGAATAAAGAAAAGGAAAAAATCAAAAACATAAATATTAAAACTTAAATACAAAGTAACAAAAGAAAAAAAAGCATGTCACATGCATAGCAGAACAAAAAAGAGGATTCAAAATATATAGCAAGAAATTTTCACTTCAAGAAAACCTGTGTGATAAATACAGGTTGAATTGAGAGCTGTCCATCTTTTCTTTGCTTCTTTGTAAGTTTTCTTTAGTTCTCTGCTGTGCACTTTTTACTTTGATCTTTTTTCCCCTTTAGTTGCCCCCCTTCAATGCTACAATTTAGTATGATTATATTCACAGATAGATATAGATATATACATATGTGTATATATATAACATATATATACATTTATTTTCCCTAACAAATTCTACTCCTGATCTTTGTTTTTATGTTTGTAGCTCTTATTTCCTATTCCTCCTGGCTCTTCTACTTTACTTGCCCTCCTATTACTTAGCCTGCCCCTCCCCCCTGGGAATAATCCCTCCCCATCCTCCTATTCCCATAAATCTAAACACTCTTCTATAACCCCCTGTAACCTATTCCCTCAGTATCCCCTCTAAAGATCCCTTCTTTATCCTCTCCCCCTCCCTATCACCTTACCATTTTATTTCTTCTGAATTTAGAAGACTTTTATACTCTTTTAGATATATATGTATTGTTAAATCTTAAATTCATTCCCAATCCAATTCCCAGAACTGCCAGCCCTCCTCCCACATCTACTTCCTCTGTGTCGATTCTTCCTCTTGCACCTCATTTGTATAAAATAATTACTCTTTTTAGCTGTTTCTAAATGGTTTTGCTTTTTAAAGTCATATCACACTCAGGTCACTTAGACATATGTTTTACATTTTACATACATAAAAGGTAAATGGTCTATCCTTATCGAATCCCTTAGGATCCATCTTTGGTATATACCTTATGTTTCTCTTGGCTCTTGTATGTCAAATCTTCTATTAAGTTCAGGTTTTTGTTTTTTAAAACAAAGTCCTAAAAGTCTGACAATGTTTTTTTTTTTATTTTGTAATGTTGTTGTTATAGTATAAATTGTTCACCTGGTTTTGCTCACTTCACTCTGCATCAGTTCATTAAAATCTTTCTAGATTTCTCTGCCTAAACATTCCTTTCTCAGTAATATTCTATCCACTCCTTTATCATAATTTGTTCAGCCATTCCCCAATTGATGGCCACCCCCTTAGTTTCCAGTTCTTTGCCACCACAGAAAGAGTTGCTATAAATATTTTTGTGCATACGGGCCCTTTTCTTTTTTCTTTCATCTCTTTGCTGTCTAGGCCTACTAGTGGTAGATTGCTGGATCGTAGTGTAGTAACTTTTGGGGCATAGTTCCAAATTTCTTTCTTTTTCCTTAAAATATTTTTCTTTATTTTTCTTAATTACATGTAAACCCCAAATTTCTTTCCAGAATAGCTGGAATAATTCACAGTTCTACCAACAGTGTGTTAATGTACTTGTTTTCCTTCAGCTGCTTAGTATTACTTCATTGTCTATATTATCCTGTACTTTATACTTCTTTGAAATGTCCAGTGCATGGTGTAGAGCCTTGCAAAGTAAACCTTCCAGTCAATAGGTCTGAAACCAATATGTCCTTTATGACGTTTGCTTCCTATGTATAAGCATCAGTTCTACAATAACCAGATTGCTATGTACGGTGTCCAGGGACAGTTTCACACAGTTTTATAATGTCACTTCAGAAGTAACCAGCAAAATTTCAGACACAGCGCTATAACATCATTTAATCAACTAGTCGGGATTATAAGAGTTTCATTAGGAAATTTTGATGTAAAATTACAGCTTATCAAAAAAAAAAAAGAAAGGAAATTCAAAATATTCTATGGATCCTTGCAGTGGTAGACTAAATAATCTTATTTTGACCCAAAACTCTAATCAGGCTGACTCAATTTAAAAAATATCCCAGGTAAGCCCCTATAGATCCCCACATGATTCTTATGGACCCCTCACTACCTCCTAGGTTGGATGCCCTGTGTTGAGCCATGGTCATTGTTTGCTGAGAATGAATATTTTTGATATCTGTCCCCAACGAGATCCCTACATCTTTCATGCTATTTTTGCAAAAGTGATAGATGTGGGCTAAATGGATATTTAACATACTGTTTGGCAGAAAGAGTCAAAGATTTGGGCCTAGAGAATGACTGGGCTTAGAGGTGACTTGATTTAGAGCTGGAGCTACAGCAGTTCCTGCATGGGGGACACGAATTAGTAATCTGTCCTCCCCATCATAATCCTGGAAGACGCCAGCGATCAGTACCTTGAACATCAGAGCTCTAAAGTACATGTATATGCCTGCCCTGGAAGAGACCTTCAGACAGGGAAGGAAAATTTCCACAAGAAGAGAGGTCCAACCCACAGCCCCATCCTCTGAGATTTCCCACCACCTCTGATAGCCCCCCACGTTTAAAAAGGAGCTACTGGGTAAAGAATGTTTCACCCTCCAGATCTGAGGTCACCACCTCTACGGCTGCTCCAGGAGCTAAATGACGCCTTGGAACTGAAAGTGGGAAAGAACCTGATAGAAGCTGTATGCATCACAGCCAAGTGAGGTCCACAAGAAGAGATTCCACCCCCTGTCAAGGCAAAAGACTTTTGGTAAAAAGTAAAGTTCCTGACTCCAACTGACATAAACATCTCTAGCTCACAGACCTCTGTTTCTTATTTCCCACATGCAACCTTTCCTTTGAAGTCTCACTTTTGGATATTCCCCGTGTTTAGCCCTCCCCCTTCTAGCCTCAAAAAATATTAAGGTGTTCCTTGCTAAAACAGATATATTAAGGGGGAGTTGAGCCTGAACCTCTGTTCAGCCTCCTCTCCACTAGGCCACATAAAGGAACTTATCCTCACCAATGGAAAAGGACTTTGGAGCTGTAAATGGATAACAAAGATACTGAAGTTGTGTTGGCCAATAGTCTGTCAGTGTCCCAATTGAAAGCTCAGCTGAATCTTTCACCTTCTTTCAGGAACTGTTGATACGCCTTCTCTGAATGACAGAATCCAGGCCAGCGCAGACCCCAAAAAGGTAATTGTGCTTTTCTCAGTAATTTTTGTTTTGTACATCTTGGCAAAATCTAGCCCTCTTCTGAATCTCTGCTGCTCTTCTTAGCAGTGGCTGAATAATCCAGTTTAGTGGCTTGGCATAAAAAGTGTAATGGAGCCAAGGGTTAAGGATGCTTTTCTGTGTCATGCATCATTAATCACTGCCATGAGCCTATGTATAGGTTCCTTTTACTAGACTTGCCTTTGACATAGTACAAAGTTCCATGTACATGTTTTGGTTGGTGATGTTGATCATTCCTACAAATGATCTGTGTCCACAGGCGATGGATGATTTCTTGAAGAGACAGAGGACAGGAAGATTCGCAACTGCAGAAGAAGTGGCCCTATTGTGTGTGTATTTGGCCTCTGATGAAGTGAGTGCTTCTTCCTCCTGGGGAATGGGTCCCACATCTCTGACAATCTGCCCACCAAAAATGATATTTTTAGGGAACTTGCAAACTTCATGTTACCGTATACTCCAGAAGGCCAAGTCCCAATATAATTTGTTCAGGGAAAAGCCAGTGAACTCATCGATTTGATCCAGCCCTTTACTTCTTCATCACTGCCCTTCACTTTTCACAAAGTGACATTAAGCATTGAAAACAATAAAGTAGTCATCATACAGTGTTCTAGATTTAGAGCTGGGAAGGATCTTAGAGGCCATCAAGTCTACACTCACTCATTTTGCAAATGAAGAAACTGAGACTCAGAAAGTTTAAGCAACTGGTCCAGGGCCACACAGTTAGAAAATATCCAAGGCAGGACTTGGATTCATATCTTGCTGACTCCTATCCTCCAGTGCTCTAACCACCGCACCACCAAGCTGCCTCCCATGACAAATAACAAAAATTACATAATTATGTAAGCCGTAACAGTCAACCTCCTCTATGATGAGGACTTTGGGTTTAGCCAGTTTGAGAGAACCATTTTAATTATGCCCAAGGGATGTTTTTGGCTCATAAAATTTATAGCTTGGGGTGGGGGTGGGGGGTTGGGAGAGAGTATAGAGAGTGGTTTGTTTAGGAAAATTCCACCATTCAGTTTTCATGAATTCCAACCAGTGTGTCATCATGTGTGGAAATGACTACTAATATTTTTCTTCCACTCTATATTGACTTCCTGTCCAAATTTTCCTTAATAACCGGTATTCATTTTTTAAGTGGTATGGAACTAGGAAGAAGAAAAGAATCTTATAAGACTCTAAAAGATTCTTTCCCTCTCTGGATTATATCTTTTATTGTTAAGTGATCAGAGAACACATCATCATCAGCTATCAGGCTAACTCAATGGTCAAAGAGCTAGATATGCAAAAGGAAAACTGGACGTGGAGGGGAGGGTGGGATTGTGGAATTAGCACCTTGTGGCAGGGAATTACCTTATACCACTTGGTTATCAGAGAGACCTAAAACTGATATGAGTGAAAAAGAAGAGGTCATCTGGCATTGTAGAAAGAGCATTGACCCTGAAGGCAGAGGAGTTGGGTTCACATTCACCATTCTGAAACTTAGTATGGGATCTTGGACAAGTTGTTGACCTCTCCAGGCCTCAATTTTGTCATCTGTAAAATGAAACAGTTAGATTTAGGGAATTTAGGGAGCTTCTGATGTCCTGTTTAAGCTAAATATATGATCCTGTGATCCTTACATTATCTCCAAAACTTAAAGTATGAAAAGGAGTGATCATATTCCTTAGAAAAATTATAAATGGAATAGATACTTTGGAGTTTTCCTCTACCTCTTCAGTACTTCAGTAACCTGTGACTTCAGTGGTATGGTTATTCCCTCTATTGATGTGAATCACCATTCCTCTTAGACTAAGTAAAAAGTCTTAGTAAGTCATTAGAGCACAAAAATTGATCACCCTACAGACAATCTAGCACATCCAACCTTAATTAGGCAGGTCTTAGACAAGTCTATCACCAAACCCAAACTTAAAGACTTTCCAAATAGGTATGACCTTCCAGGATTTACATTCTGCTTTGAGCTTCTAGCATCAGAAGAGGGCTTTAGCATAAAGTCACTTCTCCACAGATTATCAAAATGGCTGACTACTATACCATTCATTACTAGAAAGGACAGTGGGGGCGGGGGGGTGGGCAGCCAGGTGGCACAGTGAGTAGAGCACCGGAGTCAGGAGGAACTGAGTTCAAGTGTGGTCTCAGACACTTGACACACTTACTAGCTGTGTGACCTTGGGCAAGTCACTTAACCCCAATTCCATCCCAATTGCCTTGCCTTCCCCCCTGAAAAAAAAAAAAGAAGAAAGGACAGTGGGAGCTGCATGAAGAATGGAGGGCTGGATGCTCCTAGTATGTCTGGCTTCCCTTTAAGATAGATCTAAGATCTTGTTCAGCTGTGGAATTGCATCTACAATACAGGAGGACTTTGAGGGAAGGTAGAAAAAAAAGAACCTAGCTTGTTTAGATTTCATTTATATCTTTCTCCTGATATATGTATCTTAAAGAAATTATACATATATTATTTTAAGCTAAGGAGCCTATTCATATAGGGATAGGGACTGATTTTGTTGTTATTGAGAACTTCCAGATGAGATATCTCCCTCTACCAATGCAAGTAAGCACTTTCTCTGCAACTCATGATCTTAGAGACTTGCTTGGCACACTGAAAAGTTAAGTGATTTACCCAGGGTCATATAGCCACAATGTGTAAGAGTTGGCATTTGAACCCAATCTTCCTGGCTTTGAGACTGGTTCACATTAATTCAGAATTTATGATAATTATGATATAAATGGAATATCTTACTATTACTTAGCAAACTCTTTGAGTGCAAACTAATAAAGTAAGTTAAGTGTAAATTTAAGATGTCAACCTTTTCACACATTCTCAGGAGCCTTAAAAGATCCATGTACATACAAATAACTAATATTCACATTTTAAATCATACTTCTTTAATCATAAAAGCAGTTTTACCTCATTGACCTTTGCTTTTTCCCCCAAAGTGAAATTAAGGGTTGAAGACAAGAAAGTGGTCATCTTACAGGATCCTAGGTTTAGAGACGGGAAGGAAGTGCAACCCATGTATTTTCAGATGAAGATGCTTATGAGATAGTGCTTTGTGAACCTAGGATGAGTTATTGTACGTACTTAAAATACACATATATGCACATGTACATATACATGTGTGTATACATGTATTCTCAATATAAAATTATTCTATTACTCTCCTCCCCTTATCTATTGAATAAGATAAAACTTCCAGAACTGTTACAGTCACAAGTAGTACCATCTTTTCAAGTCTCAATGGTATCTATGAACTCAGATTTGTCACCTTGCATTAGAATGTCTCCGCTAACATTTGATAATAATGCCTAGCATTTATATAGCACTGTAAGGTTTACAAAGCACTTTATATATGTTAAAGTCATTTAACACATCTGTACTCCTTGAAGAGTTTGCTAAGCAAAGGTAAAACATTCCATTCGTGTCCTGATTATCATAAATTCTGAATTGATGAGAACCTGCCTCAAATTTTCTACATTTGTATATAAATATATGAAGCTATGGGTTTGTTTGGTTTTTTTTACAAAATCCACAGAAATTAAAGATTGGAAGGGACCTTGACAGCTATCAAATCCAACTCATGCCTAAAAAAACAATCCCCACTGCAGCATGCCCAATAGAGTATCACTTTTGCTTAAAGATCTCCCATGAGAGAGAAGCCTCTACCCCCAGCTCTTATTCCACTTTTGCATAATTACAATTATTAGGAAGATTTCTTAACCTTAGACTTTTTGTAACTTTCCATCCTCCTACTCCCGTCCTCTGGACACAAACGAGATAAATCCCTCTTCCGTATGACAACTATTCAACTCCTTATGGATACCTATTGTGTTCCTGCTAAGTCTTCTCTTTTCTAGGCTAAACGTCTCTAGTTCCCTTAACTGATCTTTATTTGATATATATTTAAGAGACTTCTCCTTCTTGGTTGCTTTCCTGGATCCTCTCCAGCTTATTAATATCTTAACTGTGGCTATCGGGACTCACGGGATCATAGATCAAGAGCTAGAAGGGATTTTCCAGACCAACTAGTCCAACGTCTTCATTTTATAGATGAGGAAACTGAGACAAGAGAGGTTAAGTGACTTGGCCACTGTCACACAGGTAGTAAGAGTTAGAGGTAGGAGTCAAATTCAGATCCTATGTTCACTCATGTGTGCTCTCATTGTATACAATCTCTATTAGTGATCAAATGTATGTGTTTCACATATATCATTATATATTATCATTATATAACATATAATTATTATGTATTTATATGATATATATATAATGTATTATGTGTATATGTGTGTATATATACATATCCATATCTATGAGTTTGACCACTTCCAAATCTACCTGATTATGCTTTCTAGCTGCATCTGTTCATCTTCTCTAAAAACATCTTATCAAAATTGTTTTTCCTTCGTGTCTTCAGAATGTCTTTCTTGAGAATGTCCCTGATTTCTCCTATATGATTATAGTTCATGGGATCTTGCCTATCCATTCTTTGACCCCTCTGATATCTTCTCTCCCAAAATCCAAGGTTCATGACTAACTCTACCTCACTTTCCTCTACTTCTCCACCACAAACTCGAGGAGGGAGTGGTCACTTCCCCCAACACTTCCTGTCATTTCTACTCCGACAACTGCTTCCCTTTTGTAGGTAAGGGCCAAGCCCAGAATGCAATTTCCCTTTGTTGGTTCTTAAAGGATGGAATTATTACCAAGACAAGTCAGTAAGTTAGCATATGCTCTAGAGAGTACTCCAACTGATATTAAAGGGGTATGATGCTGTTGCTATGGTACCATTACCAAGATGGCTCTTTTATATTGGCTATGCCATGGCAGCCAAGGCTACCTGCCTAATTCTTAAACTTTTGAGACTCCATGACTGTTCCTTATACCACTTCTAATCAGCCCTGATCATCTCACAGTTCTGAATTTCTTTATTCATAAATTGATGGGTAATGCTGCACCTTTTTTACACAACCTGTCACCCCTAATTCATTGGGCAGAGTGCATGAACCAAACTAAACATAAACTGTCTTTGAGAATTATGGGCACCAAGTAGAATTTAGGAATTCCTGATCATTGTACAAAATCACATAGGTTCAAAAGCTTGCTGTCAGCTAGCTCTGAAATAGCTTGGGTTTCCCAACTAAAAGAAAGCATTTTATCTTTATCTTGTAGGAAATTTTCAGGGAAGTTGTGGTGACTTCAAGTAAAAAAATCTGCAAAAAACCAAGGCTCACCTAAATGTGAGACTTTATCAACATGGGGTTGACTCAGAAAGTCATTTGCTGAGTTACCAACATTAATTCTTGGGTATTAATTGCTAAAAGTATTTTGAGTAATTTTGGATATGTGTGTGTGTTAGATAGAGAAAGAAAGAGGGCGGGAAGGAGAGAGGGAGGGAGGGAGGGGGAGAGAGAGAGAGAGAGGAGAGAGAAAGGGAGAGTAACAATAGATAACAAATCTGTTTAATCCTTCTTTTCTCCTATTTTTATCACTGCAGTCTGCCTACATGACTGGTAACGAAGTCATCATTGATGGAGGCTGGAGCTTGTGATTTCCGAATTGTAACGATGGAAGAGAAGCCCCTTCCTAGTTACCCTGAACTTGGACATGAATAGCAAACACCTAACAAATTTATGTAGCACTTTATAGTTTAAAAATCATACATTTAAATTTCATCACTAAATGATAATGAATTTAATTAGTAATTTTTTATTCCTCATATGAACATAATCAAAGTGATAGTTAATATTGATTCAATTACATGGTATCTAATCTATTACACAATCCTGAAATGTTCCTGGTCTTTTTCTGCTTCTTGAACTTTTTAGATTCTCAGAATAAAATTATGCTGTTCTCAGTTGTTTTTTTAAGCTGTGTCCTGTTTTTAAAATTTCAAGTAAAAGCAGCCCGAAGTGGAATTAATATATTCATTATCCTGCATGATTTTGGAAGCCCTTGTGATGCCAGCAACAGTGTAGGGAATTTTAGGTTATCATAGATGTGCAGGTACACACTGGTCCCCAGCCAGTGAGTTCTCTACCAACAAATCAGGCAAGAAACAAATACCAAAGAGAAACGCGTTTAATGAGGACACAACAGCAAAGTTAGCAAGGAGAAATCAAATAGAATCATTCTTTACCTCCCTATATACATTAGGAGACAATTTCCCATTACTCTTCACACTTCCAGAGTCATGCTCATATGATTATTACACCTGACATTGCTGCTTAGGCCCCCTTCATAGCTGAGATGCCTCTCTGCCTTGAGAGCTACCATTTGCTGGAGGCTATATCTGCTGTTCTTCTCTGAGAGTGTTATTATAATCACCACATTTTTAGGTCTTTGGTAAATCCAGCACACAGCACATCTTAATAGCCCATGAAAGACCTCCTTCATGTGACTGACAAGACCCTTTTCTGAATTTAATTACCCCTTCTCAACAGGAACTACCCCATCCCTCCTTCCTGATTAGTTTGGGGATAGTAAATTCCTTTTACCTCTAGTCATTCCCCTGACATCTAGTGTTCAGGGCCAGGCAAATTATCTTGAACCTTCAAAAAGCCTTTGGGAGGCACTTTGGAAGGGATTCATGGGGAGGTATCTTTGTCCTATATTCAAGCTACAGGGGCAAAGACCCTTCCTTTACTTTCTCCACAGTAAAAATTTGCAAATCACACCAGGTGCACAAGTATAGTTTGTATATGTGCATCAAATATTCCTTAATTTGTATGTTACAGAGTTATAGGCACATTAACCCAAGATCATTGACTACATGGAGGTAAGCACTACCTAGTACAGAAATTAGAAGCATATACATTACGACAAATTCATAGATCAATACATGGTAAAGAAAAATCACAATTTATTTATCGTAGATAACATACATGGTCATATATAATGTATATGTTGAAGTGGCACCATATGCATGCATGAACAGACTAAAGGCTGATTCCATTGAGCCTTCACCTTTCTACCACCCCTTTAGCAGAATCTTTCTCCTTCTAGGTTTGCAAAGTACAAAGAAATTAAACACTTTCCTCTCTGTTCCGCTTCAGGACAGGGACTTGGGAAAGTTCAGTTCTTGCTCTCTGAATAATGTAACACCCACCTTGGGCAGTGCCCTGAAGGATAACCTTGTGCTGCATATGATTTTAGACTTGTAAGAATGGATGCCAAGTGAAGTGAGCAGATTCAGGACAATTTATACTGTTACCTCAGTGTTACAAAAATGAACAATTTTAGACTTGTCTAAACTGATGAAGAATGAAATAAGCCAAACCAACCTAGAACACAGTTTATACAATAACAACAACACTGGAAAAACAAACAACTCCGAAAGCAATAAGAACATCTGATTTCTATTTGCTCTTTTTCTTGAATAAATGGGTTTACTCAATATTCACTATTTGTGACTGACTCCTCAGGGCAGGTCAGGGCAGGATATGTCACCACAATGTCTCTGAAGGTATCTTAGAAAAAAGACAGTATCTTGGAAAAGTACACTGGATTTAAAGTTCAAACAGCTGAACCTGCCTTGCTACTTACCAGCTGTGACAATTTACTGAAACTCTCTGGGTTCAAATTTTTCATTAACAAAACAAAGGAGTTCAACTAAATGATCAGTTAAGTCCCGAGGTAAACCCTCGACCTTGAGCAGGGTGGAATAATAACGATAATAACTAGCATTTATGTGCCACTTTAAGGTATGAGGAGCTGTTTACCAATATCATCCAATGTTATCCTCACAACAATCCTGGGAGGTACTATTATAATGTCCATTTTACAACTGAGGAAACTGAAGCACTATTTGTGACTTCCTCAGGATCACATAACTAGTAAGTATCTGAGGTAGGATATGAACTCAGGTCTTCCCCCATTAGATTTTAAGCTCCTTGAAGGCAGGGACTGACTTTTGCCTCTTATTGTATTGCCAGTGCTTGGCACAGTGCCTGGCATATAGTGAGCATTTAATAAATATCAGTCGATTGATTGACTGAAACTGGTGTTCTATCCGCTGCACTACCAGCAGTATGAAATAGTGGAATCCCACTTTAATTGGCTGAGTAACCCTGGCCAATGCAATTAATCTCTCTGAGTCTAAGCTTCCCGAGAAACAGAGAAGGAGAGGGGATAGATAAAAACATCTACCTTACAAGGTTGTTGTGGAGATCAAATGAAATAATGCATATCTATGAATCTTGTGCTATTACTAGCAATGAGTAGTAAATAAATAAAATATATTATTTATATGTATTAATATAACAACACTTTTATATTATTAACACATTAATAACATATCAATATATGTTTATGTGTATATATTAATATATTGATAACATTAACAATATAATATTATAACACTTTATATTATATAATAAATAAATAATAGCTTGAGATGGAAAGACTGCTGGCTCTGTACTCAGAGGACCTGGGTTTAAAACCTGCCTCTGTCACATACTACCTCTGTAACGCTGGACAAATCGCCTGACCTCCCTGGCCTCAGTTTCCTCATCTGTAAAATGAGGGGGTTGAACTGTATGCTTTTTGAGTCTCTTTCAGCTCTAGTTCTGTGATCAAACACTAGGACTTAAGTTTTGGCTTTGCCACTATCTCACATGATCTTGGATAAGTATTAACCTCATTTTCTGCACCTTTAAAATAAAAAGGCTGGACATCTCAGGTGCCTCCTATTCCCAAATTCTAGGATTCTACACAGACGGAGGGGTGGACAAGTGACACTGCTGCCTTTCATACCCCTGTAGTTATCATCAAGAAACTTCGATTTCTTCAGAGAGGCAAAATAACTTGTCACACAGCTAATAAATACTAGTGGAGAGATGTGAACCCTGCAAGATCTAAGCTAAAATGATGCCAGTTCTTTATAAATCCATATAAGATTTCAAGTGACAAACAAAAAAAACAATTTGTATTCCAAACATAGTATTTAAAAATATTTTTAAAAATTAATTTTTTTTTAAAAAGCTGAAAGGCAATTTCTGAAATGCACCATAAACACTAATTAACTGTCTCTCCTACTAAAAGTTTCCATTCTATACCCTCCCCCCAAAGTACAGCATAATCCAGTGAAATTATAATGTGTTTCCAGTCACATGGAATAATCCTAGGGATATATCAATGAAGAACTCATGACTGGGAAAAAAGGAAAAATATACTGTGGCAGGGGGAGGGGCAAGAGGAAGTTGGCACCAAGAAATTTTTGTACAATTTATGATAAAAAGAGCTCTGAAGGGGAAATAGCTTCACTCTCTATTTAGAAGCAGCAAAGGCACTTAAGGAGCAAGGATTTCAGGTCCATGCTTTCTTTTCTTTGACATGTAAGGATTTGGGAGGTGCAAAAGTTTTATGGAAGAACTACTGGAGGCAAAAAAGACACTCCTCAGGCCAGACCACCACTGATTCTGCTAAGAGAGTGAGAAAACAGGTAAGAATGTTTAATTTGGGAAGAAAAGTCATCAGGCCTAGCCTAGGTGAGAACTAAGACCATTTCCATAGTCATGTTCCTACTAGACCGAAAGAGCTGTGAAGAAATTAAGTTGTAGGAGAGTTTTGCTGCTAATTTTTATTTTAATTCCAGAAACTCTCAGTCTATACTCAAGTGTGCAGTACCACATGGATGTATAGGTGCCAGGGAGAATATATGGTCATGAATAACAGGATGAAAATAATTGGAAATGTTAGGTTTTTTTCCTATTTCTTAGGATCCCTCTCCTTACCTTAAGAGTAGGTGTTTAGGGTTCCACTAAAAAGAGGTCACTAGGGGTAGCTAGGTGTCATAGTGAATAGAGCACTGGCCCTGGATTCAGGAGGATCTGAGTTCCAATCCACTCTCAGACACTTGACACTAGCTGTGTGACCTTGGGCAAGTCACTTAACCCCAATTGCCTTGCCTCTCCCCTCCAAAAAAAAAAAAATGAGGTCATTACAATACCATCTGCCATATACATCTGGTAGAAAGGAATCATTTAGAAAATCTAAAAATATTTCAAGAAGTTATATGCTAGTAATGACTGACTGGGATTCCAAAGAACTAATGATGAAACGTGCTATCTACTTCCTGAAAGAGAGTGGAAGAACTCAGAATGTAGGAGGCAAATAGTTTTTTGGACATGGCCAATGAGGAAATTTGATTGATTTATACATGTGTGTGATGGGTTTTGTTTTACTTGTGTTCTTCTTTGATGGGGAGGATGGATCTTGGCTGATAAAACAAATAGAATGCTTAACAAAAACAAAAAAGAATACGTAAAAAGGTTATGTGTTAATATTGTAAAGACAAACAATTCTGAAAGATTTAGGAACTCAGATCAACACAAGGATGAGCCACGTTCCCCTGGACTCAGGTGGAAACATGCCACTCATCTCCAAAGAGAGGTGACTCAGTGAACAGGTTGAGACTTTTTCTTTTTCTGTTGGTCATGGCCATCTTGAGGATTTTGTTTTGCTTGGTTATATGTATATGTTTGTAATAGGGATTTTTGGCATCTTTTTTCTTTCTTAAACAGAGGAGAGAGGAGGTAGAAGGAAGAGAATGTGGACCTGAAAGTAAATTTGAATTTTTTAAAAGTTATTTGTTAGTAACTGAAAGAAGGAAGTTTAGGCACAAAATATATTTGTAACATATTAGATGAGTGGCATCAAGGTAAGGAAAAGGATGGTTTATTTGAAGGATTTCTTGGATTGTAAATAACATGAGTTCCTGTCCACAAAATAATGAAAGAATTCTCAACCACTGGAATATTTATGGGACTTAAGATTTCATATTAGAAAACTCTTGAAAGTTAGTAAATTGCTCTCTTAGCACTTTATCTGTATGTTACAGCCTGGCTTAGAGAGTTGCCTAGAGCACCGGGAGGTTGTAACTGCCCAAGGTCACACAGCCAGTCCCTGTCAGAGGTAGACCTTGACCCCAGCTCTTTCTGGCTTCGAACAAAGCCCGCTAACTCTCTTACCACTACTTGGTGCAGACCCAACAAATGACCAGATTTCTTTAGATCTAATCTGAGCATTTCAAGCAGGTTGTAAACATTATAGTTGCTGAGGCTCAATCACAGAAGGCAGAAAAAACTCCACGAGACTCATTAAGAAGACTTTGATCATTGGACGTAACTTCAGACATAATTTTGGATTAAAAATAAAAGGATTCAAAGTAGTCTTCAAAGATTTTTGTGGTGTTGTTGTTTTTAACCACACCTATGGTTTCATCTGTGTAAAGGGAGCTTTGAGTAAGAAATTCTCTCCCTCTCCCAAAGGAGAGAGATCTGTTATCCAAGAGCTGCCCCAGGGCACTGGGAGGTAAAATCACTCATCTTGGGTCACTTGGTCAGTTTGTCAATTGATTAAGAGCCTTCCCATGCTGGACCTTAGGGTAGTCTTTGCCTGGGAGGAGTAACCTATAAATAATTGAGAAAATACAAAATCTATACATAAAGTAAATACTAAGTAATTCGAAGGCACTGGGGGGGAGGGGCGATCAAGAAAGGGCTCATGTTTTTGAGGGGGCCAAGGAAATGGGGGGTTGAATGAAAAAGAGCCTTAAACTCTTGGCAAGATGGAGAGTTCAAGTTGCAAATTAAAATCAGATTGAGATGTGATGAAGAAAGGTGGATGCCTATAAAGGGACAGAAGATTTGGGATTCTTCAATCCACCAGTAAATTTGGGTACTCATTGAAAAATCCTACTACTACAAGGCATTCTGGATTCTAGGCCCAACTCACCCGGTGCTGATTTGACCCACACCGGTACCCTAATTAGAGAGACACGCTTTGTGTGGATCGGTGTCATGGATGCCGCGTCCATTTTACAGATGAGGAAACTGGGCCCACTGACTTGCTCCAAGTCATACAGCAGGAGGGAGGGGAGATTCGAACTGCAGTCGCCTGACTCCAAACCGGGCCCTCTGCGCACTCCACCCCGCTGCCTGGGGACCTAGTGAGCCAGCCCCCTGAGCCAGGCCCAGGGTATGCTCATAAGCTTGCTTGCACACCAGGGCTCTAACCGCCACCAGCAGCACAAAGACATATCCCCGGGGCCGGCCCACAGACTGAAGCTCCTCAGGACTAGCCAACCGCACCCAGTCCCTCCCTCATTTGGGTACCAGAGAAGGAATAGCTTGCCTTGCAAAGTGGGCAAGGGCATCATTATTGCTGAGGCCGGGGCTGCCTCTTTGAGCAGCAGTCCCCTGGACAGAGTCTGCGGAACTCTAGCAGCCTCCTCGCCGTCACTGCCTGACGTACTCCAAGGCTCCTCCTCCCTCCATCCTGCTCTTCTCCGCCAGGGCTCCACCCCGCCCCCCTCTTTGGGATGCCTGGTGGAGCAGGTTTGGTGCCCCAGTAGCTGTGGAATCAATCTGTAGGAATAATATCTGCCCTCGGGACACCCAGATCAGAGGACTGGGAGAGGTGGCGAGGCAGCTCTTCCCGGGGAAGCCAGCTGTGGTCACCGAGCGACTGGCACTTTGTTAGCAGCTGGGAAAAAAAGGGAGATGCTGGCCAGGATGCAACAGGATGGAAGCAGCCCCGTGGATGCCAGCCATTGTTTGGGCCACGAGAAAGAGTGCTGGTGACGGCCAGTCTCTACCCTTCTCTTCCCTTTAAAAAAAGTGTTCTTTTCCCCTCATTTCCAAAGTGACCATTTACCATGGGTTTAATGATGCCTATCTGGGAGAGAACAATGTAAGTATTATTCCTTTTGGTTTTTGAACACCTAAGGCACTAGGCTGGGCTCTGGAAAGCAACCTGTGGTTTTGACTTTATGGAACTGATGGCTTGAGCTTTGAGTGATGCGCAACAGGGTGGTCTTCCTTGGCGTGAGCCCAGTGGGTGGTTTGCACATGTTTTGTCTTTAATTACTCTGAAGGGATGCAGAGGCCCTGGGTGTTGCAGGGAGATTTGGTCCCCACAAGCCTGGTGGGGGTGGGAAGCCGGGAGGAGGCCTTGGGGAGAAGCGGAGGAATCCCGGAGAGCTTCGGCTCTCCAGTCAATAACCGATCAACAAGTACTTAGTAAGTGGCACCTCCTTCCTGGAAACCAGAGGGAAGAAGACAGTCACCAGGCTTTGTGCTAAGCAGTAGGGTCGGGTAGCGGTGGATGTAGTCAAGTCAGCAGACGTTTATCAAGGCCTCCTGTGGGTCAGGCACTGTGAGAAGCCCTGGGAACACGAAATCAGGCCTAAGAGTTCTTGCCCTTGAGAAGCTCACAGTCTAACTGAGGGCACAACATGTAAACGACTGTGTACGGTCAAGATCTATACGAGGTAACTTGGAGATAATCTTACAGGGAAGCATTAAGGGGATCAGGAAAAGCTTCTTGCAGAAGGTGGGATTTTTGGCTGAGACTTGAAGGGAGCCATGAGGAGGGAGTTTGTTCCAGGCATAGGGGACAGCCATGACAATGTGTGGCGTTGGGAGAGAAGGTGTCTTGTAAAAAGAACAGCAAAAAAGGCCAGTATCAGTGAATCCCAGAGTCTGTGCAGGGGATTAAGGTATAAGAAAAACAGAAAAGTAGAAAGAGGATGGTTATTTAGGACTTTAAATGGTTAACAGAGATTTTATATTTGATCCTGAAGGTAGTAGGGAGCCACTGGATTTTATCAAATAGGACTCTGATGTGGTCAGCCCAGTGTTTTAGGTAGATCAATTTGGCAGCTCAGTAGTGGGTAGCCTGGAGTGGGGAGAGGCTTGAGGCAGCGTTAGTTCAACAGTCCAAGCAGAGATGATGAGGCCCTGGACCAGGGTATTAGAGGAGAGAAGGGGGGATGGTCAAGATTTGTCAAAAGTGAAATCTACAGGCCTTGGCAGTAGATTAGATATGCAGGGATAAGAGATAATGAGGAGTCAAGAAAAGACGACACAGGTTTCAGAGACTGAATGGATGGAAGAATAATGGAACCCCCAACAGTAAATAGTAAAGTCAGAAGAGGGGAGGATTTTGCTATCTTCATTCTTAAAATAAATAAAATAAAATAATTTATGTTAGGCATTCTTTTAAAATTTTGAGTTCCAAATTCCCTCTCTTCCACTCTTCCCCTACCTACTGAGAAGGCAAGCATAATATCAATTAATTATACATGTGAAATCATGCAAAAGATATTTCTATATTAGACATATTCAGGGGGCGGGGTTTGGGGGGAGAGAGGAAGCACACAGAGTTCACCAGTTCTTTCTCTGGAGGTAGATAACATTTTTTTTTCATCATAAGTCCTGTGAAATTTTCTTAGATCATTGTATTGATCAGAATATCCAAGTCTTTTTTTTTATTTTTTGGTGGGGCATGAGGCAATTAGAGTTAAGTGACTTGCCCAGGGTCACACAGCTAGTTAAGTGTCAAGTGTCTGAGGCTAGATTTGAACTAAGGTCCTCCTGACTCCGGGGCTGGTCATCTATCCACTATGCCACCTAACTTGACCCTAGCCATGTCTGTCACAGTTGACCATCATTAGAACATTGCTGTTCCTGTGCACAATGATCTACCAGTTCTCACCTCACTGTGCTTCACTTCATATAGGTTTTTTTTCTGAAACCACTCCTCTCGTCATTTCTTTTGGCATAAATAGTTTTCCATCACAGTCATATGCTACAACTTGTTCAGCCGTTTCCCAATTGATGGGCATCCCCTCAATTTCCAATTCTTTGCCAGCACAGAAAGAGCTGCTATCACTATTTTTGTACATATAGGTCCTTTTCCTTTTTTTTCCCTCTGCTCTCTTTGGGGTACAGACCTGGTAATGGTATTGCTGGGTCAAAGGATATGCACAGTTTTATAACCCTTTGAGCATAGTTCCAAATTGTTCTCCAGAGTGGTTGGACCAGTTCACAATTCCACCAACATTAGTGTACCTGTTTTTCCTCATACCCTCCAGTATTTGTCATTTCTGATAGGTGTGAGATGGTACCTCAAGTTTGTTTTAATTTGCATTTCTCTAATCAATAGCGATTTAGAGCATTTTTTATATGACTGTAGATAGCTTTGATTTCTCCTTCTGAAAACTACCTATTCATATCCTTTGACTATCAATTGGGGAATGGCTCTTATTTTTATAAATTTGATTTAGTTCCCTACACATTTGAAAAATAAGGCCTTTATCAGAGAAACTTGCTGTAACTTTTTTTATATTACTTCATTATCTATGGTACCTTTTAGCACAATGTAGTTTCCCTGATTATCCCTTTTAATCAGGTCTATTTTTGCCTTGGCTTTGTCTGAGATCATGATTGCTACCCCTGCCTTTTTTTTTTTTTACTTCAGCTGAAGAATGATAGAATTTGCTCCAGTTCTTTATTTTAACTGTGTGTATCTTTCTGTATTAAATGTCTCTTGTAAACAACATGTTGTTGGATTCTGGCTTCTAATTCATTCTGCTATCCACTTGTATTTTAAGGGGTTAGCTCATCCCCATTCCTATTCACAGTTAGAGTTATGATTGCTATGTATTTCCCTCTATCCTGTTTTCGTCTGTTTATCCTTCTCTTTTTTTTTTTTTTGTCTTAGCCTCCTCAAAAGTCCGGTTTGCTTCTGGACCATTACCTCTCTTAAACTTCTCTCTCTTTTATCATTCCCCACCCTGCCATATCTTATCTCCTTCCTCTCCTACTTCCATATTGCATAAGATAAAGTTATACCCAACTGAGTATGTGTATACATATTCTTCCTTCTTTGAACCAATTCTGAAGAGAGTGAGGTTCAAGCATTGTCCGCCACCTGGAGGGTTTTGGGAGAAATATAAGGGGTTTAGTTGTTGAATTTAAAATGTCTTTGGAACATCCAGTTTGGGAGGTCCAGCAACAGGCAGAGATGCAAATGCTATGTGTTGTTGGGAGGGTGAGGTGGGAGATCAGAGAAGTCTCAGTGGGGAGGCATCATTTGAGTAAGATTTTAACAGTATGGGTAAGACACAGATAAGTAATTTGTATGTAACAGGTCATAATCATGTTTGTTCTTGAAGAAAAACTTAAAAGTTGCTTGCCTTTACAATGGGTGGGGGATGGGCTGGAGGGAGAAAAAGAACTTGAAAATTAAAATTAAAAAATAAAGAAAAACTTAAAAGGTCCTTCTCTCCACCTCTTTATTTAAAAAATAGCCTCTGTTTTAGAGATCTATATAACACAACATGAACCCAAGAGAGGTGCTGAGAAAATGCTAATTAAGGTTCATGAAAGAAAGATCTGAACTGCCAGAGATCAGGTGAGGTTTCATAAGAGGTCACATGTAAGATTGGAAAGATGAGGAATCCTGACCTTTCTGAATCTGTTTGCTTCCTTGTAAAATAGGAATAATGCTATTCACTGTACCTAACTACTAGGATTGTTTAGTGGCATAGATTCATGTGATTCACATATATTCACATTCAAAACTCTTTGCACACCTTAAAGCTCCATATAAATGCTAGCTATTCTAATCATTAGTCCTTTTTTAAGAAGTACAGTGTTTATTTGTTTGTTTATTTGAAAGAGGGAAAATGTTGTCTTTTACATTCAATTAAAATGTGCTTAAAATGGGGAGGTGCAGGGATGGTGGTACTTTGGACCTAATTGTAAATTCCTTTTCCTACCTTTGCTGAAGTTTTACCTGTTTCAACAGAACCACCCTTTTCGTTTACAAACCAGAATAGCCATTGTTTGAACTTGGTACTGCCTAACCATTTCAGATAAGGTAATGGCCATTTAGGGAACTTCTCCTTAAAGAGAGATTGTGAAGGTGGTTTGATTTCTGCCTATCTTTCTTTTGGGAGGGTTCCTTTCTTGAGGTGGGAATTAAGCCAGAGTTTACATGAGAAGGCAAGGAGTCTTTCTTTCTCTTTAGGAGACTTTAAAAAAAAAAGATGCTTAATTGCCAGCTGCTTTGGGATAATGACAGTGTCTGTAGAGTGGCTCCTCTATAATAAATTATTTAGTAGCCCTATGCTTTTGAGTTCTTGCATCCACTTTTCATTCTCTTCCCTTACTACTGTAGCAATATGGATAAAGAAAGTGGACTCCATATTTGTAGAGAAGACCAACATGTTGTGGGGAATAGTGTTTGAGTAATCCAACTTCTCCGAGAGATTGATTCACAATTATACTGAAAATAAGGTGGTTTTTTTTTTAAGTTTCAAAGCATTTTCCTTGTATTGAACCTATTTAACAATGAGGAAACTGAGTCTCCTTATGTTGTGATTTGCCAATAATCACACAGCTAATGGGGTGCCTGTGGGGTGGAGCATTTCAGTTCATGACCCTATGGCCTATGGCCCCTAACATCTTACCTGGAAATTCTCTTTAACGTCCTTCTCAGCAAAGGACTTTACCAGGACCACTAGCCTCTCCTCTCTGTGGGTTACTTTATGCTATCAGGATAACATTCATTGATTTGAAAAATTCTAGCAGCTTGCTCTGATTGAGATTTTTCCCTCAAGAACTCATCGTCTATCTGAAAAGGGACTCAGTGCTGGGGATGACTGATTACTGATATGGTTTGCAACTACTCAAGGAAGGGAACCCAAAAAAGAGAACAGAGACACTCTGAGATTCAAGCCCCCATCTATAGATGATGTATATGTGCATATGTGATACATATATATATATGTGTGTGTGTGTGTGTGTATACATACATACACACACATATACATATATACATATGTACATGTGCTATCCACTGATAACAGCTGGGATCTCTGACCAGCGCTCAGATTCTTGGAGTCGGATTCAATGGAGTGCCATCACTCACACACACACTCAAGGATGTCTTTCTATCCTTAAAATATCCTGCTGTTATGAAGGATAGAAATGTGGACACTGGTCAGAGACAATAAGTTCATTGATTACTAGCCTGCACACTACCTGCCTAACACGGTTGTGAAGAGAGCATTTTGTAAACTGTGTGGTATCCTTGTAGTTGTTGTTCAGTCATTTCAGTCATGTCCAACTCTATTTAGCCCCATTTGGGATTTTCTTGGCAAAGATACTGAAGCGTTTGCCCTTTTCTTCTCTTCATTCTCCAGATGAGGAAACTGAGGCAAACAGGGTTAAGTGACTTGCCCAGGGTCACACAACTAGTAAGTGCCTGGGGCCACATTTGAACTGAGGTCTTTCTGACTCCAGGTCTGGCGCTTTATCCACTGCGCCACCTAGTTGCTGCACAGTGCCCAGTGAACTACTGTTTTGTTTTCTCTGAAACTAATGAAGCCCACAATCATTTCTCTACTAGTTTACTCCTCATACTATCCCTTGAGAAGCTCTAAACTAGGCTATGCTAGAAAGTTGCAAGCATAGGTTAGCCATTTGAAGAAGATAGCAAATTTGACCTAAATGCTTTGGACAGATTCAGTAAAAGAAAAATTAAAAAAAACAATTTAAATATGGTGGTTCCACAGTTAAAATCACACAAAACCTAGCATCGGCAACACTAAGACCACAGGTCTTGGAACATGATATATCGAAGAGCAAAAGAACTGGGGTTCCAGCCAAAAATATACCCAGCAAAGCCAAGTATAATCCTGAATGGAAAAAAAATGGACTTTTAATCAACTGTCAGACTTTCAGCACTTTGTTAAAAAAAAAAAACAATCTGAACTTCATAAAATATTTGACACATAAGAGTCAAGAGAAATATAAGGTACATAGGAAAGACTAACTACAATTGATTCAATAAGAAAAGACTGTTGTTTCAACAATCCAGCTAGCAGCTGTTGTGGGGGTGAAAGACCAACACAAGCCCAACAACAAGCATGCTGCCGAAGCGCTGCAAAAGCCCAGGTTCTTTTGATCTGCTTCAGTAAGGAAAGCAACGTTAAGGGGCTGACAAGTTTGCTTTAATTCAGCATACAAATATCACTCACTTAGTTCAGGGGGAAAAGCTAGCACCTTGAACTTCAGAGCAAAATACAAACAAAGTACAAACATAGACAGACAGACCTTGTCTGATTCAAATCCCAATCCATAGTTACCAGAGTTTAACAAAGTCCCAGCATCCGGGTTTATGAACTGGAGGGCCCTTAGCTACAGCTGCCCAGAGTCCCTGCATCATTGAGGGCCACCAAGAGTGAGAGCCCTGTGCAAATGGCTCTGTCTTCTCTTCCTCTAGCATTTCAGACATCATTAAACATCATCTGAATGACCAGAACTTAGGCTCCTATGATTGGCTCTTGAGTTAGCACCTCCCCTTAGTACCCTGGGACCTTCACACCCACATAGGCTTAGCACCTAAGAGGGGTTTGGGCCTGGGGCTTAGCACCTAGTAAGATTCAATGAAATACACTGAATTACTGAAAGGAAACAAAAGCCAAACTCTTCAAGGGCACTTGGTTGAACTGAGTGCTAAGAGCCCATTTTGCTTACCAACACAACTGTTTACCTTTTATGTATATAAAATGTAAAATGAATGTTTAAGATTGTTAGTAGTAATTGGATAGTTTGTAAGAAAGATTAGGGTAGATCTGAGTATGATATAACTTTAAAAAGTAAGTTTTAGGAGTAGCTAAAAAGAGTAATTATCTCATACAAGTGAGGTGAGAGAGGAAGAACCGATACAGAGGAATTAGAGGGGGATGGCTGGTAGTTCTGCAAACCTAATTTCATGGGGACTGGGTTCAAGAGGGAACAATACATATATCTAGAAGAGTATAAAAGTCTTCTAAATTTAGAAAGAAATGAAATGTTAAGGGGATAGGGAGGGGGAGAGGATAAGGGAGGCTTCTCTAGAGGGCAGGGTGAGGGAATAGGTTAAAGGGGGATATAGAAGGGTGTTTAGATTTATGGGAATAGGTGGATAAGAGAGGGATCCTTGGAGGGTTGGGGTAGGTTTAGTAATAGGAGGGCAAGGTAGTGGGTAGAAGTAAAATAGAGGAGTTAGAAGAGGATATAAGAGACACCCACGAATATAAAAACAAAGATCAGGAGTAGAATTTGTTAGGGAAAGTATATGTCTGTATATGTGAGTATATATGTATCTATATAGATAGATAGATAGATATATATATACACACATACATATAAATATCTCGGCATTTAATTGTGGGGGGAGAGGTAGGAGGAAGAGGGAAAAAAGAACAAAGTAAAAACTGCACAGCAGAGAACAAAAGAAAACTTACAAGGAAGCAAAGAAAGATGGACATCTCTCAATACAACACGTAGTATTTATTATATAGGCTTTCTTGAAATGGAAATTTAATGCTATATATTTTGAATCCTCTCTTATGTTCTGCTGTGCACATGACATGCTTTTCTTTTCTCACTTGGTATTTAAGTTTCAATATTTAAGTTTATGATATGTTTCTTTTTCTTTTCTCTTTTGTGTATTTGAGTTTTGGTGTTTGAGTCTAAAGTAATTTTTTTTAAAAAAGGAAGAAAAATCCTATCAAGATTTGAATTCAGATATGAGGGCTTTGTTAAGAAAAAATGAAGGTTGGCTAAAATCTCAGTGATACAGAGGATGATGAAGAAGACCAGTCATGAAAAGAGGGTTAGTGGGATTAATGGTAGGAAGTTTTAGCCCGGAGGCAGTGTGATATGGAAAGGGAACTAGATTTGGATTTAGATGACTTGGGTATGGAGTTAGCTACCTAAGTGACCTTAGCTGTTAACCTTTCCGGAAATTCCTTACCTGTAAAATAATGGGATTGATTCCAGGTAGCAATTTGGAATTATGCAAGAAAAGATAGCAAATCACTCACAACATTTGATTAAGACTATATAACCCAAGTAGGTAATTGACAAGGAATTGCCCATTCATTGTTGTGTTATTTGTGATAGTGAAAAACTATAAATAAAATACATGTCTAAAAGATCAGGGAATGACTGAACAAACTAGGGTATATGAATGCAATGGAATATTGCTACATTGTGAGGAGTGGTAAATATAATCAGAGAAACCTGGGATGAACTACATAGTGTCAGGTGAAGAAAGCAGAGCTAAAAGAATAATATGCAAAATGATTGTTGTCGTTCAGTTGTTTCAGTCGTGTCTGACTCTTCGTGACCCCATTTGGGGTTTTCTTGACAACAATAGTGGAGTAGCTTGCCGTTTCCTTCTCCAGCTTATTTTACAGATGAGGAAACTGAGGCAAAAGGGTTAAGTGACTTCCAGAGTTCCACAGTTAGTAAGTGTTTGAGTTCAGATTTGAACTCAGGAAGATGTCTTCTTGACTCCAGGCCTGATGTTCTACCACTATGCCGCCTAGCTGTCCATGCATAATAATTACAGCAATGTAAATAAAATCAATATTAAAGTCAAAATAAAGTCAAATGAAGTCAAATAAAGATAACAAACCTTCTGGTCAAAAGGGATTTATTATTATTGTTATTGGGATTTGTTCTGTGACGTTTGGATTCAGTCAAAGGGCCACAGCTGAGGACTTAGAGGGCCACATGTGGCCTTGAGGATGCAGGTTCCCCACCCTTGGTTTAGCCACTAATAGATGTGATATTGACTACAAGCCTTTATATGGCAAATACTGGGAAGAAAAGGATTCTTTTTTCAGGGAGAGAAATAGAATTTTCATTTTCGTATGCTACCTTGTCTCTATTTATGCCATCTTTGGGTGGGGGGGAGGGGAGAGATGGGGAGAAAATTTGGAACTCAAAATCTTGTGGAAGTGAATTTTGAAAACTAAAAATGAATTAATTAATTTTTAAAAATTGCTTTCTTCCCACCTCCACCCTATTTTTTTCTTTAGGTTACAAACCATGGGAAATGAAGATAATGCAATTCAGAGTAGTGAACCAGAAGCAAATTCCACTGTTTCCACAATCAAGACAACAGAGGTAATTCTATATGTGTTTTATAAAAGTCATTCATTTGTTCGTTTGTGTTTGTCCGTCATTCTCAAAGAGGACCATGGCATCAGGAAGATGATGCCATGATTTGCAAGTGAATTGGATTTGAGTGAGGGACAGCTGTGCAAAGTCAAATGGGCATATATAAGTCCCGTTCTGGTCAGTGTTGTTGGGGTCTTGGAAAGAGAGACACATTTAAAGTACTGTTGATGGAGCTGTGAATTGGTCCAGCCATTCTGGAAAGCTATTTGAAAGTATGCCATGGCAGTGACTAAACTGTCTATATCACTTGACCCATGGCTAGGATATATGCTCTAAGATCTCAGTGAGGAGAAAAAAGGTCCCATGTGTGCCACAATATTTACAGCAATGCTTTTTATGGGCACAAAGTAACGGAAGAAAAGCTGATATCCATCCATTGTGGAACAGCTAATCAAATCATGGTAAAGTAATAGAATTTAATTAATAGAATAATTTAATTATTAATTAATTTAATTAATAGAACATTGTTGTACCATAAGAAACAATATGATGAGGTCAGAAAAGCATAAATGTGGATGCAAAGTGAAGTAAGCAGAACGATGAAATCAATGTAGACGACAACTACAACAGCGTAAATGGAAAAAAAACCCCAACAGCCAAATAATCAAAATTGAATGCTATGAAATTATAATTATCAAAATTGACCCTGAAGAAGAGATATGAGAAAGCGCCACTTTCTTTATAGAGGTGGGGGGACCATGGGTTTGGAAACAGCGCATGTAATGTCAGATTTTTTTCGTTGTGTTGCTTATTTTTGCTGAACCTCTTTTTCCTCCTTTTCCATTCTTGGTTTTAAGAGTCTCTGGTCTTCTGGTTCTCTGGGATGGGGAAGGGAGAGAGGTCTGTGAGAGGTGAGGGTGATGTAAAAAACAAAAAATAGCAATGAAAATTTATTTTGAAAAATAAAAATCACAACCTAACATGCAATGTGCAATCTTGCAGTATTTTCTCTCAAGGATAGATTATTTTTTGCCTCTGAGAAAGCATTACTAACTTCCTTCTAATCTCTAAATCCAGTTTTGCACAGCCATGATGCCACATCACTCCAACTTAACCAATTCCTGTCTTCCTGACTCTTAATTTGAGTGTGGGATGATAGAAGCAAAGCCAGACCAAAAATCGTGTTGGTCCTAGTCACTTCAGGACAGTCAGTCCTTTCGTGGATGCATTTTTATTAGTACATCTCCTTTTGCAATGAAAGCAGTCTTGATGTGTGACATTTTTTCATAAACCTTTTATAGTTTTTGTAAGGTCTCAAGTGTGACTTGAATTTTTAAAAATAAACTTTTATTGGTACCTTTTGTTTTTCCTATCACTTAGATTTCTATGTCACTCGTTAACTTCTATAACCTCATCATGGCTCTGATTTCTTCCTTTTCTAAGAAAATTTTGGCATAATGACTAATATTCCCTACATTGTACATTTTCCAAATACCAGTGTATTAACTCTTCATAAAGTCCCATGATTCTGCCAGCCATTTCCCCCCTACAACATAGTTTTCATTTATTTCAATACTAGGAATTTTATTTTCTGATCCAATAACTTTGATCCTGTATCAAAAAGAATCATGTGCTTACATTTTCACATACCTTTAATTGTTTTACCTTTAGGAGAGGACTGTCATGGATCTCAATGGTATAGATGGAAATGAACCAGTGGAAGAAAGTGCTCTACTGAAAAGTAGTGAGCCATCACCAGAATCATCACCAGAATCATCAAGTAGGGAGAAACTGAGGCAAATATTTGCCTGTCCCCCAAAAGGCATCTTTGGTCAAATAATAACAAATGGTATGTAGAGAACAGGATGTAAAGGAAAGAAAATGCAAAATGTATTAAGTGAGCAAGTTATCTTCAAAGTTATATCATGGAATACATATTTTACAGCATGAGATTGCTATAGATAGAATGCCACATATATTTTGTTTTTCTTGATTTATTACAGTTACCATGGTTGTTCTTGTATGGGCTGTGGTTTGGTCAATTACTGGCAACGAATGTCTTCCTGGTGGAAACCTATTTGGAATATTAATCCTGTTTTTTTGTGCCGTCATTGGGGGTAAACTTCTGGGATTTGTCAAGTTACCTACATTGCCTCCACTACCTCCTCTTCTTGGTAAGTGCAACATTTTTCCTTTATTTTTTTTATCTGTGTGAATTTTAAAGATTTGGTAATTTAGACTGAAGATTGTTTGAATGTAAATGTACATAGTTCCTGTATGGACATACCTCCCTTATATCTTGTGACCTTACTGTTGTTATACATAACAAGTAATGTAATATTTTGATAATGATTCTCAATTAATAAAAATTTGTCAGAGGATCACATTGAGTAGATATGGCCAAAACCTATTCATTATCTGGCCAAATTGTGGATGATGGTTTTTTTTCCACCACTTCTGTACATGTCATTAATTGCAATATGTTAAGCTCTAATCATACCCACCTTGTAGATTTTAGATCAGAAGTGTCCAACACATAGCCCACAACGCTCCCAAATGAGGTCTGAACCAGATTAAAATATAATTGGTAAATACCTAACAAAATAAATAAAAAGACAGTACAACATAGATAATGGTAGTTTGTAGTTTTATAAGTCAACGTACAACCAGTAGGGATCTGTTTCTATTGACTTTGACATCCCTGCTTTTGATCACCTGCAAAATTATTCTATCACTGAGCTTTACTGACTTCTGGGAAATCATGAGACGTTAAAGCAAGATACACATGTGGCTTTCAAAGGACATTTTTGTTGTTCAGTCATTTTTCAGTCATGTCCAACTTTTCTTGACCCCATTAGGGGTTTTCTGGGCAGAGATACTGGAGTGGTTTGCCATTTCCTTCTCCAGCTCATTTAACAGATGAGGAAACTGAGGTAAACAGTGTTAAGTGATTTGCTCATAGTCACACAGCTAGTAAGTGTTTGAGCCCAGATTTGAACTCATGAAGAACTCTTCCTGACTCCAGGCCTTGCACTCTATGCACTGCACCATCTGTTTGCTCTTTTGAAGGATATTTGGGTTAATTTAAAATCTTTGCCAAAATTTATCTCTGCCATTTTCAGCCTTTAAATTTGAAACATCTTCCAGAAAATGTAATAGTTATAAGTCAAGTGGTTATGAATATTGTTTTATGTCTCCTGAAAGATAACATATTATAACAAAATTGAAAGCAAAAACCTATTGAATTAACAAATAAAACTAGGAGCTAGTTTTTTAAAAAGCCAATAAAAATAAGCAACTAGTTAATTTGATTTTTAAAAAGAAAACCAAATTACCAGTATTAAAAATGAAAAAGGGTAATTTAGAACAAATAAAGAAGTATAGAAAATTATTAGAAACTATTTTGTCCAACTGTGTGGCAACAAAACTGACAAATGAAGTGGACAAATATTTACAGAAATATGAAATATCTAAATTAATATAAAAAGAAGCATAGAAATTAAGTAATCCAGCTTCAAAAAAATAAATTGAACAAGCCAATTGAACTCCCCAAGAAATATCTCTGGGACCAGATGGATTTATAATCAAATTCTATAAAACACTCAAAGAATATTTAATTCTAATATTTTACAAACTTTTTACAAAACCACGAAAAGAAGAGATTCTATCCAATTCCTTTGGTGATACAAATATGGTATTGATACCTAAACCAGGGAAAGTCAAAACAGAGGAAAGAAACTAGACAAATAAATATAATAAATATTTATGCAAAAATTTTAAATAAAATATTAGCAAAGAGTCTATAGCAACATATCACAAAGATTATACATTAAGTTTAGATTAGGTATATAGTGGGAATTCAGGATTGGTTCATTAGAAACATAATTGGCCAACTAGAATTTATTTAAAAGTAGAATTAGAATAATTAAAAAGTAGAATTATTTAAAACTAGAATAATACACTTGAAAATAATTTAAAACTAGAATAAAAAGAATTATATGATCATATCAGAAGATGCAAAAAAGCTTTTTTATTTTTTAACTAATTAATTTTTAGTTTTCAACATTCACTTTTAGAAGATTTGAGTTCTAAATTTCCCCTCTTCTTCTCTCACCTCCCCAAGACAGCATGCAATCTGATATAGGCTATACATGTACAATCATGTTAAACATAAGAAAAAGCTTTTGACAACATACAGATTCCATTTCTTTTAAAAACACTAAAATGCAAAGAAATGATTTACCATTCCTTACTATGGTCAGTGGTATCTATCTCAACCCCCAGAGCCAGCATTATACATAATGGGGATAAAACTAGAGACTTTCCCAGTAAGATGAAGGTAAAGCAAAGATGTCCACTTTACATAGTGTTAGAAATGCAATTAGATAGGAAAAAAGTAATTGAATGAATGAGCTTGGGAAAAAAAGGAAACAAAGTTATCACTCTTTGCAGGTGAGATGGTTTACTTAAAGGATCCTTGAAAGTTAACTAAAGTTAATTAAAAATAATACCTTTACCAGAGTTGCAGAATATAAAACAAATTTTTATAAATCATCAGCTTTTCTGTTATCCAGTTGGACAAAATCCAGAAGGAAAAGTTAGAAAGGGAAATTCCATTTAAAATAACTATAAAATGTATAAAATACTTGGGAGTTTACATATAGGAACTATATGAATACAGTTATAAAACATTATAGTAAAATGGACAGACCTAAATAATAGAAGTAGGTGGGCTGAATCAATATAATAAAAATGACAATGCAACCTAAATTAATTCATTTATTGAGTGTTACACCAATCAGACTACCAAGGAATTACTGTAGAGACCTAGAAAAAATAATAATGAAATTCATATGGAAGAACAAAAGGTTAAGAATCTTAGCGGAAATAATGAGTAAATGTGAGAAGAAAGGAAACCTAACAATAGCAGATTTCAAACTAGACTTCGAAGCAATAATCATTAAACTTATTTGGTACTTGTTTAAAAATACAGAGTCCAATCAGTAAAATAAATTAGGTACACAGAATACAGAAACAGATGGACTTAGTACCTGTTATATTTGAAAATTAAGATAAATTGAGAGACGGTGGTCTGAGCATGATCAATTTATTAGCTAGGCTAGCAGTAACAAATAAATTTGGTCAGTGGTCTCTCTTCATGATCAAAGACCATAAGGTAGGGCTTACTAGCCTTCATATAGTTTCTGAAAGTACAGAACAAAGAATAGAGTTGGGTAAGTGGGGAAAACAATGAAATTAGTTTCAGGACTGGGTGAGGGGTTCTTGGAGTTGAGGACAACATGATTGGTTACACGAAGAAGAGCAGGCTAGTATCCATGTGGGGACTAGAAATCACCCCTCTCTGTCTTAGAGGAATGCTTGGTTGATTTATGAGACTCATCTGCATCCTGACACAGGCTAATAGACCAGGGATAGCAGACTCCCTGGCTCCTAGGAGGGAGATAAGACCCTCCTTAATTGTATGAAGACAGGCAGGGGCAAACATATTTTGCGCAATTATACCAAGCCAGCTTGCAGGCCTTCAGATAGCAAACAATTATTGTGGAATTTTCCAGGAGCTGAAGGTATGAGGAATAACAAGTTTTCTTTTAACTAATTCAGAGGGTAAACCAAACTTCTGTGACTAGGAAATGTTCATTGTTTGGGTCTACCTGCAAGGTTAGAGACAGTGGACCAGACTTCTTTGGATAACAAACCAGAAATCCTTGAAGGATAGCTTGGTGGTGTGAAGATACTAGACCAGACTCCCTGGTGTCATCTGCCTCTTTCAAAGATAACAGATTTCCTTGAGGCAAGAATAGAACAGTGATTAACAAGAGAACTAAGCTTCTAAATTTAGCTCGTAGGCAAAGAGACAAAGAAAGGTAGCTTGAGCAATCACACAAAATGGAGCAGTAGTACAGAATAGCATCAATTACAGAGTAGAATCAATTAGAAAATAATACAGAATCAATTTAATTTCTTCATACCCTAGTGTTGGTTAAGTCCAAAGATTTTAGCTACTAGAGTAAGGACTCACTATTTGACCAATACTGGGAAAACTAGAAAGTAGCTGGCAGAAATTAGACTTAGATCAACATCTCACACCATATACTAAGATAGCTCCAAGTGGATACATGACTTATCCATAAAAGGCCACATTGAAAACAAATTAGAAGAGCAAAGAAACTACCTTTGTAAGAATTGGAGCTATACAAAAATGGAATGAACTGCTTTGGGATGTAGTGGATTCCCCTCCTTTGAAGGTTTTCGAGCTGAGTCTGGATGACCACGTGTGAGTAAATTATAGTGGATAATTCTTTTTGGGTACACATTAGACCAGATGGCTACTGAGATTGCTTCCAATTCCAAAATTCCTTGATTTCATAAATGAAAATTCTGCAAATTTTCTTTTTTCTTATATCAGTCCCACAAACTGGATTGTAATGCTTTTTTAAAAAAGTATTTAATGTTTATTAAAAGTTTCACGTGTGTTAGGCACTGAATGAAACATGAAAAAAATGGCTTTTGGGAATTACTTAAATCGTTTGATTTAATAATTTAATTTAATAATTTAATGAATTGCCTTTAATAATTGACAAAAACCCTCAGTTTTATTAGAAAACTAATTCATCTAAGAAACACTTGTTTTGTTTTTTTGTTTTTTCTTTCAAGGGATGCTGCTTGCTGGGTTTCTTCTTAGAAATATTCCTGTCATCAGTAACGAAATCCAGATTAAACACACATGGTCTGCGTCTCTGAGAAACATAGCCCTTTCTATTATTTTGGTTCGCGCAGGGCTTGGACTTGATTCAAAGGTAAGATTGAGAAAGACAACGCCTAATAATTGAATAGGACTTTTGCTCCTTAAGTAAGAATGAAATATTAGAATGTTTTGTAAAGTATATGTGACTTCTCTTTGAATGGTAATATTTCGGGTGGGCTTAGCTTTAAAATGAGACAAGTTGTAACAGAAGTCTAGGGTCCTATTTTACCAAAGTTTTCCCCATTTATGGTGATTCCTTGCATTCTCTGTCCCCTCCCCTCATCAACCTTGCAATGATGTGTTGATATGGTCAGAGGGCAGCCCTGACACGTTCTCTTGGCTGTGTCAATAAGTTGTTGAGTTCAGACAGTCTATTGTACTCTTAGAAAATTCCTGCCACTTGTGGAGGTAAAGAGAATATCTCAAGACCTGTCTCTATCCCTACACTTGAGAGAAAAAAAATCTTTCTTTCTTCTGTTTAATATTTGATTATTGAATTAGGACTAAGATTTTTCCCCTTTTCTATTTCCTCATCCAGAAATCAATTAGTGTGGGAAATCTTGGGCAAAGACTTGCCCAGCCAGGAAGGCTAAAGATCTAATTAAACCAGTAAAAAATATTCCAAGTTTAGGCTTTAGGCGAATGGGTGGATTCCTGTTCATTGTGTTTTCTCAAACAGATCCGAGAAAATGTGGATTCTTCCTTTTGTCAGATGAGTGATATGAAAAATGATAAATCTATTTGATCAAGATTTGGGTGCTCAGTATCATGTACTCTAAGACCCTCATTGGAATAAGACCACCTCTCATTATAATATTCATCCTCTCATTAATTGTTAAACAATCAGAGGAACACCCATTCTTCCAAGGACATGTAAAATGTAAGCCCACTGCCATGAGTAGTCTTTGGTCCAAGAGAGACAGCCAAGTGACCATTCCTTTTGATAATATGCTAGCATTATTAATAAAATGATTAACTACCCAGAAACTATGTCTCTGAACTTTTTACACATCACACACTGAAAAATAAAGCTAGTGCCAATTACTTGGCAAGGGTTCTCTCCTGGCATCCAGACCTTCTCAAATCTCAGAACAAACAAAAAAACCTGGATGTAAAATGGAATATTAAAGTGCCCCCCAAAACTCAAAACAACCCTTAAAGCTCATTTTGCCTGTGCATCACTAAAGGGTTATTTAAATGTTTCTTTTTCTATTTCAGGCCCTGAGGAAGCTGAAGGCTGTGTGTGTACGATTATCTATGGGCCCCTGCCTTGTTGAGGCATGTTCATCTGCTGTTCTTGCCCACTTCTTAATGCATTTACCTTGGCAATGGGGATTTATCTTAGGGTAATTTATTTTTCTTTGTCCTGGGAAAATAGGCAGGGACTTTGGGAGCTTAAATAGTATCTGGCATTTAAATTTGTAGCTGTTTAAGATTTTGCAGAGTGCTCTTTCCATCTGAGTCAAATGTACATTTCCTAGCCTTTTATAATAATAATATGAATATTAATATGAATAATAATAAGCTAACATTTATATAGAGCTGACTATGTGCCAGGCACTTTAAAGATATTATTTCTCTTGATGCTCACAAAAACGCTACAAGGCAGGTGCTATTATTTTCCCCATTTTATAGATGAGAAAACTGAGGCAAACAGAGGTTATGTGACTTTCCCAGAATCATACACTTAATAAGCCTCTGAAGCTAGATTTGAACACAGATCTTCCTGTCTTTCCATTGCACCATTTAGCTGCCTCTAAAGCCCCAAAAGTTATAGACATATAGGTGAGACCTACCTAAATATGCAGAATTTAAAGTGTGTTCATTTCTGATTTATAATGTAAAATCTATAGTGCCCTTTGCCTACATTGTAGAAATGAATAATTCCAACTCTTTGGGGTATTGGGGACAATTGATGTTTCAGTCCAGGGATTCTTAACTTTTCTTGTGTCATGGACCCTTTCAATAGTCCGGCTTATGGACTCTTCCTCAAAATAATGTTTTTAAATGCATAAAATAAAATACGCAGGATTGCAAAGAAGACCAATTATATTGAAACATAGTTGCCAAAATTGTTAAAAAAAATTTCACAATTCCAGGTTAAGACCTTTTTTTAGTTTCACCTTACATTCCAACCACTCGATTTATCTTCTTTAGAGGCTTTATGGGAGTACTTGTTCATGAATCAGACAGGATGAAACAGATTGGATGGATAGTCTGGAGGAAACACTCACATTGATGAAACCTAGAGATATTGGGAAAGATAAGCCAAATCTCACCACAAAAAAAGCACAAAGGATAATGTATTCTTTATCCCTACGCTGTACTCTGACTGCTGTGATTTTACCATTTTATCCTTTCTTCCCTTCCTGCTCAGCTATTAATTCTCATTGCAGCCTCATTTCATACTCATTTGTCTGGGTGAGGGACTGGAAATGGCATTATATCTCTCCTTTGTAGTGTCATGCTGCTTTTAAGTTGTGTGACCCTGGGCAAGTCACTCAGTTTCTATTTCAATTTCCTCTTCGTTAATGGATTGTTGTAAGGATCAAATGAGTTAATGTGTAAAGCATTTACCAAAACATTATGTAAATAATAGCTATTCTTCTTTTCCTTATTATTATTACTATTAATAATAATAAAGTATCTGGGTTTTTGACTGTTATTTTACTTCTACGAGGGATTATTTTTTCTTCGCTTTAGATGACCCAGATGGTCATTATTTTGACCTCTGTTGACCAAGGGGATTTTGTCCCTGAAGATATGATCTTTTCCTTTCAAAACCATAAAAAAAATTTAATGAATATTTGCTATTCTGCCTGTTTAGTTTTGTTCTAGGCGCTGTCTCCCCAGCTGTTGTGGTGCCCTCGATGCTCATTTTGCAAGGAGGTGGATATGGTGTTGAAAAAGGTGTCCCCACTTTGCTTATGGCTGCTGGTAGCTTTGACGATATTCTAGCCATCACTGGCTTCAATACATGTTTAGGCATGGCTTTCTCTACAGGTAAATACTTATTAACTCATAGTGTTCTTTGGCTCTTGAAATACAGAAAAATTGTTACAAGAATGATTCCTTCTTTGTTTCTTTTATCTTTGATCTGACTTAATCAAATTCCAGCTTCCAAATTTATGTTGCTAGAAATGGACCAGAAACTATGTTGTCCATTTTTCTCTCTGCAACTGAAAGATTTCACTTAAACTAACTGTGTTAGTTACCTTCCCCAGGAAGTAACAACTCATATACAATGAGCAGTGAGGAACATTGTTTTGGCCTGGATTAACTGGGCTAAACCATATTACAAAAAAATTAATGAGAGTCCCTCTGGTGTATTATTTGCAAGACTGTCTTAAAACAGAGGTCTAAAATGAGTTTGAGCTTTCTATTCATTTTGGCCTTATTTATTTAGGTCCTAACTGCTCTATAAAAGGGGAAAATATTATTTTAAAAAATTACTGATTGATTTAGCTTTTGTTAGAATTATTACCTGGTTATCAAAGTAAAACCCCAGACCATTCAAATGTTTAGGAAATCTAGCAAATTATACCATTTTATAGTTTCTTTTTAATGATTTTATAATTAGGAATCAATGTAGCTTTATGGCTCATTGAGTGTGATGAGAAGGTACAGTTCTTGCCCTGCCCTCTTCCTCAGAAGGTGACTTTACATTCCAATGAGATAAATGAAGCATGTTACCTGAGCTTTCAGAGTTCAGTAATTCCCAGTCTTTGATCCTATATTTGCACTTTGTTTATAGCTTTATAAATGACTAATGGGACTAATTCCTTGTCCCCTGGGCTTATGATTTATTTCATCATGTGGAGGAGTTTCTTTTGTGGAAACCTAGCTTCTCTGTTTACCAGGCAACTCTCTAAGATTATAAATTGCAGAGAAGGTGCCAATTTGCATTCATAAAGGAAATTCTTCACTGGAAGCTTTCTTTACTGATGTAATCATAGGTTCAGTCTTTGAGAGTTACTGTGACCAAAAAATTCCTTATACCTCAGTTAACTTGCTGTTCCTTGCAGAAAACACTTTATCTCCTGGTTCTTGGCATTTTCACTAGTTGTCCTCCATGCTTGAAACTCCTTCCTTATCTCTGTCTACTGGCTTCCCAGGCTTCTGTCAAATCCCAGCTAAACTATCATCTTCTGCGAAAAGCCTTTCCTGATCCCCCTTAATACTAATGGCGTCATTCAGTTAATTAACTTCAACTCATTCTGTCTATATCTTGTTTATTATACACAGTTGCTTGCATATTACGTCTCATATTAAACTGTGAACTTCTTAAGAGTAGAGACTGGGATTGGTTGGTTTCTTTCTTTTTTTACCTTTCTTTGTGTTCTTTGTGTTAGCATGGGAGCTGGCACATAGTAGATACCTACTAAAGGCTTGTTGATTGATTGACCACTGAATCTACTTACTCAATCCATATATAAGTTTGTAGAGTGGAAAAATTGCTCTGAGTTACATATTTTATGGCTGACTTTAATTATAATTTTTTGAATTATTACATAAAGTATATGTCCTTTATAAAATATATCATCTTGCTAGACATTTAAATTTTTTTTCATTTTTTTGGAGGGGGGAAGGCAAGGCAGTTGGGGTTAAGTGACTTGCCCAGGGTCACACAGCTAGTAAGCGTATCAAATGTCTGAGGCTGGATTTGAACTCAGGTCCTCCTGACTCCAGGGCCGGTGCTCTACTCACTGTGCCACCTAGCTGCCCTAGACATTTATATTTTTAACTTGAACAGGTTATGCATAACTTTTTGGAGGGGAAAACTATATATTTCACACACAGTTATTAGGTATTCAATACATAGGGTCATAATCCCATAAATCTGGAAGGGACCCTGGAGGTCATCTTCTCCAAGCCACTCATTTTACAGATGAAGAAACTGAGACCCAAGGAAATAAAATGACTTGCCCAAGGTAACATAGGCAGTAACATCAGAAGTGGGATTTGAACCTTGTTCCACTTTATTTTTCAATGCAAACTTAACCATCAACACAAATGAGTAAATATATATACAAAACTAGTAGTGATTATAATCTTAACAAAAAATTGTAATAAGGTAGAAACAAATGAAATTAATGAACAACAAACAACTAAAACAATCCAAACAGAGCTGTTTTTATTCTTTGTCCCTTTCTAGGGCTTTCTAAAGTTCCATTCCTCAGGTTTTGTTTTGTCACTTTTTTCTTGTTTCTTCCCTATGCCTCTCCCCCACCATGCCCCCCTCCCCCGCCCTGCCCCTTCCCTAATAGCTGTAGTTAATGTATATGGCATTTTGGTTCTACTGACTTCATTCTGCAATCACTTCATATAGGTCTTTTCATATTTCCTCAAATGTTTCACATTTATCATTTTCATAGAACCATTTCAATAATACACTCCAATTGTTGGTCACATAATTTCCATTTGTCTTATTACAAAAAAGCTGCTGTAATTTTTTTTTTTTTGCAAATAGGTTCTTTTTCCTTTTTATCATATGGATTAAGAAATTACTTTTTTCAAAAAAGATGGTCAGTTTTATGATCTTTGTTACATAATACCACATTACTTTCCGAAATATTCACTAATAATCCCATTAAAAATGTATTCAACAATTGAATTAAATTCAATTTAAAAATTAGTAAGTATTTTCATTATTAAGCAGAGCACTAAACTAGGAACCGGTAGTGCCTGTTTTTTTTCACAGCTCTGATACCATTGAATTTAGAATTTTTTTGTTATTTTTGCCTTTTTAGTGAGTGTAAGGTAAAATCTTAAGGTTGTCAATTTTTATTTCTTGTGTTCTCAGGGAATTTGACCATCTTTTTGTTGTTGTTGTGTCCACCTCTTCATGACCCTATTTGGGGTTTTCTTGGCAAAGATATTAGAGTGGTTTGCCATTTCCTTCTCCAGCTCATTTGACAGATGAGGAAACTGAGGCAAACAGGGTTAAGTGACCTGCCCAGGGTCACACAGCTAGTAAGTGTCTGAGGCTGGATTTTGAACATAGGTCTTCCTGACTCTAGGCCCAGCACTCTATCCACTGTGCCACCTAGCTGCCCTATAGCATCTTTTTATGTAGTTATTAACACTTTGTATTATTCTTTGTCTTCTGATCAGTTGCTCCATTGGAGAATGTGAATTTTAGTTTTGTACATATGAGTCAGTTCCTTCTGGATTAGATGTTAACACTTGGACATGATTACTGCGTATATTTTCCCAATTTATTTCTTTTCATTTTAGACATATTTGGGTTTTTTGTGCAAAAATTATTTTGCCTTTGTGTAATTAAACTCATTGATTTTTTTCTCCAATAATTTCTTGTTTGATTGATTAAAAGTGTCTTTCCTCTCCAAAGGTGAGGATGTATTATTACTATCTATTGTATAATTATATATATTATTTTTTCTTTTAGTTTTTTAAATTTCTAAAATAAACTAATGATTATGGAAGAAAAGAAGTTTATAAATATATGAATTAAGATTTTTATTTGAAACATTATCTCCTTTATGTACTTTCACAGGTTCCACAATTTATAATGTTCTCAGAGGATTGCTGGAGGTGATAGTTGGTGTGTCAGCTGGATCTCTTCTCGGATTTTTTATTCAGTACTTTCCAAGTAGCGATCAGGTACAAAGGAAGTTTTGTATTTGTTGGGAAGTTGCATTCAGATATTAGAAAAGTTCATTTTTAGAAACATTCATAAAATACTTATAACAGAATTAGATAGGGAGGGAATGGGGTTATTAGATCATGCTTTTTGTGAAATGGAGTATGCAGAAGACTTTTAATGTCCTAAAAACTTGCCCAGCCTCTCCACTACTTATCCCAAACTTTACTCTTCATTTTGAACTATAAAACAGGTATCATCAGCTCCATTTTCTGATGACAAACAAGGGATTTTGTTTGTTTTTGAACTAACACGCAAGCAAGTCATGACACATAATATAATTCTTTGTGATCCTCCATTTCTAATTCCAAAAGATCTTAGAGTGGTTTTAAAAAAAATGAGAATAACAAAGCATGAGTGCACTGCTCTCAACCATGTAGTCAAGATTTCATAGGCTGTCGTCTTTCTTTCAGGTATTTACTTTATAGAGAGTGATGCAAATATATAGAACTTATCTCCTGACTCAGAGGCTGACATCTATGAGAACAGACATTATTCTAAGATGTTTGAAATATTTTGATATCTGGTGAGTTTAGAATAGATTTCAAGACAATCCTTTAACTTACCAAATTTATCTGATAATGTTATAAAACTGAGAAACAGCATAGTTCTAACATTTCCTTTAAAAGGAAGTTATGTCACTTTTTAAAAGAGAAAAAAAATTAAATTAATTTGGCCTCTTTCCACCCAAGGAACTCTAAACCCATTAATTCTAAGATGGAAAAAGACCCACAGAGTGCAATAAAAAAGAAGAGATGATCTTAGCCATCCTTATGTCCTATGAATTACATATGTAGGGTGGCCCAGAATTCTTTAGTTCAATTTTAAACTTACTTAAGCTGATTAAAGCTCGATATTGGACTAAGACTTCCAAACAAGCAAAACCCCAAACTATATGCATTTATTAAGTACTTATTTTGCGCCAGGCACTATGCTAATTGCTGGGGGTACCATTCTAACATTTCTAAAAAGAATCTCTAAGAATATGAAAGCTAAGTGATTGAAAGGTAAAAATAAAATATACAGGCCTATAGTTCTCAAACTCAAGAAGCCAACAGTTTATTCATAAAGCGTCCAGATTCAGAAGCTTACAAACTTGGAAAAGAAGAACCAAGAGAAGAGAAGGGGGATTTTAAGAGAAACGAGATTTTACTTTCATATAAAATGTTACATTGACAACTTAATAAGTAAGGTTAAAGGAGCAGGGACAAAGAATTTCTACATAGTGAGATCTGTCTTTGGGAAGGAAGAAGCAAATATCAGGTAATCTATTTAGTATAGCTAGGAAAAAACAATTTGTAAGTTAGTGTGACAAAAATTGTGTGAGGGTCTGTTGATTAGGTACTGTGGCCAATTTTATAATCAATGGTGCAGAGATAGGTGAAAACCATAGTTTATTATTCTGAGAGTACAGGAGTCATTGAACAAAACAAAACCAAAACAAACAAAAACCCAGCAAGCCTTGATCATCAGGTTTAAGCTATATATAGGTTTTGGTTACAAAAGCAAGATGGGTACAATGGAATTTCAAAGACCAAATAAGGAAAGATATTGATTTATAGACCAAAGGACAGATGACAGAAGGGAAAGATCTATCTCGGGTAAAACAGAAAACTAGTTGATTCACTCAATACTTGGAGTCGATAAGCTTGGTTTTGCAGACTCTAGCTATGTGATATGCTGATCTTAAATAAATGGTAGTAAGAAAGTTAAGACAGAAACTCTCTTATTACATTAGCATAAACATTTAATATAGAAAGCCCATCTTGAGGAAAAATTGAGTCAACTTCTCTCCCACTTCCATTTTTTCTTTCTTTCAGGGAAAACTGACTTGGAAGAGAGCTTATCTCATTTTGGGTCTGGCTGTGTTTGCCGTCTTCAGTAGCATGTTTTTTGGTTTTCCAGGATCAGGGGGACTGTGTACACTGGTTATGGCTTTTCTTGCTGGCATAGGATGGTCTAGTGAAAAGGTGAATTTTATTTTCAACCTTTCTATGTTACAAATAAAATGTCCCCTGATTGTATTTTTTTTGTCTTTTTGTATATTTCTTTTTACAGATTTGTGTTTGACAGGATAAGATTCTGTCTAGTTTAATAAAGAAATGATACTCAGTAAAGAAATTATTAGAATTTTTCAGCACCTTATAAATAATAATGATAAAATGGGCATGGTGATCCAAGCCTATAGTCACTGCTACCAGGAAGGCTAAGGTTATTGCCTTGCTTGAGGAATTCTTTGCCACAGTGAGCTAAGCCAATTGGTGCCTACTCAGGATCCCACCAGGCTGGGTCACCAGGCTGCTTCAGAAGGAACAAACCAGCCCAGGTCAGAAATACAGCAGGACAAAGCTCTCTTGATGATCTGGGTGGCACCAACTCTATGAGTGGTTGCTGTATTTCTAACCTGGGTGAGATAGGGAGACCTAGTATCAATAAAGTAATAATAACTGATATTTATTTAAATATTATATTATTAAATATTATATTGCTTTAAAGTTTGTGATACACTGTGCATATATAATTGAATTTTATTCTCACAACAACCTGTGAGAGCATTTTCACTGGCTGTCTCCCATGCTTCAAGTATTCTTCCTCCATGTCTTTGCCTCCTGGCTTCTCTGGTTCCAAGTCCCAACTAAAATCCCACCTTCTACAAGAAACCTTTCTTGATTCCCCTTAAGGATAGTGCCTTGCTTATGTTGATTATCTCCAATTTATCCTGTAGATATCTTGTTTTTACGTAGTTGTTTTCATGTCATCTCCTCCATTAGACTGTGAGCTCTTTGAAAACAGAGGCTTTTTCTTGCCTGTCATCGTATCTCTAGTGCTTAATATAGAGCCTAGTAGAGAGTAGGTACTTCATAAATGTTTATTGACTGACCAATTGATTGGTACTATAGAGGTTCTAAGAGGCATCACAGGAGCAGCAAGACATAGTGAGTAGAGCACTAAATTTAGTGAGAATGATGTGGGATAATAACAACATGTCTGTAATACTTTAAGGTTTGTAGAGCACTTAACAAATATCATCTCATTTGATCCTCACAACAATCCTGGGAAGCAGATGCTGTAATTATTCCCATTTTACACTTGAGGAAACTGAGGCAGACAGAGCTTAAATGATTTGTCCAGGATTGCACAGCTAGTAAGTCTGTAAGGCTGGATTTGAACTCAGGTCTTCTTGACTCTAGGTCCAGAACTCTACCACTGAGGCACTTAGCTAGGATCAGTCGGCTTCATACACTTGTGACCCTGTTCAAGTCAACCTATCTGAGCCTCAATATCTCCTTTTGTAAAATGGAAAAAAATATTAGTGCCTTTCTCACAGAGCTGTTATAAAGGTTAAATGAGATCATATAGGAATAATATAAATGAGATAATATAGGAATAACATAAATGAGATAATATAGGAACCCTAGATTTGTTCTGTGAAGTCTGGATTTGATCAAAGGGCCACACTTGAGGACATAGAGGGCCACATGTGGCCTCAAGGCTGCACGTTCCCCACCCCTGTGGTCCGCCTATATCCTCCACAAATCCTCTACCCAACCTGCTGGGGTCCCTCCCATTTATCTCTTGATATTGCATAAAAATCAATGGAGCACATAGACTCTCTCTTGGTTTATCTTTCACTCTTACTCTTGACATAAAATTGGCCAACCTACTTTCTCATAATGCATTTTTTCCCTTTTAGTTATTCTGCTATTCAGTTTTTCATTTATAATAGTTTGCAGCCTACTCATGCTCACCATATACTTTTCTGTGGCCTGTTGGGTGACCTGCAACCTTAATTATTTTTGTTTTATTTAATTTAAATTTATTCATTAATTAAGAAACATTTTATTTTCTCTCCCTCCAACTCTTTCCCCCCTCCCTACCACGGAACAATTAAAAAGAAAAAGAAAATTTAAAACAAATATACATAGTCGAACCAAATAAATTCCCACATTGGTCATGACCAAAAAAATTTGTTCCATTCTGCATTTTGAGCCCATCACCTTTCTGGCAGGAGGTGGCTGTTGTGTTTCTTGACTTGTGACTTATCACTACAATGATCAGAGCTCTAAAGACTTTCAATGTTCTTTTTTGTTATAATGTTACAAATTTTAATTCTGCAGAGGCTGTGGTATTCCAAGGCCTAGCCATATAGTGTCACTTTTCCACATTTTTTCACTACCTGACTGATGATTTTATGTGATCCTGAGTTCAGCTGCAATTTTTTTTCAGCTACAAATTTTTGTGCTCCATTAACATTTTAGTGCTTCTTTTTTTTTTTCAGAGGGGAAGGCAAGGCAAAGGGTTAAGTGACTTGCCCAAGCACACAGTTAGTAAGTGTGTCAAGTGTCTGAAGCCAGATTTGAACTGAGGTCCTCCTGACTTCAGGGCCGGTTCTCTACTCACTGCACCACCTAGCTGCCCCTCCACTAACATTTTAAAACACCTAAAATATCTCTAAAAAATGACCCAAGTTCTTTTGTGGATTTTTATCTGCCTCTCTTCGAAGTTTTTTTTCCCTGTACAGGACATCATTCCTGAAGAGTTTCAGGATTATTACCTTTTTGATGAGGCAAAGAGAGGAGATAAGCTGGTGTGATGAAAAGAACACGGTATTTGGAGTTAATGGAGTAGGTTTTAAATTCTGACTCTGCTCCCCCCAACCCCTTTCAACTCCATATGCTATGCTCTCTTGGAGACTGGGAAATGTGTCTTCCACAGCAATGAAAGGCAAAAAGATCTTAGCCTTTTAAAAATAACAACAAACCATAAAAACAGCCTTCCAGACACCCAAGATAAGTAACAATTTATGCCCAGGCATAAAGAGTACCAATATGATTTATTTTATTAATTATGTTTTTCATGGGGAGCAGATGGCAAGACTAGTAAAATGTTTTATGAAATAGTAAATTCTTTGTATTTATTTGTCAAGATTAAATACTATCTTGCTTTAATAATAGTTGTGTTTTTTATAGAAAAACCCAGGAATTTGTTGCTTAATTTAAAAGAAAAAACTTCCTTTATTGGACACAATATACCTGCTCTTAGACTTTTGTAGGACAATGAATTTTTTCAGGGTTTTTTTTTGTCATGTTTTATTTTTTGTTTTGCTTACGTCTTCGGTCAGATATTAGTGATTTTGATCTTCGTTCATAGAGGTCTTAACCTAGTTGCTCAGGGATTTACTCTCCTTTTGTAAAATGTTTTTTTAGTTGGTCCTATTGAAGGAGCTTAGTAACTGGCTGATCACAACTACATTTCTTCTTTATAATAGTAGAAGATTATTGTTTTAAAATAGAAACATAGGCCTAGCAAGATCTTGCCCAGGGGTGGGGAACCTGCTGCCTTGAGGCCACACGTGTCCTTCCGGATCCTTACATGCAGCCTTTTGACCAAATCCAAATTTTATAAAATTCAGTCAGATTCAGTCAAAAGGCCACACTTAAGGATCTAGAAAGCCACATGTGACCTCAAGGCCACAGGTTCCCAATTCCTGGTCTTGTCCAACCCTCACATCTTAGAGATGAGGAAATAGGTCATAAGACTCAGTTTAATCCAACAAAGATAGATGGATAGACAGCTATAGATATATATGATGTTCAGTGTGCTATGCTAGGCATTGAGACCAAAACACAACAGCTTCTGCCCTCAAGGAACTTATATCCTATTGGGAAGATACAACAGGTACATGGCTAAGTAATTTCAAATAGAGAAACATCAATAATACCAATGCAAGGAAGGTCAGGAAAGAATTATATTTAAACACTTTAAGAAGAACAAAAGAAAATTAAGAGTCTACAGGTCAGGCCAAAAGAGGAACCCCTGAAGGAAATAGGGACGTTCAGCCTAGAGAAGAAAAATGTAAGGGCAGCAGAATAGCAGCTTCTGTATATTTGAAGAGTTCTTAGGTGGAAGAAAGAAGTAGATTTGTGTGCTCTGGTTAGCCAAACCTGGACCAGTGAATTAAAATTAGAAGGGAATGGATTTCAGCTGAAGAAGTGGGAGATTTTTCTAATAATTAAAATTATCTAATTTTCTAATTATTAAAGTTATCCAACGATGATATGGGTTGCCTCATGAGGTAGTGAGCTTAGCACCACTAGAAGTAATGAAGCAGCACTGGATAACCTTCTGTTTGGAGTGTTATAGATGAGAGTTCTCCATCATTAGGCAGTTAGACTTGGGATATCTAAATCTAAGATTCTGTTCATTAATACAAAAGCTAAGACTAGAACCCAGAAATCCTTTCTGGGCCTTAGCTTGAGGGAATTGGACCAGATGGCCTCTGAGGTCCATTCCAACTCTGAATCTATGATCATGTGATAGTATTACCCACATATTTGACATGTTAACTCATTGAAAAAGTGTTGAAAAGAACTGAACCATTAAAGACCTTCCATTCAGCATGACACTGGTCTTTGTCTTTTGCCAAGCTTCAATAAATGTTTATTTGATGAATGGAACTAAATATTACCTATAGAGTACCTGTTCACGCCTACTTTCATAAGGAGATTCTAATCTTTTTATAAGCATTTATTTGAAAATCAACAAAATGTTGAAGTTCTTAAAATAGTTTATCTCTAAGTAGGTTAAACTTATCTCATGAAATTTTGTTTATATTCATTATTTTTCTAGAAAAGCTTTTCTTCTTTGATACATTAGTACGTAAATAACTTGTGATTTCATCAATGTGGGTATGTCCTCTGCCTATGGGAAACACAAAGACTTTGTTGAACACAGGAAAAGTTAAGTGACTTGCCCAGATTCATACAGTAAGTAAATGTAAATGGTTGGCTTTAAATCCAGTTCTTTCTGACTCCAAGGCCAGTGCTCTGTGCAGCATACCATGCTGCATTTCTTCATGGATAGCACAAGGAGAAAAGCCAGCCCTGATCAAATTAATTCATATTTCAAATTTATAGTTTCCAAATTAATTTTTATACTTCCATAAATATTATTTTCCATATAGGTAAATGTTGAAAAGATCATTGCAATTTCATGGGACATTTTTCAACCTCTTCTTTTTGGATTGATTGGAGCAGAAGTGTCTATTACATCCCTTAGACCAGAAACAGTTGGTAAGTGTCTCAGAATATCAGAAGTTTGTGGAAATACTTTGCTTTCTAGATAACATGAGAGACAAGATCACATAGTAGATAGAGAGTTGGCCTCAACACCAAGAAGACCCAAGTTCAAGACCTGCTTTTGATATATACTTGGTTACATGCTCCTAAGCAGATAACTTCTCAATGTTCCAGGCAGCTCTCTAAGAGTATCAGAAGGCGTCAATCTGCATTGGTAGAGGGAGTTTCTTCGCCTGGGAGTCCCTGCATATTCTCGTTGGTCTGGAACCAACAACCATATCTTATATAATTATTACTTCAAATAGTGTCGATTTGAATACATGCACTACAGGGGGTTTGTTAGCTATACCAATGAAATGACAGGATAGGTCCATTCCCTATTGTCTTAGTACACATTTATGACAATATTATAACAATGATAGCTATTCTTCAATGTTTAAGATACCTGATTTCTTTGACTTGAAAACTCTCTCCACTGATAAAGAGTAAAGCCCCTCTTTGGTTATGGTCGTCAAAAGTTGCTGAGGTTGAAAAATTCATAACCTTCAAATCAATCTTCTGAGGAGTCTGAAAAAGAGGACCAGCCTTCATTAGTTTGGCCCTCCCCTATAACCTGTCCCTGGGTTAACAAATGTAGTCTTTCCAGCTTGGTAGAACTGCTGGAATACGAACTTAAATAACATAGCCTTGGAGCAAACATGTCAGCTCTGTGCCACAATAAAGCATCAGAGTAGGACTTTATTAAAGGAACAAATATAACAAAGTTAGTTATATTCATACAATCTGAGCATGGTGATAATGAGACCAAGATAGTGGTCTCAATTACCATTGTGTGTGTGTATGTGTGTGTGTATATAGATATATGTGTACACACACACATATATAAACATATACATGTATATGTGTGTATATATATGTATATGAAGAACACACTACTGAATAGTATCACAACACAGGTTTAATTGGTTTTTCCATTGATCATCATATATTTGTGTTGATCATCAACATTTGATGGCCCTATCCTCGTTGTCATCCAGTACATGAATTTTAAAGCTATATGGCCTTGCCAAAATAAACTTTTGTTTTTCTTTTGTTTTGTTTTACAGTGGCCAATATGTAGAATCAAGAAATTACAGGATGAAAAAGAATTTAGACATGGTGTAGTCCAACTCTTTTATTTTAGAGATAAGGATGACCTTGCTTTAGTTAACATTTCAAACTGACTAGCCACATGGCCTAGGTCTGTGGCAGAGAAAATAGAAGTGCCATCTCTGGGGAGTGCCAGCAGAGCAAACGATATAATCTGTCTATGAGTGGATAGGGTGGGGGCAAGTTTGGGGAGGGAGCTTCTTTTCCTGTTATTATGAAAACAATAGCAAATGTAGGAACTGAATAAACATAACTGAGGTGATTATATTTTGGGAAGGAGAGGTAGGATAGGATTTATGTGATAATAATGATCATTATAAAATGGACTAGTTAATTTAAGATTTTTTTTCAGTTATTAGTTAATTTAGGATCTTTTTTAGTAATAATTGCTATAGGTACCACTTCCTCCTCAATCTTACTATTCCACTGACTTTGTCTTCAAAGTGGGTTGGGTCTGGGGCAGTCATCTCATTTTGTCACACCCTAAGGAATATATCTGTTCCATGGTATGAACTGTACCCTCTGTCTATCTGTCTATATGACAAATGTGGCTTTTAGTAATACAGGGAAACAGGAAGACTATATTTATAGCTGACTCAGGGCAATTTATCATCACTACTGGAAAAATGATTCATAGTACATACTGTATTAACAGTGGGTCAAGAGGGTCATCTTCATAGATGAAGGGCAATGTATTTTATTAATATTTATTTCTATTAATGTTGTTGTTCTCATACAGCCCAGGAATCCAAGATGGAAACATTGTTCTTGGCCTAGACTTTAATGCTATATCTGTTACTGAGAATGGAAGAATAATTAACAGTCACAAATTAGGATTCTGTCTACACTTTTCTGAGGAAGGTTCATCTTTTGTTATTTTAATAAGATCCAGTTCTTTAATGCAGTCATCAATATGTGAAAATGTAGTCTTTGATGCAAAATATAAGAAATGTAAAAATTCAAATATTTGTATTAATTAATGACCCAACTAGAGGTTTTTATTTAGGCAGAAATGATAACTTTAAACCATTTATTTCTCACAAATTAATTTTTTTCAAATTCTATTTCATCTGATTTTTAAATAATTGTTTTAGTTCTTCAATCCAATCTAACCATGAAAGGTAACTTCTTTTGAAGTACTCTCCAGATTACGATTGCTCAGTAATCACTTTGTGTATATTATAGGGCTATGTGTGGCCACCTTGGGCATTGCCGTGTTGATAAGGATTGTTACCACATTCTTGATGGTGTCCTTTGCTGGTTTTAACATAAAGGAAAAAATATTCATATCTTTTGCCTGGCTTCCTAAAGCCACAGTCCAGGTAAGGATGACTACAATCTTCACATTATTCCTAATTTGTATGTAGTCTTTTAAATTATTGAATAAGAGTCTAGATTAAAATTTAGAAGAAAATAAACAACATACCTGTGCTTATTACTACCACATGGTACATCTTTTAAATCTTTTTAAAAATTTAATGAAAACTTTTAATTAAAGCATAGCCACTTAAAATTTCATTTTTAACATGAGCAGTTGACAAGTAATAGAGTCTGCTTTAATTTTTTTTTCAACTAAGATTTTTAGGGCTTCACTAGAATAACATTTATTCCCACATTACTGCTATGAATAGGGGTTTTTAACCTGGAGTCCAGGAACGTTTTTAAAAAAATATTTTGATAATCGTAGTAACCTTATGTGTTTTATTTTAGGAATTTAAAAACATTATTCTGAGAAGGGATCCATAGGCCTCATAGACCACTAAACATCCATGTACCAAAAAAGGTTAAGAACCCCAACAAAGAATAAAAAAGAAGGCCATGTAATAAGGATTGCAGTCAGAGCTAAACTTTGAAGAGTAGAAATTTCCTTCAATTATGACCTAGGGCATCTTCCCCCAGGGCAACTAGGTGGTACGGTAGATAGAATTCCTGGTCTGGACTCAGGAAGACTCATCTTTCTGAGTTCAAATCTGGCCTCAGACACTGACTAGCTGTGTGATCCTGGGCAAGTCACTTAACCCTGTTTGCCTCAGTTTCCTCATCTCTCAAATGAGCTGGAGAAGGAAATGGCAAACCACTCTGTATCTTTGCCAAAAAAAAACCTGAAATGGGGTCACGAAGAGTCTGAAATAACAGAACAACAAGTCTCTCCCTACCTTGAGACTGGACCTCATTTAAATCACCCAGAAGAATAGTAAAGACCCTTCCCTTTTTGGAAAGCTCCAAAGACAGGATTAAAAGAAAAGAAGCATTGCTCATAGTCTTCCAACTCAGTCACTGGGTTAGAATGAGGTGATGATCCCAGTAGAATATAAACTCAATGAAGGCAGGGACTGTCTTACTTTGGTCTTTGTATCTCTGGCACCTACTATGTTTTGTATCTGCCATATAGTATACTTAATAAATGCTTGTTGATCAAAGGACTGATATATGAAGGCTGACCAGAGTTTATGTACAATGGAGAAGAATTATAGAAGAAATATAAGAATGCTTTCCTGGTTCAAGGATATGCATTAATATTAAATTATACTGTCATGCTAATTGTCCTGACAAAAATCATCTTCATGTGGTCCAAATTTACGATCCAGATGATCCAGTGATAAAAAATCTTGTTTATGCATTTGGTAAAAATTGCCTGCAGTTTAGAATTAGAAAATCATAAACCAGCATTTGTTACAAATTGTAAAATACAGAGAAATAATTTACTATTCTTGCTTTGCATCGCTGTCTTGTCTGTTTGATGGAGCAAAGAAGTTTTATAATTACACTAAGTATTCTTTTGGAAAAAAATAATAAATCTGTTGCTCTTGTGCTCTTTGGGTTCCATGTGATTGGAGTTACCTTTTCGTCCCTGTTAATTATAAGAATAATAACAGACATATTGTGCTCTAAAGCTGCCCTCTGGACTTCTGCATTTGTATATCCCACCCGCACTGGACACTATACTTCCATCTTCATTTGGGCCTCACAACAACTCTATGAGCTAGGTAGTCAGGCAGGCAATAAGTATTTATTAAGTGCCTACTACATACCAGGAACTGTGCTAAACTGGAGGTGCAAAGAATGGCAGAAGACTATTCCTGTCCTTGAGAAGCTCCCAATTTAATGGTAGCTACAAAAGGTCTCATCCACATTTTAGAGAAGACAAGGGTGAGGCTTAGAAGGAGTCTAGAGCTGGACCAAGACTCTGAAGTCATCTTGTCAGGGCTTCTTAAACTTTTTCCACTCGTGACCCCTTCAGGACTTCGCCAGTGGGTCATGACCCCACATGGGGTCAAAACCCACAGTTTAAGAAGCGCTGAATTTCTAGCCCAAACTCTTTCACTTTACAAATAAAGAAACTAAAGATATAGTGACTTACTCAAGTTTACACAGATAATATCAGAGACAGAGATAGGATTTGATTTCTGATTCTAAATCCAGCCCTATCCCCTATGCCATACTGACCCTCTTGTATTAAGCCATAAATCCTCAATCGAAAGATGCTAACAAAGTATTATGATACCAATAGACCACTTGACTCCAGAGGGAAAGCTAGGACTGATGATTTTCTTTTTCTACCACATTCATTGTGTTATACCATTCCCCTGACCTTTAAAATCTCACAGGCTGCCATAGGATCCGTGGCATTGGACACTGCAAGAACACATGGAGATGAACAGCTGGAAGCATATGGAATGGATGTGTTAACAGTCGCATTCTTGTCGATTCTGATCACAGCTCCAATCGGAGGTCTGCTCATTGGGCTTCTAGGCCCCAGACTGCTGCAGAAAGCTGAACAGAGTCAAAATAAAGATGGAGAAGGAACAGAATCACATGTACAAATGTAGAGGTGAAAGGAGGGACTCTGGGAGTAATTATTTTTAAAACTGTCACTATCACTTGTTGCTGTTCATCAGAATTTTTCTATCAGGATGGGTGTTGAATAGCAGAATCTTAAGCTGGAAGGGATATCAGGCCCATCTAGTTCAGCCTGTGCAGGAATGCCCACTACGGTGTGCCATCCATAGTCATGAAGTCTTCTTTTGAAGCCCTCCATGGAAGGGGGCAGCCCATGACACTTCTGCATCCCTCTATTGGTAAGAAAGTTTTTCTTTCTTACATCAAGCCTAAATTTGCCTCTATACAAAACTCCCACCCATTGTGCTATGTAATGACATAAGTTAGAGGTGCAATAGAACCAATAACTTGGGTCAGTTCTTTAGTTTTCTTTTAAAATACATTTTTCAGGCTTTGCCAATTTGAGTTCACTGCTCATTTACATGCCTTTTACCAGCTATACATGTATGAGTGACCTCTCACCCTTCTTTTAGTCTGGTGTCTTCAGCTGCCTTCTGGACATTTGTACTCAGATATCCTTCCAACATGTGATACCTAACTTGTATAATCCTCCACACCCCTGGGACCAAAACAGCTCCTCCCAACTTCCTGTTGCTATCACCTAACAGGGTTATCAGTTTACATTCCAGGTAGGGCAGAACTCTAGAATTTTGGGAGAAAGTCAAAAAACATTTCACTGATAGATGAAAATGGACAAAAGATAAACTATTATAAAGATGGTTATTTCTTACAATATTGTGAAGAGTATGAAATAAGTCTTAGCTCCCTATTGAAGCTGACAGAGGAGTGACCAGTCCATCATGACAGAGTGTAGAGCGGGCCATCTTTTCACAGGTCATCATTAGCAAACATGGTCATTAAGGGGTGAATTTCCCTTTAGCTTTAGAATGGTTCAGAATATCTTTTGCCCCTTTTTTCTTTCTTATTTCAACATGCTTAAAATTGTGTTTATCACTAAGGCCCTGAGAGATGAGAATAGAAATTGTATTTACATCAGTGAATAGTAGGAAATGATGATGGGCTTACCAGGAGTATTTACTTCAATACTTCAAGCACCTGTCATTTTGTGAATGAATGTTCTCCCTCCACTGAGTATTGTTGACCTGAAAGTTTGGTTAAAGGAGGCAAACAGGCTAGGTGATATATAAAATCATATTGTTTATTCCCTTAAAGCTAGCAGATACATGATCATGGAATCAGAAGCAAACTTCTGATTGCCTGACAGAAATATGACAAGGTATAAATATACTTTAGAACAATCCCAACTCCAGTTTATGGTCTCCGTATCATAAGAAAGGAAGTTTCTTATTTGAATGAGTCATAACTACAATAAGACAAGACAGTTTTCAAGGTAGTGTCACTTAGAGATTACATCCCAAGATGCAAATGTCCCTAGAATATCAGGATAAGAGAACTCCCACTGTTCCGGTTGAGGACGTCGGGTCACCAACAGGAAAAATACCCCTTGTCAATCTTATCTGGTCTTTGAAGTTGCTGACACAGGAAAGGGCATTTTGTTTTTTTAGAGTAGAGCAAAGCAGTTTGATTGATTAGTTTCAGGCTTGGGATCTTATTGGGGTTCGAATAATCTGAAAGGATCGTCAGTATAAACATACCTTCCTTCAACTTATAAGCCCTGGTGTTGAGTCTTTTCAAATTTAACTGGACTGAAACTCAGGCAACAGAAATAAGGCTCCTTATTCAAAGTCTTTTATTCTGGAACTTTGTGGTCTTGTGAAAGGCATCTTCAAAGGCTTTGCCAGCCCCCCTGTAGAAGCTTTGGCAGGTCCTACCTGACAGGAAATGCTCTAAGTATAGTCCAAATGATGATCAAAAAGGATATCTGATTAGAAATTCTAGAATCTCTAAGATATGTAGGACCTGGAATTAATTTAGTTTATTTTCTTGCCCCCAAAGGACTCAATTTAAAATTGATTCAGAAAGGCATCTCTCTGAGCATTAAAGGTGTATATGGAAGACTTCTTGGAAGATAATAGAGTAGAAGCAAGAGTTCTTAATCTGGGTTGATGGGCAAATTTCATGGGGTTCTATGAATCTGGATGAGAAAAAAAGACATCTCTAATTTCACTAACTTCTAATCGAAATTAAGCATTTCCTTTGATTATTTAAAAACATTATTCTGAAAAGGAATCCATGGGCTTCCCCATACTGCCAAATGGGGTCCATGACACAAAAAAGATTCAGAACACCTAGAGAGAGAAGCCAAGGGAATTAGCTCTGTCTTTACTTATTCAAAAATGCTTCCCCTAGATCTCTCCCCTTTCCACCAAAAAGGGAAGATAAAAAACAATAGAAATAATAGAAAACAGGGGGCGGAAACCCTTGAGAGGAAGTGGAGAGTACACCTGCTGAGATGGAGTCATTCTGCCTTGGAGTCTCTGAGTCTGCATTGACTCATAGGTATTACCTCTTTCCCCTCACCCCCATCCCCATCCCTCCGAGTGTTGATTGAGGCTATGGAATTTTCTGAGGCTTTCTTATCTTACCTCCATACCAAGAGAAGGATTAAGTTTATGCAAAAGGAGTCCTAGAACCACCACCCACAGACTGGGTCCAGATGGGGGGTCCTAATTATAACACTTGCCTAAGTAAGAGACATCCCCTACCTTCCTCCAGCTGATCAAAGTTTGTGGAATTCCTGGCCTCATACCACACCTCTATTCTCCAAATTAGTTAGGGATTCCAATCAGCCTCACCCCATTCTTCTGTCTGCTGAACAGCCTACTTGCTTTTTTTTTTCATTTATCCCATAGCAAAACAAAAATCAGAGAAAGTATACATAGAAAAATATTATGTGCCAGACACTATAGAGCGGAGGAGCTTTCCCATTGGGAATGGGACAACTCAACTCAATAAAAGAGCCCTAGATCCCACTGACGGGGAAGTTCCCCAGAGTCATCTAGTAGAGCAAGCTGGGGATAGGAATGAGAAATACAGGTCAATGCAGTCTCCTCCTCCTATCTCTCACTTTCAGAAAAGACTCAAATTTACGTGGGCCATAACTCTTTTCCCAACAAGGCTTGAAACTCCATAGCCTCAAGAAAAGTAGGGCCAAGGATCCAGGGATCTGGCCACTGGCCCCTCCAAGCTTCTTCCCCCACACTCCCTTTAGCATCATCACTCAGTTGCCTGCGTTCCCTAGGACATACCTCCACGACACTGGCCAAGCTTCATTGTTACTGTGCTCCAGCCTTTTGGCACATACCCCCAACAGGTACCTTTTCTCACTCCACCCCCTTTTCTGTTCCTTTTTAAGTGTAGCCTTCCTCCATTAGAATGTAAGAATGCTAATTGGCTGCCCTCTCATACATACTCAAGGAGGCAAACACTTCCAGTGTCCTAGAACTAGGTTCAGGCTGCTCTGGGCCTCTCTTCTTCCCTCCCCCTTTTCTAGACTTTGGTAGCGTTGTAGGTAGTTTGACTGAGAGTCAGGAATGTTCAAATGTTCAAATGTTCAAATCCTGCTTCTGACACTTGTTAGCTGTGTACCCTTGTGACCCTGGGCAAGTCCCTTAAGCTGTTTGCCCTAGATTCCCCAATTGTAAAATGAAGATAAATAGTTGCACCTACCTCACAGGGTTGTTGTGAGGATCAAATAAAATAACATACATTAAGCACTTACAAACCTTTAAGCTTTATGTAAATGCTAGTTATTATTATAATTGAGAGGTTTTTTTCCCCCAGAGTCCCCTGAGTTTACTTTCTGGGTGTGGCTTAGTCTTTGCTGGACACTAGATCTCATTTGACAGAAAATTGTGAAGATGATTGTTAAGACAATGACAGAAAATTTTTAATATCAAATGTAATATGGTCGGCCACAATTCTTAATCATCCTTGGATGGTCAGAATTCCACTAATGTCCTGAAATGTATGGGAAAATTCAGGGACTGGTTGCTTTCAAAGACATGGCCCTTTCCTTTTAGGGGTCCAGGTCCCATCACTCCATCAATACTACCTCCTTCCTCTCCTTTCTAAAGGTATAAAGCCTTTTCGTAGGTCTCTTGGTTAGGAACTCCATTATACTTTGCATTCATGGGACATAGCCCAGGGTAGCACCCGCTACCCTATTATTTCAATTTACTACAATTTATTCCTCAACTCATGACTGATTTATTTCAGGACTTAACAAATTGCTGGGATGAGTCAAGCAGGTCATTCCTGAGGCTTGACTTTCCTCCCTGGACTTGGCTACTGCTACTATGGGCTCCAAGTTTCTGAGGGCATCTTTTGTGACTCTTCTGAACTTTTAGACTTCTCAAGGTCATAATCTGATCCATTCTGCCTCTGGTTCTCATTTACCTAAGATAGGAAAGAGTGGCACAGACACAAAAGAAATAGTGCAGTTCATTCAGGGATGGACAAAGAGTCCAATGTTCCTCCCTCAATCAGGAAGTCCGCATCCATTTATTTTTTAAAATTCTTTTAGGGTCAACCACAAGGTGTGTGTGTGTGTGTGTGTGTGTGTGTGTGTGTGTGTGTAAAATAAGATTCAATCTATAAGATGCAGAATAAAAAGGACACTTAGAAATGGATGTCTATTGTATGCATCTGAAAGAAGGAGACAGGAGAAAGGAATGTTTACAATTTTTTTTTTGCCTCAGTCACCTTACAGGGAAGAGATAGGCCCCACTACTCTTTAAAAAAAAGGTTTTTTCAATTATTTTCTCTCACCTACCTTCCTCCTATCCCCATTAAAAATGTGGGGAAGTAAATTATAACTCAATTATTTTTCATTTTGTTTTCAATGGAAGGAGGAGCAAGAAAGAGAATAAATGCTTGTTAATTGAAAAAAAATTAATTTTTGAAAGTGTATGGGGGGGTAGGAATGATGGGGTGCTTTGGTGCTTGTGCTTGGACCCTAATTCTAACATCACATTTCTCCTTAGCCTCTGCTTGGGTGCCTGTGCCTGGACCCCAATTCCAAAACCATATCCAGTTCTAAAATCACATCTCTCTCTAGCCTCAAAATACTGTCTCAGGCAGTTCCTCTCCAGTTCAAGGGCAGCATACCTTAGCAAAACACTTATCTCTGCTCCTGATACTGCAGCCAGCTGTACCTGTAGAATTTATTAGTTTGGACTCCCTGTGTACGTGCTAATTGGCTGTGTACTGGGCCATAATGATATTTACTACTTACTGACCTTACTGTTATGTGTCCTAAACGTAGTCAAATGTATACTCCCTTACATTCATCTTGTCTAACAAAACATTTGATGGAGCAGCCTGGATATTTCCAGTCCCCCCTGACAGTTAGTGACAAGGCAAAAACCACACCTCCTCATAGCCCCACCTTGGGCTATTTCCCAGTGAACTCTGGGTAAGATACCTGTGCAGTAGATACGAAAAGTACATATTCCTTTAAGAACTGACCACCCCTTAACCACTCCCTAATCCCACCCTAAAACACCTAATTGACATGTTTCACCCCAAAATCTCCTATAAAAACTTTTCCTGTACCTTTGTAAGGTTGCAGGTTCCCTAAGAACTCTTGCCTCCTGTAAAGTGTAATAAATCTTTGCCACCTTGATTTAAAGAATGCTTGAGATCGTGAATTCATTCCAGATGGCCTGACCCTCTCCAGTGCTCAGATTCTTGCAGGGTACTCCCCCTCAATGACCCTGTCTGGCAACTCCAGTCTTGGGGTTCCTGGACCTTGTCTCCCTGAACCCTCAACAGGAATGTTTCTTCTCTGTGTGTTGGTAAGCAAAATGGCCTTTGTTTTCTTTGAGTAATTTAGTGAGCTTTACTAGGTGCTAAGCTCCAGGCCCAAACCCCTAATAGGTGTGAAACCTATGTGGGTATGGATTGGCAACTAAGGTGGGGCCCAAGGTGGGGCTAACTCCAGGGAGGGCCTAGTTTACATGTCTGGGACAGCAGAGGCTTTTAGACCACGTGGGTTTAAGTCTGCCTCTTTGTGACAATTCTAGGTCACGTGGGTGAGTCGCATGTGTGACTCATCCCTGACGCTGAAAAAGATATAAAACCAGGGGGTGGCTGTCTTTTCTTTGGAGCTCTTTGCCGCAGCAGTGGTGACACGTGACTCTGGGCCTATTCTGAGCTCCCGGGCTGGACCTAGATGTTGGTAACTATGAATTGTATTGGGTCTGTCTGTTGATGTTTGTAATTAGTTTATATTTTATTCTGACGTTCAGGGTGCTGGTTTTTTCCCCTGAACTAAGTGAATGCTGTCTGTATGCTGGATTAAAGTAAACTTGTCAATCCCTTCACCTTGCTTTCCTTAGTTAAGCAGATCAAAAGAACCTGTGCTGTTGGCAGCTTTCCAGGTGCTGGCTGTGGGTGGATCTTACACCCCCACAGAAGCTGCTGGCCGCATTGTTGAAACACTCTGGTGATGATCAAGGCAAGAAAACAGGCAGAGAGGTGGCTCAATGAATAGAGCTGTGACTCTGGACAAATTACTTAACTTCCAGTCTGCCTTAGTTTCTTCATCTGTAAAATGGCACTAATAATGACACCTGTACCCAGTGAGGTTGTGAAGATAAAATATGATAGTATTTGTAAAGTGTTATGCCAAATATTACAATATTGATCATTTTTATTCTTAGAGCCCTTAGGATACTGATCTCAGAAATTCACCTAAGATCAAAAGTGGAAACTTTTTTAGGGATAGAAAGGAAGGCAGGGCAAAGGATAACTGAAAGTGTAAAGTAGGTTCAAGGAATCGAAAGGACACTGAGCTTCAGTTACTTCCCTGGTATAATGAGGGGATTAGACTAAAGAACATCTAAGATTGCTTCAGTTTCTGATCTCCCATCACTAAGGATAGATGAGGCTTTGGAGGGCTCCCCACTATCTCCTGCAAGGAGTTGAAATCTCATATGCCTATCACCTCGGGTAGGTGGGGAAGATGAAGGGACGCCGGGGTGGGAATGGAGGGGCACGGAGGGATGGCGGGATGGCAATGATGGGGGGCGGTAGGGCGGGGGTAATGGGATGGAGGAGGGGTATAGGCTGGCGGGATGGCTATGGGGTGATGAGGGGCGGCGGGGGCCGGGAAATGGAATGGAGGGGGCACGGAGGGATGGGATGGAGGAATGGCAGTGTGAGGGGCGGAAGGGCGGAGGTGGGGTGGGGAATGGGACTGAAGGGACGGCGGCAGTGGAGGGGATAGGGGACGTCGGGGATGAGATGGAGGGGCGCAGGGGATTGAGATGGAGGAGCGGCGAGGGTCGGGTCAAGGGTTGGTGGTCCCGGGGCACGAGTCCGGCGCAGGGCAGCGCGTGGAACACGCAGGAGGTCTTCGCTGGAGAGGCCACTTCCTCCTCCTGCCACTCTGGTTACGGAGGAAGGTCCGCGGCGGCCGAGGTCCGGAGAGAGCTAGAGGAAGGAAGCCGCTCTCTCCTTGTGTCCGGAGCCCGCTCCTCCCTGTTCTCTCTCTTCATCTACCCTCCCTCCCTCTCCTCCTCGCTTCCCGGCCTCTTCTAACTACTCTGTCCCTCCCTCTTTTCTTCTGACAAACCCTCACCCAGACCCCTATCACTTTAATGCTTCTCACCCCTTTCATCTTTTTACTTTCCCTCCCCCATCCGCCTCTTCTTTTCATCCCCTCATTCTTCCACCCACTTAGAAATAAGGAAGGGAGGAAGGAAACAAGCATTTATCATGTAGCAGACACTAGGCTCAACGCTTTAAAAATATTGTCTCGTTCACAACCCAAGGAGGGAGGTGCTGTCAGTCAAACATTTATTAAGCATCTGCTTTGTGCTAAGCCTTATGCCAAGTGTGGGATGGGGATGGGAAATATAAAAAAGAGGCTAAAGGAGCCTACAATTTAATGTTATTATCATTCCCAATTTACCACAGAGGAAATTGAGGCAGAGAGCAATAAAGGGACTTGCCTGGCTGCCACAAAAGGCCGCTTTTAAGGATTTGAACCGAGCTCTTGACTCCAACCCCACCTGCCTTGGCAGACATAAACACAAGTATTGGATGAGACAGATTACTTAAGTGATCGAGCAAATTTTCTAAAGGCCCCTATGAGAGAGGAGGGGAACAGCATAACACAAGCTGGTTAATGATGTGGAACAGGAGAAAAGGAACCTGTCCCTGTGATTTTGAGCAACAGTAGCTAAATCCTTCTTGAGGAAGACAGATGAGAGATGCTAGGTTTATATAAAGTGCTTTGAGAGAGAGAGAGACAGACAGACAGACAGGTAGATAGATTAGATGGGTAGATAGATAGATGGATGGATGGATAGATAGATAATGGATAGATTGGAAGTTTTATCCCTGGCTTCAGTTTCTTTTGGCCCCTGCTATTAGCTACTCTCAGACCCCAAACAGATCACTCCGGACACTTGGTGTCCAAGAGGTAGGTTTAATCAATCGATAAACATTTATTATGTACCTACTATATTCCAGGCCTTCAAAGGCATTGAGTACAGAGGTGTTGGGGACAGGGAACAATATGAAAGCTTTTGGCTGAGAGTGTGTGAAGAATGATGTGTAAGCTGCTAGGAAAGATACTCTCAAGCAAGATTGCAAGGGGCTGTAAAGGCCAACCAGAGCAGTTTATATTAGGGCATCACTAAAGGATCTTGAGCAGAGGAGTAGTATGTTTAGATTTAAGCTTTTAGGAATGCCATTTTGCTAGTTATATGGAGGATGAATCTTAGGGGGAAGTCAGATTTAGGTTGAAATAGGAAGCATAGTTTGAAGGCTATTGCAACATCTCAGTTAAGAGGAGCTGAAGCTTTGGACAATGGAAGGTGTGGTGGGAGTAGAGAAAAGAGGACAGGTAAAAGATATGTGGAGGAGATGGAACAGACAAAACTTGGCAAAGTCACATCCCCAATCACTCTGTGAAACTGCTCTCTGAGAAGTCAAATATGACATCTTAATCAACAAAGTCAGTGGCTTTTATTTAGTCCTCTCAAATTCAGTGCCCAAACTGCTCTTATCTTCCCAGGTAAACCTGATGACTTAACTTCTTGTGACTTAATGATTTCTGTGGCGTAGCCATTCAGTCTTTTTATGTTTAGAACTTCAGGACTATCTTTGTCTCCTTCCCATCCCTTAATTCACATACTGAATCATTGACTAGGACCTTTGGTTACTTCTTGGCCACATCTTTTATATCCATTTACTTTCTACTCACCCAACCTCATAGGCTTCAGTTTTCTCACTTGTAAAAGATTAAAGTTCCTCCCAGATCTGAGTGTTATATAATTCTTCATAGATTATAAAGTGTTGGCTTTCTATGTGATAAAACCATACCAGTTTATCAAGCTTCTTTTTAAAAGTCTTTATGGTGTAGTCACTAGATGTCACCATCCCACCATGTAAAAACCTAACTATTGCTGCAAAAAGTTGATACAGTTATCTCTTCCACACTGTGACTTTCCCCATTGTGATTTCCGTATATTGCAGAATATATCGACATAAGAAATTAAATGGGAATTTTTGGCAGTTTTGTGGAAGTTGCTGATGACACAGAGCCTATAGTTAAATACTTAACCCAAATTTTACAATAAGGTAAGGTAAATACCATATAAAAGAAATAATTCAGACTTCTCTGGTATGAAGGAAGGGTCAAAAAACTCTACACAGATTTTCCAGATTGATGTGGAAGGGACAACTGTACTAAGCTTAGTATTGAGGCTATCTTACTGACAATAATTGGAGGATGTGGAGTTTTATATATATGACATGATATACTTAGCATTCATGAGATTTTTTTTTAAGATGACAAGTTCCCAGGTAGCATTTAATTTCTTTTCTGTTTCAGTGGGAAGATGTAACTATATAGTCATAAGTATTGAAAGAGCTAAAAGAGACAAAGTATCCAACTCCTTTATTTTTGTTTTATCCTATTTTTATTGATATTTTTTGTTTTTTCATATCGCCCTTATTTCCAAATATATCCCTCTGCCTTCTCTTACACAGAAATCCATTTTCTTTAACAAAGATTTAAAAGAGAGAAAAGGAGCGGTGCAGCCAACATATCAATCCATTTCCCATTCCTTGTCTACCATCTAAGGTATGTACATTTTCTTCTACTATCTTCTCAGGGACTAAGATTGCTCATAATAATTATGAAATATTCACTGTTGGTTTCCTTCCCATTTATGTTGTCTTAGTCATTGTGCATATTGTATTTCTGGTTCTTATATCACTCTGCAGTGGTTCATCTTCCCATGCTTCTCAGAATTCATCATATTTGTCCTTTCTTACAGTGTTGTTGTTGAGTCATTTCAGACTCTTCATGAACTCATTTGGGGATTTCTTGGCAAAGATACTGGAGCGGTTTGCTAATATTACAGACGAGGAAATTGAGGCAAATAGCTTTAAGTGACTTGTCAAGGGTCACACAGTTAGTGTCTGAGGCCAAATTTGAACTCTAAGCTGAGTCTTCCTGACTCTAGGCCTAGGGTTCTATCCACTGGACCATCCTGCTGCCCCTTTCTAACAGTATAATAACATTCTATTTGATCAGTGTATCATAATTTGTTTAGTGATTCCCCAGCTAATGGATATCTTTTTCCAGATCTTTTGCTACCACAACAAATGCTGCTATGAATATTTTGTACTTGGGATCTTTCTTTTGGTTTTTCTTATCATTTAGGTATATGACTAGTAGTACAATCTCTGGGTCAAGGAGTATGGACATTTAGTCACCTTTAAAAAAGCATTCCAAATTGTTTTCTAGAATGATTAGAACAATTTATAGCTCTACCGACAGTGTTTTGGTGTACTTATTTTCATAGATCCTTCAACAATGACGATTTCTCTTTTGTCATCTTTGCCAATATGCTAGGTATGAGATAAAATCTCAGAGTTGTTTTGATTGGTGTTTCTCAATTTATTAGTGATTATGAGTAATCTTTCGTGTTGTTGTTAATAGCTTGCAAATTTTTTTGGAAACTATACACATCCTTTGGCCATTATTGAAAAATGGTTCTTGGTCTTATGCATCTGTGATAATTATCTACGTCCTAGAGAACAGATCTTTATCAGAGATTTAATATGACTTTCTTTTCTCCGACTGACACCTAACTTTCTTAACTTAGTTTTATTATAAATTTTGTTTGTGCAAAAGCTTTTCAATTTGATGTAATCAAAATTGTCTATATTTTCTCTTTTGTGATTTCCTTGATCTCATTTGGTTAAGAATTATCCCTCTAGCCCAACTGTGAAAGATAACTGGTTCTTTTACAATTTTTTATGTCAACTTTTACATTCCAAACATAATCCATTTGGAACTTATTGTGTGTGAAATTCAAGTTTGTCATCTGTTTCTTCTGTTCCTATTCCTTAGCATCCCAGGGCTGCTGGAGAAGGTCATAAAGTTTTTATGTTGACTGAGCCCACTATAAATTCTTGCTCACTGGCCTCAGTACTGCAGCTCTCTTTTTCATTTCTTTCTGACTCCTAACACATTCCCCATAGTAGCTGTTCTAAATGCCCTTTTCAGCCTCACACCCTCACTATCTATCCTCAGGTTCTTAACCTTTTTTTGTGCCATGGACCCCTTTGACAATCTGAAGCCTAAGGGCCCTTTCTCAGAATGTTTTAAAATGTATAAAATACATAGGATTACACAGGAAACCAATTTATTTTGAAATAGTTATTCAATTTTTTAAAAAGCATTTGAGCACTGTAAAATGGTGAGCAATTATCAAGTTCTATTTTGTGTCATAATTATTTGTATATACGTTTCCACAAAAATGAGAAAACCTCATAGATGGACTGCAGGAGGCAACTGCAGGAGTTGTATAGTTCAACATCAACCTATAAATGAACAGAAGTTGTCACTACAAACATTCCCTAAAAAGTAGTCATCCAGCCTTCACTTGAAGACCTGTAGTGAAGACCATCCCTCTTTTAGACAGCTCCAATCCTTAAGGAGTTTTTTTTTTCTCACATTGAACTTAAATCTGCTTCTCATAACTTCTGTTATTGTTCCTAGTTCTTTTCTTTGGGGCAAACCAAAACAAGTCTTCCTCTCCCCCCGCCCCCCCCCCCCATCTTCTCCTGTTAGATAATACACAAGAGGCACTGGAGGTTTGGACTCCAGCCTCTAACAGGTTCACTCTTGGTCTGGTCAGACAGAAAAACAGCTTCAAAGGGGTTAATAATAAGCTTTATTCTAGTCTAGTCTTCTCTAACACAGTGTTGCTGATAACAGAAGCACCACAAACACAGATTCTCCCTTCCCAAGCCTTGATGGGGGCTGATCAAGGCACACAGCATTCCAGCTCGTGTATTCAACCATAAAGGTTCCCCAACTCACTGACCCATGCCCATCTGTTCTACAGAGCAACAGACAAAGAAGGCATATTGCTAGCAATAGCCTCACAAGTTTATATCATCTCATCTCTGTATCTCACTGTGCAGTCACAGTGGATGTTTACGGTTTAAGCACACATGTTTATATTATTTATCATTATATAATGCTGCACAAGGGTGGTAGAGATATTTTGAACCATGAGCCTGGGAACTCATATCTAATACCTGGCAAACAGAGATCGTTATGGCCATGGATCCTGGGAAACTGAACTCTAAGAAAGAATACAAAAATCCACCTTACACACACTAAAATCCACCTTACTTACACTAAAATTCTCCTTACTGACATCTCCTCTTCAATCTAACCCATTCTAGTTTCTTCCAATAGCTAGCTAGATTTCTCATTCTGTCATGATTCTGGTCACCTTTTTCTGACGCACTGTATTTTGTTATTGTCCTTCTTGAAGTGGAGAGTTCAGAACCAAACAGAATATTCCAGACGTTGTGTGACCAGGGAAGAGTAGTTGGATCTGTCACCTCCCTCCTTCTGAACATGATGTCTCTCTTAATACACACTGTTATCATGACAGCTTTGTGCTGGCAAATTGCACTGTTGATTTATTGTTGAAGCTGCAGTCCACAAAAAGTCCCTAGATCCTTTTGATGAAAACTGTTGTCTAGTCTTGGCTCACATTGAATATTTGTACCGTTGATTAAAAAAATGTAAGACTTTTAATTTATTCTTCTTAAGTATATTTTATTTTATTATTATTTTCGTTCCATTTTAGCCTGTCAATGCCTTTGAACCTTGTGTCATCCAATGTGTTAGCTATTACTCCCATCTTTGCAATGACTTCACATTTAGTAAAAAGTCCATCCATCCAAATTGCTAATTAAAATGTTGAACAGAACTTGACCAAGGACAGATCCTTGGGTATTTTACCAAAAGCTCCTTCCAAATCAAATATTAACCCATTAATGATTATTCTGGGTCTGGTCATTTAACATACTTACAATCTACTTAACTGTGTAGCTCACATCTCTCTATCTCATCCACAAGGATGGGATAGCATGAGAGATTTTTTTCAAATGTTTTACTAAAATTCAAACATACTATGTTTGCATCATTCTTCTGATCTACCAGTGTAGTGTCCTATCTAATAAGAAAGTGGATTTATTCAGGTATAACCTGTTCTTAATTTTTAAAGTTTATTTTATTATTTTTTAAATGAATAAAAATTTATTTTCTTTTCCTCTAACCTCCTCTCCCTCCCTCCAGCCCAAGGAATAAAAGGAAAATAAAATCCTTGTAGCATAGTCAAGCAAAACTAATTCCTACATTGACCATGTCCAAAAATTCTAGTCTCAGGCTACATCCTGAGACTATCACCTCTCTTTGAGGAGGTTGGTAACGTATTTCATTGTGAACCCTCTGGAATCATGGTTGGTCATTGTCTCTATTAGAGTTCTTAAGTCTTTCAAAGTTGTTAGGGATGTTATTGTTGTCTTAATCCTGCTCACTTCATATTCGATTAGTTCATAAAAATCTAAGTTTCTCTGAAAGCATCCCCTTCATCATTTCTTATAGTAGCACAATAGTATTCCATTCCATTTATATAATATAATTTGTTCAGTCTTTTCCCCAATTGATCCCAAATAGTTTCCAGTTTTTTGCCACCAAAAAAAGAGCTGAATATTTTTGTACAAACAAGACATTTTCCTCTTTCTTTGATCTTCTGAGAGTATAGTTGACCTAGTAGTGGTATCAGTGGGTCAGAGGTTATACATAGTTTAGTAACTTTAGGGCATAGTTCCAAATTGCATTCCACAAAGGTTGGAGCAGTTCACGGCTCCACCAACAGCCCCTTCAACATTTTTCATTTTCCGCTTTTGTCCTCTGCCAGTCTTATGGGTATGAAGTGGAACCTTGGAATCGCTTTAATTTGCATTTCTCTAATTATTAGTGATTTGGATCATTAGTTATTTTATATGGCTATTGATAGTTTGGATTTCTTCTTCTGAAAACTGCCTATTAATGCCCTTTAACCATTTACAAATTGGAAAATGGATCTTATTCTTATCATTTGAATCAGTTCCATATATATTTTAGAAAAGAGACCTTCATCAGAGATTTTTTCCTTCAGTTACCTACTTCCTTTTAATTTTACCTGTATTGGGTTTTTTGCAGAAATTTTTTTTTATTTTATATAATTAAAATAATTTCCCCCCTGCTTTTTTTCTTCTTTTCCTTACCAACAGTCTAATCATGAGTTTTTACTTTCTTTCCTTTTAAACTCCTCTCTACTATCCACCCTCCATTGTTAGTTTGTTTTGGTTTTGACTAATCTTTGAAACCACTTTTCCTGTTATGTCCACTTCTCTCTTTTCCTCTTTCCCTATTGAGTGAAATCTATTTCTTCACTCAACCATGTATATACATATACATGCATATATATGATCTTTTGTGTACCCTGAGTAAGATAATCCTTCCCTTTCATCTCTCTTCTTCTCTCCAGTGAATACCTTTTCCCTTCCCTTTTCTTTCTTCTTTTAAGATCATGAAAACAAAACCACTCTCAAGCCCTCTGTCTCATTTGACTCCGTCTGTGACTCCTGATGATTGGGTCTCTGCAGGGATACTTGTATCAGACTCCCCTTTTAGGATATGATCATGTCATCCTTGTTTAGTGCCTTATGACTGCTGGCTAATATTTACTTTTTTGTATTTCTCTTAACTCCTGTGTTTGTATTTCAAAGTTTCTACTTAGCTCCTATCTTTTCATCAGAAATGCTTAGAAATCCTCGGTTTCACTAAAGGACCATTTTTCTTCTGTGGGATTTAACTTAGTTTTACTGGGTAAATTAATCTTGGTTATAAGCCAATGTTGTCCTTTGGAATATTGTATTCCAAGCTCTTTACTTCTTCACTGTCATGATCACTAAGTCTTATGTGAAACTGACTGGGGTTCTTGGTACATGAAGTCTTTCTTCCTGCTTGCTTGGAGTATTTTTTCTATAATGTAATATGTACCTAATCTATTCTCCTGACCTACCACCACTCTATTTCTTAGCCAGTATTAGATTGTTTTGATAATTACTGCTTTATAATAAAATTCGAGATCTGTTATAGATAGACCAGTTTCCTTCACATTTTTTTTCATTGATTCCTGTGATATCCTTGAACTTTTGTTCCTCCAGATCAATTTTATTATTTTTTCTAGCTCTATAAAATACTTTTGATAGTTTGATCAGTATAGCACTGAATAAATAGCTTAATTTAGGCAGAACTGTTATTTTATTACATTGGTTCAGCCTACCTATGAGCAATTGATATTTTTCCAATTGTTTAGATCTGACTTTATTTGTGTGAAAAGTGCTTTTTAGTTGTGTTCATATAGTTCCTAGGTTTGTCTTGGCAGGTAGAATCCCAAGTATTTCCTATTGTCTACAGCTATTTTAAATGGAATTTCTCTTTCTATCTCTTGCTGCTGGACTTTGTTTGTAATATATAGAAATACTGATGATACATTTGGGTTTATTTTGTATCCTGCAACTTTGCTAAAGTTGTTAATTATTTCAGGTAAATTTTTTTAGTTGATTCTCTAAATATAACATTATATCATCTGCAAAGAGTGATAGTTTTGTTTCCTCATTGCCTATTCTAATTCCTTCAATTTCTTTTTCTTCTCTTATTGCTAGAGCTAACATTTCAAGTTCAATATTGAATAGTAGAGGTAGTAATGAGCATTCTTGCTTCATCCCTGATTGTATTGGGAAGGCTTCTAGCTTATCCTCATTACAGATAATGCTTGCTGATGGTTTTAGATAAATATTATTTATCATTTTAAGGGAAGCTCCATTTATTCCTATGCTCTCTAGTGTTTTTAATAGGAATGGGTGTTGTATTTTGTCAAAGGCTCTTTTTTTGCATCTATTGAGATAATCATGTGATTTCTGTAGGTTTTGTTATTCATATGGTCATTTATACTGATAGCTTTCCTAATATTGAACTAGCCCTGAATTCCTGGTGTAAATCCCACCTAGTCATTTTTTAGTTGCATGCCCAATTTATTGATGTTTTTTTCTCTTTTTTATTGATCTAAGCAATTAGAGATATAAATGTTCCCCTAAGTACTGCTTAGGCTGTATCCCATTCATTCTAATTTTTGAATCAGGTGAGATTTTGTACTTCTTTTGCTAGGCTGTCAATTCTCTTTCCAAGTCTTTCCTCCATTGCTCTTATTTCTTTTCCAGTTCTTTTCTCCATTACTCTTATTTTATCTCTAAGATAATTTTTAACTTTTCAAACTCTGGCTTCATTTCTTCTAGGAATTCTAGTTGAATTTATGTCCAGGCTGTGTTTTTCTTTGAGGCTTTGGTTTAGATACTTTAGAGTCATTCTCTCTTGTTTGTGTCATGGGTATCCTTGTCACCAAGATAGCTCCTTAAAATAATGTTTACTCATTATTTCAATTTTAATACCTAAATTTGGACTCTTTGTACGTAATTATGGAAGGAATGTTTGGGCCTTGTATGGTACTAGGGTGTATCCTCTTGGGTCCCACTACTGATATCTTGGGGTATTGAGTGCTGCATTCTTTAAGGATCTCAGAAGCCACTTAGGCTTAGGACCTGAAAGTATTCAGTGAGCCCATAATGGTTTGATCCATTCCTAAGTCTGACTCCTGCTCTCCTTATCTGAGCTTTGCAAATTCCTGACTTGGGTTTGGGTCTGGCAATGCTGCTATGGGCATGCCACTGTTCGGAGCTCTAGCAGACTACTGCTGGCTCCAGAAGCCATCAGCTAACTGGAAAGTTCTATAGGTTCAGAGCAATAGAACTTCAGTCTCTTTCTTGATCTGAGCTCCCTGACTGAGTTATTACTCTAAAGGTTTCAAACTTGGATTGGGAATCAGTTCTAAAAATGCTGGTTGACTTGACTTGAGTGTGAAGGCATGGCTCAGTGGGAACATAAAGTATATGTGGTAAGACTTGGTTAAGTTATTGTAGTAGGCCAAAAAGATGGTAATGAGGGGCTATAGTAGGGTGGTGGCAGTGGAGATTGAGAACAGGATAGAGTCAAATATTTCTCACATAGAATCACTGAGACTTGGCAATTTGTTGATGTTAACTTTGATTCTTCTCTTTTCTCCACATTCAACGTTTCAAACATGGGTATTTGGGTGAATAATGGTAATACTGGCAGGTGAGAAGGTGGCCCCTGAACTTATTTTCTTGAATTGCTCTATTTTTCAGAGATGAAGTCTCCCTGAACTAACAAAACAGTAATCTTTTGCAAATGAACTCTATTAAACTCTGAGGTCCCTTGAAGCTGAGTCAGCTAAAAGTCTGGTTCCATCGAGCTTAATTCATTCATTAAACCATTTATGCAGCTGGGACTTTTCGGATATGTAAGACCACACTACCTTCTTGGTCTAACAGGTTCCCCATCTCTGATAGCAGTTCCCAGGAGGGGCCCCAGACATGCTTCGATTTTCTCATGACTCATCTCTAAAGGAATTTCCCTCCTCTCCCCTCCTTGTCCTCTTGCAACTTCCCATTCTTCTGCAACATAAAAAACCCAAGGTTCTGCCTATATTGAGATTTCCTTTGTACTTGGTATAAGGAGTTCCCACATACATGTGCCTTTCTCTTTTAATAAATCAAACCACTACTTATGTCTTGCGGAGTTGTGATTTTAGGTTAACAGAAGAATAAAGAAACCAGTGTAGTATAGTAGAAACAACACTGAACTTGGAATCAGACCACTTACTTACCTGTCTTTGAGCCAGGGCTCTGATGATTATTAGCTGCATGACTTCAAGCCCCCTTGCATATTTGAGCTTTATTAGCTCACAGGGTTGCTCAGAGAAAAGTCTCTTATAAACCTTTACAACCATAACAAGAAATTATTTCACCTGGGATTTGGGCTTCCTGGTACAGGGGTGGGGGTAGGGTGCATTATTGGCACAAATGATTATTGGAGTAGGGAGAGAAGTCATCTACATAGAGGAGAGTTCCAAGGGAGGGAAGAGTGAACTTGCACTGCTTTAGTGCCAATAATCTAGACTCTTTTGAGAGAGTAGGCTCCATATATAAGAGGATTGTCCTAGCAATTGTCTAGGGGTGGGGGTGAGGTGGGGTGGACCTGAACAATGGAGCAGGATTATAATAGTGCAAGGGAAGCACTAGGGAAACTAGCAGGCTTGCACTGTGTGGCAGAAGATCACAGAGTTGTCTTCTGGTGGTATGGGTGCAACCAGAAGTTGTCTCAATGTTGATATTCTTCTGACCGTGGCCTCATGGCTTTATCTTAATTAGAGCTCTATAAATCTTTATGCTATGTATTAATGTGAGCAGTTAGTAAGTCAGAAGAAGCAAGTTTTAAAAGGAAGAAACAAAGTTCAGTTTTGGACATGATGAATTTGAGGTTTTGGATGGAAATATCCAGTAGACAGTTGAAAATGTCAAATCAGGACTTTGGGAGAAGGCTCACACAGATATAGAAGTCCTTTTAGTTGGTACAATTGCTTTTGTTTTAAGATAAAATATCTGATATTTCTACATATTTTGTGTGCAATGACAAAGATGTAATTGTACATTGTGAAATATTGCTTACAAAAACCTCTTCCCTACTAATATCCTCAACATGATGCCCTTGATGCATATAGTTTACAACCATAACAAGAAATTATTTCACCTGGGATTTGGGCTAAGGAATTTCCCTCCTCTCCCCTCCTTCTCTTCTTGAAACTTCACATTCTTATGGTAACATAAAAAACCCATGGCTCTGCCTGTATTGTGATTTCTTTTGTACTGGTATATGGAGTTCCCACATACATGTGCCTTTCTCTTTTAATAAATCAAGTTACTACTTATCTTGTGGAGTTGTGATCTTTGGTTAACAAAATATAGTTTAATATGGTTAGGTCTTACTACTCTAAGCTTTTGTGATACTGTATTTTTTAAATGAATGAAAAAAAATTTATTAAGTACTTAATATGTGTCATACAAGATGCTGTCTTTGGAGATAACAATACATAAAGCAAAAATGGTCCCTGACTTCAAAGAACTTACATTTTAATGAGGGAGACTGGATACAAACAGAAGTGGTAGTCAGTGAGTGTACTTTGATACTGAAAGTTATAGGGTTGGTGAAGAGGCTTAGGGGAATATATTGACATATATCCCCCACCCAGGAGTAATGGCAGAGTTGATTTGGTCATTGTTCAAGGTTCCTGAATGGAAAGGTAAGAAATGCCCACCTAGACTGAGGGCAAGGCAGTGGCTGTTGGTGAGGCTATGGGAGAGAGGGCCAGAGTTGGGATAGGAAGCTAATTCAATGAGGGGTGATTGTGTTCAGCCATAAGAAAAAGATATTTATATAAATATGCCTCAAAAATTGAGAATTGATTTGGTTTTCTAAGACATTGAAAGTCAAATAAAGATTTTTTGATTGGGCCAGCTCACTGTAAGAGAGAATATCATTATAAAATTCTTCCGACTAGAATAACTCTTCCTTCAGATGGTGAATTTACTATTAATCCAATGCACTGATTGTGATCAATTAACACCACTGCACAAATGAAGTCACTGTTGCCAATAGCGGTAGGTATTGTTAATTTGTTTAGGGGAGTGGGATAGGAAGAGAAAATTAAAGGTGTTTACCATCATTTTCAGGTGGTATTTATTCCAGCATAAATGTTCATAATGAGCATTCTATATTCTATGTTCTGTATTCCATAAGTAAGATGTTCGTGAAAGTGCTCTGAAAAGAGTATCCCACTCTATACAAATGTTTGTCATTGTCAGTGCTTTTTCCCAGTCTGGTTTGTGTAAGTCTTGAGAGAGGCTGATAATCACTCACTCAGTGCCATACAGAGAGAAGCCATGACTTAAAAGGAGACCTTGAGACCTGTAATCAATTCAGGAAGTTTTCATAAAAGGATCATCTGCCCTTCTCAAAAGGTAAGCTATTCTTATGAGATGTCTAGAAGTAGTATGTGTTTTTCAGATTGAAGAAACTGGGGTTGATGTAAAAAATGGGAAATGGATAGAGGAAAGACATCAAAGCTGATTACAATAGTTTCTTACAGAATTTTAACCAATTTCACTCAATTGCTGTTAGAAGGGTAAAAGAACTCTTAATCAGCAGGTACTTGATGTCATGCAGAGAGATGGCACCCAGCAGTAGCACTGGTTTAGATTATAATAGCAACTCATTTGTAAAATTTAACATGGGAAAATAAAATAAAATCTTCCAAAAGACAGATGGTGGAAAATTATAGACAGTATCACCTTTACCACAGTAAAATAGCAAGATGCAATGAAGGAAACAAAGAGTTTAAAAGCTCAGCAAGATTTACAACTAAGCAGAATCATCCTGAGGGCGTTAAGGATAACACTGAAAAGAGGTCAGTAAGAGGTGAAAGATGAAAAAGATCTGCAAAGATTTTTATAGCAAACTCTTTTCACCATGGAGAACAGTAGAGCCACCATAGTTGGTCTCTAACATCACATTCTTGGATTATAGAGGAAGTATAAATAGTACTGGGAAAAAAACAAGAAAGGAAACTGGATGAAACCAAGTGCACACAAAGAAGATCCATGATGGAATCACTGCAGTTTTAGAGTGGTAAGTTTGTTTATCAGTATATCTTAAGAATGGAAGCTATGAAAGGTGTGGAAAACATTTTGGATCTTATTACTACCAAGAAAAGTCAACTGAGAGATCACTAATAAATACCAACTCACCTATGTAAACTTTTATTTTCCTATCTATGTAAGTTTTTATGAGAATAAGCATATACATCAAGGGCATCATGTTGAGGATAGTAGGGAACAGGTTTTTGTAAGCAATATTTCACACTGTATGTTACATCTTTGTCATTGTACACAAAAAAGGTAGAAAAAACCGAATACCACTGTGCTGATTGCTGACTAGATAAAACCTTCTGATTTGGTAAAAGAGATGTTGCCTTTAGAGGCTCTCCAGCAGTAAGATGATCCCCATGAAATATGTGAAAATCATGTTAGTTTCTGTAACAACATAGATAACCTTGTTAGATGCTCACCTCATCATTAATACGATGAAAATCACACAACAGGGAGACACATGCTTTCAATCACTTTCATAGAGGATATTTAGCACAGCAGCCAGATTAAAGAGGGATTCCTCGAAGGTGATGAAATCCTTGAGATGCTGCTGTTTTCAACATTGCACTGACGAGCCACACAAATGAGATCCACAAACATTTAAAAGCATGGCTCCTTAGCACTTTGTGTGTCATGGACTCTTTTGTCAGTCTGGTGAATTCAGCCTATGAACCCATCTAAAAATAATGTTTTTAAATAATTGAAGGGAATGCTAAATTTGAATCATGAGGCAGTGAAAATAAAGATGCAATTTTCCCATCCAAGTTCACAGACTCCCTAAAATCTATTCAATTCTGTCTTGGAGTTTATAGACCTCAGGTTAAGAACTCCTGCTCTACAGAGTTTGGTATTAATATTCACATAGGAAAAACCAAATAGATAAAGAATGCCTGTGGTCAGGTGATGGTATGAAAATGAATGGACGATCTACAACGCTCATCTACCCATATCTTGTGCAGATAGTGCAAACAGACAAGTAAGGCCCAGAACTGAACAGGAGAAAGAGAATGGACTGGATTATTTTGGAGAAATTACAAAGTTTTATGGTGACCTCCAAGCTCCTCCCTAATATTAATGCATATCTTTTTAATACCAGCATTCTTACAATGTTGTTGTTTTACTGAGTCATGGAACATTAAAATTTCCAGAGAAATGAACTTAAGAATTGGTAAAAGGGCAAAGGAAATGCTCATGGTGATATGTGATAAGCTAGGAATTCTGAAGAAGTGGGGTAAAGGAAGTTATCAATGTAATGCATGAGAGAAAGAAAGAAGCTAAGCTGGTCGTGTTAAAATGGAGGCTAACCGATTGTCTAGCACACATGCCAAGGACATCCTCACAGGGTTAGGAGATGAAATGGACTCACAGAACTTAGCAGACTATCTGTGGTCACTTTATGGACCTAGACAAGTGTCATACAGAATAGGCAGGCAAGATTGTGGCCTGTAAGGTTGGAAGGAATACCTGCACATTGGGTCAGAAATTCAACGAGTATTGAAGATTTGGGTAACCATGTTAATCAAAAGATATGTTGGTTAGGGATTGAGACCTAGTTCCAAAATAGATTGTAAAACTGCAGTTATTAGGTATCCTTTAAGTACAAACAACGGTATAACCTTTTAGGATAATTTCCAAAGATAGTAATCAATTGGCTTTTACCAGTACAATGCACCTCTTTGTCAGGAAGAAAAATGAAGATACTGTAAATATAGCTAATGTCCAATTGATTTTTAGTTTCATGAAAAGAATATCTTCTATATCTATCATCTCTAACTCTAAAAAAATGCTGCCTTTCAAATGTTGTGGATAGCATTGAAGATGTTGTGGATGGCATAAAAGATCATGGAGAAAAGCACTAAAGTGATGAAGGTAAAAGAACACTGAGGATAAAAACACATGAAACATCATTATTTGAATCAAAAGAAAAAAACTTTTATAGCATTTTCAAATGGTAATTTTATTCAATGACTTTTTAGCATATGCTTGTATATATATTTTTCTAACAACGAGATCAGTGTTGTGGAAAGAATAGTGGAAGTCAGATGACCCGATTGTTGTTGTTCAGTCATTTCGGCTGTGGCCTACTCTTCATGAGCCCACTTAGGGTTTTCTTGGCAGAGATACTGGAGTGGTTTGCCATTCTTTCTCCAGCTCATTTGACAGATGAGGAAACTGAGGCAAACAGAGTTAAGTGCCTCGCCCAGGGTCACACAGCTAGTAAGTGTCTGAGACCAGATTTGAACTCAAGAAGATGAGTCTCCCTGATTCCTGGCCTGGTGTTCTATCCAGTGTACCACTTAGTTGGCCAAGAGGGCCCAGTAGCTTTGGACAAATCATTTCCCCTTTCTAGGCTTCAGTGTCCTCACCTAAAAAATGGGAGAGGGACTAAGTGACTCTCATGGTCCCTTCCCGTCTAAATCCTACGATCTCGTTTTCGGGATGTGGATTATATTTAGGGGCAACCTATGTTTGTATCGGTAAGGACCTGCCTGGGAGTCAGGGAGACTAGAGTTGAAGTCCTTCCTCTGCTATACACTAGCCTTGTGACCCTCTCATTTAATCTTTATGTATGAGGCTGCTCCCTAAGACTACGAGATGCAGAGTGGTTGCTATTCTGCATTAGGAGAGAGAGTGGCCTCACCAAGAATACTGTGCAACAATGGAATTGCTGTCCTGGACCAAGAATATAAAAAAATGCTATCATTGTTCCTGTCCCATAGCTATAATTTACCTTAATCAGTCATCCAAATATTTATGGAACTAACTTTAAATGAAGAAGATATGTCCTAGTGATGCACTTGTGTGAGAGATTATCACAAGTAGATATAATTAAGAAAACATTCTAGGACATCAGAAAATGGGGTGTTTGGTATAAAAATGCTTTCTAAAAAGACAGGCCCACTTAGAGAATGAGTAAGTCCAGTCTCCAGGAAGATTCTCTGTGATGCAGCACTGACTCCTAGTTCTTTGAATATTGTTGGGTTGGGTTTCTTTCTTTTTGGGGTAGCATGGGGGAGGGGGTGATGGAGGGATATGGTTTGTTTGAGAAAGGAAAAGGGTTTCTTGGGCAGATTCTTTGGGGATTTTGAGGAGAGTAATCTCCTGGACAGCTGGAGAGAGAAATCAAGTTCCTAATTGGAGGTGGATTCAAGTTCCACTGAGTACCTACTCTCCTCCACAGTTCTTTTTTGCTCACCTTGAAACCTGGAACTGTTTCCTCAGCCTGCCTTGTCTCGAACAATGTTCAGTGTGCTGAGCAGGTATTCCAGGCAGAGAGACAAGTATTTTGTCTCAAGTTACATTGACCAGCTCAAACAAGCTATTAAAACAAGTCTTGTGGTTACAGAGATGCTCTGGCTCTCATGGATAGTGGAGAGGCTTCTCAAGATGTTAAGCCAGCAAGGAAAAAAGAAAATCTATGTCTTTGCACAACTGAGATTGAAGGTGATTGCTCAGGGAATGCTTTAGTTCCTTATGAAGCCAGGTAACCAATAAAGCTGAGAAGCAGATAATTGGTGATACTGGTGATTCCTCCCCCAGTCTCTGAGCTTTACTTAAGTCAAGCAAATTCAGATAGAAGGAAGTGATAGCCTTCTTCATAGCAATGGTCTCAAAAGTAGGGGGCTGTGGAACAAGTTCAAGTGGTACATCTGTGGCTTGATTGCAAGGATTATATGATCTGTAAATCCTTTTTTCTTTCCCCCCTCCCCACTATGACCAATTGTGGGACTGTTTCCAATACTCCCTCCCACCACTGGCTTTCTGTGTGGTTGTCCTGAGTGTGTGTCCCTTGGGGCAGTTCTAACCCAGTCAAACCTAGGCACCTGCAGCAGCTGTACAGACAGAATATGTGCCCTCCTCCCCCGATACCCCCAACGGCCCCAGCATCTTTGTTTCCCTTCACTGCTTCCTCAGGTATCCCTTAGCAGTTAGAATCTGTGATCTGATGCAAATGGCTAGTGAGTAACCTCTGTCCCCATTCCTCGACCCTGCAAATCAGACTAGGTCACTCAGCAAACCACTTAGCAAACTTCAATGGCACCCTAATGACCTTAGGATCAAATATTTTCATCTTTATAATTTTTTTAAAATTTCTCTTTTTGTAATTTTTATAATATTATATATTATATAAATATGTAACATTTATATAATATATAATTATTACATTTCATATAATATAATATACAAATACATAATATTTATAGTTTTATGATCAAGTTTATATAAGTGATATTTTTGTTATTTTTATAACATGCATAATCATTAGTACAGCAGTGCATGGATAAAATTTACAAATAAGTAAGTATACATATAGAATAGCTAGGTGGCACAGTGGATAGTGCCCTGGGCCTGGAGTTAGGAAAACTTTAGTTCGAATCCAGCCTTGGACACTTACTAGCTGTTTGACCCTGGGCAAGTCGTTTAACCCTCTTACCTCAGCTTCCTCATCTGTAAAATATGCTGGAGAAGGGAATGTCAAACCACTAGTATCTTTGCCAAGAAAACCCAATGAGGTCACAAAGAGTCAGATATGACAAATGACTGAGCAACCAAAAAAAATCATATGTTGGGATGCATGCTCAAGACATTTTTTATTGCTGGGGTGTATGATCAAAATAGATTTAAAGAACACTGCTCTACAGAAACATTTGCGGAACTGCCCAGACCAAGGGCCTATATAGGTCTACAGCAGGCAGAAGCACTCACTTCTCACTGATTTATGGGATTCGGTAGTATTTCAGGAGGACATATCTTCTTGGCCTCCTATCTTACTTCAGAGCTCTTGGTAGAGCAGAGATTCTGACTCAGGATATTGTTTATCTGAGTCTATGGGTCACCAGAAAGAGCTGCAGAGTTGGCCTTGTCGGGTTGATTGATAGGGACAAAGTCACTGATATGAACCGATCAAAGATCTTGTGTCTTAGTGTGGTTCTGGAGTGCCTTCTGTTGCTACTTTATCGATAAAGTATCTAGGGAAAAGCCAGCTATGAACTACAACATTAGGACCAGGCAGGTAGATGAGCAAGCTGAACGTACATCAAGGGATCAGGAGAGCCTCAGAAGCCAGATGTCGGACAGCCAACAAGGAACCTCCCACACGGCTGAGACCTGTCTGAGGTCAAGTAGCTTTCAGAGCAGTTCTTAAGCTCCTTATTTGCTGCTAATACCTGTTTCTGTTGTTCTTGTTGTTGTTTTTTGGCAGGGCAATTGGGGTTAAGTGACTTGCCCAAGGTCACACAGCTAGTACATGTGTCAAGTGTCTGAGGCCGCATTTGAACTCAGGTCCTCCTGACTCCAGGGCTGGTGCTCTATTCACTGCGCCACCTAGCTGCCCCCACTAATACCTGTTATACACAGTCCTGGTAATCCCTTTTTCTTTCCAGGATTACTGATCCCTCTTGTCTATTTTGATCCTACCTTGTCCGTGTAATACTTGCTGATTGCCTGGTTCCTAAATTTCTGCCAAGATCTGTAAGCTTCTGTTTCCTCATATGTTAAGCAAGGGTGTTGGATTTAGAAGTGCCTTCCAGCTCTAAATCTGCAATCCTAGGAGTTTCTGCTTGTCTGACACCAAGATTCTCTGCTTACTTGTACCTAGGCAATTCACCAGCTTGGGAACCCAAACCTAGGTCTGATTTGTGGCTTTTCCTGACCTTGCATCTTGTGTGCGCCCTACTTCAGACTGACTCCTTGGCACTGACTTGCCATACCTTTCCCAGGCAGGGCTACACCTCCTTATACATGCAGCCTTCTATGACATATATACCCTGGCGTGACAATGAGCAGCAATTTTGATGCCACACCCAGTTCAGTGAAATGAAACTCTTGTAAATGAGTTCTACATCTAGACGGATGGATCTTAGTTCCTCCTACGAAATTCTTTCTACTACAGCAGATAGATTCAGCCAACTGTAATTTATTAGGTGAGATGCTATGCAATAACTGAACTTTTGTTGAAAAATCTTCAAATTAAAATCCAACTAATGATTATTAACTACCATGTACAAGGCATTGTACTGGAAGCTGGGAATACAACACAATAGAAAAACAAAATGATCCGGTCCTTCCAGGAACAATGTGATGTCCCTAGATCAGCATAACATAAAGTACAGAGTAATTGGGGGGATGGAGGGAAGAGAGCCCCAAATCCCAGCATATTTGCTGATGGAGAGAACAAATTCAGCAGAAGATGATGAGGGCCGCGCAAAAGAGGTGACCCCTAGGCCAAGCCTTGAAGAAAGATAAAGATTCTGAAAGCTAGAGTTGAGAAAGTTCATTCCAACTGTGGGACATGGTCTGCCTGAATACAAGGAGGCCCAAGGATAAACTGTTGAGTTGGAGACCAGTGAATAGTCCATTTTTTCTGAAATGGAATGCATGAAGAGAAGTCATATGAAATAAGCCTAGAAAGGTAGGCTGAAGCCAAATTGTGGAAGGCCTCAAATGTCAGGCTCAGAAGTTTATATTGTGACATTTAAAAAGTTCAAGAGATGTAGTTTCTGGGTAATTAATAATTTTATTAATAATGCTAGCATGTTATTAATAAAAGAGGTCAGTGGCACTCTCAAACACCAAAGACCCCTCATGGTAGTGGGCTCACAGTTTATATGCCATCCACTCTAATTGGTTAACAACCAATGAGAAAATGAACATTATAACGAGATGTGGGCTCATTCTAATGAGTGTCTTTGGGGGTATGTGGCTTGATCACCCAAGTCTTGGTCAAAGAGACTTATCAATATACATATCAAAGAGGGAATCCGCTTCTACCCCAAACCTGCCTGGCCAAACACAATAAACAGGAATTCACCAGTTCTCTCAGCCTAGTTCAGTAAGTTTTTCCCAAGATTTTCTATAATGGTTGTTTTCAGAATAAGGATGTGGAAAATCCTTTAATCCTAATTCAATAATTGGTTTTTAATATGAGAAAGAAATGATAATTTCCCTCAATTTTTTTAGAGGTAGTAGGGAAGTGGAAACCTTCCATTGAAGGTTTGTGAGCCGAGGAGTGATCTAGTGACTTAGCAATATTATTTTAGTAGCCATGCAAGGAAAGGTGATTTGGAGAGGGAAGAATAAGACCAAATAGGATCCTATTGCAACAGTCTAAGCAGGAGATGATGAGTCCTGAGCTAGGGTGGTGGCCATGTAATGGAAAGAAGGGGACAGACAGGAGAGATACTGTGGAGGTAGAATCAACAGGACTTAGCAACCAGATATGGTGATGGATTGACAGGGAAGGAAAAGTCAAGGAAAGACGAATCTCAAGTTTTAACCCTGGGCGACTTGGAGTAGAAGTCAGAAAGTTTCAGGGAGGAGCAGGTTTGGGGTAGGGGTAGGGAAAGGTAATGAGTTCAGTTTTTTAGACATATGATGATGTTGCAACAATTTGGCTAGCAACTGTTGTGGGGGTGAAAGACCAACACAAGCCCAACAACAAGGACACTGCCAGCAGAGGTTCTTTTGATCTGTTTTACTAAGGAAAGCAGCGTTAACGGGTTAACAGTCTTATTTCAATCCAACATGCAAATATCATTCACTTAGTTCAGGGGAAAAAGCCAGCACCCGGAACTTCAGAGCAAATACAAACAAATTACAAACATACATTATAAATACAATTCATAGTTACCAAGAAACCAACATCTGAGTTCAGGAGCCTGGGAGCTCATAACAACGGCTGGCCCAGAGTCACGTGCCACTCCTCCTGTGGCTCAGAGCCCCAAGCAAATAGCTCTGTTCTCTCTTTTTATATACTCTTTAGACATCATCAGATGTCATCTGAGCGACCAGAACTTAGGCTCCTACTATTGGCTCTGGTCTTGGCAACTCCCCTTGGGACCCTGAGGGCTTCACGCCCACATAGGCTTAGCACCTGGTAGTTAGGGGTTTGGGCCTGGGGCTTTGCACCTAGTAAGGCTTAATCAAGGACAATTAATTTAGCATTCTAAAACAGTAAAAAAAAAAGTCCCAACTATTAATTGATATTACAGTTGAATGACCAAATTTTTGGTTATGTTGAATTGGAGGTGTTATTGTTAGGATATGTAGGTAGAAGATATCTAGCAGACAGATAGAAATGCAGGAATGGAATTCAAGTGAGAGATTCTGTCAGTCAACAAACATTTATTAAGATTTGAGTTGGAGGGAACTGATATGCAAATTCTAGTACAAATTGAAGTATACTTTTTAACTTTATTTTTCTTGTTTTAAGTGTGTTTTCTTTTGCAACATGGCCAATATGGAAATATGTTTTACATGATTCTACACGTATAATTGATATCATATTGCTTGCCTTCCCAAGGAGTGGAGGAAGGGTAGGAGCGAGGGAGAGAATTTGGAACTCAAAATTTTAAAAAATGAGTGTCAAAAAAGTTTTACATGTCATTGGGAAATATTTAATGAAATACAAATATATTAGAAAAAAAGATTAGAGTTGAACATATATATATATTATATACATATAATATATATATACCTGCATAGAGATCTTATATCTATATATCCATTGTATTTTAGAAAGAGAGTCTGAACAGAGCCTTGAGGGATACCTACTAAGTGTTGCTAGAAGACAGATGAAGAATTGGCAGAAGAAACTGAGGAGTAGTCTGACAGGCAAAAACAAATGAAAATTGTTGCTTATTTTTGCAATGTGAAGAGAGAAACCATAAGAGCCAAATTATTTAGAGTTAAGAGGTGTCCTACGTCCTTCTAGTTGAACCTCATCTTTCTCTAGGTGAGGAAAGTGAGTCCAGGAAAGGGTGAATGACTTGTTTAAAATCATAAAGGGTGAAAGTGGCAGACCCAGAATTTGAACCTAGGCTCATGACCCCAAACCTAGCATTCTCCTAGTGATTAAAAAGAAACATCTGAGGACAAGAGTCCCATCTGGCTTGATTGCTGAGTATGTGTTCTAGTTCCTTTTTCAGTTTTCTTTTCCTTTTAAATCCTTCCTAGCAAACACATCATGGAAGTGAAAAATGAAGACCCCCAAGCATTTACTCAGGTAAGGTTGGTCATGTCTTACAAAACTATTTCAATCATCAGACAGAAGGTTCATTCATATTTTTCTAGAAAATTTCATATAAAGTGTAAACACTAATCAAATTTTTTAGTGGTTGGTTATTCGAGTATGAGAAATGCTTTGGGGGAATGAGCAGAGGTTGGTTATGGGCATATAGAGATGCTTAAAGAGGGAGGGTGGAACAAAGTGATTACAGGATCAAAATAGGTTTAGGTAAAAGCTAAAGAGGTGGTGTTTGTGAGGGCTAGACCCATTGGCTTAGAGATGAGCGAGTAGTGTAGGTGGAACAAAGCTGAGAATCTCATCACTTGGTGGCCAGCCCTCTGATGATGACCCTCTCTAACCTTACCAAGACAATGACATCTAGACCATGTGTCCATAGATTGTACTCAAACGCTTTTATCACTTTTTGGGCCTTCTAGAGTTTCACCTGCCACACAACCCAGGGCATGAGATCTCAGTGCCCCCTAAATAATGTCTTTAGAATGTAAGCTTTCCCAAGATATATGTAAGGTCCTTCAGAATAGGTGCAGTTTCATCTTTATCTCTGTATCCCCAGCATCTCAAACAATGCCTGGCATAGTAGAGGTACTTGGTAAATATTTATTAAATTGAAAAGGAGTGAAAGGACTTGGGTTCAAATCCAAGCTCTGTCGCCCTACTATGTGACCCTACGTGTCCCCTTGATCTAACCTCTCAGAGTCTCCCTTTCTTCCTCTTTAAAATGAAGTGCTTGGACTATAATCTCTAAGGTCCTTTGTTAGCTCTTAATTACATAATGGTATAAGAATAGCTAGCCTTAGAAGGAAGTTCAAAATGAGACACAGACCAACAGAGGGTTTTGTTACTGATGTATTAATTAAATGTACATTTATATTCTCTTACAAAAGTTGTTGTGTTGTGTTGTATGTGGTTTGTCCTTCTTTCTCAAAGAGGACGATGACCCCAGGAAGGTGATGCCATGACTTGCAAGTGAAGTGGATTTAAGTGAGGGAGGGCTGTGCAAAAATCACCAGCCTCACTTTCTTTTCCTGAACATTAAAGAAGTTCATAATTGCATATTCAGTCTTTTTCTCTTCTTTGCATATTGAAATGCCCATGTTTGTTGATGTTTATTTCCATAATTTAAAAGAAAACTAAAAATTTTAAAAATAGGGTAGTTAACTTTCCCCAGAAGAGATGTGAAAATGCACTTCCCTCTTTTTTTTTTTTTTTTGCAAAGGTGGAGACTCTAGATGTGGGACACTGTGTGTAATATCAGATTTTTGGAAGTGTTGGTCAGTTTTGCTGAACTGGTTTTCTCCTTCATTTTTATTCTTTGTTATGGCTCTCTGAGACTGGGAGGGGGGACAGTACATTAGGGAACGTAAGGGAATGTAAAAACTAAAGATATCAATAAAAAAAATTTTTTTTAAAAGAATAGCTATTCTAGTGAGGAAAATACCACTAATTTGGGAAGGGGTTCCTTCCACATTCATTAAAAATCTGAAATACACAATATTTAAAATGGGGCAGCAAGGTGGTACAGCGGATTGCGGAGGAACATCCAAGTTCAAATCTAGCCTTAGATACTTACTAGCTAAGTGACCCTAGGCAAGTCACTTAACCCCTATTTGCCTCAGTTCCTCATCTGTAAAATGGGGATGCACTGGAACAGGAAATGGCAAACTATTCCAGCATCTTTGCCAAGCAAACCCCATGGACTATGATCATGGAGTCACAAAGAATGAGACATGACTGAAGGACCAAACAACAAACAACAACAATATTTTAAAAGTCATAAAATTTTATTACTTAGCATTTGCTTTATCATGCTAAGTAGTGCATTTAGCAGATTAAGTATATTTTAAATTCAGCCCCAGCTAGCTGAATTTAATAAATAAATATAAATTAAAAGCATTTATTAGCATATCATTAAGTACACTGATTCGATTCAACTGATATAGGTGACACGCTAATCAAATATGTAGATAACACAGTGCTAAGAGTAGGATACAAGAGGATTTCAAAAGCCTAGACTTATTGGCCATAATTTAAGAAATGTAAAATCCTACACTTGGGTTAAAAGAAATCTTTAAAAGCTTAAGATTGGGTAAGTGTGGCCAGGGGTGTGTTTTTGTATAAAAAAGACCTGAAGGTATTTGTGGACTGGTTGTTTGTTTGTTGTCCTTTGTGGCCGATCAGACAAATGTGAGCTTGGAATGCTCTACCACAGGTTGGGCACAAATAGTCCGCATGAACATTTGGGATGGATACTCCAAATTTGTGCGTTCTGCATTTCCTTTGAGCCGTCTCAATTCTGCTTTGCTCATACAGCACGGCACCTTCTCTGATGTGGGCACGCCATGCTGTGCCAGTGTCTCCCATGTTACACAATCCCAAAGTTCTTAAGAGAGACCTTGAGAGTGTCCCTGTATCACTTCTTCTGACAACCATGAGAATGCTTGCCCTGTGTAAGTTCTCCATAATATAGTCTTTTTGACAAGTGTACATTTTGCATTCGAACAACGTGGCCAGCCCATTGGAGCTGCGCTCTCTGAAGCAGAGGTTGAATGCTTGGCAGTTTAGTTTGAGTGAGGACCTCAGCATCTGGTACTTTATCCTGCCAGGTGATCTTCAGAATCTTCCTAAGACAAGCCAAATGGAAGCAATTGTGTTTCCAAGCGCGGTGCTGGTAGACTGTCCAGGTTTCACAGGCATACAGCAATGAGGTCAGCACAACATCTCTGTAGACCTTCAATTTGGTAATCAGTCTAATACCTCTTCTCTCCCATACTTTTCTTCTGAGCCTCCCAAACACTGAGCTAGCTCTGGCAATGCGTGTGTCAACCTGATTATCAATGTGTACATCCCTGGAGAGTACACTCACAAGGTAAGTGAACTTATTTACAGCATTCAAAACTTCTCCATTTGCTGTAACTGATAGTTCCACATATGGATGGTGTGGTGGTGGCTGATGGAACACCTGTGTTTTCTCGGTATTAATTGTTAGGTCAAAATTAGCACAAACAGCAGAGAATTCACCCATATTTTGTTGCATCTCAACTTGAGAGACTGCATTGAGTGCACAATCATCTGCAAACAGAAAATCATGCACCAATACTCCCTCCACTTTGATCTTGGCTTGTAGCCTTTTCAAGCTGAAGAATTTACCATCAGTGTGGTAGCTGACCTTGATGACGTGTCAATCTTCATTGAAAGCATTTGACAACATGACTGAAAACATCATGCTAAAAAGCATGGGAGTAAGCACACAGCCTTGTTTCACTCCATTGGTGACTAGGAAAGCACGAGCATTGTCCATTATACAGAACCTGGGCAAGCCTGCTATCATGAAATTGACATACAATGCTGGTGAAATTCTCCAGGCAACCAAATTTTGACATAATTTTCCACAAGCCCTCATGACTAACAGTATCAAAGGCCTTGGTCAGATCTACAAACATTGTATACAGACCTCTGCTCTGCTCCTCCTAGCCTTTCTCCTGGAGTTGTCAGGCAGCAAACATTGTATTGACTGTTCTTCGGCCTTTTCTGAAGCCACACTGGCTCTCAGGTAAATGACTATCTTCCAGGTGAAGGATCAGCCTATTAAAGAGGACTCTGGCAAGAATCTTGCCAGCAATGACTAAGAGAGAGATGACCACCCTGTGATTGTCACAGGACAATCTGTTTCCTTTACCTTTATAGAAATGGACAATGGAAGCATCCTTAAACTCATGGGGGATAACCTCCTCTTGCCATACAACCTGGAAAATGTCAGTCAGCTTTTGTATGAGCAATGGACCTCCTACCTTATAACTCTCAGCTGGAATAGAACCATCACCAGATGCTTTGCACACTAAAGGAGTCTAATGATATTCAAAACCTCTTCTTCCGTTGGAACTTCAGCGAGGGAGGGATAGTCTTCAAACTGAGGTAAATGGTCAATGGCCTCAGCATTGATTGATGATGGTCTGTTGAGAACACTATGGAAGTGTTCAACCCATCTCTCTAGGATCTTATCCTTATCACTAATCAATGTGGCTCTATCAGCACTGAGTAGTTGAGATGCACCATAGATCTTTGGCCCATAAATAGCCTTCAGGGCGTCATAAAAGCACTTTGGATTGTTACGGTCAGCATGAAACTAAATTTCATCTGCTTCTTGCTGAGCCAAGAATCCTGCATCTCTCTGAGCTTTGCTTGTACTTTACTTTTGAAGGCATGAAATGATGCCTTCTTAGAGAAAGATAAACTATCCTGCTGGTAAACCCTATGGAGTTCTCATTTTTCATTTAGCAGCTTCTGAATTTTCCCAACATTTTCATCAAACCAATCTTAGTGTTTACTAGTATTCCAGCCTAGATGAGCAAATACCAGATCTCTGAAAGCTGCCCACTCCTTTTCTGCTCCACTGTTGCTATTTTATGCTGGCTCAACTTTCCCTCCAAATTAGCAACAAACTCTTCCCTCTCAGAGAAGAGCTCTAATTTGTTGACATTAATTCTTCTGGTAGTCATTTTGCCTTGTGGCTGCCACTTCCATTGAATGTGAATATTTAGCTTGGAGAGGATAAGTCTATGATCAGTCCTACACTCTGCACCACACGTTTCCTTCATCATTCTCACATCCTGTCTGTCTCTTCTCCTTGCAGTCACATAGTCTATCAAATGCCAATGTTTGCTGCAAGGGTGCATCCATGAAGTACTATTGTGTTTAGATAAATGGAAGACAGTGTTGGTGATGAGAAGGTCATGAGTTCCACAAGTCTTCAGTAGTAAGTCACCATTGCTGTTGATGTTTCCAACTCCATTCCTCCCCAGGACTCTCTGCCAAGTCTGGTAGTCTGAGCCTACTCTAGCATTAAAGTCACCCAGAATTATAAGCTTGTCCTCTTTTGACATATTGATGCTGAGAGTCTCCAGGTCTTCATAAAATTTTTCTTTTACCTCACTAGGGTTTGTCATGGTGGGAGCATAGGCACTGATGATGGTGGCATGACATTTTCCTGCAAGTGGCAATCACATTGTCATGAGCCTATTGTTCAGTCCTTTGGCAGGCGTACACACTTTTTGACTAGATTAGTTTTGATTGCAAAACCTACACCAGCTTCACAGTGCTCCCCTTCACTTTGGCCACTCCAGAAAAACATGTATCCAGCTTCACTTCAGTAAGCTAGCCTTCATTTGCCAGCCTTGTTTCACTCAGGGCTGCTATTTGGATGTGATATCTGCTGAGTTCTGTCACAACAGGAGCTGTTCATCTCTCAGGTCTACTGGGTTTTGTGTTGTCTATAAGTCTGTGCGCATTCCATGTGCTGATGTTGAGTGGAATCATCTTTGCAGAGGTTTTTGTACTTTTTTTGTGTGTTTTGACCACAGAGTGGGATTCCCTGGACCTGCCACAGTAATCAGGCCAGGGTTGGGTAAGCAGACAATTTTTAGGGCACTTTTTCTAGCCCCTTCCTCACACCAGGAGGTGAGCAGTGTGATCCTTAAAAGACTGCTCAGACACTGAGGGGGCTGCCAAATCCCACTGCTGCTTCCAGTGAGAAACGACTCTGTGGCCTGGGCTGCCTGTGTGCAGGATTGTGACTACAGCTCCCAGTGTATCTGCACCCGCTGCTTCGTCACTTGATTGTCACTACAGGACTTTGAGAAAGGTATAAAGGTGAAATGGTATGGGTGATGTCTTTTGATTCGTGGGTAGATTGGATTTAAGTGAGGCAGAGTTGCATGAAGTTGTCAGCCTCACTCTCTTCTCCAGAGTCATCACAGTCCAGTGGTGAGAGAGTCAAGATGACTGGTAATGGCTCAAGATGTAGCGGATGACCTTGGCGTGTCAATGTCTAACCAAGCTCTAAGCTCTCCACAGAGCCTACTTCAGTGCCTTCATGGCCATTGGAACATGTCCCGCAGCGGTGGTGTCAACTATCCTGTGATGGCGTGACCATATGATGAAGTAATGAACACAAAAAGACAAAGACATGGGGCTAAGCGAGTCGTATAGTGAAGCTATAGACTGATTTTAATGGAGTTACTGACAGTATTTTATACAGGTTAATTGCTGAGTCATCCTGACTTCAAGGAAAAGTACAATAAAGCATTGACTAAGTTTTTTGTCTCCTTGTTCCTGGAAACGAGACGCCAGTATCCTACAGGCTAACAAATTGAAACATTCCTACTCTTTCCCATGTAGATAAACATACTGGAACATTTCTGTTCTTTCCCATGTGGATAATCAGCTGCGAAGGTGGGTTTTCTTTACCACATCTTCTTATCCTGCACCTGGCCTAGCCATGAATAGACCCATTTTCAATTGACCCTGCCTTGCAGAGGTCTAAGAAGCCTAAACAGGACATAGCTGGCTCCCCACAGGAACAAATTGTTCTCATCTGCCCATTTTACCAGGGGAAATCTTCATGTGCTTGGGGTAGACATCCCCCTAACTCACCAATGGGTTTGAGACCTGTTGGTTACCCTCGACCTGGTTTAGCCTGTCTGCTGAAACAGTTGACTGGGGTGTGGCTGCTGCACATGCTACAGCTTCTTGGAGACAGAGGTGAAAGTTAGGTGGAACAAGTGGACACCAAAGGTAGAAAGCAGCCCTGAAAAGGGCTCAGCACCCATCATACCGAGGTATTAGTCTTCCCTGAACACACCCTATATTCTTTTTGTGGGCTACAAGTTCAAGGACAGTGGAATATGACAGCCAAAAGAGATTTTGTAACCTGAGGTAGCATTGAAAATTTTATTGTCCTGAATATGGAAAGTGAGCCCATGAAACTCTGCCCTGATCATAAGTTATCTAGAACTATGTGCTCAGTTCTGAATGCTGCATTGTATTATACACATCGATTAAATCAAGATCCCCTAGAAAGGATGACCAGGACAGTGAGAGAGGTCTTCAAACCATGACATTTCATGATTGGTTGAAAGAACTGGGGATACTTAGCTTAGCCAGGGGTGGGGAACCTGAGACTTTGAGGCCATATGTGGCCTTCTAGGTCTTCAAGTGCGACACTTTGACTGAATTCAAACTTTATAGAACAAATCCCCTTAATAAAAGGCCTAGGCAATAGGAAATGTAACTGGGATGTGAGAGTACTCTTCAAGTATTTATGATATTGTCATGAGGAGGAGGAATTTGATGTAATTTGCTTGATGGTGTGGCATAGAGAAAGCCACTAAGCTGGCCTTTAATCAGGAACACTTGGGTTCTGACACATAATGACTATGTGACACTGGGAAAGTTATTTACCTTCTCAGTGTTCTAGGTGACTCTTAATATCATAAATTGCTGAAAGAGTGCAGACCTGAAGAAGGAATTTCTCTATATCAATAAAATCACAGGTCCAGTTCCTATCCTTATCTCCATTCTTGGCTCTAGGCAGGGTGCAGGAGTGGGGGAGTGGGGTGGGGTTAACAATTTAGTAATTTTTCTCATGTAATTCCAAATTGTTTTCCAGAATGCTTGGATCTGTTCAGATCTCCACCAACCAAGAATTAATTAGTGTGCCTGACTTCCCCACCACCCCTCCAACAATGATTTTTTCCATTGTTTACCCTTATTTTCAATTTGGTGCATGTGTGTGTGTGTGTGTGTGTGTGTGTGTGTGTGTGTGGTGATTTCTCAGTGTTTTAGTTACATTTCTCTTTATAATTAAAAAAATATTTATTTTTAAATGTGGTAGTTGATCATTTGCATTCCGCTATTTGAAAGCTGTTCATATTCTTTGACTTTATCAATTGGAGATAAGCTTAGTCATAAATTTGTGTCAATTTCCTGTAGCTTTTGTACATCAGACTTTTATTAGATGTTTTATGTAAAGATTTCCTAATCCATAACTTTTTTTAGTTACATTTGCTGTGTCTGTGCAAAAGCCATGGTTTTATATCACTATTGCATCACTATTGCTAAATTGTCCAATTTAGCTTTTATAATCTTTCATGGTTATGAATTTTTGAGGGGGACTTTTAATTACATATCTGTTATAAAGACACACATGACATCTACATAAATGTACACTTGAGTGCCAGACAATTCATGTTTATATAATTTTGAGTCAAGGTGAACTAGAAACACCATTGTAACTCCTCAGACTGCCACTTCATTCACTGTTTGCAAACTGAACCACTATATAAATGTAAGTATTAATGTTATAATTGTTATCAATGAAGACACCATAGGATATTAGTCTCTATTTGATCCCCATTTGGGGGGAAGGCAGCTGGGGTTAAGTGACTTGGCCAGGGTCACTCAGCTAGTAAGTGTCTGAGGTCTCGTTTGAATTCAGGTTCTCTTGATTCTATGCCTGGTGCTCTATCCTCCGTGCCACCTAACTGCCCCTCATTCCCATTCTTGATGGTAATAATAAAGGGTTTGATTTTTTAAAAATATCTGGTAATTTACTCAGTTCACAAAACATTTATCAAAAGTATACTTCTGATAAGATTTTATTATTTGCTTTAGAGCCTTGAAGATGAAAAAGTTGAAGAAACCATCCTTTTGGAAGAATCAACGAAAACTAAGAAGTCTAAATTATGCCCATTATGCCCACCCAGAGGGAAGTGCAATGAAGTGATAACATCTGGTATGTAAGATCAAGTTAGAAAGAAATGGGGAAATTCTAAGCAGAATACTCACAACTCACTTTTCTGTGGTGATTTAAGGGTTACAAAGAATTTTGCTCACAACAGCTTTTTATTATTATCCTAGTCCTACAGGTTAGGAAACCAGAGCTTAAATAGCTTAGTTTAAAAAGTCATCACAAAGCCCATTGCCTCATTCACTCATTATTATTCAGATCCTACAATATGACTGGCACTTGATGTAGGTATCATTGTCAATGAACGATTAAAACATTCCGCCAACCAGATGAGATAGTGGTATCACTTTTTGGTTATTGGAAAGGTTGTTGAAATAAGTATTTATCTCTTGTAGGTCTACATTTTAATCTTCCCTAGATGTTTTCATGTTGATTTTTTTTCTTAGACTTAGAAATTATTTGGACTAGATAGCTTAAAGTTCTGTAATTCTATGAAATATTTTCTTTTCAAATATACTTTTGACATCTATGTTAAATTTAAAAAAAATTTAAATACCAAAAGAGAAAGCATCTGCTTATATATTATATACACTAGGACATAAAAGGAGAGTTGTATATGAAACCATGAATCTCTATTTCATGCAACTTTCTAATAATTATCTAGTAATCCCACATATAACTTTTAGAACTGTCTTGCTTCTGTGTTTCTTTCTGAACTCCCTTCTGCCATTCCTTTCCGTGCTGTGGTGTGTGTGTGTGTGTGTGTGTGTGTGTGTGTGTGATTTCTATGGCCCTCTTTCTTTCTTTTTTTGGCATCACTATTGCTTATCTCCTCCTGCCCCTAATTTAAAAACCAGTAGAAAGGAGAAAAAAAAAACCTCTCATAACAAATAAGTATAGTCAAGCAAGATGAATCTATATATGTAGTAGCCATGCCTCCAAATGTATATTTTTCTGCACTTTGAGTCCATCAGCTCTCTGTCAATAGGTGAGTGATAGGCTTCCTCAGAGGTCCTCCAGAAACCTGGCTGATCCTCGCATTGGTTACAGTTCTTAAGTCTTTCAAAGCCGTTCTTCTGCACAGTGCTGTCCTTTAAAAAATTATTCTCCCTGTGCAGCATCAATTCACATTTTGAATTCTCTTCTACCATCATTTCTTATAGCTCAGTAATATTCTGTTTCATTTACATATCACAATTTGTTCAGCTATTCCTCAATTGATGGGCACACCCCTAGATTCTAGTTCTATTCTTTTTTCTTTTTCTTTTTTCCCTTTTAATTCCTCCATTCAGGATGAGAAAGTTTTGTTTTGCTTATGTAACTCTCATCTTCAAGAGCTAAGTGTAGGGGCCTCTCCTCATTGGTGCAGGTTGATTACTCAGTGTCCTAAGCATGTGTGAGAGGCTGAAAGAATTGGTGAGAGGAAGAGAAAAGAGAGATCCTGGCTCTTCTGGCTTTGAGAGGAAACATACATGTTGCAACCTCTCCTCAGGTCACTGAAGGGAGGAGACTCTGGTGAGAAGCCAAAATGAGAGGAACTGGCATTCTCTATCATTTCCCTGCCCCCAGATTGTTCCACTAGAGACTTCAGGGAAATTTGGCCAAAGGATTTTGCGTAGCCCGTGAAAAATGTAGGGTTGCCACTGTGCACTCTCCCCTGTTTGTCACATGACCCACAGAGACAAACCATACTCACTCTGTCTCTAGTCTAACCAAAGGATCCATGGTGAAACATGCAACCCACCTCCTAGGGACTCAGGATTCAATCTGAGACACCTATTTTTGGGACCTGGCCAAAGCAGGAATTAGTTTTGGTTTTGCATAGTTGCTATAAGAGTGGTTTTTTTGGTTTGGTTTTGTTTTGTTTTGTTTTGTTTGCAGGGGGAAGGCAGGGCAATTGGAGTTAAGTGACTTGCCCAAGGTCACACAGCTAGTAAATGTGTCAAGTGTCTGAAGTCGGATTTGAACTCAGGTACTCCTGATTCCAGGGCCAGTGCTCTATTCACTGCACCACCTAGCTGCCCCTGCTATAAGGGTTTTGCTTTTTTTTTCCTTTTCTGTAATGAGGGGAGTGACAAAATTTTTAACGAAAAAAATTAAAACTTTTAAAAAAAAGATAAAACAAGAGCAATTACTCTTGTAGAATTAACTTTAGGTCCCACTGATGAATAATTTGCATTTATCTCTTCTCCATGAGGTAGAAACCAGAGTTTTATACAGTTTAAACCAAATATTTCCTTTTCTCTTGTAACATTCCTTTTCTTATTGACTTCTTTCCTTCTACCTTCGCTCATACTTTTCTGATCTCTCTTGTTTCCTATCTGCATTTCTTTTCTATCCTTATGGAAATTTATCCAATATAGATTATTTCCCGCGAAGCCTTTACACACTGAATACACTGAAGTACAAACTGCTGTGGAATCCTTCTGTATCTGTGATCATAGATCAGTGGTTCCCAAGGTTTTTACTTGCAGGAACCCTTTTAACAACAAAGAAAAAAATATTATTTTAGATTTATTCATTTGTTGTTGGTCATTTCAGTGATGCATGACTCTTCATGACCTCATTTGGGGTTTTTTTGGCAAAGATACTGGAGTAGTTTATCATTGTCTTCTATCATTTTGCAGATGAGGAAACTGAGGCAAAAGAGTTAAATGAATTGCCCAGGGTCACACAAGTAATAAGTTTCTGAGGCCAGATTTGAACTCAGGAAGATGAGTCTTCCTGACTTCAGGCCCTGCAGTCTATCCACTGCATCACCTAGCTGCCCATAAATTTATTCATTAAGTGCTTACAACTACAACGATAACTTTTGCCTTAAAAAGCTCCAAATTAAGATTTACGTTATATAATTATAAAATATTTTGTTCTATCTATAAATATGAAAATTCTAGGTATAATATTATAAAATCCTAATTATGAAATAATTAGGAATATTTGATGTGGAATGAATGATGCTCTATAACAATCAAAATAAGTAATGCAGCAAGACCATGTATTTTTACTATTATCCAGAAGATTTCATATTAAACCTTTTTAATTTACAAATCTGATCAAAACATTTAAAATGGAGTGAGTTACAGTTTTGAAGTTTGACATATTATAATAATCATATGTAAACTAATTTTGATGTTGAACTTTTTTATTTGAACAGAAAAATACAGTCAAATTTTGTTCTACATCGACTTTATTCCTGTTTTTTATTTAAAACAAGAATAAAGTGAAAATAGTCAAACACCAATATGTGATAGAAAATGGTAGGATTTTTATAGGCTTTCTTGATGAGAGATGGAATTTTTAAAAGATGTTTAGCTTCTTAACTAATTAAAGAAAATTAATACCTAGTTACAATATGAAATATTTACCTTTCAACTGGCTAGTGACTAATACTGTATTAAATAATAAATCTACCTAAAGTTCAATTTCCTATATTGTTTCATTTTTAAACAGTGTTTTTATATAAACTAACATTACTAAGGAAGAAACCTTTTCAGCCTTGTCTTTCTTCTCTTCTCACACACTCACAAAAACTCTACTGAACAACCACCCAGTATTGGCAATCAGTTCATTTGGAAATCCACCAAATAAAAGAAAGGGAATATATGCAGGGGATAAATTTGAAATGGAAAACAGCCTTAATACCACAATGAGAGGTAATAGAAGGATTGTGTCTGCAAAAGTTTGCATTGGTCCTTGATGGTTTGTAGATGACATTTAATGTACATGCCACACTATCATGATGTTCAAATAACGCAAAATCTGAGCTGAAAGAATGCAAACCTTCCTGATCATATGATTACCTAGCCGATGAGTTACAATTACAAGGTAACCAAGAGGAAGGAGAGAGCTACACTAGTGCGGTGTACTGTACACAAATGAGGGTTTGTGCACTCATCTCTCCATCTGCTGGGAATTGATGTTCCAATGTCAAACCCTTATCGTGGTTCAGAAGTAGTTTGATGACTGGTCAAAACAGCAAGAACACAGTAACTTAGAAGCAGTCAGAGTTTGATGTAATTGCTGCACAAATACCAAAATCATTGTGTGTACATGATCATGAAAGTTTTGAATTGCTACAGAAACAAACCTAAAATGCTTCAAATATGCACATGTTTGCTGTTACAATGGGAAAATCTATTTGTCACATAATTAGGCAGTTATTTACAGATTTAGACGCCATACCAGAATTTTTAATGTGCACTCCTGGAACCATTGGTGTAAACCCCCAAGGGGTTTGCAAACCATTAAATAGGAACTACTGCCTTGGATTAATTTGATTCCAAGAGGTGTCAAACACAATAGTGACCTAGGGTTGGAAAAATTGTGAAGGATACTTTAGGGAAGTGAGCTCCCCATCCCCACCCCACCCCCTCCCTCCGCAATCACCCATTGTAACTTTTTCAAATCAAAGTGGAAATGAACTCCACAATGAGACACTTAGGAAGCTTCAAGCCTATTATGAACTCTGATGTCGTAATCTTAGTACAAAGTGCATACCTGGCAGAGGAAATGGCTCTGAATATGCCCAAAACATTTTTTAGCTTTTTTTTTCCCCTCATGGTTTTTCAGTAAGGATGGATATGGTATAAACAGAGAGGAGGGTTAGTGTGGTGAGGAACAAGAACAAATATCTAAGGACAGTGGGAATTCTCTCATTAACAATAGTCCTCCAATTGCTACAAACATTCTTTAAAACAAAATACGATGAACATTATATCACCAAAAAAAATTTTTAAACACATTTTAAGAACATTCAATATCCAAATCTTGTCTTTTTTTTTTAATTCCAAAGGAAATCAGGTATTGGCTAAGAAATAGAGGGGTGGATCAGTGGAATAGATACAATAGATATAATACACAGTAGTAAATGCCCATAGTAATCTAGTGTTTGATAAATGCAACGATCCAAGCTTCTGGGACAAAAACTCTGTATTGGACAAAAATTTCTGGAAAAACTGGAAAGCAATTTGGCAGAAACTCACACCATATACCAAGATAAAATCAAAATGGGTACGTGATTTGGACATAAAGGATAATTTGCTGTTATTCGGTCATGTCTCACTCCTTGTGACCCCATTTGTGCTTTTCTTGGCAAAGATACTAGAGTGGTTTTCCATTTCCTTCTCCAGCTAATTTAACAGATGAAGAACTAAGGCAAACAGGATTAAGTGACTTGCTCAGGGTCACACAGCTGGTAAATGTCTGAGGTCAGATTTGAACTCAGGAAAATGAGTTTTCTTGACTTCAGGAACCGTATACTGTCCACTGTGTGTCCTAGCTGCCCAATAAAAGGTAATATCATAAGCTAATTAGGGCAGCAGGGAATTAGTTTACCTGCCAGATCTATGGATAAGAGAAGGACTTATGACCAAACAAGAAATAGAGAACATTACAAGATATAAAATGGGTACTTTTTTAAATTAAATTAAATTAATTAAATTAAATTTAAAAGGTTTTACACAAACAAAAACCAATGCAGCTAAAATTAGAAGGAAAGTGGAAAACTGGGGGGAAATTTTAAAGCAAGTTTTTCTGATAAAGTCCTCATTTCTCAAATATGTGTGTCAAATTTATAAGACTATAAGTCATTCCCAATTGATAAGTGGTCAAAGGATATGAACCGGCAGTTTTCAGACAAAGAAATCAAAGCTATCTATAGTCATATAAAATGCTCAAAGTCACTATTGATTAAAGAAATATAAATTAAAACAACTCTGAGATACCACCTCTTATCTATCAGATTGGCTAATATGACGGAGAAGGAAAATGACAAATGTTGGAGGGGATATGGAAAAATTGGGACATTAATGCACTGTTGGTGGAATTGTGAACTGATCCAACCATTCTGGAGAAAAATTTGGAACTGTGCCCAAAGGGCTATAAAACTGCACATACCCTTTAACTTAGCAATATCACTACTAGGTCTGTATCCCAAAGAGATTTTTTTTAAAAAAAGGGAAAAGTACCTATATGTACAAAAATATTTGTAGCAGCTTCTTTTGTAGTGGCAAAGAATTGGAACCTGAGGGGATGCCCATCAATTGGGGAATGACTGAACAAGCTGTAGTATACGTATGTAATGGAATGTTATTGTGATATAAGAAACAATGAGCAAGATGCTTTCAGAAAAACCTGGAAAGATTTACATGAACTGATGAAAACTGAAGTGCGTAGAACATTGTTTATAATAATAGTAATATAATGATGATCATCTGTGAATGACTTAGTTATTTTTTTAAATCATTATTTATTATTTTTAGTTTTCAGCATTTTCACAATAGTTTGAAGTGCAAATTTTCTCCCCATTTCTACCCTTCCCCCCACTCCAAGATGGCATATATTCTGGTTGCCCTGTTCCCCAGTCAGCCCTCCCTTCTGTCACCCCACTCCCCCCCATCCCCTTTTCCCTTACTTTCTTGTAGGGCAAGAAAGATTTTTATGCCCCATTGCCTGTGTATCTTACTTCCTAGTTGCATGCAAAAACTTTTTTTTTGAACATCTGCTTTTAAAACTTTGAGTTCCAAATTCTCTCCCCTCTTCCCTCCCCACCCACCCTCCTTAAGAAGGCAAGCAATTCAGCATAGGCCACATGTATCATCATGCAAAACCCTTCCACAATGCCCATGTTGTGAAAGACTAACTATATTTTGCTCCTTCCTATCCTATCACCCTTTATCCAGTTTTCTCCCTTGACCCTGTCCCTTTTCAAAAGTGTTTGCTTTTGATTACCTCCTCCCCCATCTGCCTTTCCTTCTATTATTCCCCCTTTTTTATCTCCTTCCTCCTTCTTTCCTGTGGGGTAAGATACCCAATTGAGTGTGTATGTAATTCCCTCCTCAGGTCAAATCTGATGAGAGCAAGATTGACTCATTCCCCCTCACCTGCCCCCTCTTCCCTCCCAGCAGAACTGCTTTTTCTTGCCACTTTTATGTGAGATAATTTACCCCATTCTATCTCTCCCTTTCTTCCTCTCTCAATATATTCCTCTATCATCCCTTAATTTAATTTTATTTTTTTATATCATCCCTTCATATTCAACTCACCCTGTGCCCTCTGTATGTATGTGTGTGTGTGTGTGTGTGTGTGTGTGTATATATATATACACATATGTGTGTGTGTGTGTATTCCCTTCAGCTACCCTAATACTGAGGTTTCATGAATTATACACATCATCTTTCCATGTAGGAATGTAAACAAAACAGTTCCACTTTAATAAGTCCCTTATGATTTCTCTTTCTCATTTACCTTTTCATGCTTCTCTTGATTCTTGTGTTTGAAAGTCAAATTTTCTATTCAACCCTGGTCTTTTCACTGAGAAAGCTTGAAAGTACTCTATTTTATTGAAAATCCATATTTTGCCTTAGAGCATGATACTCAGTTTTTCTGGGTAGGTGATTCTTGGTTTTAATCCAAGCTCCATTGACCTCCGGAATAGCATGTTCCAAGCCCTTCAATCCCTTAATGTAGAAGCTGCTAGATCTTGTATTATTCTGATTGTGTTTCCACAATACTCCAATTGTTTCTTTCTGGCTGCTTGCAATATTTTCTCCTTGATCTGGGAGCTCTGGAATTTGGTGACAATATTCCTAGGAGTTTTCTTTTTGGGATCTTTTTCAGGAGTCAATCAGTGGATTCTTTCAATTTCTATTTTACCCTGTGGCTCTAGAATATCAGGGCAGTTCTTGATAATGTCTTGAAAGATGATATCTAGGCTCAGATCTTAAGCAGGCTGTGCACTCCCGCTCTGATCCACCACTTAATTCCTCCCACCAGGTGGGCCTGGGGCTAGAAGCAACTGCAGAGGTAGTGCTGTCCTCAGAGCTGCACCACCTCTGCTGCCTCCGGGGCAGTGGCTGAACCATGAATTCCTTTCACTCCAGCGTCCCCACAGCTTTTCCCACTAACCTTCTCTGTTGTCTTTGGTGTTTGTGGGTTGAGAAGTCTGTAACTGCCACAGCTCAATGATTCAGGGTGCTAGGGCCTGTTCCGCCTGGCTCCCAGTCTGGTCAGTCTGGGCACAGCCCACACTGGGCTCTGGTCTGCTCCCAGTTCCATGGGATAGACCTTACCCAGCGACCACCCAGGCTGTCCTGGGCTGGAGTCCTGCTTTCCTCTGCTATTCCGTGGGTTCTGCAGCGATAGAATTTGTTCAGAGCCATTTTTATAAGTTTTTGGAGGGACCTGGGGGGAGCTCATGCAAGTCCCTGCTTTCCAGCTGCCATCTTGGCTCCGTCCCATGACTTAGTTATTACTGGCAATACAATGATCTAAGATGATTCCAAAGGACTCATGATGAAAGATCCTATACACCTCCAGAGAAAGAAACAACATCGTCTGAATGCAGATCAAAGCACACTATTTTGACTTTCTCTTTCTTCTTTTCTTCCTCTTTTTCTTTCTTCTTGTCTGTTTTCTTTTACAACATGGCTAACATGGAAATATGTTTTGTGTGACTGCACATGTATAATCTATATCAAATTGCTTTGTCTTCTCAAGTTAGGGTGAGAGGGAGGGAAAGAAATTGGAACTCCAAATTTGAACAAATGAAAGTTAAAACTATTTTTACATGTAATTGGAAAAAAATTAAAATTAAATGCCAAGGGCTGGTAAGCACGGACTAGAGTGAGCTCCATACCCGAGTCCCTCCAAAAACCTATAAAAATGGCTCTGAACCAATTCTAGAACGGCAGAACCCACAGAACAGCAGAGGGAAGCAGGGCTCCAGCCCAGGACAGCCTGGATGGTCTCTGGGTGAGGTCTATTCCACACGGAGCTGGGAGCTGGGAGCTGGGAACAGAGTGGAGCAGAGCCCAGCTTGAGCGGCGTGGACGATCCAGACCAGAAGCCGGGCGGAGGGGGCCCTAGCGCCCTGAATATGTGAGCTGCGGCAGTTACCAGACCCACAAACACCAAAGACTGCGGAGAAGGTTAGTGGGAAAAGCTGCGGGAGTGGAAGGAGTTCGCGGTTCGGCTTCCAGCCCCGGGGGCAGCGGAGGTGGGGCAGCTACAGCTGTTGTTACTTCCGGCTCCAGGCCCACCTGGTGGGAGGAATTAAGTGGCGGATCAGAGCAGGAGTGCAACAGCCTGCTGAAGATCTAAGTCCAGTCTGGACTGGGGGTCCTTGGGGAAGGAGGAGTGCGGCTCTGACAGAGCTGGCACCTCCCCCCCAAACGTAGAACATAGAACTCGTTAGTCTACAAGCAGTCATACCCCACTGAAAAACTCAAGGGTCAAGTTAGTTGGTTGGGAATATGGCCAGGCAGCGAAAACGCGCCCAGATTCAGCCTCAGACTTTGGATTCTTTCTTTGGTGACAAAGAAGACCAAAACACACAGCCTAAAGAAGACAACAAAGTCATAGAGCCTACAACCAAAGCCTCCAAGAAAAACATGAACTGGCCCCAGGCCATAGAAGAACTCAAAAAGGATTTGGAAAAGCAAGTTAGAGAAGTAGAGGAAAAATTGGGAAGAGAAATGAGAAGGATGCGAGAAAACCATGAAAAACAAGTCAATGACTTGCTAAAGGAGACCCAAAAAAATACTGAAAAATACACTGAAGAAAACAACACCTTAAAAAACAGACTAACTCAAATGGCAAAAGAGCTCCAAAAAGCCAATGAGGAGAAGAATGCCTTGAAAGGCAGAATTAGCCAAATGGAAAAGGAGGTCCAAAAGACCACTGAAGAAAATACTAATTTAAAAATTAGATTGGAGCAAGTGGAAGCTAGTGACTTGATGAGAAATCAGGATATTATAAAACAGAACCAGAGGAATGAAAAAATGGAAGACAATGTGAAATATCTCCTTGGAAAAACCACTGACCTGGAAAATAGATCCAGGAGAGATAATTTAAAAATTATTGGACTACCTGAAAGCCATGATCAAAAAAAGAGCCTAGATGCCATCTTTCAGGAAATTATCAAGGAGAACTGCCCTGATATTCTAGAGCCACAGGGCAAAATAGAAATTGAAAGAATCCATCGATCGCCTCCTCAAATAGATCCCAAAAAGAAATCTCCTAGGAATATTGTTGCCAAATTCCAGAGCTCCCAGATGAAGGAGAAAATATTGCAAGCAGCCAGAAAGAAACAATTTGAGTATTGTGGAAACCCAATCAGAATAACCCAAGATCTGGCAGCTTCTACATTAAGATATCGAAGAGCTTGGAATGCGATATTCCGGAGGTCAATGGAGCTAGGATTAAAACCTAGAATCACCTACCCAGCAAAACTGAGTATCATGTTCCAAGGCAAAATATGGAGTTTCAATAAAATAGAGGACTTTCAAGCTTTCTCAGTGAAAAGACCAGAACTGAATAGAAAATTTGACTTTCAAACACAAGAATCAAGAGAAGCATGAAAAGGTAATCAAGAAACAGAAATTGCAAGGGACTTACTAAAGTTGAACTGTTTTGTTTACATTCCTACATGGAAAGATGATGAGTATGATTCATGAGACCTCAGTATTAGGGTAGTTGAAGGGAATATGCATATATATATATATATATATATATATATATATATATATATGTATATGTATATATATGTTTATGTATATATATAAGTGAATGTGTATGTATGTATGTATCTATGTGTATATGTATGTATGTGTATGTATGTGTATATATATATGTGTTTATATATATATATGTAAAAGAGAGAGAGCAGACACAGGGTGAGTTGAAGATGAAGGGAAGATATCTAAAAGAAATAAAATGAAATTAAGGGATGAGAGAGTAACATACTGAGAGAGGGAGATAGGGAGAGATAGAATGGGGTGAATTATCTCGCATAAAGGTGGCAAGAGGAAGCAGTTCTATGGGAGCAGGGGAGAGGGCAGGTGAGGGGGGAATGAGTGAACCTTGCTCTCATCAGATTTGGCCTGAGGGGGAAGACCATACATACTCAGTTGGGTATCTTACCCCACAGGAAAGAAGAGGGAGGAAGATAAAAAAAAAATAAAAGGCGGGGGGATGATGGAGGGGAGGGCAGATGGGGGTGGAGGTAATCAAAACAAACACTTTGGAAAGGGGACAGGGTCAAGGGAGAAAATTCAATAAAGCGGGATGGGTTGGGAAGGAGCAAAATGTAGTTAGCCTTTCACAACATGAGTATTGTGGAAGGGTTATACATAATAATACATGTGTGGCCTAGGTTGAATTGCTCAACTTCTTAGGGAGGGTGGGTGGGAAGGGAAGAGGGAAGAGAATTTGGAACTCAAAGTTTTAAAATCAGATGTTCAAAAACAAAAAAGGTTTTTGTATGCAACTAAAAAATAAGATACACAGGCAATGGGGCGTAGAAATTTATCTTGTCCTACAAGAAAGGAAGGGAAAAGGGGTTGAGAGGGGAGGGGGGTGATAGAGGGGAGGGCTGACTGGGGAACAGGGCAACCAGAATATAAGCCATCTTGGAGTGGGGGGGAGGGTAGAAATGGGGAGAAAATTTGTAATTCAAAATGTTGTGAAAATCAATGCTGAAAACCAAATATGTTAAATAAATAAATTGCATTTAAAAAAAAATTAAATGCCAAAGGAAGAACATCTTTGTTAATGTATTGGATACAGGGATATGCAGTATGTGAAAGCATGTACTCATTCAAACAGAAATAATTGCCTCCATAGAAGTAAAGCAGGGTCAATATGGGCTGTATAGCACAGAGAATGAGGCTTGTTATATAGTTGTGGATATTATAAGGATGATTGTGTATATGAATTATATATCTCTGATACCTATTTTCCTGACTTATTTCAGTTGCCCTCCTGGTGTTGTTGTGGGGTGTAATCTGGTCGTATACGGGCATAGAAGTTTATCCTGGTGGAAGCCTATTTGGAATGTTAGTAATTTTCTGTTGTGCCCTTTTGGGTGGTAGACTTATGCAATTTATTAAGATCCCTATAATACCTCCACTACCACCTCTTCTTGGTAAGTATAACATTACTCAGGTATTCTTCTTAATTCACTGTGCATAAGTTTTGAACATTTGGTATAGTTGTACGTGATAAGTTAACACTGAAAATCATTTCACTGTAATGATAACTGTCTTATTTCCTTTATGTACCCATAGGTAATATATACATTTTTTTCCTTTAAAAAATTAAAAGTTTTATTAAAAACTTAATTTTTGACATTAATAAGCCAAATAAATTTGCTTAGTAATGAGAGAAATGATTATTCCTCTCTTGAATTTAATAACTAATAATTGAATTAGGACCAAGGTTTTTCCCCTTTTCTTACTTCCTCGCTCAGAAATCAGCCCCTGTAGGTTACCCAGGCCCTTTGAAGTGCTGGGCTGATAGTGAGAGGGAGAACCCAGATCTTTTCACAAGACGACAAAAGAATTGATGGATTTTGGCTCATTGTGTTTTACTTAGACAAGTCTTGGAAAATGTGGATTCTCCCTTTTGTCAGATGGGTGATATGAATATAGATAATTCTTCCACTCTTCCAAGGGCATATAAGCATCGAGTGGGTTCTATGAGGGAGTCTTTTGATCTAAGAGAGACGACCAAATAACCATCCTTTTGTTAATAGTATGCTAGCATTGTTAATGAGATGATCAATTACCCAGAAACTATGTGTCTTGAACTTTTTATACATCACAGTAGCCATTTACACTTAAATTTATTTCCACACGTGAAGGACAATAACTTTTCAGTCACTCCTTTTCAGATCCCCATCAGGATTCCCCATTTTTATATTCATTTGACCAAGCAATCAATCAACAAGCATTTTATTAAGTGCCTTACTATGTGCCAGGCACCATGCTAGGTGTTAGGGAAATAAAAATGGAATAGGCCGTGCCAAAAGTAGATGTAAATATCTACTATAGGAGTTGACATGTGTTAAATGTACACATATAAATATATAATATATATATATATGTGTGTGTGTGTGTGTGTGTGTATATATATATATATATATATATATATATATATATATATATAACATGCTTATAATAAATTCTCCCTTACCCATATATAGTTTTCCTCTGGTTATGTTTTTTTTTCACTTTGAATTGTTTCACAAATTGTCTTTCCAGATTTGTTTTCCACATATTTGTTGATTTTGTAACACCATAGGATTCTGCTCTATTCTTGTGCCACAATTGAATCCTTCTCCTAGTGTAGAATATTTAGATTACTTCCAATTTTTTACAATTATGAAAATCTTTGAACAGATAGGTTTTGATAACACTTTCCTAACAATTAAAATTATTGTATTAGAGGGTATGATTTTTTAAATAGTTTTTGCTGTGCACAGACTGTACAAATTTAAAATTCCTACCAGTATGGAATTCAGCTACTCAATTGCTTTTGCCAATTTGATGAGATAATAACTTAAAGTTGTTTTAATTTACATCTTTTTCAAAAATTATTGAGGTTGGGCATTGTTTTAAGTGATTATTAATAATTTATGTTTTCTTCTCTTGAAATTTGTCCATTCATATCATTTGACCATTTATCTATTTTGCAGCAAGAGTAAACCACTACAATTTTTAAACTATTTTAAATATATTTTAGATATAAATGTAGTAAAAAAAAAAAAGTAGGGTCCCATGTGTAATAGACTCAAATATGACTCAAAGAGTCAGAGTAGACATTTTTTGTATCTACTGCTCCCACCCTGTTCTAAGGGAGACTTTCATTCCTGCCAGGAAAGTAGGAGGAAGGGGCCAGAGGCCAATCTGCTGTCCTCAGAGAAAAGGGATATTAGGCTAGAAAGATCTAAGGAATATGATTGGGTTCCATCTAACTCTTGCTTCCTCTGTAATTATTGAAGGAAGGGGACCCCAAGTTCTATATCCAAAACTTGACCTCTTCTCCACCAGTCCCACAACAAACACACATAGAGAATAAATAGCAAAGAAACGCATTTATCCAAATCATAGCAAAAAAAAAAAAAACAAACCCAGAAATCAGAGCAGGCATACGTAGGAGAATCTACTATATACCAGACAATACAGAGGAAAGGAGCTCTCCAGTTGGGAGCGAAGTAACTCAGTTCTACCAATAGAGACTGTCCTGGATCTCAACTCCCCAAAGTCTTTACTGTAGCAAGTTGGGTGATAGAGACATGATGGAGACTGCCCACCCCTCTCATGTCTTCCCAGAGTCTCTTTTTTCAGCAACTTGAAGTCAGATTGGTCTCATCCATCTTCCCTCTTGCAGCAGGAAGTCAGAAGTTCTTGAAGAATCTCAAAGCTCAAAGACAACTTGAAGCTTAAAGAGTCTCAAAGAGGACTTAAAAAGACTGGAGCTCTTTTGTCAGCTCCACCTCATCACTCACATAGGGCAAGGCATTCATTTCCACCGGTGAAGAAAGAGCCCCATACCAATGGGCTTTGGGGCAGAGACTGCATGAAATTTTTACATGTCATATTAGTGGTAAATATTTTTTCCAAATCTGATAATTTTCTAATTATTTTAATCATAAATAGCCTTATATTTTTTGCACTCATTTTTAAATTTTAAGAACACATATTTGCCCCCTAAGAATTCCTTCTATGTCAAATATTTTTTTAAAAAAATCACCTTTCTATAATTGAGATAAATACATTATTCTATTTTCTTCCATATTTTTAAAAGTTTTTTTTTATTTTTAAGTCTGTCATCAAGCTGGAATATCCACTAAGATACATGATGTAAAATGTGAGTCTAAATACATGCATCTTTTTCAAAGAATATATGCAAATAAAAATTTGCATATCGTATATAATATATATCTTTTGCCTAACTGTTTTTCTAGAATATTCTATCTTACTCTTTTATTTTATCTTTTAATATAACAATGTTGCCTTTCATTGTTGAAATAAGCTTTATGAAAAAGCAGAAAAGTCCTGGGAAATGACTATATTTTTTTTCTGAAAAGCAAGTAAAATTGAATGCTACTCTTGTTCTCATAATCAGAACCTAACATTTATCATAACAGCTGGTTGCTGCAATTCTTATGTATAGACTATTGAGGTAGCTAATCCAACTAGATATTTTCATGACAACTGTCTTTCAACATAATCAGAATACTCTGCCCTGTTTTATACTATTTTTTTATCTGCAAGTGACAAAACTGAGTCCCTGCAATGGTCAGATCACCCACCAACCATTAAGCAGAATCACGAAATCAATGCAAATTATCACGTACAATGTCACAGAAATAAATGTCCACAATGTCACAATAAATGTCTTGAGGTGTGAAAAGAGATTACTGGATACTATTAGTGGTAATACTGTATATTTTGAAAGACCATAGAGTTATTATAATTAATTATTCATAGAGAGGCAACCATGTTGGATTGGATTGAGATCTAGCCTCAGAGTTAGGAAGACCTGGATTCAAATCTACACTGACTATATTGACCTTTGCCAAGTCACACTTAACTACTCAGTGTCCCAGGCAACTCCCTCAAGACTGTAAGTTGCAATGCCAATACTGATATGTGTTGGTAGAGGGGGTTCCCTCATAGAGAGCTCTCTATGCCAATGAAATCACAGGTCTAATCCAAAAAAAGGAATTCCTCATACATGTGAGACTTGAGTGACCTTTGACTTTGACATATCCTAGGGAGAGGAAGAGAATGTTTCCAAAAGTGTTATTGAGAACACATATTTTCCTGTCCTTGTGAAACAGATTTATCCCACTCACGTTTCTTTGCTTTTCTCTACGGCCATTTGGTAGCATGCCCTGACACTTGACAGACATTTTACACAGGGGAAGGTCAACGAACAAGCAAAGGGAAAACCACCCAGTTATACCAGAGTGCTGCAGCCTCTCAGCCCCATTGCTTCCAGCAACAAAGTCTCACAACATATAGTCTTATCCTTTCTTTGCCCTACTTTGAAGAGAGGAAGGAAGGCAGTAGCCTCCCAGAAACACCAAGAAGGAAACTTTGCTTCTCTCAGCTTTTGTGTGTCAAATCCTGGCATTTCCTGTGTGTCAGAGGTGGTGGGGAGCTTTTGAAGGCCGTCAGTAGCAGCTATTAACAACCCATTCCCATAGGATAACTAGACTTCCTTTTGTATTCTGGTAACAATAAGCTTAATTAGTTACCATACAAAATCTGCATTCCTAAAGACTTTGGGAAAGCAGATGTCAAAAAATTTTAAAAAGAAATAAGGCCAAATGAAGCTAGCCTCTGAAATATGATATTCTAACTAAACACAAATCATAAATCATTCTAGTGAAGAAGGCTGAGAAGAAACCATGTAGACACACAGAAAGCTGTCAAGTTAAGTCAGATTGTGAAAGTATAGTTACAGAAGATGGGGCGAAGGGTATATAACTCAGGACAAATTTTTTTTAAAGTGGCACAGAATTGCCATAGTATCAGGCTAAAAACAAGGATAGTCTAAATCTTGTGGAAAATATAATTGGAACAAAAAGAGCACACTGCTTTGATTCCAATTTTTGTCTTTGTCTTGAAGCACGGTGTTCAAACTGGAATGGGTAGAGAAAACACTATCCTTAAAAAAAATCCATGAGAGATGAGAAGACAGTAGAAAACACTAGCCAGCTGCTTTTAATTAGTTTTGGTTTCAAGTATGGATAAAATTACATCCTTTGGCAATGAAAACATAAAAGATATGATCACAAAATCATGTTCAAGAAGTCATCATGGAGGATGATTCATAAGGAATAGGCTAGGAACCAAAAGACCAGAGATAGGTAAATATCCTGATTTTCAAAAAGAGGGGAAGATAGATTCCAGACACTATAAATGAGTAAACTTGACATTGATCCCTGAGGGGGGAAAAAGTCTAGTGTTGATTACATAACAAGTGGTTTGTGAGCACTTCAGAATAGAAAATGGTAATTCTATAGAGACAACACAATGCCTGTCAATCCTCTTTTCCTTTTTTAATAAGATAACTAGACTGGTAGATGAGAATGACATAGACATAGTGTATCAATTTCAGGACATTTGACAAAAGTCCCTCATTATGGCTTTGTGGAGAAGATGAAGTATGGGCTGGAGGCTAGTACGGTCAGGTGGACTCATAGCTGGCTGATCAACTCCATCCCCAAAATGTTGATTAATGGATCCTTGTCAACCTGGAGGTAGGTCATTTACGGTGAGCCACTGGCTATCTCCTTAGTCCTGATATGCTCAACATTTTATTACTGATTTGGATAAAGGCATAACAGGTATGTGATTTTAGGATAACCTAAAGCTGGGCAAAATAGTTAAATAATTTCATGACAGAATCTCCTTCAAAACCAAGTGAAATTTAAGGGGAAAAAAATCAGCGTTCAAGTACATGATTAAAGTAGATCTGTATCAGCAGCAATTCATGTGGAAAAGACCTGGGTATTTTAGTTGGCCATGAAGTTCAAGATAAAACTGAAAAAAATGTTTGTTGAAATCTTAAATTTAATTAATAGATAAAGCTGTCCAGATCAAGGTAGTATTCTCACTGGAATCTGCACTGGTCAGATTACATCTAAGTTACTGCATTCAGCTCTGTAATCTACCATTTTAAGAAGAATGTTGTCAAACAAGAGTGTCTTTGTAAGGGAAGCATCCAAACTGGCTAGATTTTTGAAAACTGTCTTATGAGTTGAAGTGAGGGACCTGGAGATATGTATCTGGGTATTGAGAAGGTTTAGAAAGGACCTATTAGCTTATATAATTAAAGTGTTTGAGAGAAAATAGACTTATTTTGTGTTGCTCCAGAGACAGAATTATGATGAATAGAGAGAGGTTACAAGAAGATAAATTCCAATTCATTATAAGCACAAAGATTCTGGCAGTGGTAGAGACCACTAATAATAAAACAGGTTCCTTCTCATGCAGTGAGTTTCTTCCCTATTAAGTGCTTGATTCTTTAAGTGTCTTTTAAGTGTTAGATGCCTTTAGAGGTATTATAGAGGGAGTTCCTTCTTCATATGGGAGATCGGACTCAATAACCCTCTAAGCTCCCTCTAATGTCTTCAGATTCTATAAAATTGACTTCTTTTCATAAAATTTTGCATATAGTCTTTGTCATCTCAAGAAACATGGGATTTTAATGCCAAGCTTTTCAGAAACAGATTGTAAAAGGTTGAATTTTACATGAATTAAAATTTTCTGATAATCCTGATATATTTTTGCGTATTTTGAAGATTTTTTCCTATTTAAGAAAAAAGTAATGTTGATGCTTTTTCTGTATTTTTAAATCTAAAAAAACTCATTCAAAATATATAGACACGTTGAATTAGTCTTTAATTCATTACAAAAAAGAAATTTAAAAATGCTTTCACCCTGCTACTCCCCAGTGATTTTTACCAAGGGGTAGAGATAGGAAACAGACCTGTAGTATCCTCCCAAGTGAGGAAACTCTCTCTGCCAATGGTAGATCAACACTTTCCCTGCAACTTAGTTGCCTAGAGCACTGAGAGTTTGTGACTCACCCACTGTCGCATAGCTAGTATGTGTCAGAAGCAGAACTTAAACCCAATCTTCCTGACTCTCTAACCACCAATGCCTCTGACTTTTGCTAATGGTAATAAAATCATAGAATGTTAGAATTAGAAGAAACCTTAGAGGGCATCTACTTCAAGATTTAATCTCTGGGTAACAACAGATCATATATCCTCAACTTGAAGACTTCCAGTGACAGCTCTTTTTTCCCATAGTGAGTTACCTTACCATCTCCAAAGCCTCTCATTTCATTCTGATAATTCTTATAGTTAGCAATTTAATACCTTGCAAGCTCCCTGAAAGGAGGCATTGCTTTTGCTTTTTCTTTGTATCCCCAGTCCTTAACACGGTTCCTGAAACATTATAAATACTAAATAATACTGGTTGATTGATTGTTTGATTGATATGCATATCCACAACCCTCTTTTGGGACAGAAATGACCAATTATAGCCAATAAGTTTAGTAAAATGTTCATGACTATTTTGTGAACAATCTCAGAATCATATTAGAAAGAAACTTGAAAATCATCTTGGAGACCAGCCCTTTGTTAAAAAAATAATTCTTACAAGTCAAAATATGCCTTCCTGTAACTCCCAACTTTTGACCTAAATTCTGCCCTCTGAAGTCAAGCAGACCAAAGCCAATCTTTCTTCAATGTGACAAAACTATAATTTGTTTGAGAAAGATAATGTTTGCCAAACATATACCATATTGCCTGCCTATTCAATGGGTAGGAGAATGAAAACATGGGAATGCTTAGATGAACTAGAATAGAATGAAATAAGCTGAACCAAAAGAAGAATATTTAAAAATGACCACAATAATATAAAACTATAAATAGAAATTAATCACTAAGAGGAATTTGGACTCTGAAAAAGATTTAACCAAATAATTATCCCAGAAAATAAATAATAAGCTATTCCTCTGTCATTTGTCAAAAGAGAAAACTACTAGTCCAAAACATATAAATTAACAGGTTACTCTGGGAGTTGTTGTAATGCTTAACTGTTTTTCTTTGTTACGAAGGAGGATTCAATATTGGGCTGGGATTGAGGGGAGAGAGAGACAGAAGGTAATAATTCCAGAAATGACTGCAATAGGAGAAAAAAATCAATAAAACATTTTAAAAATGTAGAACCCAGAAGTAAATGTTACAGATGTGATCTAATCAAGTAAAGGCAATCAGTCACTTCCATAATTTCATTAATGCATCCTAAGAGTAAGTCAACCTTTTTGATTGCCACATATTAACGTATAAACAGGAAAATTGGAAAATTAGCCAGCTGAATCTTTTTTACATCCTATATTGTATCTAACCATGCCCATCCTATACTTGTTCAATTGGTCTTTGGAGTCATGGTTTAGAAGCTGATCCCTATCAAATTCCATCTTATGCTATTTGATCCAGCTTTCCTGCCTGTCAAAAAAACTTTTAGGATCCCATTTCTGTCATTGACAGTTTTAGCTCTCCATCCTAACCTTCCTATCTCTAATTAAAGTCTGAAAAATATGTCTTCAAGTCATGGATAAAAATGTTGGATGGGACCAAGCCAAGTATCTATTCCCCTAGGAGCACGTCCTTTAAGGTTGACTTCAATCTATTAATCAGGACTCTGGATATGGTCATTCAACCATTTCTGAATCTTCCTAGTTGTATCAGCATCCAGCCTACATCTTCCAATCTTGTTCAAAACAAATGCCCAAGATTCTTTTGCCAGATACCTTGCTAAAATACAGGTATACAATATCTATGGCATTTCTCTGATTTACCAGGGTTGTTGTTTTTTTTAAAACTGTAACCATCAAAAATAATCAAAATAATTTAAATGCAGGAAAGAAAAATTACTATCTTTACTAAATATGAAACACACTGGAATAAGATACAGAGAGAATGATCACTAGTACAACCATTTTGTGTTGTTTTTCTATATCTATGTAGAAAGTTTCTATATTCTATATTCCTATATTCTGTATCTAGTTTCTGGATAACAGTGTCTGTTCATAAAGCAGTTTGTATACTGCTTTATAAATATGTGGTTTTAACAATTTAACACTTCATGATGATGTTCACAACATTTTAGAGTTATTGAAATCAAGGTAATCCGGTATCTTCTAAATCTGACATTTGCTGAGAAAGCACTTGATTGAAGGATTTCATAGGAATGCCCGCTATTCAGATGCCTTGAGACCCTGGGCTTGAATTCCGAAAAAACCTGGTAGCCATGTGACACTTGGACAGCTCACTTAACTCTGAGGCTTCAGGCAATTTCCTAGGATTTATCAACCGAGTCAGGGATTTTTCCGATCTACATTGGTAGAAGGAATTCTCACACTGAGAACTCATTCTCCAATGATTTCTCAACAGAGGAGCACAGACTCTAGTACAAAGTAGGCAATCAGAGGTACTAAATATTATTCTAATTCACACTAAAAGCATAGGTTCTTAACCAAATCAAGACAAAAGGAAGGGAATGTTTCTTTTTTTATATTCTTCAACAATTTGAGCAGACATGCTCAGTCCAATTAAACAACCACTTATTATAGATGCTAATGAGACATAATACCTATTTCAATAGTGCTTTAAATCAGCAAACATTTATTAAGTGCTTACCACACACCAGGTACTAAGTGCAGAAGGCACTAGCAATTGGTGGATGGGCATGGTGATGGAGTGGGAAAGGGCTTCTGCAGAAGGTGACATTTGAGTCAAATCTTAAAGGAAGCCAGAGATTCTTAAGAGGTGAAGCTGAGGAAGGAGAGGATTTCAGGCAAAGGCATGAAGACAGAGTGTCACATGTGTTGTTTTTGTTCAGTTGTATCCTTTCTTGACTCCATTTCAGATTTTCTTGGCAAAGATACTGGAGTGGTTTGCCATCCTTCTCCAACTCATTTTACAGATGAGGAAACTGAGGCAAACAATGATAAGTGACTTGCCCAGGGTCACACAGCTAGTAAGTGTGTAAGGCCAGATCTGAACTCAGGGAGGTGACTCTTCCTGACTCCAGGCCTGACATTGTATCCACTTCGCCACCTGGCTGCACCATAATGTCTGAGGAACAGCAAGTAAGCCAGCCTAGCTGGACTGTAGATTTTGTGGCAGAGAGTGATGACTGGAAAAGTAGGGAGAGATTAGGTGGTGGTGAAATTTAAATGGCAAACAGAGAAATTATATTTGATCCTAGGTAGCCACTGGAGTTTATTAATCAGATTTGTACTTTGGGAAAATCACTGTCACAACTGAGTGGAGAATGATCAGAGCAGAGAGAATTCTAAGTCAGAAAGACTAATACAGAAGCCATTGTAGCACCCCAGTTAAGAGGTGATGGGGGCCTGAATCAGGGTGGTGGCAGTTTGAATGGGGAGAAGGGGATATTTATTTTTCATTTATTTATTCATTTATCTATTTTTTGTTTGTTGTCTATTTAGTATTTTACTTTTCCCCAGTTACATGTAAAAACAATTTTAACGCTCATTTTTAAAATTTTGAGTTCCAAATTCTCTCCCTTCCTCCCCATCCCCCCTCATTGAGAAGGCAAGCATGTATAGATTATAATATGTCATACAAAACATTTCCATGAGAGTCATGTTATGAAAGAATACATAAACCAAAAAAACTAAAGAAAAATAAAGTTTAAAAAATGGATACTTCACTCTGCATTCAGATACCATCGGTACTTTCTCTGAAGATGGATAGCATTTTTATCATAAGTCCTTCAGAGTCTTGGATTGTTGTATTGCTGAGAATAGCCAAGTCATTTACAGCTGATCATCTTATAATATCGCTGTTACTTTGTACACAGTACATTTCACTTTGCGTCAGCTCATGCAAATCATTTCAGGTTTTTCTGAGAGCATCCTGCTCATCCTTTCTTATAGTACAATTGTATTTCATCATAATCACATAGAAGGGGATGTTTGAGAGAAGTTAATGGAGATAGAAAGATCTATCCAAAGATAGTGAGGAGTGGAAGATACCAGAGTAGCAAACCTAGGCTGACTTGGTGGGGATAAGGGTGCCCTTAACAGTAACAGGGAAGTTTAGAAGAGATATGATTCAGAAAAATAATCAGCTTTATTTTGTGCATGTTAAGTTTGAGATGCCTACAGGATATCCAGAGGGCATCTAAGAGGAACCTGAGTTTGTATAATATAAAACACTCCTTTTTGTGTCTCTTTGTAGACCTTTCTTGCTCCTTCGCTCTCTGTTTTCTGTGTTTTCATTTTAGTTCTTCTCTGTCTTTGTCTATTTGCATCTTGGTAGCTGTCATCTGTGATCTGTTAATCTCCATTGGCCGGGTTCCCACCTCCACCTGTGGCCTAGGGATGTGCCTCCCTGCCTTTAACTCTAAGCCACTCTCTTCTAGGCTCAGTCTCTACCTGTTTTTTCCTTCCCGGCTTTACAAAACACTTCTTCATCCTTCTCGTCCTTATCTCTGTGCTTTGCCTCTGGCCTCCATTTCTCTTCTGCCCTGTCTCCTTTCAGCTTCTTAGCCTTCTAACTATGCTGTCATTTGCCTTACACAAAACCACTTTTCTGTTCTACGAGCAGAAGGAAATCTACAAACATGCACATCTTGTGGAGAGTAAATCCCATTGCCGGGAAGAATTTTAGAATTTTTAGGGCTTGTCAGAGTTCTTTTGTTCAGGCCACCTGAATATACATATCTTTTCATCTCCCACACTCCGCGCTTGAACCACTATGTCAATGATCTGCCATCTGTGTAATAAAATCATAGAAGCTGACATTTATATGGTGTTTTCAGGAATTATGAAGTGCTTCTCTTTTTATTTTTATTCTCCTTCTCCCTATAGATTAAGAATGGTCAAGTTGACCTGGGATAAGAACCAGAATTACCTAGTGGCATGACCAAAAAAAAAAATGGACAATTACCCTCCCCCTGCTCCAGGGTTATTATATTCCTAGGACAACCTTTTTTCCATTGCTATCTGGAATGCCTTCATATTTCTCTGCATCTTAATTTCATTGTAATCTCATTTTAGATGTTTAATCAGTATAATTTGTGGCAATTTTCCTTCTTGCATCTGTTTTAAGGACTATACATGAAGCTATAAAAAGCCACATGAAACATTAGGCCAACCCAAACCACAACTGAGCCCCAACCCGTTTACTGATCCCCATCCCTATTGCGGTAGATAGGAATTAAGACTTAGAGCAGGAAGGCCCTGAGTTCAAATATCATTTCAACTACTTACTATCTATGGGACCCTGGGCAAGCCACTTAACTTCTCATCTGCCTAATGACAGAGTCTGTCTCAGGGGCCTCTAAGTTCCCTTCTGGCTCTAGGTCTACAATATTATCACCTTAAATGTATGCCCACTGGTAGAGTCTTTCCTCTGATTCCTTACCATATTTACCTATTAGCCTTATACTGCTCCTTTTTCCAAATAACAAGTGGCTTACCCCTCTCATTCCTCACAATCCATCACTAATGCCAGTAACAATAAATCATTTCGATTTTTGTCTCAACCTGTAGTTTTATAAGTGTGGAAGCTCCCTAACCTTGTCATCTCCTTTTATCACTGGCTAGCATATGTCAGAAACAGGAGTCAACCCATATCTTTCTGACTCCAAGGTGGGCCCACTATTCCCTATGGTCTTGTTGCTGCTGCGGAATAATGATACTGATGTCCATGGTTTATAAAGAACTTTATATAAAAATCTTAGTTCCTACTCTGACTTTTTCTGAAATAATAAGATATATTTTCTGTTTAGAGGGAGAATGATTAAACATCCCTGTATTCTCTGTTAGAAATTTTTTTTTTAAATCAAGACACACTTCTTTTTTTTCTCTTTGTTGTTCCCAGGGATGCTGCTTGCTGGTTTCCTGGTCAGAAACATTCCAGTCATCCGTGATTATGTTAAGATCAATCAAGTCTGGTCATCCTATTTGAGAAATACTGCCCTTACCATTATCTTGGTACGAGCTGGGCTTGGGCTTGATCCACAGGTAGATCATAACTTAGACTTTGAATTTGAGAGTTACAGAAAAATGAGAGAGAATTTGCCTTATAGTTTTTTAGAGTAGAGTTTGGAATCAAAACTAAGTTAAAGTCAAAGAATTTTGTAGAAAAACCATACCCCTTTAGAGTTGAAAAGGACATTTAAAGGACCTTTAGACAGGGCAACCAGAATATACGCCATCTTGGAGTGGGGGGGGAGGGTAGAAATGGGGAGAAAATTTGTAATTCAAACTGTTGTGAAAATCAATGCTGAAAACCAAATATGTTAAATAAATAAATTTAAATTTAAATAAAAAAAGGACCTTTAGAGATAGTCTTCTAAATTCCGCTTGAACATAATCAGTTTTAGCGAACTTGCTATTTCTTGAATCAGTCCATTCCATTTTTAACAGTTTTAATTAATATATGTGTATATATGTGTATACATACATAAAATATATATAAATTATATAGAGAGAGAGATAAGGGAAAGATATATGGATAAATGTATATATGTTTAGAAATACATAGAAAGAGGGGAGAGAGAGAAATATGGAGAAAAAGAGAAATATGCAGAGATAAAGAGGAGAGAAAATATATAGACACACACGTTTGTATATAAAGATAAAGTTATATATCCATATATATGTATACATTGAGAGAATCAGCTTTAATTTTTATAGAAAGAAAATTATATGGAGAGGCAGCATGGTACAGTGGAAAGAGGGTTGGCCTCCAACTAGCCTCTTTGCTCCCTCCTTTGACATATACTAGTTATGAGACCCGGGGTAAATCACTCAACCTCTCAGTTTTTCGTGCTTGTCTCTAAGGCTCTACAGTTCAGAGAAGGTGCTGACCTATATTGATAGGAGTTTCCTTATCTGACAGTGCCAATACCAATGAGATTGAAGATCCAGTCCCTATCTTTATGTAGCCCGTCATTATATGGAGCCACAATCCACCTCACTCCACCTGAGGATCCTTATTTGATTTTAACAGCACAAAGAATAAATCTAATCCCTCTTCCATTTGATGATCCTACGAAGTGTGGAAGTCAGTAATCCTGCCCCCTCTTCCCTTTGCATCCCTTCTTTCCTCCCAGTTAAATTAAACATCTTGGTTCCTTTAACAATTCTTATAGGATCTGGTTTTGTGTTCCCTAGTCAGCCTCCTGTGGTTGTGTTGAAGTTTCTCATCAGTGCTTCTCCTCCAATGGGGCCCTCTGCACTGACTGCAACACTTTAGATATAACATGACTGGGGAATACATCGGAACTCTCACCTCCCTCCCTTGCCTGTGTGTTGTGTATCATAACCATAATAATTTGAGGAGTAAGAAAGCCCTGACGATTAGGGAGATTGGGAGGTGAAATCTACTATTCTAGTACTGCACTACTCCAGGTACTAATATGTACCAAGTAGAAGACAAAAAAAATATGTTTGAGCTACATTAAGTAATACATTCAATGAATGGGAGGTAGCCCCGGATAATGTATTTGAAGATGGCAAGTTTTCAGATCCTGTCTCTGCTGTCGACTAGCTACATGACCCAGGGCAAATCATTTAACCTCTGTAAATCAATTTCCTCATCTGTAAAAATCTGGATTCCATGGCCTCTAAAGTTTTTCTTGGCTATCAGTCTATCAATATACGATCCTTCAAACTGTACCATTTTCTTAACGATCACTTTTCTTCTGCCTTCTAATGCATTCTAGCTAAAATAATAAAGTTGGACCAACAGGGAATGTCTCCCAAAGCAGTTCTTAAGTAGTAGCACCATCTTTCCTAAGAGGGCTTGTCTGTCAAGTCGTCTATAGGCACTAAGTAGGACCTGCTATATGACAGACACTATGCTAGGAGCTGGGAAGATGAAAATGAAAACCAATGAGTCGACATCTTATGGGGAAAACAATGGGCACATGAAAAAGTAGACACAAAATACAAAGTAATCTTAGGGAAGAAGACATTTAGCAGCTGAAGGGTGGGGAATCAAGTCAAGTCTCCTGTAGAAGGCATCACTGGAACTGTGCTTTAAAGGATTAAGTATCCAAACAGGTAAGAGAAGAACCAAGCAAGGGCAGTCACTATGAACCAGAGGGAAGAGAGTATCTAGAGGAAGGGCAGGGGAAGTAATCAACCCCATCAAATGATGCAGAAAGGTCCAGAAGGTGAGACCATTGGCTTTGGCAGAAAAGGATCATTGTGAATTTTGAAGAAAGTAGTTTCAGTTGAGTGTTGGGCTCGCTGGATAATAGATCTACAACTGGAAGGACCCTCAAAGGCCATATAGTTCAACCATTTAATTTCATTCATGAGGAAACTGAGGCCCAAGTAGGCTAAGCGATTTGCACGAAGTCACACAAGTAGAAAGCATCAGAATGCAGATTAAAAGCCGGATTCAAAGGGATTGAATAGTGAGAAAAGTAAAAAGAGAAGCTAAGTAGATAGGCAGATTTTCCAAGGAATTTGACTGTGAAAGGGAAGAAAACATAGGAAGATAGTGTGAAGGGATGGTAGGGTTAGGAGAAAGTTTTTTTTAAAGATAGGAGAGATCAAGGCATGTGTTTAGGCAGCAAATTAAGGACAGTAGTCATAACTCCTTAACCACTTTTGTTTGTCTTGAGTAGTAAGAATAAAACAAATAATTCTTCAAAATATAAAGCTATATATAATCAAATCTCTGAGGGTAGCAAGCCAAAGGAGAATAGTTATAATGCTATTCCTCCCAACCCTCTATAAAAACCACTTTTAAAAAAGCTATTGAGATTGAGATTTTGACTGTTTCTATGTTTCAGGCACTGGAGAAATTAAAAGGAGTTTGTTTAAGACTATCCATGGGTCCATGTTGTTTAGAGGCGTGCTCAGCTGCTGTTTTTTCTCACTTTATTATGAAGTTTCCATGGCGATGGGGATTTCTATTAGGGTAATTTATTCTCATTTTTCCTGTGAAAATAAGCAAGGCCAGGCTCCTAGGTTAAAAATGATAGATATATCTATTCTGCTGACTAGTCATGGTGTCTATAAATACATGTTTGAAAGTGTAAATGGTATATCATATTGCCCTTCAACAGCTTTTGTCTTTTTACCATGGATGACCTTAGAAATTCAACTTAATTCAGTTAAACAACGTGTGTTAAGCACCTATTATAGTCAAGACACTGTGCTAGGCTTTAGGGTTCATATAAACCAAAACCAAATGAGTTGATGACAGAGCGTAAAGCCAGGTTCATCACACAGCTTTTTTTTATACCTAGAATTCATAGCCTCTAACTCTTCTAGACACTAAGGGGCTAGCGGGGTGCCTAAGTATTGAATGGTTCATGTTCTGTAGTATCATTCATCCTTCTCTCCCATCAACTCAAAATAAGTTTTAGTGAGTCCAGGGGTGGGGAACTTTTGATGCTCTAGGTCCTTAAGTGCAGCCCTTTGATTGAATGAATCCAAACCCTGTAGCCTCCAGGTGTGGCCTGAAAGCCCCAGGTTCCCCACCCCTAGGCTGAAGGATGAAGAAGAAGTGTACTGAAAGGACTAGGAGTCATGAAAAATGCCACACTATTTGTCCAAAGGAATTTCATTTGTCTTCAAACACTTCTCAATCACCCAACAAATATTTATTATTACTACTACTATTGATACATTTATTATGTGCCCAGAATGGCCTTGTAAGTGAAGCTCAAGGAATTTTTAACTTAATTAACTACCAGAATAGCACCTAGGAAACACAAGACTAAAGGAGAATCCTGTTAAATCATGTAATATAGCTATTGAGTATTATAATATTTCAGGAAAGGGTGAGATAATTGTGGCCTGGGGTAGTTCTGGAATGGAAGAAATAAGGCTTGAGTTGTGCCTTTAAAAATGAGTAGGATTTTAATAGGTGGAAGAGAGTAATGAAGTAAACACAAAGCACTTTTAGGGATGTGATTATTACTATATTTAAGCAATTTCTCATTTACAACTATTTGTCTTCCCAAAAGTTCATTTGTAATTCATTGGAGTGCACTTTCTCTTAGAAATAATGTTAGATACACTGGTTATGATCTCCTTCTGGCCTTAATTAAGCCATAATGTAGCTGTCAGAAATTTATATTAAATGTCATTACATGCCTAGATATTCCATGTACAATGCCTTTTAAAATACAGTTCCTTGTCATGTGCTTATATTTGCATTTGTTACTTTTAAAAAAATTATTAACTACCAAGCAATTCCTGGACCATTCATCAAAAATGGCATGTCATATATAATTACTGAAGAGTAAATTACAGCCATCTAACTCAAAACTCAAAACAGAGTTTTCTTTGTGCATCAACTTCATGCCCATGGTCATTCAACTAGTTAGTGTCAGTGTTGTGTCTTGTTTAAGCTTTTAAAAGCTTTTTTAAGCTTTTTTTTTTAAGTTTTGTCCTAGGTGCGGTTTCTCCTGCTGTTGTGGTCCCCGCAATGCTGATGCTGCAAGAGCAAGGATATGGTGTCAAAAAGGGGATCCCCACCTTGCTGATCGCTGCCAGCAGCTTTGATGATATTCTGGCTATCACTGGCTTCAATTCATTCCTAAGCCTAACATTCACTACAGGTAAACTAGGCAACCCACAGCTTTGAGCTTCAGTTTTGTTATTTTGCTTAATAATTTTCCTGACTTCCTTTTTTAATGGGCTAATTAAAATGTAGAGCTTAAAAAGGATTTCATTCTTTTCATTTTTTCACAGGCAGAAAAATTGTTAGTGCATTGGGAAACCTCCACTTGACCCAGTGGCTTTTACTGGAGTTACCAGTGGGCTAAATTAATTAAGACATATATTTGGTGCAGGCCTATGATTTCATTGGTAGAGGCAACTCCCACTGAGAAAACTCCCCAACCAATGCACATCTACAACTGTTCTGTATCCTATAGCCTGCATTTGCCTAGGGCAGGAATGGGGAACCTGTGGCCTCAAGACCACATGTGGCCCTCTAGTGCTGGATCCAGGCCCACATGTGGCCTCAAGGCCACAGGTTCCCTCAAAGCCACAGGTTCCCTACCTTTGGCCTAGGGCACTGAGAGGAAAAGAGCCTTATCCAGAGTCCTAGCCAGTATGGGTCAGAAGCACCTGAAAAAGCTGGTTCTTTAGCCACTAAGCCAAGATGCCTGTCCTTATATAAATATCTGCTATCATCATCATCAACGCTATCATCATCATCATCGTCACCATCATCATCACCAATGAGCGATGAGTATAGCTAAATTCATGCTGAACACAGGACACATCCTAGAATAAATGGATTTTTTTGTTTGCTTGTCAACTTGCTTGATGATTCTCTGCTTCTTAGCTTGCCAGGTGTCTGTCACGTCTCAACTAGACTCTTATCCACTGCAAAAAGCCTTTTCCAGGCCTCCTTAATCTAAGTGCCTCCCTCCAGTTTTTCCTAACTATATCTTGTTTGTATATAGATCTTTATATGTTGTTTTCCCCATTAGATTATGAGTTCCTGGAGAATAGGGACTGTCTTTTACCTTTCTTTGTATCCATAGTACTTAGCACAGAAATTATGGAACAACATTGCACACAATAGACCAAATACACTAATCTCATTCAAGGCAGTTAGGTAACAGCTAGGTAGAGATCTTGCCCTGGAGTCAGGAAGACCGAGTTCAAGTGTGACCTCAGATGGTAGCCACTGACCCTGGGCAAATCATTCCTCTGTTACCCTTGGTTTCTTCAACTATAAAATAGAGATAATAACACCTACTATTATTAGGGTCAAATGCAATAAAACATTGTCTAAATGCTTAGTCCATTCCCCCTCCCCTAATACATAAGGAAAAGCATCAAGATCACATAGAGAAGCATACCTATAGGTCACACGAAGAAACCTAATCCATATACACATAGCATTAGCATATATAGCAAAGAAATTTGCTGGATACAAAATATTTAGGTGATATACAACACCTCCAGGGTACGCATGAATCACTGTGATACATGAATTCCAACAGGTGCATTTTGTCTAACTATGTGTGTAGCTGCTTCACACATTATACTTTAAGCATCTAAAGTTAACTCGGTGAATGACCAAAAAGTAAGGACATGTCTTTGTTGACATGTCGTCAATTTTGTTGCATTCCTGAGCTTACGGATGCTCCAGGCACTAAAGATAGCTTGTATTCCTTTAGGGACTGCTAGTGGTAGAATGTTGGGCAAAAAAAGACCCTCTGTATCAGAATAGAAGACCCTCTCAAGCTGGAATAGATCCAGCTGACTTCCCTGACCCTCTGACAAGTACCACTACAATCAATCTCTTCCTTGTCTAAATTTTTCTCCTTCTGATCTAGCTCTAATAGTTTATCTAAATGGGTGGGTGGGGACTTCTTAGAGCTCTTCTGGCTTGAATCTCCATTGTTCTTTTCTTCCTAGTTGCCAAGTGGTCCAAAGAATTCTTTAGTGGGCAAGAGATGGTTGTGATACATTAATAATCTTTGTGAAATACGAAGTGCTCTTGGAGACTGTTTTGTAGACAGATAGATATCTCAGTCTTTCAACTACTTGGTATGGAATGGCTTTCCATCACACCTCTATCTTGTGTATTTCCTGAACGCTGTGACTTCTTAGCAGGTACCTATTCCTTTGTTGAAATTATTGACAGAGAACTTGTGAAATGTATCATCACTTGCTCCTATCTGAGCTCTTCTGAACTGAGGACAAAGATATACTATATCAACTGGACTTTCAGCCAGAAGACTTAGTGGCTATGAGTCACCATAACTACTGTATCTTCTGAGACTGAAGCATAAATCAATAGGTGAACATGACTCCTGCTCAAACATAAGCAGATATAATATAAAACCTGTGGCATGATTCTTGGTTGTAGTATAGTATATTCATGCACCAGGAAAGTGATATGTAGAGTGCATCAAGACTTCTCTTCATGGTTCTATGTCCCAAATATATTTGATAGTTTGCCATTAAAAGGCTCACTCAAGCTACAGGTCTCCCTGAGGATGTTAATGTGGAGCTTCTGCTGAAGCCAGAAACCCCTTGCTGTCAGGATTCTATTATAGTCTAAATGTATCCTGGTGCAAAAAACAAAAACAAAAGCAAACCATATACAAATATTTCTCACTTTGCAACCAAATAATTTTTTTGGTTCCTCGTTGGATATGTTCACAATACAAGACAAAATGGTCTGTCACCACTAAGTGCTTATATTCTTCCTATTTCCTTTCAGAGATAAGATGGGATACATAAGCCTCAAAGGCTTGATGGTGTTCCTACTCGGCAAGCATAGAGTCAGAGTTGGCAGATAGCCAAAACCATCTTGGGCCCCTAGAATATGTTTTGTACAAACTTTGAGATTCTCTTTTTAAAAAAAAAACAATAATCATACTTTCTTTATTTTAACATTCATTTTTAGAAATTTTGAGTTCCGAATTCTCTCCTTCCCTTCAACCTTCACCCCCCATCTATTGAGAAGGCAAACACTATTATATCAATTACACATGTAAAGTCATGCAGAACATAATAGCCATGTTGGAAAAAAAAAAGCAAAAAAAGTATGTTACTTGATTCTCTAGGATTCTCTAAGTAAGTCATGATATCATCTGCAAAGAGTGATACCTTAGTTTCTTCTTTGCCTATTCTAATTCCTTCAATTTCTTTTTCCTCTCTTATTGCTAAAGCTAACATTTCTAGTACCAAATTGAATAATAGGGGTGATAATGGACATCCTTGTTTCACCCCCAATCTTATTGGGAATGCATCTAACTTATCCCCATTATATATAATGCTTGCTGATGGTTTTAGGTAGATGTTACTTATAATTTTAAGGAAGACTCTATTTACTCCTATGCTTTCTAGTGTTTTTAATGGGAATGGGTGTTGTATATTGTCAAAAGCTTTTTCTGCATCTATTGAGATAATCATATGGTTTCTGCTAGTTTTGTTGTTGATATGATCAATTATGCTGACAGTTTTCCTAATATTGAGCCAGCTTTGCATTCCTGGAATAAATCTAGTACTACAGTTTATCTCTACTGAAAAACAGTGACTCACCTGCGTGTAACACCTATGTACAAATAAAATGTCATAAAATCATCCTTGGTTTTACAATGATAAAAATAAAAATATTACAATTATACAATCAAACAAGATATACAAGGATTTTTGTGGGGTTTTGTTTGTTGATGTTGCCGTTCAACAATGAGAGCAAAATAACTTACTGGAATATAAAGAAAAAAGTTGAATGAGCATGCTAGTAAGAGAGAAAAGAGATATAGAATCAGTTTGCTTTTTTCCCCTCCCCATATCCATTTGAAGTTGATTAAATTAATACCATCAGCCACCTAATTGGTTTTTTTTAAAAGTATCATGCCAATGCCTAGTTGCCAGTTTCTTTATATACAATAAAGAGTTGGGGGAAAGGAATGGAAGAAGAGAGAAAATTTGTATCCATTAGATGGGATAGAAAGAACCAAATTTCAGCTGTCTAATTGTGAATGTATTGGTTGTTCTTGGGAACATGATTCAGGAATAAAGTTGCAGTTTCTCTTTTTAGTTAATGTTTTCTGTTAGTTGCTAGGGCTCATCAATTATGTCTTCATCTTCCATTTCCCTGATGTTCAGTGGTGTCCATTTAATTGATTGGTTGCCCATCAATATGAAATCTGATCTGCCTCAATAACAAACCCTGTCTTTCACAATAGTTTTATTAAGTGGCATGTGCCTCTTAATCTGAAATCTACTTCCTCCTTCAAATTAATGTGATCTCTGTTTTCAGCCTTGATTTCTTCCTTAGGTTTCTTGAGAGCCATGGCTTCTTCAGTTCCATCTTCTCTCCTCAGGAGAAGTTTAAAACCAGCTTCTCATCCTCATAAGAAGGTGTATAAATTATTTTCCAAACATTCTCCTGAACCTGGTCTTATCAAGGATTCTGACATGTACCACTGCATGAACCAAATCTCAGAATACAATATTTTTGTCATCTTTTATCACTTTAGATGATACCTGACATTTACCCAAACTGCCTCCCCCACATACATGCCACATAAAAGTTTCTTCAATATCTTTATCAAACTATTCCAAAGATACTCCCCAAAATAGTGGTCCTTAATAGGATCTAATCCTGATAGTGTGCATCACTTTTTTAAAGAATTGCATAGCCATGATGCTATTTTGGTTCAACCTCAATCACAAATTCAACAGTTATCAACAATTAAAAACCCTGTAATTGCATTCAAGTATGTGCACACCAAGCTGGCATGTTGAATACCATAGGATTAAAGTCAAAGTGAAACAAAAGTTGGACTCTTCAAGACTCCACACTGTCAATTACAGCCTAAAAAAGATTAAGAAAAAGTAAAATCAGAAAAATCTTCAGTGGGCCTTGCAATGCCAAAGGACATAATAACCTCAGCCTAAACCAATAATTAAATAAGCTCACAAAAATAAAATTTAAATAGGTCTTAAATGAAGGCCAAGAGATGCAGCATGGTTCTTATGGGGTTATGGGCAATCTATCCTTCCCTATTGCTCTACAAGAAATTTACACAAGTGGTACTATCTTTGATTAAGCCCCTATACCACAGCTAACTCCCTCCTTTTAGATCTTCATGCAGATCTCATACAGCAATAAAAGAAAAAGAACAATTTACTTAAAATAGAAAACATTATGATATCAAGAAGGAACCCCATTAGCAAGAACTCCTGATACCCAAAGCCCCAAGCAAAGTGATTTGTCTCCTTCCCATCACCCTGGGATGGAAGGTCTAGCCTGGTCTTGGCCCTGGCCCCATCTTGGTCTTGAGGTCAATCTAAAGCAACAGGAAACGTAGGGATAGCAATTTGCCCATGATCACAGGAAACTGTCACATGTCCTTGGGATCTAAAAGCTATGCTGCATGACATAGATGTTTTTCTTCTATGGGAGTGAGAGTATGCCAAGGTTTGGAAGAGCATGGATGACCACATAAAATCTATAAGACAAATATCAGAAGGAATGATTAAAAGTCCTAGCACTTCATCAGTATAATATATCAATACCTGTTTCCTGACTTCAGAAAGAGAGGAGGAGGAACCTCTTAGTAGATTGAACTCTCAGCACATGTGGAATGTGTTATTTTTATTTTCTTTGGCCTTTCTTCCCCTATGCCACTACCCTTCATATCTACTCTCTCTCTCCTACTTCCTCTACTCACAATGGGTTTAGGTACAGCTAAGTTTTGGGCCATGGTGTGGGGTAAATGAAAGGGAGGGGAGGGGAGGTTGGGCTGTCTTTGGGTCAGGCTACCCCTTTTCCTGTTACATAGCACCTGACAGGGGCAGACTGTCTTGGGGAGTTATGGCACATAGCTTTTATCATAATAACTAGCATTTAGATACTACGTACTATAAATTTGCAAAGTTTCATACATGATCTCATTTGATTCTCAGCATAGCCCTGTGATTCAGGTGCCACAGATGTGACATCTAAGCCATTCCTCTCACTCACGGAGGGGAAGTCAGGTACCCCTGTGTCTTCTTCCACCAAAGGAGCAGAGTCCCATGTCCTTTTCTACCATGGGACTTCAAATTCTCAGACCTGCTCCATCCCCATATGAATTTAACCAGTATATCAAAGCTATGGTGCTGTTTGTGACATATGCACATAATGATAATTACAGTTGTATACATGTAGTATACATCTAGGGGGCACAGAGGAAAGAGTGCCAGGCCTGGAGTCAGGAAGACTCATCTTTCTGAGTTCAAATCTGGCTTGAGACACTTACCAGCTGTGTGACCCTGGGCAAGTCACTTAACCCTCTCTGCTTCAGTTTCTCCATCTGTAAAGTGAACTAGAGAAGGAAATGGCAAACCACTCCAATATCTTTGCCAAGAAAACCCCAAATGGGGTCACAAAGAGTCAAATATGACTGAAATGACTGAGCAGCAACAAAAATATGTAATTACTCAGTAGATGAAGTGGAATGACATACTTAATACAGCATGTCCTAAAAGTCCTGCAGTTTTAAGCTTTAAAAACTTCATAACTTATTTAAAAAGCAACATTTGAAAAGTAAATTATTTTAAATTCAACGTAACTACTGTCTTGCATTATACATCGCTCAGTTGATTGTCAAACTTTGTAAAAATTCTAATTGGCTGTTGCTTGGTGACTTTGTAATGTTAGCCGTTTTGATGTGTACATGACAGATTTGACATGACCCCACAAGAAAAAGTCTACTGGATATAGATGAGGTGATAAAGTGGTCAATCAAGAAGACCTCCTCTACCATTTTACTGGTCTGAGAAAGTGTCATCCAAGAACTGTCCAACATGTAGTGCATAATTACAGTGTGCTTCATCTCGTTAAAATTGAAATTCAAAATTTATTACTCAAAGTTCATAAAACCAAGCAATTGTAAAAGAGGTCATTACATTTTCAAATGATTTTTTTATATCTGTAGCATTCATACTTCTGAAACTATTAACACTTGAAACTGCACTATGACTTTTGGGACATAGCATATTAGAGGCTGGTTTTCATGTATTTGTTTTAGGATAGATCTATTCTGCTCTGTTAGTAATGTTGGTTTTGTCCATGGTTGGTGGTTTGGTTTTTTTCTGTACAGGGGAACACTGATAGGGTAATGTTTGTCTTTCTGTATTTTATTATATTTGGACATATATTTCTTTAAAATGGTCTGAGCTAATATGACCAAAAAAATGATAAATGTTGGAGGGGATGTGGGAAAACTGCGACACTAATGCACTGTTGGTGGAGTTGTGAACTGATCCAACTATACCCTTTGATCCAGCAATACTACTATTAGGTCTGTATCCCAAAGAGATTTTAAAACAAAAAAAGGAAAAGAACCTATTCGTACAAAAATATCTATAGCAGCTCTTTTCATGGTGGCTAAAAATTATAAATTGAAGGGATGCCCATCTATTGGAGAATGGCTGAATAAGTTCTGGTATGTGATCATAATGGAGTATTATTATGCTATAAGAAATGACAAGCAGGATGATTTCAGAAAAACCTGGAAAGACTTACATGCACTGATACAAAGTGAAATGAGCAGAAGGAGAACATTGTACACAGTAACAACAATATTGGATGATGATCAACTGTGAATGATTTAGCTATTCTCTGCAATACAATGATCCAAGACAATCTCAAAAGACTCATGATAAAAAATGCTATCCTCATCTAGAGAAAGAATTGATGTTGTCTGAATACAGCTCAAGCATACCATTCTTTTCTTTCCTTCCTTCTTTCTTTTTTCTTTCTTTTTCTTCTTCCTTCCCTCCTTCCTTTCCTTCCTTCCTTCCTTTCCTTCCTTCCTTCCTTCCTTCCTTCCTTCCTTCCTTCCTTCCTTCCTTCCTTCCTTCCTTCTTTCCTCTCAATTTATTTTGTTGCATCTTTTCGCAAAAAATGACCAATATGGAAATGTTTTACATGATTGCACATGTATAATTTATATCAGATTGCTTACTATCTCAGGGAGGGAGGGATAGAATTTAGAACTCAAAACTTAAGAAAAAGATCGTGTTAAATTTTTTTTACATGTAATTGGGGAAAAGTGTTAATAAAAATCAAATAAAATGGTCTCCTTATAATGTGTTGTTTGTTACAGGTCCTGTATATAAGAATATCATCAAGGCTGTTTTGGAAATAGTAATTGGTATAACAGCAGGAATTGTTATGGGATATTTTATTCGCTACTTTCCAAGTACTGATCAGGTAAATAGGAAATAAATCTATTTAATGAAATGTGGTATTTAAGCATTTAATAAGAAAAGCTATAATTTGGGAAGACATAAGATATCACTTATTACATTTATTTTTATGAAAACTGTTCTTTGAGGTAGTTTCATATTCCTATTACTTGATAACAGAGTCCTTAATACTGATTTCAAGTGAAGTTTCTGCCTTCTTACTTGGTGAATAAGAAACTAAAGAATAATCTACTTAGCTCAAATGGACAAAGTTCTTCCTTTATATTCCTGCCTTCTGGCTTTTAGAAGTCATGACTTTGGGTATGGCAGGCACTAATCCTTTCCTCTCCAGATCCTTTCCCTGTAAACCTTCCTGGGGGAGATAGAATTTATTTTAGCGGTATCCTCAGTTCTTCCTCCTCTTTCTTCCTACTGTATTGGCCACAGTTAACTTAAATACCCCTGATGCTTGTATAGACAGCACAATTATATTTAACCCTTCACTTCTCTGTTTTGGCCTAGCCAGCTCCTCCCTGACAATTGTTGAAGACTGGACTAGAGTTTACACACAGGGTGTCTTTTACCAATACAGAAAAGGCATATCCTTAAATATTGACTTAAGTTGACTTATTTAATCTAATTTACTTGCAAGTCAATTCTTAATTATTCAGAAGTTGTTTGAAATAGGAAGTCCTGTTTCTTCTCCCTTCTCCCACTAAAAACTTGATGGTTACTAATACCAAGATGGTGAATCAAGGTAGATACTAAAAATATGTTAATGTTGCTACTAGGTGGAAGCTCTGGCTCAAAGATTTTTGTAAGAAAGGAGATAGAATGTGCAGATATTCTTAATATGATTATTGGAGATAGAGACATCATGAATTGTAAAATTTCGTAGATAATGCAAAACTTTTCTTGAATGTTTAATGTAAATTAATCTTTAAATGTCTTTGTCTCTAACCCTAGCCTACACTTGCTTGGAAGAGAGCATTCCTCCTTCTGGGTTTATCTATTATGGCTGTCATAGGCAGCGGGCGTATTGGGATACATGGAGCTGGAGGACTGGCTGCAATAGTGTTGACTTTTGTTTCAGCAATCGGGTGGAAGGATGAAAAAAAGGTGAACTCTTTACTAGCATACTTAACATAGCAACTCCATGCTTTTTATTTATATAGTGAATGGTCAGGTAGTTCTCAATTTTAAAATGGACTATGTTCCCAGTGTTTGTTTGTTATTCAGTTATTTGGAATTCAGGACATAGTTTCCAATAGAAATAACTTTATAAATGGGATGTTGGGATCGTCAGTTAACTCATAAAAGGCAATTTAACCCACTATATCACTGCAGTACAATAATTCGCAATTAGTATTGTTCCTGCTAGTTGAAACATATGCTAAACTTAGTAATCAGTAAAGAAAAATCATTAAAATACACAGAAATAAAAAAAAATGATAGAGGAAAGCACAGTTAATTCCTTTATTTGAGGCTTGTTTTTTTATGCAAAATAGCTTTTAAAAAGTAATTAAAATGTCCTGTTCCCTTCCTTATTCTTTTTGAAGTCTGTCTTCCATGCATGTTTTCAGATTTCATTATTATTATCATCATTTCTGATTACATTTTATTTAAAAATACTCTATATCACTTTACATACATCAGCCCAAGCTTCGTTGTATTCATTTTATAACCCAGTATTAAGAATTTTGTTCAGTCGTGGGTGACAGTTGTGGTGCAATTGTGATATGTATGTCACAATTTGTTTGGCTGTGCCTCATTGCTTGACCCATGGATTGTTTTCAGCTATTACTGTTTTTGACATTTTTGTTCTTCTAAATAATGTTGTAATAAATGTTTTCTCATAAATAAGTCTTTTTTTCCTGACTTTTCAGTAATGTCTATTTACCCCTAGAACTTCAATCATTTAGCTTAAAGACATTACTAAAGTAATATATTAATTCTTCCACTACAATCCTCTGTCATAACAAAGCCATCTCTTAGAATAATTTCGAAAGAAATGTGCAGTATTCACAGTGTTCATAGAAGGAAGCAGAAGGTCAAGTGATTGCCCTTCTGAGATGTTCTCATATCGGCTTCATAAGCATTCATCCTACAAAATATTAGGCTAATGGTTCAAGGTTGTCTTAACCTAAAGCACATTTTCACAAAAATAAGTGATGTCCTTTTAGTCAGAAACCCTAGAAGTATAAAATTGGATTGTAGTTTGGGAAGATTTCTTGGAATGTGTTTCACCTGGTATTTAGCAGTGTTCAGATTTAAAGGGTTTCATAGGGTCTCATTTCCAGATTTTCATTGAGTTTCACCTGTAATATTGGAATAATTGCCCTAGATATACTGAATTTTTATGCTTATGATACTTAAGATTTATATCTGCATGTTTTCAAGTGTACTGGCATAATTTTTCAGGGACTACAAAATATTTTGTTGAGAAGAGGAATGTCACACTTAACTTAGGATTGTCTGTTTTCATTTTTGTTTTTTCGTACCAGGTGTAGTTTCTACCTAGGCCATATCAGGTGGAGAGCAGAAGTGCAGGAGGTTGGAGAGGATTGTCTAAAACTATGAGCATAACAGTAGCTACAGAAGGTCATTAATGCCTGTGCTAAGCACGGCATTTAGAATCAAGGTGGTAGACTGCTTTTTCTTTACTGTGCTGAAAAACTGTGAAGGAGAGATAGGTCAGGGTAGTACCCCACAGAAGTATGTGAGGTCATTTTGCTGAGACACATGGAATGAGAGAGTTGGACTGGCAGTGTCTGAACTACTGGTGGGGAGGATGTTGAGTACAAGGAAAGCCCCACCTGAGAGCATGTAAGCTTGTAGTATAAATTTGTGAGACTCTGGACAACAGTGGCAGCGCAAAGGGACATCAGAGAACTCTGACAGTAACCTTCATGCTCTAGAATTCATTGAAGAATCAGTCAGGAAACAATGGCTACATCTATTGAAGTTGGGGTTGGGTCATTTGCCATGCAGTAAACTAAATTATCTTCCCATTTTCAGGTAATGCAAAGTTTAAACTGACTTGGGAGTTTATATTTCACAAGGAATGGTAGGTCATCCCTCACCTGGAAGTCTAAATAACAATTTATTTTTATTTCAGGCCTTATGCAAGTATTCTAAAACATGACATAGGTGTTTTCTTTTAATATCATGTGAAGTTGGGAAGGAGATAATATTAATGGGAAATGGGGGCAAATACAAACCATTTGTCATAAATTTATAAAATACTTCATATTAGTGATTTTACTTTTGTAACCCTCAGCTACACTGATATAAAAACCTTGTCCAGGGCCTTAGGAGGGAGGAATCCAGATGACCTCCTGGTCTTTGGGACTCTCCCACATTTTGGTCTGGGACCCACAAAAATGTAGGTGCATCCACAAAAAGGAAAAAATCCTTTACTTGTCCATATCATCATCACCCCCTTTTATGCGGGGGAGCCTGTCCCTCTGTATTAAGATGGAGACTTGTATGTCATGAAAGCATGTCTACTTGTCTTGGTTTGGACTCAAGAACTCCGCTGTCCGGTGAACATGTGGTCTGTTTCAGGGTCTGGGAGAATGAAAGTCATTTTGAATCTGAAAGCAAAATATCAAGAGGAGTAATAAGATCTTCCTGGGTACAGCAGTAGTATGAACACCCAACATTCAGTCTTGGCGGTGGGGAGGAGAAGTCTCAAAGTCTCCAAAGGCCTCAACTGTATGATGAGATACAGTGGTCACCATAATCACACATTTTCTTCCACTATAACCACCTTTTTTTTCTCTGCCTCCAAGTTTTCTTTTCAAAAGCTTCTCCATGAAGAAAATTTATCTCCTAGGCACTGAGCATCTCAGGAGGAAAGGATAAGCAAAACAATTTTGAAACATCAAAGAATTGGCAAAGGTACCAAAATACCTTTTTTTACATAACATTTCCTTTAAACCTTGCTGGAATTCTCCTTTGTTGTTGGCCTAGAAAGATGTTGGTTTCTCCAGCCTGCTTTCTTCATAGTAGTCATGAATAGTAGACTGAGTAGTCATCTCCACATTATTGTGTGTGTATTTTTTGTCTTCTGCTTTTTTGCTTTAAGTTCTCTTTTATCTATTACACCAGAATGTTGGCAGAACTGGGTGAGAGATGACCAGTAAGGTTAGTAAGAGGAATCTACGTGAGAGGGCTCTGGAGGAACCTCATGTTTAGGTAAACAAAGATTCATGTCTAGAGACGTTAGTTATGGCAGGAAAGATCAAGCAAGCAAGCTAGCATCTGTTGCTGTTGCTGAGTCATTCAGTCATGTCTGACTCTTCATGACCCCATGAACCATATAGTATGCCAGGCCCTTCTATCCTCCACTATCTCCCAAAGTCTGTCCAAGCTTATGTTTGTTGCTTCCATGATGCCATCTATCCATCTCATCCTATGCTGTCACCTTCTCCTTTTGCCTTTAATATTTTCCAACATCAGTCTTTTCCAATGAGTCCTGTCTCCTTATGTGACCAGAGTATTTAAGCTTTAGCTCCAGTATTTGACCTTCCAATGAGAAGACTCAATTCATATCTTTAAATATTGATTTATTTGATCTCCTTGCTCTCTAAAGGAGTCTCAAAAGCCTTCGCCAGCACCACAATTCAAAAGTGTCAATTTTGCAGCACTCAGCTTTCCTTACAATCTAGCTCTCAGTCCTATTTGCTACTAGAAAAAAACCATTGATTTGACTATACAGACCTTTGTCAGCAAAATGATGTCTTTAATTTTTAGTAGGCTGCCTAGATTTGCCATAACTTTCCTTAAGGAACAAGAATCTCTTAATTTCATAGTTGCAATTGCCAACTGCAGTGATCTTTGAGCCCAAAGACATAAAATCTCATGCTCTTTCTATTTCTTCTCCCTCTCTTTGCCAGGAAGTGATGGGACCAGTTGCTAAGATCTTTCTTTGTTTTCATGTTAAGCTTCAACTCTCTTTTACACGCTCTTCTTTCACTGTCATCACATGGCTTCTTAATTCTTCTTCATTTTCTACCATCAGAATGGTATCATCTGCATATCTGAGATTGGCAACCTTAATTCTAGCTTTGATTCATTCAGCCTGGTGTTTCTCATTATATACTCTGCATATAAGTTAATTAAATAAGGTGACAATATACAGCTTTATCATAGTCCTTTTCCAATCCGGTTTTTTTTTTTTGAGGGATGAAGGCAGGGCAATTGGGGTTAAGTGACTTGCCCAAGGTCACACAGTTAGTAAGTGTGTTAAGTGTCTGAGGCCAGATTTGAACTCAGGCCCTCCTAACTCCAGGGCCTCTATTCACTGTGCCACCCAGCTGCCCCTTCTCCAATCTTAAACCAATTAACTGTGCCATGTTTCGTTCTAATAGCACAATGTTACAGATATCGGGAAGATACAGCAGTTGATCTGACATGGACAAAGGGCAAGAAGTCAGCAGCTGCTCCCAGGAGCCTTGATGAGGATCCTGAGTTCTCTCCCATGCTAGGTCTGCTTGCAGTTAGCACATAAAACACATGAATAGCACATAAATAAACTCAGGCTGATGTTTTTAGGATGTCTCATATTGCTGTTGCAGAGTTAGCTGTTCTTGAAGGAGGAAGAAAGTCAAATGAGACTCCTTTTTTGTCTTATTTTTTATTTTTTCCATTAAAAAGAATTTATAACTCTCCTTCCCATCCACTACCCTCGAGTAGGGAAAGAAGAGAAAACAGAAACAAAAGCCATGTAACAAATAAGCATAATCAGGCCAAACAAATTCTCATACCCATACTGGCTATGTTAAAAAAAAATGCCTCATTTTACATCTCGAGCCCATCAACTCTCTCAGGTCTGACTTCTTCCCAGCAGAGCAACATGGCAGTTCTTTTATATTATGTATGTCCCTGAGAAAGTCTTATGTGTCAGGTAATGCTGCTGGGCTATCTGAACTACCTCACAAGTAGGAGGAACTTGATCAATCTTAAAATTCTATGGAAATGTTAGATGTTTATTAAAAGTCTAGGGTGCAAAGGATACTGAAGAGCTTGGAGGTACTATATCTAGACCCCACGGTCAGTCAGCAACTGCCATGTCTCTGATGATTCCATATGTCAGCCTCTCTTCTCCATTGTGTGTTCCCATGTCCATGGTCATAAGGCCCTGATAATTAGCATCATGGACAAAACCCGCTACCTATCCCATCCTCCTGTAAATCTAAATGGTCTCATGGAGTTGCCCAAGACCTTGGTAAACAACTATAGGAGCTGCTGGTTCCAGCCATTATCTCCCTATTGATATTCCAGGGGCAGTGGAAGCAGATTTCCCTTCTATATACCCCTTTGCCTATTCACATGGCCACCACTCTCCTTTAGGCATTTACCACCTTTAGAAAGAATGTTTAAAATTAGGCCATTTTATATTAATAAATGCTAATTGGTTGGGTGACTGATTCTCAGGGCAACATGAGTTAGCATTCAACACTCAGACAAAAAGTTTTTATCCAACCTAGTTCACCTTTATTATTTACAAATTGGGAGTAGGACTATCCCTGGTTGAATGTCATTCTGATAGAGGAAGGTAGCCTGCTACTGGAAGATGGCTGGCAGTTTTTTGGATGGTTTTTCAACAGTGTTTAGGTTTCACCACTGGAAATAAGATGCAGCAAGTGGTCTCAGTGCTAGAAATATTCTATAGCTACTGATTACTAATCATTTACAAGAATGAATTCTGCCAGGTAGAGCTATCTTGGATTGACTTATGGGGAAAAGTGATATTGACAGAAGTATTAAAGGAGTTAAGCAAGTATCCAAAGGAGACTAGTTGGTGAGGTACACCTTATCTGATAACCTGGTAAATCTAAGGGAGATCCAATTGAAAGATTATCTAGAAGACAGGAAGGAAGGGGGAAGTAAATAAGGAACTGAAAAGCATCTGTTGGTTCTTTTTCTTTGAGAAGGAGGTCATTGAGTAGGTGAGAGAGCCAAATGCTTATATGGGTCATATTTGATTTCTCCTAAGGGCTCTTAATAACAGAATCGCTATAGCCTATACTTCAAGGGTAGTGTTCTTAGTATTCCGGAACAGAAGCTGGAATAGTGAGGGGAATCCATAAGAAGGTCCTCTTCATCAGATATATTTATTTATCCCTAATCTTGCTTCTAAACTCCTATTCTGTATAACCGACCGGTCATCTCTAATTGGTCATTGGTGTCCCATAGGTATCAAAAACTTAGTATGTTCAAAGTAGAATGCATTATCCTTTACACAAAACCCTCTCCTCTTCTACACCACCCTATTTCTGTTGAGGATAGCACTGGTCTTTGCTGTCCCCCAGGTTCCCAACCTTAGAATCATTCTGAACTCATCACACTTGTGAGAACCAGTGTCCCTGTCAATCACTTACTTTTCATAGACAATCAGTTGTGAGGTCTTCTTGATTCGACCCGTACAATATCTCTCATATTTGTCTCCCCCTCTTACCCAAGCAGCCATCACCATCACCTCTAGCTGCCTAACTGATCTCTCTCTCTCCACCAATCTGTGATCCACACAGTTGCCAAATCAATATTTCTAAAGCTTAGGTCTGACCGTTCCCTTCTCCTACTCAAGAGGCTCCAGTGGGCTCCCTATTGCCTCTTGGATAAAATACAAACTCCTCGTGACATTTAAAGCCCTCCATGATCTAACTTCCTAGGATTTATTGCACATTAATCTCCTTTGTGAATTCTACATTACATTATTGTTATTACATTATTATTACAAATTGTTCTCCTGTTGCTAGTTCTCCATACACAATGTACTATCTCCCACATTAGTACCTTTGTAGAGGCTGTTCCCTATGCCTATAATATACTCTACTCCCTCATTACCTCCACCTCAGACAATCCCTACCTCCATCCAAAGCACAGCTCAAGTGCCACTTTCTACAGGATCTTCTCCTGAACCCCACCTTTGCTAGTGTCCTCCTCCCCTCAAATTACATTGCATTTATTTTACATTTACTTTTCCTCCAATGGCATATAAGCTCGTAAAAGTGGATTTGTTTTTGTATCCCCAGTGCTTAGCATAGTGTCTGGCATATAGCAGGCAATTAATAAATGTTTATTGAATTAAATTGAACCATAGGCTCACTGGGACCTGTTTTCAGAGAAGTATCCCAGCATTGCCTAGGCAGTATAAACTGAGAGTGAGAGAGCGAGAGTGAGAGCAAGAGAGCGAGAGCGAGAGCGAGAGAGAGAGAGAGAGAGAGGGAGAGAGAGAGGGAGATTTATTAGGGTAAGAACTAAAGTCAATGCACTTTTCTTGAATGAGGTTATGGAGAAAGTATATAATCCAAAGTCTTTCAGTGAAAGAGTCTAAAAGGTGCCAAAATGCAAATAGAGTAGAGTTAAAGCGATGCTGTTGAACATATGTCTCTCCAAGATAGAGAGGAAGTATGTGTGTATATATGTGCACCTGTAGACATTAATTAGTCTCCCTTTTCTCCCCAGGCTACTCTTGAGAGATCAAGTTATAAACACCCTAGGAAGAGGAAAGGAGAAGTACATGTTTTATGCAACACTTGTTATGGCAGCTCCTTCTGTAGCAAAATATTCTTTGTTTTACCCCTTATTTTCTGCTAGATGCCAAGAACAGATGGATGTGGGCCTGGGTGTGAGGAAAGTATTTGGCTAATGGAAAATGCCAAGTCAGAGGGTCAAATGAGGTCATAAACTCTGGTGGGAATTTTAAAAGAGAAAAGCAGTCTTTTGGCTGGCCGCCCCCTCTCTCTGGCTATAGGAACAATCTTCCTCCTGAGAGAGGGGACTCTGTCTTTCGCTTTTTCAGTTCAAGCTCGCAATATAGGTTTAGAAAGTGGTCCTCTTTTGACTTGAGTCGTGATTCCCCCGCAACCCCCCAGTACAGCACAATAGCAGAAGATCCAGAAAACGCTCCAGTGATTAGACTGTGATGTATCTCACAGCATCTTCATCTTTCTGAAAGCTAGGAGGACAATGAAAACTCACAAATGCAATAAATGGTGGTCATTTACAAGTCCAGCCAGATGACAAAATCTAGCCTCACACACCAAAATTCTGGGGGAGTCTCATCCTCTACCAGCACAGACTTTGGGAACACTAGTTTTGATTGGGGGTGGGGGGGGGAGGCAAGGAACTGAGGTTTCAGACTTCAACTCCAAATAACAGATTTTCTGCTATTCCGGAGCTTTAAAGGGGACTGCTAATTTTAGTGTTCCTTTTAGTAAAGAGGTTAGTGTAGTAAATAGCTCATTTATATGTAAATGAGAAATCTTTTTAGGTCTCTCAAAGTTGAGGAAAAAATTATTAGAATATCAGTGGAAGGGAGACAGACAGGCTGCAAATGAACCATCAATTATTAGGGGAATCTTTGTATCCCAGAACCAAGGCACTAAAAAGAAAGATGAGGAGATAACATAACCAAGCCAATCCTGTCTGCACTTGAGGACCTGAGAAGGAGCTCAGGACTGAGAGCAGCTCAGTCTCCTGCACCTGGGCAGTAAGTACAAGAGCCCTTGAACAGCTCAAGCATGCATTGCCACCTTGTGGCTTTTTTAGGTTTTGCGTGCTAAGTAGCCACCTGGAGCTTGCCCTCCTCCACACTAGTCAATGAAAGACTCTGTTATACGTGTCAGAGTGAGGCGTGGTGTTGGATTTCAAAGACACAATCACGAAGAAAGGACAGTTGATCTTTGAGAGTAGGAAGGCAAGAAGTAATTGTGGCTGTTAAGGTCTGTTGTTCCCAGGGAGTTCTACTGATAGAAATTGTGGATGTGATTACTGTACTAGTTATGATCAGTGATGTTCCCTAAGGAACAAAGGTACAAAGGAGACACCATAGGAGTAGAGGAGGGGCAAAAATCCCAATTTTCAAAAACAAAAGAGGGGGATGTCAAGAAAGAGAGTCTATGATCTGTAGGCCAATGAGCTTGCTGTTAATTCTCATCAAAACTCTAGAATGCACCAATAAAGTGATGGTTTTTACTTTAGAAGAAAATAAACAATTACTACGAAGCAGTAGGAGTTCAATTAAAAACAAGTCTGCAAATGCAGAGATCCATGAGGTGAATAGAAAACACTGTTAAAAGATTTGTTCACAAGGATGAAATGCACCTAAAAGAATGACTACTTTTAAAATTCTTATTTTTATTTCATTTTTGCTTTTTTTCCTCATCTTTTTTTGTTGATGTGGGGAGGTCCCAGTAATGAACTTCCTCTACCCAAACAGGTCGGCCCTTCCTGTGTATCTTCATCTGAGAGAGCTACCTTGCCAACTAAGAGCCATGGCCAGGATCAGCCAGCCAGTACGTGTCAGAGGCAGGACTTAAACCCAAGTCTCCTTGGCTCCAAGGCCAGCTCTCTACACTATACTTATTATTTTTTTTTTGTACAATCACTAGACTGATCAATCAAGGAAGTTCCATAGGTGACATGATCAGATTTCAGCGAGGCATTTGACTGAATCTCTCATGTGCTCCTTGTGGCCTGGATGATGACATTTAGGTGGATTCTGAACCAGTAGAATGACAGGACTCAAGAGTGTTGATTAATGAGACAGTTCAACTTGGGAAGTTATTTTTCTTAAGAAAGCACTGAAGAGTGCTTAAAAGCTCTGTCTTGGACACATACTGGCATATATTTTTATCAGTGACTTCTCAGGGGGTCCCAAAAGGCTTAATGCAGTTTTAAGCTTTAATATCCTCGATGGTTTGCTTTTAAGATTTGCAGATGTTACAAGACTGGAGGTTGAGATGGAGAACAGATATGCTTACATATCCTCTAGATGAAAAGAACATGATTCTCACACAACAACCTGGAATCATAGGCCAGTTATCCAGTAAGATGGAATTTCAAATTAAGTCAACAAGCATTTATTAAGCATTTACTGTGTGCTAGGCATTGTGCTAATCACTGAAAATTAGAAAGACAAAAATAGTCCTTTTCCTCAAATAGCTCATATTCTAATGGGGGAAACAACATGCATGCAACTATATACATACACAATATATGCAGGGTAAATTGAAGATAGTGTCAAAGGAAAAACTCTAGTATTGAGAGGAACCAGGAAAGAATGCTTGTAGAATGTGGGATTTGAGCTAAGGTTTGAAGGAAGCTAGGGAAGCCAGGGGATGAAGATAAGGAGGAAGAGAATTTCAGGCATGCAAGACAGCCAGGGGAAAGGCACTGACTTGGGAGATGGAGTGTCATGTTCAAGGAAGAATGAGGAGGCCAGTGTTCCTGGATCTCAGACTATACGGAGGGGAGTAAGGTGTAAGAAGACTGAAAAAGTAGGAAGGGGCCAGGTTATGAAGGGTTTTAAGAGCCAAAAAGAGGGTTTCCTGTTCGATCCTGGAAGTGATAGGAAGCCACTGGAGTGTATTGAGGAAGGGGTTGACATAATTAAGCATATGTTCTAGGAAGGTAGCTTTCACATTTGGGTTAAAAAAGCTGTACAAATATACAAATTTTATGTGAAAGATTAGGAGCTTCATTGGATTGCAGCCTAAATATGAGACAACAACATGATGCGGCAGCCCAAAATTTATTGTGGTAGTGGTTTGCTACTTTCTTCTCCAGCTCATTTTATAGATGAGGAAACTGAGACAAACAGCATGGTCACACAGCTAGTAAGCATCTTGGGCCAGATTTGAATTTAGGAAGATGAGTCTTCTTGACTCCAGGGTTGGCACTCTATCCACTGTGCCACGTAGGCACCCAACCTAACATTATAATTATAATATCTACAACAAAGTAAGGGATGGTCTACTCTGGTCAGACCATATCTGAAATACTATGTTCATTTCTAGGTGTCACATTTTAGGTAGGGAAACCTAAGAGGATATAACACTAGCAGCTAGGGGGACCAGAAAAGACCATCTATAGGTTTTTGATATGAGTCTTAAAGAAAACAGGGATTCCATATGTAGTGTCATGTGCAAAGAAAAATACTAGGCCAGTTTAGCTGTATCATAGTGTGCAAGGGGCAGTAGAATTGAAATTAGAAAGGGAAGAAGGGGTCAGGTTGTGAAAGGATTTTGTATTTGGCTTTAGGACAGGGTTTCTTAACCCAGAGTCCATGTACTTGTTTTTAGATAGCTAGATAGATGGATGGATGGATGGATGGATGATAAATTTTGATATAACTGCTTTCTTTTGCAATTTATATATTTAAAAATATTATTCTGAGGAGTCTATAGGCTTTACCAGACAACCATAGGGATCCATGACACAAAAAAGGTAGGTAGGTAGATAGATAGATAGATAGATAGATAGATGGATGGATAATGATAGATTTCAGTATAATTGCTTTCTTTTGTAATTTATATATTTAAAAATATTATTCTGAGGAGTTTGTAGGCTTTACTAGACTGCCAAAGAGATCCATGACACAAAAAAGGTAAGAACATGACACAAAAAGGTTAAGAACCCCAACGTTCATTGTTCTATTTTGGACATGTTGAATTTGAACTATAGGACATCCAGTTCAAAATGTCCAATAGGCAATTGATGATGTGGGACTGGTCCTTAGAAGAGCAACTATGGGTGGATAAATAGATCTGGGAACCATCTCCACAGAGATATATATAGAGGATTTTGCCTTGGAAAACAGAAGGGCAACCTAATCATCAGATTGGAATGGGGAAGAACATAGTGAGAAGTAATGACAGATAAACGTGAGATGATGAGACAGGAAGAGGAAGGGGTTCTCAATTTTTTTTAATGAAGTATGAGTTGGGAGGTGGTGTGGGAGACTTAAGAAAAGGTCTGGAACAACTACTGTGATGAATGGGATTAATGATCAATTAGGGAGGAGGAGTAGGAGAATTGCCTTGTTGAAGTGAGGGCTCAGTTAAGATTAACTAGCGTATATTTGTAGTGGATCCAGTCATCATGGTTTCATGCTCAGTTGACCAGCTCACAAGTATAGTAGAAAGAGGCAGATAATGGGAATAATCCAGGGCTGGAGTTTGCCAAGGTGTGGGCAGCAAGAGGATGAGGGAACTAACGATGCAAGAAGAACAAATAGTGTAGAGTTGAATTGGTTCACCGAAGGATCTAGACTGTGGAAAGAGCAGAGTGTGTAACCACTGGGAAAGAATTAAGGGAAAAAGGAATTGGAAGTCATAGTGAGGAAGAGGACTAAGTTTAGGAGGAGTGGAATATAGGGAGAGATGGAAAGATAAGCAATTTTGATCAGAGAGAGGAAATTCAGAGCTCTTAGACATGGAAGTACAACTCTTGTGGGTGATGGCAAAATCAAGGGCATGGCCATCCCTATGTGTAGCTGAGGTAGAGTGGAAGAAGAAGTCATGGGAAGTGAAGAGCAACTGGGCAATTAGGGAATTTGAGAAATATCAGTATGTATGAGGAAGTTCCCTAGAATAAGAGAGCTCAGCAGTCAGCCCAGCCTCCTCATTTTGCAGATGTGGAAGTGGAAACACAAGAGTTGAAGAGAAAACAGTATTAATAGACATGTTTCACAAGGATAAAATGCACATAAAAGAATGACTACTTTCTAAAATTCTTGTTTTTGTTTTATTTTTTGCTTTTTCCTCATCTTCTTTGGTTTCCAAATGTAGAGGGATAGGGACTAGAATAAGGATTGGACCTGTAATTTTGTTGATGTGGGGAAGTCCCAGTGAGGAACTTTCTCTACCCAAATAGGTCAGCCCCTTCTGTATGTCTTCATCTGAGAGAGCTGCCTTGCCAAATGTGAGGCTAAGGGCCATGGCCAGCAACACCCAGCGAGTATATGTCAGAGGCAGGACTTGAACCTAAGTCTTCTTGGCTCCAGGGCCAGCTCTCAGTCTACACTACACTTGCCTCTCTTCAAAATCTAGAGCAGTACAAAAACAAGTCTACTAAATTATCAGTCTGGTGCAAATGGGCTGGAAAAGGGTTGCTCTCCCAGAACTGGACTTTTTCCAAGATTGAAATATCAAATATTTATAATGAAATAAAATTATGTCTAATGTGCCTCAGTTCTCTAATAACTTATCCATTTATTTTCCTTTTCTCACAGGCAAGAGTGCAACAAATAGTTGCAAATTCATGGCTAGTTTTTCAACCACTTCTTTTTGGCCTGGTTGGAGCAGAGGTGTCTGTTGAGAATCTTGAATCAAATACGATTGGTAAGACATTAAAGAAGAAGTTTTTAGGAATATTGAATAAAATAATACCTTGGAGTTTCTTTTACATTGTCCCCCTTGCCCTTTCTTTAACTTGTTCAGCAGTACAAGCTATATTCAACATATTCGGGGTTTTTTTATGTGTTATAAACAAATATTGCTCGAAGTAGCCAATCTGAATGATTTGGAAACATAAAATCAGAAGGGATTTCTATCTATAGATCATTTTAAAAGCCAAGCTGACATGATAAGCACCTTTCTTTATGTGAAAGCTCAGGTGTCTGTTGACATAAAATGACAGAAACGTTGCCTCTCCTGGTATTTATGTTATCACCATAACCTGGTACTATTTTGTACTCCATCAATGGAATCATTTTTACCAGAGCCAGCAACAGTAAGTTTTGTTTTCTATTCAATCATATTTGCATTTCTTTATTTTTTAAATTTAAAAAAAGGACATAATGATAATACGTGTGAAAATGCTTTGAAACATAAAAAAACAATGCAAAACTAAGGTGTTATTGCCATGGTTGGCAATTAGTTATCCTCAAGAAGTTCTTCTTGGCTAATAGGTTGTCAATATGAATGATTAACTCAGGCTTTTTGAATTTGTTCTAGGCATCTGTGTTGGTACACTGAGCTTGTCTCTGTTGGTTCGAATTTTTGCCACATTCTTATTGGTGTCTTTTGCTGGTTTTTCATACAAGGAAAGAATTTTTGTTGCCTTGTCATGGCTCCCCAAAGCCACTGTTCAGGTAAGGATGGGAAAGAACAGTTAATGATACTAATTGCTTGTGTATGGCTCTTGGAATTACTGAATTATGGTGGTCATTTTGAGTTGTCTACTAGAAGCCCGATAGACAGGCAAATAGATAGCGTTCTAATCACAAAATGAAAGAGAACCAGCACAGTTCAATGGATTCAGAATGGTTAGATGGCCAAAACATGTTCCTTACAGGTTCAGCATCGACTTGGAAGGAGGGCTGTAGTGTTTGACCCTGTAGTGCTTAGCATTTTTATCAGTGACTTAGATATAATCCTAGAGTGTAAACTTTTTATATTCCCTAGTGATCTTGAGATGGGATGCATTCCCAGATTTAACATACTTGGTAGGTAGGTTGGCAGTGTGGGTGGGAGAGAGTGTTAGCCTTCAGGTAACCCTTGGAACTCTGTGATTCAGAACTTTGGAAATAATTTGAAAAAGCCAAGCTACCTAATAATGTTGATATATTCTTTTAAAAATTTCACTTTCAAGAGGAAAACTCCTTATTTTTATGAGAGATATTTTTCAAAATACTAGAAAGCAACACTTTGCTATTCAAAATGTAAATTAGGCTTTGAAATAAGAGGTACTTTTTCTGACTTGAGTGTGATCGATAGAGTCACCTGTTATGTTCTGAATGTCTCAAAGTCTATAAGTCTTCTAAAATTACTGCCTTTTATTGACATTTCCATACCAATCTCCTAACTGCATAGATTATACCCACAAGCACTTATTACAATGAATAGAATTGAATCTTTTCACTATTTCCTTCCTTCAGAACCTCTTCCATAAACCTTGTAAATGTTACAAAATTTCTTGAAATTTAACTAAAGTAAAACTACTTCCTTCATCTCAGTTTTCCACTTTTAATCAGTGCCACAGAAAGTTATAGAGTAGAGAGGAGATGGCCTACCCTTCACTCACATCATGCTGTTGTTGGCCTCAAGCAGGCAGGTTTTGGTGCAGTGGGAAAAGCATGGACTCTGGAACCAGAAGCTCTGGGTTTAAATCCTGCCTCTGATGCATATTACCTGGATGACCTTGGGAAAGTCACCCAACCTTCCTAAATTTCAGTTTCCTCATCTGTAAAATGAGGGGATTGGAGTAGAAGGCCTTCAAGGTCACTTACAACTTGACTTCTCTGATTATTAGCCTCAAGCTTGTTGTTTTGTCAATTAGCCATATCTAACTCTTTGTGACCCCATTTACAATTTTCTTGGTGAAGATACTGGAGTGATTTGCCATTTCCTTCTCAGCTCATTTTATAGATGAGGAAACAGGCAAACAGGGTTAAGTGACTTGCCCAGGGTCATACACTTAGTATCAGTTAGTGTCAGAGGTTGGATTCTGCCCTAGCCTCAAGCAGAGGTGCACGAAAAGGAAGGGGAAGGTAGCTTGAGGCTAATGATGATTCTATTTGCTCTGACCTCCTAAGTCTTGCCCAGCATAAACTAAGCTCTTTCAGGAACAAAAATTATAAAATAGAATTGATCCATTGTACAGGTAGATGTGATCCAGTTATTAGCAAAGTCTGGTCAACTCTTTATCCTCAGTATGGATGAAATGGATAGAGTGGACAAATGGAATCTTCAGCTATATCCAAGGTTAGAACTTACCCCTTCCACCCCAACTCCCATGAAAAAGTAGCCAGATGGACTCTTCTTGCTCCACTGTGTGGTAGAGATGCTAATGAAAATGACAGATGAGAAGATGAAGAGGTACAGATAACCCACAGCTAGAAAATCAGGACCTGAATAATAGTTTATTCTCTGTCTGAAGAAAAGCTGTTCAAATTTAACCACTGGCAGGAGGCAATAGTCATCAGGTATTTGGGTTCAAAAAACAGAAAGTTGTCAAAACTACTCAACTACAACTTTTTATTGCTGTGGTCACTCCTAAACTAGCTGAGGTATAGGACAACTGTTCTTCATTTTGCAGGTATATGCAGAAAGTGTATCCTTGATTGATCCCTTAAAAAAAACTTAAGGTAATTTTACAACTGAATTAGAAAATATAAATAGATGGGATTATGGAAAAAATGTTTTAAAATTATTTTAATGAATGATGTTGAAAGACAGTAGTGGGTACCTTGAAAACCAAAATATTGAATACCTTGGATATAATTAATACTTCTGCTTCCTCCCCCTCCCCCCACCTTCACCCCCACCAAAATCAGTCTAAATAAATAGGTGTTTGATCTTTTGAAATCGGAAAACAAAAATGCCATTCCTCAATCTTCCTAGATAATCTGACAACTGTAGTTCATCCTGGGAAACCTCAAGCCATTCCAGGTGTTTGAAAGCCCTGTGGTACAATATTTCTTGAATTTTTTGAGATATGAAAACACATTTACTAGGCAAGGTATACCTTTGAGCCTCATTTTTCTTGTCTGTAAAATGGAATAATAATACTTATACTAATTATAATATAACATACTTCATATGGTTGTTGGGGGAAAGCATTTTGTATAACTTAAAGGGCTCTTTAAGTATGAGTTGTTTCTAAGAGAAAAAAGAGAATAGAGGAAATTTGAAAAAAACATTAACCTCCTTGAGAGCAGAGATGGCTTTCTGTCTTTGTATCCCCAGTGCCTAGCACATAATAGACACTTAATAAATGCCTGTTGATTGGCTGATTGAAGGTCCTGAATCCTCTTAGGTACAGTATAGGTATATGTGTGTACAGGTATATATACATGTAACAACAATGCTGCTTGCAGCTGCTGTGGAGGTATAAGACCAACAATGCCAACACACAGGAGGGCTGCTAGCACAAGTTCTTGGATCTTATTTTCTAAGAAAAGCAACTTTATGGGGTTTACAATCTCACTTTAATTAAACATACATATATCATTCTCTTAGTTCAGGGAAAAAAGTCAGCACCCTGAACTTCAGAGAAAACACAAACAGAAATTACAAGCAGAAATTAAACAGAGAAAATAACACAAATCAACAGACAGAGTTTCTAGCTGTCTGACCATTACATACATACATAGTTACCAGTGAGAGAAGCACCAACATCTGAGCTTTCAAAGCCAGGGGTGGGGGTGGGGGGGACTCCTTAACGGCTACCCAGAGTCTCGTCTGGCCGAGTCACAGGAACACTCTTCCAGTGAGTGAGCTCACAAGCAAAACGCTAACCTCAGCATATATATACACTTCTTCAGGGTCAGAGGGTGTCACAACCATGTGATTCAAACCCGTGTGACTTAGGCTTTCTTGTGACCCAAGCAGGTCATCAAAGATTCTTGATTCAATCAAAGACTCTTGATTGAAATAAAGACAAGACTCAATCAAAGGCATTTGATCACCCCGGTGCTAAGAAGCATTCCAAAAAGAAAAAACAGCAAAAAGTCCCACCCTGCTTGCCACCACAGTACAGTACATAGTATAGGTATATGTGTGTGTGTCTATGTATTGAGGCAGCCTGGTGTAGGGGACATAGAACTGTCCTTGGAAACAGAAAAGACCTGGTTCCAACTGTGACTTCTGACACATGATGGTCATATGACATGGGGCAAGTCACTTAAGCTGTTCATGCTCTAAGCAGCTAAGTCAAAGAGAATTTGGCAGCCCACTTTGGTGAGAGAGAGTTCCCTATTCCCTTGAAATCACAGGCCCAGCCCCTGTCTTTGTCTGTGTGTGTGTTACTTAAATTACCTAGATAACCTAGCTGAATGAGTATTTGGTGGTCAGTTTCACTTATTAGATTTTGTTGTTCCATGTTTCCCACAGTTCTCTGTTTCAATGTGAGTGTGAACTGTGTTTTACAGAATCATTAGCACATGTACATTTTCCTCTCAAGCTCGTCATTTCCAAAGTACTAAAAAACCTACAACTTTTGAATAAGAATTGATTCATCAGGAGACTAACATTACTAGGAAATTAGACACAGGACTGAAAAAATTGTCTCAATTTGGCAAAATGCCTAAAGCCTCAGAAGCCATAACTACTTAACCAGGGTTAAAATGCCAAGATTGTTGAATACAAAGAAATTTAATTCTTTCAAGAATCTTTGATGTACATTAGTTTTCAGTCTGTAGTAGTTGAAACTTCTGAATTTACATACTGGTTTCTTTTGATTTGGTACTTCATTTGGTATTGCAAAGGTAAAAATTAAAGTTTTAAACTATTTTGAAAACTAATTTCAGAAATTTCAAGGTTCTTCATTTATCGAGCATGTATTCAGGGACTGCCATGTGCCAGGCAATGTTGATAGACACTGAAGATACAAAGAAAAAAATAAAATAAAATAGTTCTTGCCCTCAGGGAGCTCACATTTTGTTAAGATTAGGGAGAGGAGGAGGACACGTATAATTAAATACAAAACACAAAAATTAAATACAAAATACAAAGTAGATACAAAGGATTCAGACTTGAGGCACCAGTAACTGGGAGCATCTGGATAGTTATCCTTTAAGAGCTGAAGCTTGAATTAAGTCAGGAATTCTAAGAAGTAAGGGTCAGGAGGAAGTGCCCTCTAGATATGCCAAAGACATGGAGATAGAATATGGAATATTATATATGGGGAACAGAAAGCAAGTTTCAGGTGCCTCAGTTCAAGTATTTATTGAATGTCTGTGCCTGTGGGTGTGCAGAAGTACATATATAAAGATAAAGATCTTACCCTTTAAAAGATTAGTCTTTAAGGGACACCAGGAAGCACATAAAGAATGGAGAATCAGATAGATATAAAATAATATCTAATGAATGTACTAAGTGGAATATAATCAAGTACCAAAATTTGCAGTTAAGACAATGTATTACAGGTGGAGAGGAAGAGGAAAGGCCAGTGTTAACTAGAATTGTAAGTGAAGGTTTCATAGAGGATCTAGAACCTGTGATGGGAATTGAAGGATAGTTAAAACCTAGCTAGGTGAAGACGGATGAAGAGGGAGAATAGCAAGAGCAAAGTTAAAGAGGCAGAAATAAACATTAGAGTGTATATTAAGTACCTCCAATGTGTCACACACTGACTCTACCAGGATGGGACACAAGCACAAAAATGAGCTGGTCTCTGCCCTTCAGGAAGTGACATTCTATCAAAGTGGCACAGTAGCTAGGAAAGTGTTCCCCCTACCTACCACCTGAAATTTCATCAAGCTGATGCTCTGCCACTTTAGCAATTCCCTCTCAGGAAGCTACAACCCATTACTTTGCTTAGAGCCCTCACATAACTCTCTCAGACTCTCTGGTGCAGATCGGGAGCCAATCTGCCTTGGCACCTTACACCAATAAAATCACAGATCTGGTCAAAAAAGAAAAGGTCACATCTGGCAGGTCAATGACTCTGAGAGTGACTCATTTTTACATATTATAGATATATATTTACATATTATATATATATATATATATATATTATAGGTATATAGGTGTAACATATCTATTGTTATATTAGCGATCTGATGTTATACCATTATCCTGCCCCTCCACCCCTCTTTTTTTCCTCTAAAATTAACCTTAAAAGCCCTGTATATTATTCCTTCGTTCTTCCACCAAATGCCTTAAAGAAAAATGCTGAAGGTTCCTAGATTTCTTTTTCTCGGAAAAGCTACTGTGTTACCTAATTCTCACTTAGTCTGATACCAAAGGTAATTCAGTTGATCATAGATTTTGTGTTGTAGAGGACCATAGAGGAAATCTAATTCAACCCAGTGAGGAAATCAAGGAAATGGGCCAGAGAAGGAAGTGACTCCCTCACTCACCTCCCTACTCACACAAGTAGCAAGAAGTAAAGCCAAGATCCGAATCCAGATGGTTGGACTCAAAGTCCAAGGTTCTTTTCTCTACATCACGTTTCTTGTTCTTTATGAGAGCAGCCCTAGAATGGAATGTTTATTTCTTAAGCGTTTTCAGTATTTTTTATTTATTTTTTCCTTTTTGAATAACGAACTGACACTTTATGAACTGGTACGTTTATATTCCTTAACATGATAAACTTATCATGTCCCAACCATACTAAATGCTGGTTATTTTAATAATCAAGGAAGGTTTTATGCTTTTTCTTAAATATAAATGATTTATTTAACTTTTTTTTCTTACTGCTTCAAACTTTTCCCTCCTAAACATAGGCTGTATTAGGACCTCTTGCTTTAGAAGAAACAAGAACTAAGAACTTTCCTCAATTGGAAGTGTATGCAAAGAACGTGATGACCATGGCATTTCTGGCAATCTTGATTACGGCTCCAAATGGGGCACTACTCATTGGCTTAGTGGGGCCTAAAGTGCTTTCATTAGATAAGCCTAATGAAGCAGGAGAAACTGTTTCACATTAGATGGGAGAAAGAGACACTTTTTTCAAAAAGTGAGAAACATTTTTACCACCTGTATCTGTTAATAAAATTCTGAAACTGAAAGGAAAGCGAAAATTAAGTAATGGGAGCAAGACCTAAGACTGGTACACACCCATAATTTAATTACATTGCTTTTTCTACTGTTTTCCTCTTCAATTTTCTACCATCTTCTTTCGCACAAATTAGTATGGCTTAACTACAGCTTAGTGGAAGACATGATCACTGTTTAGAAACTCCTGCAAGGTGTGGCTAGAAATAACTACAGAAAGAAAATTATAGCATAAAGTGATCAAGCAGGCCTAAAAGGAGTAGGAACAAAATGCACCAAGCAAAAGAACAAAGAACAAAACAAAACAAATACTGCTCTGCTGAATATTAGGGAGGGTAGAGGTTGAAGGTAACAAAAAAACACTACATTGCTATTCATAAGTAAATCTCTCAAGAGACATGAAAATCTCAAGAGACATGTTAAATCAGTGGGCTGCGAGAGGTATCAGCAAAATACTGCAAGTGAGAAAACAGTTCAGCTTTGAACAGATCAACTTATTGTTAGAATTTCTCTTTCATTAGAAAGCTGGTCTTAGTGGACCCCTGAATAGATCCTGTTTCAAGACTAGAGAAAGAACAAAGTTATAGTTTGACTACTTCTACCCTATCCTTAACAAATGAAACACTGTTCAAATAATGATTTCAAGCCAATGTTATTTGCAGCTATGAAAAAATATATTAAAATGGAAGTAAACAGAAATTTCATGTTTTTTCATTTCTTACGAAGAAAAAAAAAACATTCTGGCATTGAGAGCAAGTTGTTTTTAAGACTCTTCAGAACTAAAACTGTCACAGACTCCATTGTAGTGTTTACAATATTTTCATTTTCCTTTCTGGTACCAAAGACTTTTTATCTTACATACTTGTGGAGTGAACTGATTATGTCTTGTGCTGTGCTCAAAGTAGAGACCATCCTAAAAAGTCACAATCCATTTGTCCTTAAGATTTTTCATTTGGACATTTCAAGGACAATGCAAAAGCTAAGGACCATGAAAGACACTCTCTGCATTTTTATATATCTCTAAGGTCTAGAGTTCTATCACTTCTCTCCGTATCTGCACAAGCAAGGATGATATTGATCCCAGTAGCACAAGGTAGGACATTTACACACTCTTTTATAACAATAGAACTAAAATGATGGGTCCATTCCTATCCAACCCCTTTTATGAGGGGTTCACCAAAGGTAGCAAAAAACTGTAGATATTAAACTATGTAAGAACTAGATTTTTTTTTCTGTAAACAAGTTAGTAAAGATATAAATAAAACAGTATATAACTGATAGTTGGTGTTTATCCTTCCCTCTGTCTCAGATATCGACATTTTTTTAAAATGCTCATTTTTTTCTGGCCTGATAATTTAAAAACTAATTTTTAAAATCAGGTCTAAAGTACAATAGTTTAGATAATACATAATATAAACCATTTTGGCCATATACTATCCCTTCTAGGAAGGAAGTAGAAAATGACCTGTGTCTTAAACAGCAATGCCTCTCCTCTTGCTGAAGTGAGATAGAAAACGAATCATTTTAAGACAGAAATGCATCCTGAACCTTTAGCAATTCTCACTCTACTCCATTACAGAGTTCTCTATGAATATTAGATTTAATTTCTTACATGTTCATTGTACCCAAATGTTTCTGATTTATAAAAAGTGTGATATAGTCTTAAACCTTTTCATAACTTTAGACATGTAAAATTTTTTAAATGTACTTATTCATGTCTGTATGTCTACCATATATATGTGTATATATTTATACACTATTTATTTCCATTTAAAATAAAATAACTTAGTTTTTTACCATATAAATTTATGAAGCATCTTTTTATCCATTACATTTTTGTTTTTGTTTTGAGAGTTTTATACTTCCATTTGTAACTTTATAGCTAAATATACTACACTTGATTCTTCACCCTGTTTCTTATAATATATTTGCATTTACTACTTGAAAATAACAAAAAAAGGAAAGGTATTAAAATCAATGAATATGCACAGGGGTAAGAGATGAGCTATGCACTTGTACCATTAGTTTCTTGTCTGAGGACCTGGTCTGTTACATTCTTCCACCCCTTGGGTTCTCCAGTACCCTTTGAGGATCGAGGGAGTCTCTGTTCTGCAATTGACTTGACTCTTTTCTCATGATTTGCTTGCATCACCCTCATTTCTCTTCCCAATTTTTCCTCTACCTCTCTTACTTGATTTTCAGAATCCTTTTTGAATTCTTCCATGGCTTGAAATCATATTTTTCTTAGAGGCTTTGGATGTAGGAGCTCTGACTTTGCTATCTTCTTCTGAGTATGTGTTTTGATCTTCCTTGCCACCATAATAACTTTCTATAATCAAGAAGTTTTTTTTTCTATTGTTTGCTCATTTTCCCAGCCTATTAGTCAACTTTTAATTGTTTGTTAAAGTAAAACTCTGCTTCCAGGGTGGAGGGATCACCGTCCCAAATTTCAGGAGTTTGTGTAGCTGTTTTCAAAGGTACTTCTAGGCATCATCTGTGGGCAGAGAGCTCCAGAAGCAGTTGCTGCCCCTGCTGCTGCCACTGATGATTCAGTCATTCCCAAGACCTTCTCCTGGTTTATTGGGGCTAGGGCCGTGCTGTGGATGGCTGTGCTGGAGTGTGCTCTACTTCCACCCTGATATGACAGACCCTTCCTGTTGACCTTCTAAGCTGTCCCTGGTGTCTGTGGACCAAGAAGTCCAGAAACCACCACTGCTGCGAGTGATTCAGTCACCCATAGGTCTGCTCCAGCTTTGCTGGGGCCTGGTGTGCATTGGCGCAGCCTGCACTGGCCTGTACTCCTCTCTCAGCTTGGTGCAACAGACCTTTCCTGCCAATGTTCCAAGTTATCTTGGGCTGAAAATTTATTTCACTCCATCTTTTTATGGGTTCTGCTGCTCTAGAATTTGTTTAGAGTCATTTTTTAAAGGTATTTGGAGGGTTTTGGTGGAGAGCTCAGGTGAGTCCCTGCCTTTCCTCTACCATCTTGGCTCTGCCCTGCAATTGGCTTGAAATCCCACCATGTTCTCCCCTTTTTTTAGAGGCCAGTGCCTCACTACCCCCCTTCTGTTTGACCACTTAATATCAGATTAGCTTTTATAAGGGAATATTTTACTTGAAAGGTATGGCGAAAACAAACGTACAAACATTTCCTTCCAGCACCCAGTAATTCTCCTTGCCTAAGCCAGGCCACTTCAGTATCTGGAGAAGGGAGAGAGATTAGTCTCAAAGTTCAATTCAATTCCTATATAGTGTTAGTCTCACTGAGTTCAAATTTCTCAGGTCTTCCCTGACGGGCAGATGGTAACTTCCACCCTGGAATAATAACCTTCCCAGTCCAGTTCATCCTCCATTCTGCTAGAATGACATGCAATTCTTGAAGCATTATATCTTTATCAAATAGTAGTCTGACTGTGTCACCACTTGTAGGTAATCTCATAAGGAAGGCTCTAGCATTGTGGGAGACCAGAAAAAAGCTTCTTGTGGAAAATGGGATTTGTTGTTGTTGTTCAGTCCTTTCAGTTGTGTTCAACTCTTCATCACTCCATTTGGAGTTTTCTTGGCAAAGATACTGGAGTGGTTTGCCATTTCCTTCTCCAGCTCGTTTTACAGATAAGAAAACTGAGAAAAACAGAGTTACATGACTTGTCTAGGGTTACACAGCTAATAAGTGTCTGAGGCCAGATTTGAACTCACGAAGATGAGTCTTCCTGACTCCAAGCCTGGCACTCTGGGGAGGTAGGTGCTGTTATTATAGATGAGGAAACTGGGAGAACAGAAGTGTCTCACTCAAGATTATGTAGCCAGAATGTATCTGAGGCAAGATCTCAGGCCCAGCACACTATCCTCTGCACCAACTAGCTACCACCATTTTTGCTTTTCTTTGTGCTATGTGCTTAGCATACTGTAGGTGCTTAAAAACGCTTGTTGACTGGACTTGAAAAACTAGAGAGCCTAATATCAGGAGGCAGACTTGATCTCACAAGTATTGCTGAGACTTGGTGGGGTGAGAGCCATGACTGAAATCCTTTTGGGAAGAGAATGGGAGTGGAGGTGGGAAGTTCTAGACCTGCAACATTGTTATTCATTCTTCATTTTTGAAGAGGGCCAGTGAAATCACAGGGTGATGTCTTGACTGGGTGTCAGGATAACCTGAATTCAAATCTAGCCTCAGACACATCCTAGCTGTGTGACCCCGTGCAAGTCACTTAACCTCAGATTGCCCGACAAAATAGATCCATTTTGGGAAACTCCCTCTACCAAGATGGATTGACAACTTATTTGTATCCCTTACAGTCTTAAAGAGTTTCCCAGGGTCTCATAGGCAGTGTGTGTCAGAGGCAAGACTGAACATATGTCTTCATAACTTTTAGACCTGTGGTCTAGCCACTATTCCACACTGCCTTTCAAGTTATAATTTCCCACCCCCCTCCCCCACCACCCCCATCCTCAAAGTAACAGGAAGTGATCTTGTCTTCAGAGTATGCAACATATATCAACTGAACAGAAAGAGGAAGGAGGTGAGGTCAGAAAAGCCTGTCATAGAGTTCCAGATTACAAGTCTGGCCTAGCTGTAGTAGGGATTACAAAATATCAGTTAAAAATAGAGCAGCTGATCATTTTTAGTTACCTTAATGTTGATTATCTCATCCTGCAAAAGTGGGGAAACCAACCTGGGGAGGGGGAAGGAAGGGAAGGAAGGGGAAGGGAGGGGAGGGGAGGGGAGAGAAGAGGAAATCCTGTTCTCAATATGATTCTCATCAAAAATGAGGAACTGGTTGCTAGGATGAAAATGATGTGAACCTGCTAGGGAAGTGACTATTCATTCTCAGAAATTGTGAAGGAGAAGAAAGTTGTGAAGATGCTGACATGCCCCTCAGATTTTGGAAGGGCAAATATCAAAGGGTTCATTTAAAAATAGGGAGGATCCCAGGGCCTCAAAGTTTACCAAGTGACTTAAATCCAGGAAGGATGAGAACTTCCTGGGAATGAAATTCTGAAAACATGGGGAGAGGCCATCCTGATGAGGAGGAAAAAGGAAACAGTGTTTAAAGAGATCAAGATGGTTTTATACAGGGTGTATCAGTAATTAAGGTGGGACTTTTTTACTGTTTTCTCTTTTGGAGCACTTATTTAATCAAGTGCCCTTAATGAGTCGAGCCTTTGTTTCTTTGATTAAATCAGGAGTCTTTGATGACCTCCTTACCTCAAGGGAAAGCCTGATTTACATGGGTTTGGGTCACATGTTTGTGACGCTTTTAGGTCATGAGGGTTTGAGTTGCATGTTGTGACCCTGAACAGGGTATATAAACCCAGAGGTTGGCGTTTTTCCTTTGGGGCTCTCACTCACTGGAAGAATGTCATGTGACTTGAAGAGACTCTGGGCAGCCGTTGTTAAGAGCCCCCTGGCTTGTAAACCTAGATATTAATGCTTCCCTGGTAACTATGAATTGTGACTTAAATCAGACAAGGTCTGTTGGTTGATGTTTGTAATTTCTATTTGTACTTGCTCTGAAGTTCAGGGTGTTAGCTTTTCCTCCTGAACTAAGTGAGTTATATATGCATGTTTGATTAAAGTGAGATTGTTAACCCCTTAAAGGTACTTTCCTTAGTAAAGCAGATCAAAGAATCTATGCTGGCAGCTCTTCTGTGTGCTGGTGTTGTTGGATTTTATACCCCAACAGCAGCTAATAGCCACATTGTTGTTACAACATGGAATTCACCAACCAACAAATCAACAAGCATTCATTGAATTTTAACAGAGCTAAACAGATGATATTCAAGGAGGGGAGGTACTGGAGGATGATTTTTTTTTAATGGCCCAATCCTGTAAGAATACTGTCAGTAAGGCTAAAACCAAGGATAACAAAAGATTGTTTAAGAGTTTTGGATTTGTTATTGTTCAGTTGTATCTGACCCTTCATGACCCTATTTGGGGTTTTCTTGGCAAAGATACTGGAGTGGTTTGCATTTCCTTCTCCAGTGGATCCATTTTCTTCAGGCAATCTGAGGTAAAGTGACTTGCCCGGGATCACATAGCTAGGACATGTCTGAGGCTAGATTTGAATTCAGGTTATCCTGACTCCAGCCCTATCCTCTGAGCCACCAGCTGCCTCTGTGGTTTTTTGTTTGCTTGTTTTAGTTTTAGTTATACTGGGGGAAAGGAAAAAAAAATCAAAAAATACAATCACCGTTTGCAGTAGATTAGATGATGCTGACCCATGTCGTGGAGAAGATTGAACTGTTCAATCCTTTATTGCTTCTATTTTCCCTGCTCAAAAGAATGATCTTTGGACAGAAAAGGACAGAACAAAAATAGCTAGAAAGGAATTGATACTGAAAGTTCAAGTCCCCAGGCCCAGACAAACTACAACATGTTGTACTATGAGAATTTGGCAAATGTGATTGCTGAATTACAATCAGTGATATTTGAAAAATCATGGAAAATGTGAAAGATGGAACAGGATTGAGAAGGGTGAATATCTTGATCTTTAACAAAAGGAACCGAGTAGAGTATGCAAATTGCAGGCCATTGAGCTTAAAAATTTGATTCCTGACTAAATTCAAGGACCCATCTTCAAACAGATGGCTGATGAACATCCTACTGGTTCTGAATCTACCTGATTGTATTATGTAATCTTGCACCTCTCCATATTTTCCAGAAGAGACTGTGAAATACTTAACTGAAATTTAAGGAAACATCTGCAACATCCCCCTGAACTGCAAATTAAGTATTCCTATAAAAACAAAAAAGAATTAGATTAGTATGAGATGGCCTGTTCTTTGATCATTGCTTCCCTTTCTAGATATTTATACCCATGCACAAATTGAACCCTCCTTTGCAACTGAGGAAAACAAGCAAAAACAGCTAACCTAGTGATCTTGTCTATATGCAACATTCTGTTCTCACGTGTTTCATTTATCTGTTCTCCAAGATCAGAATTGGTTTTCAGTTATTCAGAATTTGGCTCCCATCCCATGCAATAGCCTGCAATATAAAGCAAACTATTACATTACTGTAGTGCAGCCATTTTCAAAGGTACAAGGTACAAGGATGGTAGAAGGATGCTTTGGGGTCTCTGAGGTCATTTCAAGGGGTCCACAAGGTCAAAGCTATTTTCACAATAATATTAAAATATCTTAATTTCAAATATGATAAATATCAACACATATAACCCACATAAGTAAAAACTCCTCTATTGAGGATGTATTCCTCAATAATTTTTAAGAGTGAGACTTGAAACAATAATTTTAGTAAAGTAGTAGGATATAAAGTAAATCCACATTTCTATATCTTACCAACAAAACTCTGCAAGAAGATATACCTCACTTAAAATAACTGTAGACATTATAAACTATCTGGTAGTATACTTGTCAAAACAAACTCAGGAACTGCATGAACATAATTATAAAATACTTTTTATACAAATAAAGTCAGTTTTAAATAATTGAAGAAATATTAATTAATAATAATATAATAATAATAAGTAATTTTTCATGAGTAGGCAGAATCAATAATAAAAATGATAATTCTACCTAAACTAATTTTTTATTCAATGACATTCCAATTAAATTACCAAATTTTAAAAACTTTATTTAATTTTTTTAAAATTTAAAATTTAAATTTAAAATTTTAAAAATTAATTTTAATTAATTTTAAAATTAATTTTACTGAGTTAGAAAAAAATAACAAAATTCATTTGGAAGAAACAACATCAAGAATTTCAAAGGAGCTAACAAAAAAGCATAAAAGAAGGAGGTTTAGCAGCACCAAATTTTAAACTATATTATAGGGTAGTAATTATCAAAACTATCTAGTATTGGCTAAGAAATAGAAAGGTAGGTCAGTGGAACAAATTAGATATACAATACACAGTAACAAGTGAATACAGTAACTTTGTATTTCATGAATGAAAAGATTTAAGTTTTGGGGATAGGAATTCATCACTTAGTAAAAATTGTTGGGAAAGTAGTCTGGCAGAAATTGGGCATAGACTAATATCTTACACCATTTACCAGGATAAGGTCAAAATGGATACACGACCTACATAAAAAGGGAGCTGTCACAAGAAAATTAGAGGAAAATGGAACATATTAGCTATCAGACTTATGGATAGGAGAACAATATATGAATAAATGAGATCGAGAGCATTATGAGCTGTAAAATTGATCATTTCAATTAGATTAAATTAAAAAGGTTTTGTATAAGTACAACAAATGTAGCCAAGATTAGAAGGAAAGTGGAACATTGGGGGGAAATTTTTATAGACAGTTTCTCAGATGAAAGTCTCATATCTTAAACATGTGAAGAACTTTGTCAAGTCTATAAGAATACAAGCCATTCCCTAATTGATAAATGGTCAAAGGAGGTGAAAAGGCAGTTTTTTGATGAAGAAATCAAAACTATATATAAACATGAAAAAATGCTCTAAATCACTGTTGCTAAGAGAAATGCAAATTAAAGCAATTTTGAGATATCATCTTATATCTATCAGATTGGCTAAAATGATAGAAGGGGAAAACAACAAAGGTTGGAGGGGATCTGGACAAATTGGCGCACTCATTCACTATTTGGTGAACTGTGAACTGATCCAACCATTTGAAGAGCCATCTGGAATTATGGCCAAAGAGTTATAAAAGTGTGTATACTATTTAACCCAACAATACCACTATTAAGTTTTTTTTTCCTAAGGTGATTAGGAAAAGTGGAAAATAACTTATATGTTCTAAAATATTCATATTAGCTCTCTTTGTGGTGACAAAGAAGTTGAAACTGAGGGGATGCCCTTCAATTGGTGAACAACAAGTTGTAGTGTATGATTGTGATGGAATGCTACTGTGCTATAAGAAATGATGAGCTGACTGATTTTAGAAAAACATGGAACGACTTACATGAAACAACGAAAAATGAAATGAACAGAACTAAGAGAAGATTGCACACAGTTACAGAAATATTATCATAAGAACAATTTCGAATGACTAATTCATTTTGAGTATTATAAATACTCAAATCAACTATGAAGGACCTATGAAGGAAGATGTTATCTACCTCAAGAGAAAGAACTGATAAATAGACATGTGTATAGCATGGCTTTACACACACACACACACACACATACACATATATGCACACACATACACATTTGCGACTAATGGTAGCCTTCTCTAGGTTGGAGTGGGGAGGGAGGGAGAAAAAAACTAAAAGTGCACAGCAGAGAACAAAAGAAAACTTAGAAGGAAGCACAGAAAAGCAGAGTAGCTTTGAAAATGATGAATAATATATATGACAGTTGGTTTTTTTTAAAGTAACCCATGAAATAGAAATTCATATTTTTATATGGAATCTTCTTTAATCTTCTTTTTATGTTGTAGTACATACATGGAAGAGTTCTTTTTGTGTGTGTCTTTTTGTATTTAAGTTCAAAATGGATTTTTTTTTAAAAAGAAAGGAATGTTTAAAAAAAAAAAGAGATCAAGACTTATGATGAAAAATGCTATCCACTTCCAGAGAAAGAACTTATAGAATCTAAATGCAGATTAAAGCACTATTTTTATTTTGTTTTACTTTTCATGATTTTTTTTGTCTGTGTTTTCTTCCACAACATGATTAATATGGAAATATGTTTTGCATTACTGCATATATATAACCTATATCAAATTGCTTGCCTTCTCAATGAGGGGGGAGGGAAGGGAAGAAGGGAAGGAGAGAATTTGGAACTCAATTTTTAAAAAAAAATGAATATTTTAAATTGTTTTTACATGTAAGTGAAAAAAATATTTTAAAAAATTTAAAAAGTGAGACCAAACTTTATGAAACAAAAAAGTTTGGGAACCACTGTTTTAGTCATCACATATAATATTCTTCTGGTTCTGCTAATCTCATTCCATAATAATTTAAAAAAATTTCATGTGTCTCCAAATTCTTTAAGTTCTTCATTTCTTACTCTACAATAATATTCCATTAATTTCATGTACCACAGCTTATTCAGCCATTATTCAATTGATGGGCCTCCACTTCATTTCTAATTCTCCATTAACATAAAAATTACCAAAATGTATGGGGAATTAACACAAGCATATAAGGCCGAGAGCCATTCTGAATTGGGTAAGTGGTCAAAAAAAAATATGAACAAAGAATTCTCAAAAGAATTGCAGACCATTAACAACCATATGAAAGGAGCAGGTAGGTGGTGCAGTGGATGGAGTATTGGGTCTGGATTCAGGAAGACCTGAATTAAAATCTGGCCTCAGACACTAGCTGTGTGACCCTGGGCAAGTCACTTAACCCTGTTTGCCTCAGTTTCCTCATCTATAAAATGAGCTGGAGAAGGAAATAGCAAACCACTCCAGCATCTTTGCCAAGAAAACTCCAAATGGGGTTACAAAGAGTAGGACATGACTGAAATGACTAAACAACAGCTGTATGAAACAGTGCTTCAAATAGCTATTAATGAGAGAAATGCAAATCAAAACAACTCTGAAGCTTTGCCCCACACCTCAAATCAAATAGCAAAGATGGTTAAAAAAAGAGAGAGAGAGAGATTTCTTTGACCCAGCAATACCACTTCTAGAGCTTTATCCCAAAGAGATCATAGAAGTGGGAAAGGGACCCATATGTACAAAAATATTTATAGCAAAAATATTTGTGGTGGCAAAGAAGTAGAAATTAAGGGGATCCCTATCAATTGCGGAATGGCTAAACAAGTTGTGGTATATGAATGTAATGGAATACTATTGTGCTATAAGAAATGGGGAACAGATGGACTTCATAACAACCTAGAAAGACCTACATGATCTGATGCTGAGTGAGGGGAGCAGAACCAGGAGAACATTATACACAATTACAGACACACAGTATCTGTGATGCCTAACTTTGATAGACTTGGCACTTCTCAGCAATACAAGGTTCAAAGACAGCTCCAAAAAACTCTTGATGGAAAAAGCTATCCACATCCAGAGAAAGAACTATGGAGTCCAAATGTAGATTGAGGGAAACTATTTGCTGTCTCTTTTTTTTTCTTCTTTTTTGGTTTTGTTTCTTCTTTTTCATGATTCATTCCATTGGTTGTAGTTCTTCTTCACAACCTGACTATTGTGTAAATAAGTTTAATGCAAAGGTATATCTAGAACATATTTCAAATTGTATGCCATCTTGGGGGGGAGGGAGAAGGGGGAGGGAGTGGGAGAAAATTTGCAACTCAAAAACTTGTAGAATTGAGTGTTGTAAACCAAAAATAAAAATTTTTTAAAATGAGATTAATGTTGGAAGGACTGCAGAAAGATAGGAACACCAATGCATTGTTGGCAGAGCTATGGATTGGGCTAACCTGTAAAACAATTTAGGATGATTTAAAAAAAAAAGACAACTAAAATGTCTATACCCTTCGACTCTGAGACCCCGCTGCCTGGAATATTCCCCAAGGAGACCAAAGATGGAAAGAAATGTTCTGAATACACCAAAATATTCACAACAGATTTTTGTGGAAACAAAGTAGATGCCCATCAATCAGGGAAAGACTGAAAAAAAAATGTGGCAGATGAATGTGTGGAAGCAGACAAAATCTCACCTAGTTACTTTTAGATATATTCTGAAAACATTTTGAAATTATCCTAATAGGAGCCCTTAGGACTAATTTGAAGGAAATACTCTTATTAGTCTTTAACTATTAGTTTGAAAAAAAATGTGGGATTCCCCACACTTCATCTAAAGGAAGGACTCTTCTATTGAAGTGATTATGATTATTAGGATAAGAGCCTGGGGTTCTTGATTGGCCTACCTGAAGAGATTAGATAATACAAGATTATCAATTATTGACCTACCTAAAAGCTGTGTGCTCTTTCTCTCATCCTGTGAAGGTCAATATTTGTTGTTAGGTTGTTTTTTTTTTTCCTGTCATTTCCAATTCTCTGTGATCCCATTCAGGATTTTCTTGGCAGAGATACTGGCATGGTTTGCCATTTCCTTCTCTAGCTCATTTGACAGATGAAGAAACTGAGGCAAATAGGGTTAAATGCCTTGCCCAAGATCCCATGGGTAGTAAGTGTCTGGGGTCATATTTGAATTCTTCCAAGGTCCAGTTTATTTTGTCCAGTTGTCAGAGAACTCACAACTTTCATTCCTCTACTTACTACCACTATATTCATAAGTCCCAATTTTTGTTTTTAATCTCCTTTAGGGCAGGTCTCAAATGTATAAAAGATAGGGCAAGTGAATGTCAAAAGAAATAAAAGTTTGATTTATTCAAAGGGTCAATCCACCAGGTGTTATAAACAAAAGGTACAAATCCAAGGAAATCAAAGGCATCCAGAAGACATCAGAGAAACCACCAGTGGTGAAAAAGAAGCAGGAACAAGGATACAGGATGGAGAACAAGCCAGGATTTGAGAGTCTGAGAAGTGGGAGCTGACAGCCAGAACTACTCAGCTCTGACTCATCAATTATGGTCTTTTACTGGAGGAGCTGAGTGTTAGTCACACCCATCCCTGCCCAATTTCTGGAAACTATTTAGTACTGAAGCCTATGCCTCACTCCTTCTCTTAAAACATCTGTCTATGGCCCAGACACAAGGCCAGGTAGAGTATTATTGGTTAAAATCTTTCAGGAGTTTGGGGGCATGCAGACTTCGTATAGCTTCCCATGTCTTTTTTTGGGGGGGTCATGGCCCAGTCCACAAGATATAGGAGATGACCCTAGTAATGTCCAAAATCTGAGATCATTATCATCAGGATGGGGAATTTTCAATAGGTGCAAGTCCAAATTCAGGTATTCTCACTGCAACCTGGATTGGTTGAGTAGAGAATGCTTGTGGAACGAGACAAGCAATTTTATCTTGTGAGAGCTTCTGAGCTCACTACCCATGTGGTGAAATTGAGATTGCTTCAATTGCTTAATATGCCAAATCCTGAAAGAAACTAGATCTCAGCTCTAACCTGCAAGTCGTTCCTAGAGGTTTGTATTGGTTATCCTCCTTGTAAGTGACTTTAGCCATCTACAGAAGTACTATAGATTGGCCTAAATAGTTTCTGATTAGGTAATTATCAACAACCAGATTGTGGTATGAAGAAAATCCAGTAAAAGCTATGGGTCACCTGGAAGAAGAGACTTTGGGTAAATGAGTGAACTGAGCCATTTTACCAGAACTTTGCCATGGGTAATAATGCCCATGTTGTTCTGATAGTAAGAAGTACAACATAAGGTATTTTTTGAGGACATGGTGGTACATTTTATCTGTCAAATTACCAATGGTATGTAGAAAAGAACTGAAGGTTTTCCTGAAGGGTGACAAAAACAAATGAGAGAAACTGAGGGTCCAAGTAGGAGCTAAATTGGAGAGAATACCATGAAATCAGAAAAATCTTCCAAAGAAGTAAACGGACTACCTCAGTGGTACTGGTCAGTTCAAGCCATCTTGGCTAGTATGTCAACATCCACCATTGTAGATGATATTGCGCTACTTACTTGAAGCCCCAGAGCAATGTAAAGCCTCTTGGATGACCACTGAAAAGAATCCAACCTGACTGCACAGGAAGAACAGTATACATGAAGACTGTCTATTATGCACATCATGTTAGGTAGTTAAGGAGAGACCTACAGCACTTCATCAGTATAACAGACAATTATTTAGTCTCAGATATGAGCAGAAAGAATAGAGCAGAATGGATTGCCTTCAGGAAATTACAAAGCTTCTTAAATGACCCTAAACTTTTCTCTGATCCAACTTTCTCAAGTTCCAAAGGATATCTGGGCCATGTTAGACCAGTCAACTGACCCTTTAGCATGACTGAGAACATGGAAGATCAGGTAATATACATGATGAGACTAAGTATATGTTTCATGTGTCTTTACCAGAGGATGTATTCACTGATAGGCTCCTCTACTACTGGTGCCAGTAAGGGTTAAAAAGAGAGTCTTTCTCTCACTGGGCCAGGATTATTATGTACATGACATTTTCAGAAGCTCTATAATTCACACTGTCTTAGACCTTGCACTCAGTAGTCTGGGAGTTCAAAATTGATAGGGTTCTAGGGCTTAAATAGGAAGACGTTCTTTCAAAGCTCCCCATTCCTGACAGTAGAAAAAATTTCCAGCCTTTTGTAGGGAACCATGCCTTTTGAGAAGGCAAAGATAAAGTTAAAGATAACTGTCTGACTACAGCACAGACAGTTTCTCCCCACTGTGGACCTGTTTGTCAAGAGCTGATCAAAGTTGGGTCCCCTTTTGCAGCAGGTACTCTTCCTGAACAAGGGTGGGAGGGTTGATGGGGACTGTCAGATTGGATGCAAGGGAGGCAAGTTTCAACATAAATATATAATGTCAGATGAATTCTGAGAGGGCATCAGCCAGCAACACCTTGACCAATCTATCCTGAACGGGACATGAGAGGTTTTCCAAGTCAGATAGTTAACTGTGACTAGTCTTGTTCCAATGCAAATTTTGGCTCAGGACTCAGAACGAGCTGTGATGTGGAACAACAGAACTTGCTGAAGTCTTTGGAGATAGCAATTGACTCAATCATTTCTGGGATGATTGTTCAAAATCTTCCTGAACCATTGGAGGAAATCCCTCCTCAAGCTTCCCATAGCTCCCTCTCCTCTTCTCCTATAAGCTGAGAACCTTGCCTCATATTTTACCGAAAAAATTGAGGCCATTGTCTGAGAACTTCCTTTTTCCCCCTTCCCCTCAACTCACATCACCCAGATGCCTTCCTCCACTATCTCCTTCCTCACCCCAGCCTCACATGATGAAATAGGCCTTCTCCTTGATAAGGCAAATTCCTCTAAATACACAAGTGGTCCTATTCCATTCTGTTTTCTCCAGCAAAGTGCCCCCTGAGTGGCAGCTTGGTGGTGCAGTGGATACAGTACTAGGACTGGAGTCAGGAAGACCTGAGTTCCAATTTGACACTTACTAGCCATGTGACCTTGGGCAAGCCACTTAACCTTTGTTTGCCTTAGTTTCCTCAAGTGTAAGATGGGACTAATAATAGTATCAACCTCACAGAATTGTTTTAAAGATCAAATAAGATAAAATTTGTAAAGTGCTTAACACAATGTCAGGTACATTGTAGGCACTATGTAAATGCTACCTAATATAATATCAGCTCTCTCTCTCTCTCTCTCTCTCTCTCTCTCTCTCTCTCTCTTTCTTTTTCCCCTACTTTCTCTCTTACTCTCCTCCCCCTCTCTGTCTCTTCTCAAAAGAAGCTTTGGAATTATGCATGTCTCTCTGAAGAATCTTTAGAACCCACTCCCTAAGTCCCCTGGATATGTATATAGCATGGCCTTGCACTCAGCATTCTCTCTGTTGATCTGGACTTACATTTTCCTCCACATCCAGAAGCAAAGAAAAAACTCCAGGCTTGTTGGAAGTCCAGTTACATTAGTAAAACATTTTTCAAATGTTTAAGTGCTATATGAATGCCAGGTAGGAAAGCAGGTCCAGTTACCATGAAAATGGCCAAAAAGAAATCAGAACATTGTTGCATAAGGTAAGCCAGGTTGTGAATTGTTCAGAGATGACAACTTGAACTATTTAATGGCAAGTCAACACTATGCCTTTTAACTCTGGAGATAGAACTGCATGTTGACAGCCCCATGCCACACATGATTGGGGCTCATTAGATCTCCAGTTCTGACTTGTCCAGTGTGTTGTTGTAGGCATGCTCTTTCAGGCATTGCTGCTTCCAGCAATGAAATTCCATTATTCTGTGATCTCTGCTCACACCTTCACTTCTCAACTACCATTAGAATGTCTCCATTTAAATACCCTGCCATCATCTCAAACTCAACAGGACCTAACACAGAGGATTATCTTTCCCTCCCCCAAGACCAACTGTTCCCTCCTAAATTAACCATTCCTATTAGAGATACCACCCTTCTCTTAGTCACCCATGCTTGAAACTAGGCAGCCATTATTAAGTCTTCCCTCTCCATTACACCCAGTCAGTCTAGTCCTGTAGATTCTTCCTTTGAAATGTTGATCAGGTTCACTTTTTTCCTCCCTGTTAGAAACATACTTACATTGTCTAGGAATAAACAAGACTTGTTGGAAGGCCAAGAAGGTTTTAATTATATCTTACATTTATTCCTCCTGAATAAATGAGTACGTCCCCTTAACAGAGTAAGGGGAGTATAAGAGACCCAGACAAATGCCAGTCCTTTTATTGGCTCCTAATTCAAATCTCCTACCTGGCTCTTCATTGGCCAGGTGCAACCCCCTGAACTGCCCACATCATGCGTCCTTCACACAGCTGCTTAAGCATGCGTACAAGCCTCTAACCTTTAACCCGATCAGAAGTCTAGTCTCTGCTCTAAAGCTGGGGAAGGGGGGAGAAACTTTCAACTCTGTGGAAACAAAACTGCTTCCACCATTTCTCACACTCCCCATTCTTGTTGCTAACACCTTAGTTATTGCATGCTTCAGTTCCTGCAAGAATAACCTTCCAATTGTTCTTCCCACACTTAGTCTCTCCATACTCCAAACTATATCGCGCACTGTTTCAAGACTAATCAAATGAGATAACACATATTAAGCATTTTGTAAATCTTAAGATGCAATGAAAATGTTAGCTATTAGTGTGGTTATGGACTTCCAGGAGCCAAGATGGCAGAGTAAGCAGTAAATTGCTGTAGCTCTCCCATATTGTTGTTATTGTGCTAGCTATTAATCGTCCTAGAATATCATTTCCATCATGTTACTCCTTGCTTGAGAACCTACAGTGGCTATCATGGCCTACGTAAATCAATCAACAAGCATTTAGTAAGCACCTATACGTCAGGCCCTGCATGAGGCTCTGGGGATATAAGTAAAATGTATAAAACAACCCCTATTCCCAAGGCATTTACATCAGAAAGGGAAGACAAGAGAGGACTCTGGGAAGATGTCAGGAGTAGGTCAGCAAATTCCAAGCTTTCAAGATTTTCCCCCACAAAAGAGATAAAATAGTACCTTAGGGCATACAAAGTGTGGGTAAAAATAAGTAAGTATTGGGGCACAACATGAGTCTTCCTGGGAGAGTTTGAGGTTAGAAGAAAAATCCCAGGATGAGGTTTGGTCCCTGTGAAGTTCAGTAAACAGCTCCAGGCTAGGGTCCCCTTTAACTAAGAGCAGCAAGCCTTGGGGGTAGCTGGGTTAGGAGACAGCCTCAGCCCCAGCCACAGGAACTTTTACCCTGGGAATAGTGAGGGGAGTTGGGCTTCTTACCTGGGGAAGATCAAGGGAACCTCAGCTGACAAGGAATGCCAAACCCAGCTGTGCTGTGGAGAGCAATGGGAGCGAGAAGGAACCAGCACACGGACATTGAGTTCAGAGTCAGTGGGGCAGAAAGCCCCTGGCTGTGGGCACTTACAGGAGGTTGGAGGTTTGGCTTTGGTTTTGGGCTAGAAGGGACAACCAAAGATCTGGGGCAAGAGGTACCATTCCCCATACCCCAGGGCTAGAAGTGATTACAAAAATTAAGCTATTACCACAAAAAAAGAATAGGCAAAGGAGAAAGAATCCAACCACAGAAAGTTATGGGAATAGAGAAGCCAGGATTCATCCTCAGAGGAAGATATTGAAGTAAAGGAACCCCCAAAGAGTAATGTCAAATGGCCACCTGCCCAAAAAGAATTTATAGAAGATCTTTAAAAAGACTTTAAAAATCAAATGACAGAGATGGAGGAAAAACTTTAAAAAAAAATAAGAAGTAGAATCCAAGGAAAACAAGGTTATGAGAGGAAAGTCAACCAATTAGAAAAGGATGTAGGTCCAGGGGCAGCTAGATGGTGCAGTGAATAGACCATGAGCCCTGGAGTCAGGAGGACCTGAGCTCAAATCCAGCCTTGGACACTTGACACTTACTAGCTATGTGACCTTGGGCAAGTCACTTAACTCCAATTGCCTTGCCTTCCCCCTCAAAAAAAAAGAGGTCCAGAATCTTAAGGAAGAAAATGACACCTTGAAAATTAGAATTGGGCAAAGTGAAGCCAGTGAAATTATAAGAGATCAAGAAATAAACAAAATATGAATAATGAAAAAAATAAAGAGAAAATGAAACATCTTGTAAGAAAAACAACAGATTTGGAGAATAGATCAAGAAGAGAAAATATAAAAAATAATTGGACTAACTGAAAGTCACAATCAAAAAAACAATCTTGGTACAATAATACAACAAATAATTAAAGAAAATTGTCCTGAAGTATTAGAACAAGGGAGGAAAGTAGAAACAGAAAAAAATCCAATGATCACCACTTAAAAGAGATCCTACGAGGAAAACTCATAGGAATATCATAGTTAAACTCTAAAACCCCCCAGCTCAAGGATAAAATATTAAAAGCAACAAGAATAAACCAATTTAAATGTGATGGTGCTACAATTAGAATTACACAAGACCTAGCAGCAGAGACATTAAAGGACCACAAATCTTGGAATACTATATATTGAAGAGCAAAAGAACTGGGGCTCTAGCTGAAAATATCATACCTACAAAATTAATCATAGTCTTGAATAAAAAAAAAACGGACATTTGATCAACTATCAGACTTTCAAGACTTTGTTAAAAAAAAAAAAACAACCTGAACTTAATAGAAGATTTGACATACAAGAGCCAAGAGAAATATAAGGTACATACCAAAGACTGATTATAAGGGATTCAATAAGGACAGACTGTTTGCTTTTTATATATGTAAAATATAAAACATATGTCTAAGATTCTTATTAATAATTGGGTAGCTCATAAGAAAGATTGGGGCAAACCTGGATAAGATATGAATTTAAAAAGTAAAACCATTTAGGAACAGCTAAAAAGAGTAATCATTTTATACAAATGAGGCGCTAAAGGAAAAGTTGATACAGAGGAATTAGATGGGGGAGGGGAGTTGGTAGTTCTGGTAACCTACTTTCCTTGGGAATGGGCTTAAGAGGGAACAATACATATATATTTAGAAGAGTATAAAAGTCTTCTAAATTCAGAAGAAATAAAAAGCTAGAGGAATAGGGACGGGGGAGAGGACAAGGGAGGGATCTCTAGAGGGGAGGGTAAAGGAATAGGTAAAAGGAGAGTGTAGAAGGGTGTTTAGATTTATAGGAATGGGAGGATGGGGAGGGATCCTTGGATAGTAGGCAAGTAATAGGAGGGCAAGGTAGTGGGTAGAAGTAAAGTAGAGGAAGCGGGAGGGATAGGAAATAAGAAATACGCAGAAACATAAAAACAAAGATTAGGAGTAGAATTTGTTTGGGAAAGTATATGTCTAAATATATATGTGTGTGTGTGTGTGTGTGTGTGTGTGTGTGTGTGTATGTATGTATGTGTGTGTGTGTGTGTATATATATATATATATATATATATATATATATATAAATATGTAAATAGCTATAGAGAGACATATCCAAATTTAACCGTAGCCTTCTGGGGGAGTGGGGGGAAGGAAAAAAAAAACCAAAGTAAAAAAGTACACAGCAGAGAACAAAAGAAAACTTACAAGGAAGCAAAGAAAAGATGAACAGCTCTCAACATGTGTATTATTTATCATATGGGCTTTTTTGAAATGAAAACTTATTGTTACATATTTTGAATCCTCTCTGATGTTCTGCTATGCACATGACATGCTTTTTTTTCTTTCTTACTTCGTATTTAAGTTTATGATAAGTTTTTGTTTCTTTTTTTGTATTCTGTATTTGTGTTCTGGTGTTTCAATCTAAAATAAAATTTAAATAAAAGGATAGAAAGACATATATATGTATATACAGAATAAATACAGAAGATTACAGAGCAGTTAACTACAAAGACATTTGGAAGGCAGTGTAATGGCTATTTGACAAACACCTCAGGTAGGAGAGACCATATTAAATAGGGAAAAGAAGGAAAGGGAAAGATTTTAGAACCTCCCTAAGCATACTGCATTTAGTCTGTGAAAGGAGGACACTGGAAGTTGGGAGATTAAGGAAAGGATTCATGGAGAAAGCGATGATTGAGCTGTGTTTTAAAGGAATAGAGGGATTCTATGAAGTAGAGGTAAGGAGAGAGTGCATTCCAGGCATGGGGCATGACCCATGCAAAGGCACAGAGACTGTAAATGGAAGTGTATGTGTGTGTGTGTGTGTGTGTGTGTATGTGTGCGAGAGAGAGAGAGAGAGAGAGAGAGAGAGAGAGAAGATGATAAAGAAGAAAAAGATGACAAAGGAGAAAAAGAAGTAGCAAAAGGAGAAGAAGGAGTAGGAGGAGGAAGAGGAATGATAAAGAAGAAAAAGATAATGAAAAAGGAGAAAAAGAAGTAGGAGAAGGAAAAGAAAGAGAAGGAGGAGGAAGAGGAAGACGTCAAGAAGGGCAGTTAGGTTAGATAGCAGAATATAATGTCTAATGAGACTAGAGAGATAGGTTGGGGTAAGGTTGTAAAGGACTTTATAAAAGCCAAAGAGCGGAGTTAATATTTATCCAAGAACCAATATGGTACCACTGTAGTTGACTGAGTAGGGCAGTCACATGCTCAGATCTATACTTAAGGGAAATTATTTGTAAGCAATATGGAGGATGGACTACAGTGAGCAGAGACGTGAAGTTGGAGGATCACTCAGAAGGCTATTGCCACTAGGTGAAAGGTGATAGAAGCCTGAACTAGGAGAGTACCTGTGTGAATGGGCAAAAGGATTCGTAAGCAAGAATGTTGTGGAGGTAGAGTAGCAACCGATTGGATATTTGGGGTAATGAAGTGTGAAGAATTGAAGATAATGTTGATGTTATGAAGCTGGGAGATTGGATGGATGGCAATACTTTTAATAGAAAGAGGGAAGTTTGGAAGAAAGGATGGTTTGAGGGGAAAGATGAGTTACGTTTTAGAAAGTTTAAGTTGAGATTCTTTAGGACATCCAGTTTGAAACGTCCCAGTAGGCAAATGGTGATGCAAGACTGAAACTCAGTCCAGGGCTAGATAACTAGATCTGGGAATCCTATTTGCATAGGAATGAAAGTTGAACCCATAGTAGTTGATGAGATCTCAGGCTGTATTACACAGATCTGTAAGTCATCTGCATGGAGATGATAGTTAAACTCATGGGAGCTGATGAGGTTACGAAGTATTGAGAGAGGAGGGCTTTGGATAGAATGTTAACATGTTGAAGGAGTGATATTGGTGGTGAAATAGCAAAGGATATGAAGAAAAGGCAGAGGTAAGAGGTTAATTAGGAGAAAGTGGTATCATGAAAACCCAGAAAAGAAACGGTATTGAGGGAAAGAAAGTTGTCATCAAGGTCCAGTACAGCAGAGAGGAAACAGAAGAATGAAGACTGAAAGAAGATCCTTTGACTTGGTGATTATTGGTAACTTTGAAGGCAGCAGTTTTACTTGAATGATGAAGTTGTAAGTTATAGTACAAAGGGCTGAGTAGTGATTGAGATGGGAGGAAATAAAGATAGCAAGCTTAGAAAGCTTTTTTCTCCCCTAGGAGTTTGGCCCAGAGAGATAAGAGATAGAAGACCAGGGAGTGGCAGAGTCTAGTAAAGGCTTCTTAAGGAAAGGGGAGGTATAGGTAGGTTTGAAGGCAAGAAGGAAAGAACTGCAATATAGGGAGAGGTTGAAGATTGGCCAGCCCCAGCACCTGCAGCAGCAGGTTCCCCACCCCTGTTAAGATAGAGGAGGAATGACTGAGGTTGTAATCTCCTGGAGAGGATGGGAGGAGGTGAGAGCAATGGCTTCCAAGTCTCAGCTAAAGTCTCCCCTTTTGCAAGGATCTATTCCTAATTCTCCTTAATCCTACTGCCTTCCCTTTGAGATTAGCTCTAAATTTATTCTGTATATATCTTATTTTTAGTAGTTGTTTGCATGTTGTCTTCCCATCAGACTGTGAGCTCCTTGAGAGCAAGGACTGTCTTTTGCCTTTCTTTGTATCCTAGAGCTTAGCACAGTGCCTAGCAGAAAGCAGATGCTTAATAAATGTTGACTTGTGGATGTCTACCTTCAATCAACCCAAGCTGCTCCTACCACATTCATGAACCAGAATCCAAACTCTGGGCATACTTTGGTGACAGAAGTGATTATTTTTCCATTATATTAATAACCAATTTTTAAATTAGGATTAAAGCTTTTTCTCTTTATTTCCTCATTAAGAGACTAGTCCCTGTAGATCAGTCAGCCAGGGGCATGAGATTGCCCAAATCCTCTGGGAACATGCTCTTCAATCTTGGGTGGGACCCTACCCAAATAGGAGACCTTACTTCTGTTTAGAATATAAACAGAATCTAATCTAGGTGAATTCCAGCCCTAAAGCATTAAGCCTGTGCCCTTACACCCCTCCATAGGATTATGGAATAACCCAATTTATGAAGGAGAAAACCAGCCAGAGTGGTTTGGGTAGAGACGGATTCTTTTGTCCAGATTGCTGGAGGTTGGCTGAGTCTCTTGATCAAGTCATGGTCTCAGCAGGAGGTGCAGAATGCTTTCAGCCTACCTCCTCATTTAAAAGTCCATTCCCTCATTAATTGTTCACCAATCAGGGTTGAGTTCTCCTACCAGGGGCATTCCCTTTCAAAAAAATATTTGAGGCATTCATTGTCTCCATTAGGTATCTTTGGTTACTGAGAGAAACTAATGACCATCAATTTATTGATTGTCAGTGTGAGAGATTGGTAAAAGTTAGGGAAAATTAGGTTTCCATGGAAGAGTTAAGAAGTTAAGTTAAGAATTAATTACATGTCAACTTGAACAAAGAAGGAGTAAAAATTAACCAGGATGAGGGTCCCTAGCCAATGGGAATAAAGTTTGCAGTTTTGCAGAAACCACAGATTCACGATGTTTTCCAGGATGTTAGGAAAACTGGTCTAAACTGGCCAGGTAACGGTCAGGGTTGAAGAGAAAACTGGGACAAATGGTTACCACGCATGCTTAATTGGCTAACTGAACATTACACACCCAGAGGGAGGAGGTTGCTGCCATTTTTGAACATGGGACATATGTGCAGGAGGGGAGAATATACCAAGGAGCTGCATATTGGGGGCGTATAGGGAAGATTGTAACCCAGAAGGGAGCGGACCAATCTGTTGTCTGAAGGAAGGTACTGAGTTGATGGTGTGTCAATCTATGTCAGTCTAACAGAATAAAGTTGGCCTCACTTCAGTATCCAGGACTCCCCCTTTCTAAAGAATGGTGGAGTGCAGTCCTGGCCAGGAACATTTACCAATTCCTTTGAATTCCTCAATGATAATAAATTGCCCTTTATACCTGAATTTCAGTGTCAAGCATATTTCTAACATCAGCTAGCTTAGTTAATAAGTTGATCATTAATTACCCAGAAACTCAGTCTCTTGGGCTTTTAATTTGTCTCACTGAGGATAGGTCTTTAGTTACTCACCTGATCCTCCTATAGAAACTACATCATTATTATTTGGTTTCATGTGCAATTGTTCTTTCTTTTTCTTACTCTTCATAGGATCATAGATTTGGGTTGGAAGGGAATTCAGAGGCCATCTAGCTGAGCCTCTGTAGCCAGAATGGCCTTTGTTTTCTTTGAATGACTCAGCTTACCTCATTGAGCCTCTGGACACTGTGGCTTGCTCTTCCGGGGCAGGACCAGACAACTTCCTGTGTGATGAGTCATGGGGCTGGCTGAGGGGAGGTGTTAACGGCTATGCTAGGGGGAGGGGCCAAGTCAAGAACCAATCGGCCCTGGTCGTTCAGGCGGTGCTTGATGATGTCAAAAACTCTATAAGAGGGGAGAGGACAGCTTGAAGATCCTCTCTTCCTTTTCCGGTTGGAGCCAGCGACAGTTACAACGACAGTTACAGAGGCAGTTACGACAGTTACGTCAGTTACAGCCACAGCCACAGACACAGCTGAAGCAGGAGCTGCCAGTAGCAGAGCTAACCTACGGGAGAAAGCTGAACAAAGACTTCAGGCCATTACAGCGACAGTTACAGCGACAGTTGGAGCCAGAGGCAGTTACAGAGGCAGTTACGACAGTTACGTCAGTTACAGCCACAGACACAGACACAGCTGAAGCAGGAGCTGCCAGTAGCAGAGCTGACCTACGGGAGAAAGCTGAACAAAGACTTCAGGCCAGTGGGTAATCTTATTACCATAGAGGGGGAAACATGATTTTGCTTTACGCAATCATGCTTCTCTGTAGCCTCCTGGTTACTCTTTCAAGGCGTACATATTGGGCCTGGAAGCTTTTCATCAATATATCAAAATGGGGTTGCTGGTTCATGGGTTGGTTACTGTGGAGCCTAAATAAATGTTTTGATTCTTCTGCCTTCTACTTTGAGAGTTTCTTATATCCGGCGATTCCGAACGTTTCAGACATGTTTATGATCCTCTTTGAGATTATAAACTCTGCCCTCCTAATACATTTGGCGACGAAGTGGATGGGATCTCTAGGTATAAGATCTCTATTTAGAAGCAGAACAATTCCAGAGGAAGAGATGAATATCCCAGGATGGGAGGATCCATTTTATTCCTCCCTAGCAAAAGAATTGGCTAAAAAAGCTGGACCCTGTGAAAACTGGGAACCAAGACTACGGAGAGGAGATCCTAGGGATTTGGAAAAGTGTTTACGAGAAGTTGGGATTCAGTCAGGGGCATCACTATCTAGGCAAAGCTGGATAGTGTTATCAGCCTACCGGCTAGTATACGAAAGATTGAGATTAAGTGAAAGACATGGGGGCACTCCTACCCCACAGGAAGAAGAGGAATCTCAGATAGCAGGAGACCAAACTGACTCAAATGAGAACTTTTCTATTAATGTGGCTAAGAGCAACAGGAGACCAAAAAAGCCCAGAGTGCATTTCAACCCAGCCCAGAAAGAGCCTGACTGCCTGCTTCGTCCTAGCCATGGTGGCAGAGGAAGTGAGTGGGGAGAGAATGAGACAATGTTAGGGGCTGAGGCACAAAACACTACTAGGGTTCAGGATGTGCATCACACAGAGAATAGGAGATGGTTAAATGATCAGACAAGGGCTCGACCCATACAAAGGAGGAAGACAGAAACCCGAGGTGAAGATTCAGTTACAAGGGAAATTCAGGAAGATTTCTCACCGCAAGAGGTCACAGATATTTTGAGTAGATTCAGCCAAAGAATAGGAGAACCATTGATATCTTGGATGGTAAGACTCAGTGATCAAGGGGCCAGTGGAATATCAGTAGATGGGACAGACTGCATGAGATTCATAGGTATCAGCCATGATCCTCTAGTTCAACAAGCTTTTAGGGAACATCATCAGCAAGGAGATGGTGATAGCAGGACTACTCTGTTGGCATTAGCCGCTGTGGGATGCAATAAGAGATATGCTACTGATTCTATGTGGCCCACTGAGCACAGACCCTGGTATTCACTTAGAGATTGTATCATGAGACTAAAGGAGGAGGTAATGAAGACTGCCATTATGACAGGAACTGCAGACAAATATTACAATGATCCAATGGGACTGCCTCATAGGAATTTAATAATTAGGACAGCTCCCCCTGCTTATAAACAACTAATTTTGAATTTATTACTTGGAGAAGTAGGGAGCCGTCTTACAACAGTGATAAATAAGATTTTACAGTTATATGACTTAGGTGACTGGGGAAGGGATAGATCTCCTCGAGAGAGAAGAGTGAATAACCAGCAAACTTGGCGCCAAAGGAGAGTAACAAGGAAAGAAATGTTTACTGCTTTATTGAGAGCAGGGGTAGGTTTTGAAATGATAGATGGAATTCCAACCAATGAATTATACAGAATGTATAGAGGACTTGATAACACGAGAAATAGGGAAATAAGAACTGCTCCTGCAAGCCACTCAGACTGAAGGTGACCTTGTGTGATTAACGGATGAAAACTTGTACATTTGGGGAAAGGCTGAGAGAACAATCTTAGTCTCTATCTAGGGTGGGATCCTCTTGGCTTCCTCATTGAAAAGAAACATTTCCCACCTGAGTTTGGCTCTGATGTTGGATCTTTGCATAACTGAAATCTCAACCAAACTTGAGATGATTTTATTTGAAGAATTATAGTCCATACTTGTCTATTCTTTTTGTCCTTTGTTTTGGCTAACCTTGTTGCTAGTTTTGTTTCCTTCAGGCTTAAGCACCCTGCACTTTCCGGTGACTGCCTAAGCATGTAGTATTCTTGGAATTCCTGCCAGCTCGTTAAAGAAATGACCTCTGGAATGGGACTTTTTGGGGGCAGGGCCATCTCTACATCCAATTTCAGCATGAAGAAGCTATGGAAAATGAGACCTTCACCCCTCACCCCAAGATTTTGAGCCCCAATCGTTCAAGGGGGGTGGAAATGATGATAGTGTTCTGTTTACTTATTTTGTGTTATCCTTGCTGTGTTGTTTTATTGTTATGATATTATTGATCCTATGTAATGGATACAAGGATTTAGGGGTGGACATTTGAATTATTAATAATTATTTTGGGGATGATTGATTGAAGAGATTATCTTGCTGGGACCTAGGGGTGGATCACATTTGAATCGTAAACCAATATTTAGGAATGTCACCAAATGATATGTTTTGCTTTATAATGAATGATATGTTTTAGTTTCCTTTGTAATTGGATCACAATGTATGTTCTAGGATACATGGCTGATTAGATTATGTATCCTATAACAAGGGGTGGAGTGTAGCCAGAATGGCCTTTGTTTTCTTTGAATGACTCAGCTTACCTCATTGAGCCTCTGGACACTGTGGCTTGCTCTTCCGGGGCAGGACCAGACAACTTCCTGTGTGATGAGTCATGGGGCTGGCTGAGGGGAGGTGTTAACGGCTATGCTAGGGGGAGGGGCCAAGTCAAGAACCAATCGGCCCTGGTCGTTCAGGCGGTGCTTGATGATGTCAAAAACTCTATAAGAGGGGAGAGGACAGCTTGAAGATCCTCTCTTCCTTTTCCGGTTGGAGCCAGCGACAGTTACAACGACAGTTACAGAGGCAGTTACGACAGTTACGTCAGTTACAGCCACAGCCACAGACACAGCTGAAGCAGGAGCTGCCAGTAGCAGAGCTAACCTACGGGAGAAAGCTGAACAAAGACTTCAGGCCATTACAGCGACAGTTACAGCGACAGTTGGAGCCAGAGGCAGTTACAGAGGCAGTTACGACAGTTACGTCAGTTACAGCCACAGACACAGACACAGCTGAAGCAGGAGCTGCCAGTAGCAGAGCTGACCTACGGGAGAAAGCTGAACAAAGACTTCAGGCCAGTGGGTAATCTTATTACCATAGAGGGGGAAACATGATTTTGCTTTACGCAATCATGCTTCTCTGTAGCCTCCTGGTTACTCTTTCAAGGCGTACATATTGGGCCTGGAAGCTTTTCATCAATATATCAAAATGGGGTTGCTGGTTCATGGGTTGGTTACTGTGGAGCCTAAATAAATGTTTTGATTCTTCTGCCTTCTACTTTGAGAGTTTCTTATATCCGGCGATTCCGAACGTTTCAGACATGTTTATGATCCTCTTTGAGATTATAAACTCTGCCCTCCTAATACAGCCTCCACATTTCACAGAGTAGAAAACTGAATCCCAGCAATATTGTGACTTGCCCAAGGTCACACAGGTAGTAAGCATCACAGGTGGGATTCGTAGTCAGGTCACAGGATAATCAAAGCCAAATAAATTCTGGCCAACCACAGATTGAAAAAATTTGAAACCTCCCACTATAATACATGTACTATCTTAATACTGTCAATGAAGATCAAGTATGATATGGTTCCCAGTGAGAAATTGAGTTGGTTCTTTTGTAATTGTACACATATATATTTCAGCAGAAAAGTATCAATTTACCTGTGTAATCCCAGTTTGCCCATGGCAATGGGGTAAATTTCCAATACTTTAGATTTTTAAAAACATATATTCATAGATGTGTTTATACATACATAATACATGTATGTGCATATATATGTGTATATAATAGATTATTATACAGGCATGTCTTATTTTATTGTACTTTGCTTTATTGTGCTTTGCAGATAGTATATTTTTTTTGTTTTGTTTTTTACAAATTGAAGGTTTGTGGTAACCCTGCTTCAATCAAGTCTATTGATAAGCATATTGTCACTTCATGTCTCTGCGTCATATTTTGGTAATTTTCACAATATTTCAAACTTTTTCATTATTATTATATCTATTATGGTGATCTGTGATCAGTGATCTCTGATGTTACTATTGTAAATTGTTTTGGGGCACCACGAACCACATGCCATATAATCGATAAATGTTGTGTATGTTCTGACTGCTCCACCAACAGGCCATTCCCTGTCTCTCCCCCTCTCCTCAGGCCTCTCTATTCCCTGAGATATAATAATATTGAAGAATATTACATAAACTTAGTTGATAAAGCAATGGAGGGTTTGAGAGGATTGATTCCAATTTTGAAGGAAGTTCTACTGTGGGTCAAATGCTATCAAACAGCATTACGTGCTACAGAGAAATCTTTCATGAAAGGCAAAGTCAATCAATGTAGCAAACTTCACTGTTGCCTTATTTTAAGAAATTGCCACAGCCACTCAAACCTTCAGCAACCACCACGCTGATCAGTAAGCAGCCATCAACATCAAAGCAAGACCCTCACAGCAAAAAGATTAAAACTCACTGAAGGCTCAGATGATAGTTAACATTTTTTAGCAGTAAAGTATTTTTTAATGAAGGTATGTGAGCCAGATTTTTTTGGACGTAATACTATTTGCATACTTAATAGACTCCAGTATAGTGTAAATATAACTTTTATATGCACTGGGAAACAAAAACATTCATATGGATTGCTTTATTGTAATATTCATTTTATTGTGGTCATTTGGAAACAAATTCACAGTATGCCTATGTGTGTATGTATGTATGTATGCATGTATGCATGATAAGCAAGTATTCCTTTCTGTTAAACAACAGGCACCTGCATTTCATATTGTTAGAAGCATGGTATTAACAAGATGCATTACGTTTATAGCTCCCCTATTTTATGTTGTGTTTGTTTGATTTACTCAAGACTGTGTATCTCAGTATCTTTACTCTGACAATATAGAAGTACATGCCAAGAAGTCTAATGGAAAACCACAAGTCTGGATAATTTAATGGAGATATTTTTATTTTTCCCATCAGTACAAGATTCGTCTGTATAACAGCAATTTATTACTCTTTTCCTCTCTTCTGTTTAGTCTTTGAAATACTTTAGCTTCAAAATATCGGATATTAAGACTGGTAGGTAACCTGGTATCATTAGGGCTGATCATTTCTTTGACTTTTTTTTCTTTTTGGCCCATGATAGAAACAGTAGTGCTGTTATCATAATTGTTGCCAAAAGAGTTGCTTTTGCTAGGACCCGAAGAGTCACATGTGAAATCAAACAAAAGAACTGCAGAGTCACCTTAGCTTAGCTAAGGGGCAACACAAATTTTTGTTGAGGTCTTCTTTACCACACCACCCCCTTCTTTCTCTCTTCCCTCCTCAGATCATCTTGTATTTACCTACTTGTATTTACCTGTATGTAGATGTTGAGTCCTCCAGTAGAATATAAACAAAGGACTCTTTTTTCCTTTTCCTTTTCTTTTATTTGGTGGGGGATAGGAATGTTTTAATACATATGTTTAATTATTCCGTCCTTCTACATGACTGGCATGTATATCACCTGAGCAGCTCCTTAGAGTCCCTGTAAGCCAGGTTTTACATACAACTTCCAAGAAACAACCTTTAACACTTAGGTAGAGAAATGTTGCCTATCTGCCAGCAATGCAATGTTGATTATTGCAACACAACTTTACTGGGTTTCATAAGGAAATTTATAGTGGCACTTTTTGTCATAATAAATAATAAGGAACAAAGTAGATGCTCATTGACTAAGGAATAGGTATCACAAGTTGTGATACATGAAAGTAAAGGAATACTATTGAGTTATTAAGAAATTGTGAATATTAAGGATACAGAGAAGCATGGGAAGACTGATAAACTGATACAGAGTGAAGTAAACAGTGCCACAAAAACAATATACATAATAACTACAACCATGCAAATGGATGACTTCTGGGTCACATGACTAACAAGATGGCGCAGGATTAGACATTTTCTCTGATCCCCATGACTATTCAGACCTCTCCAAAACAGAAATTATGTGCCAAAGATAAAGCCACTTCAGCTAGAATAGCTAGAATCCAAAAGGAGGTAAAAAGTAAAACAACCCCTCCTCTCCACTGACACTTACCCTGAGCTCACTCAGTGCCCCTGGCCCACCAATCAATAGGCTACCAGCAGTGAGGCTGCATTAGCTGACCCAATGACCCAACAAATGGGCTTGCAACAAAATCCAACTACACACTCCAGTCCCACCCCAACCCCGTTTTCAGTGCCTACAAGATCTGGACTTTAGACTTCAAACATTTACTTGAGCTGTGAGGGCAGCATTTTGTGCTGTCTTTTTCAAAAGGTCTCTTCAGGCAGCAAAAAAATACAAGGAAAGGGGCAGGACATGTTACTGGGCTTGAACTAGAGCTCAAGCCCACACTCCACACCTGTGTCCTCCCAGAGTCTCATGGACCCAATCTAGAAGAATCAACCCCATACCACCACTGTTACAATACTTTTAACTCCTGGTCCCAGGCCAGAGAAGTGAGGAACAGAGGGAGCGGGACAGGACATCAGGACAGGACACCATGTGTGTATGTATGGACTCTACAGCACTCCACTATGCCTGAAGGGAAAGTTTAGCATCCAGATGACTCCCTCCAAAAATCACTTGGGGCAGAAACCTAAGCTGGTGAACATCGAATTGCCCAATGGGAGGAAGCCGAGATATTTTGAGATCCAGCCCCAAAGGAAACCACCACCAAAGAGGTTGATTAGAGAGAAGATCCTGTGGACTTTGAAGAGAATATGGAACCATGAGACACACTACCTAACCGGTTTAAAAGAAAAATGAGAATTACAAGAGCAGAATTTATGACCTGCACAGCAAAATAATGGGCAGAATAGAAAATTGTGAACATGTGATGTCAAATCTCACCATCATATCATCTGCAAAGACTAATAGAGAGGAGAGGAGAAATTAAAAAAAGAATAATCAGAACATTTTATGCACAGCTATATGCTAACAAAACTAAGAATACAAAAGAAATAGAGGAATACCTTCAAAAATAAGAAATATCTAAACTATCAGAAGTCCAGATATCTTAAATAACCGAATCTCAGTAAAGGAAATAGATCTAGCTGTAAAGGAATTACCAAAAGAAAAAACATTCTGATCCTAAAGGATTCAGAGAAGAATACTATCAAACTTTTTAAAAAAATGAATAGTCATACTTCACAAATTATTCTCAAAAATTGAGAAAGAAAACAGCCTAACAGAATCCTTTTATGAGACATATCCAGTCCTAATTTTGATCAAGTGGGATTTACTACCAGAGATACAAGGATAGTTCAACATTAGGAAAACAAACAACATAATCATATTAAAACTCCAAATATCCTAAACTATATAATTATCTTAACAGGTTCAGAAAAGAAGGCTTTAACAAAGTGCAACACTCATTTATGCTTTTAAAAAAAATCTTACAAAGTATTGGCATAGAGGAACCTTTTACAAATATCACCAAAAAGTATCTGAAAGCATAAGCAAGCATCAAATGCAATGGGGATACACAAGAATCTTTCCCAAAACATATGGGAATGAAGCAAAGATGTCCACTCTCCCCACTATTAAATAATATCAATAGCAATAAAACAAGAAATTAAAGGCATAAAGATAAGTAAAGAGGAAATAAAGCTATGTCTATTTGCTGATGATATAATAATATACTTGGCAAATTCTAGGGAATCAGCAAAGATACTAATTGAGACAATGAACACCTTCAGCAAAGTTTTAGGCTACAAAATCACCCTCAACAATCAATAGCATTTTTGTATATTAATAACAAAATCTGAGAAGCAATAATGGAAAGGGAAATCTCATTCCTTACCTCAGTACAAAACAAAAAAAAAAAAGAAAGAAAAGATTTGTATGGGTTCAATTACAAAGTATTCCTTGAAGCAATAAAAGACAACTTAAATAGCTGGAAGAATATTCAGTGCCCATGGCCATGCCAATATAATGAAAATAACATTGCTGCCATAGAAGAAATAGATAAATCTGAATATTCTGGGGTGCTACTCACACACCACCTTACAGGTCAAAGAAATCAAGCCTGCAGGTTTGTGTAAATATAAACTCTTGGTCTGCATTCTATTCTTGTTCTATCTCAATACCTCCAGCCCCACCAAGAGGTCTGATGAGTTTAACTACATGGAACACCAAGGTTAACAAATTAGAAAACCAAAGGTAACAGGTCACAACACCAAACTTAAGACATTGCCCCTCCCCCATCACCTGACATCCAGTCTGTATTACTCAATCTCCCAAATAAGGAAAGTGAAGGTATACCTTCAATGTTCCTTTTGCTGCCTGCCCTAAAGCTATGTGAAACCCTATATAAGATATGTATGCTTCCCCCCCTTGTTCTGTTCTGGAGCTTTTTTCTTTAAAGGGCTCATTTATGGCTTGTTCAATTCTTTTCATAAGATAAGGTTATTAAGTATTCTATATCCTGTTCTGTTAACCAGGGCAATTTATATTTTTATATTTTTTCCCTTTCATTAATACTGTCAGTTTTATTGGCATACATTTGGGCAAAATAGCTCCAAATAATTGCTTTTATTTTATCTTTACTGGTTGTGAATTTATCTTTTTTGTTTTTGATGCTGGTAATTTGGTTCTCTTCTTCTTTTAAATCAAATTGCCCAGTGGTTTATCTATTTTATTGTTGGGTTTTTTTTTTTAAACCAGCTCCTGGTTTATTAGTTCAAGGGTTTTTTTTTTTAACTTTTACTCTTGTTAATTTCTCCTTTGATTTTTTAGGATTTCTATTTTGGTGTTTAATTGGGGATTTTTAATTTGTTGGTTTTCTAATTCTTTTAGCTACATGTCCAATTCATTGATCTGCTCTTATTTAGAGATATAGATTTCCCCCTAAGTACTGCTTTGGCTCTGTATGGGACAGAATTTTTAAATAATAGGAGAGACATCTTTAAGAGAAACAAAGTAAATTTATTCTACAAACCTTGCAAGATTTGGGCACAACTCCATAATGGAGGAGGCGAGGTAAAAGGGAACCTGCCTTAATTTATAGTCTTAATGAAAAAGATTCCCACCCACCTCTATCTCTTCTCACCATTGGCTGGGGGGGGGGGGGGGGAGCTTACAGTCTAGGTTTGAAAACTACACAGAGGACCAAGATTGATCCGGTTCGTTCAGGTTTTTCCCTATCAGAACTCAACTGCCAGGGTGGCGTCTGAAAGTCTAGGAGAGACCCTTCCTGGATCAGAGAACAAGTAGCTCACAGGAAGTTCATTATCTTCTAACATGTGAGAGAGAGGGGGGGAAGGGCATGCCTTCCCAAAATTACAAGGCCAAATCCCAGAACCTCTCCATTCGATATACCCTGTGAAGTCTTCACAATTATCCACCCCATACAGCTGTATCTCACAAGTTTTGGTGTATTGTGTCATTGTTGTCATTACCTTTAATGAAATTTTTTTTTATGATTTTTTCTTTGACTCACCTATTTTTTTTAGCACTAAGTTCTTTAGTCCAACTAATTTTTAATTTATGCTTCAAAGGTCTTTTATTGAATATAATTTTTATTGTATTATAGTCAGAAAAATACATTTAATATTTCTACTTTTCTTCATTGGTTTGTGAGATTTTTATGCCATAATATGTGGTCATTTTTTTGTGAAAGTGGCATGCACAGCTGAGAAAGAGGTATATATATATACTCTTTCCATTCCCATTCAATATTCTGCATAGGTCTATCTCTAACTTTTCCAAAATTCTATAGATCACCTTAACTTCTTTTTTGCTTATTTTATGGTTAGATTTATCTAGGTCTGAGAGTAGTAAATTGAGGTTCCCCCACTATTAGAATTTTATTGTCTGTTTCCTCTTGTAACTCATTTAACTTTTCCTTTTTGAATTTAGATGCTATGCCATTTGGGGCATATGTATTCAGAATTGATATCAATTTATTGTGTATGCTACCTTTTAGTAAAATGTGTTTTTCCTGTTTTTTTTTAATTAGTTAATTAGTTCTGTTTTTTTGTTTTTGTTTTGTTTGAGATCATGACTGCTACCCTTGCTTTTTTTTACTTTAACTAAAGAAGCATGACTTAACAACAATTCTGGATTCCTTTTGTTGTTGTTGTTTGGTTGTGTCTGACTCTTCATGATCCTATTTCAGGTTTTCTGGGGAAAGAAACTGGAGTGGTTTGCCATTTCCTTCTCCATATCATTTTACACGTGAAGAAACTGATGCAAACAGGGTTAAATGACTTGCTCAGGGTCATATAGCTAGTAAGTGTCTGAGGCTGGATTTGAACCCAGGTCTTCCTGACTCCAGGCCAATGCTCTATCTACTGCACCACCTACTAGAATCACAGGGAGGGAAGGATACAGATTAACAGCTGGTTTAATTAGCTTCCCACAAAGTTATTAACAAATTAAGTTACAAAATGCAAAGGCACTTGCATGAGTCATCATCTGAGAAATAGACTCCAAGCTGAATTGTAATACCCCTTTTGTAATGCAACCTGGTTAATTACTCATGTGAATCATCACACCTGGAAACCCCTCTAAACACCTTATTTACCTGGTGTTTATGTAATGGCCATGCTCATTCACTGAGTAAGGCAGAAAGTAATTCTTTGGGTTAGCGACTCAGAGAGATAACTCTGGAAGCCAATAATTATATGACAATAGATCAAGGGCAGGGTGGAGTTTCTTAGTAACACAGAACAGTAGTTTTTCCCTGGCCAAAGCATCTTCCCTTAGATTATCAATTTAGATCAGGCTGATTTGAGAACTGCTTGTTTTAGGAGAGATTCATGCAAGAATTATGACAAAAGTAACTCCGGAAGAACTTAGTAGGGGGAGGAGGAGATAGAATTGCATATGAAAGTAAGCAGCATTATCATAATTCACATTCCTATAGTGCTTTAAGGTTTACAAAATATTTTATTCACGATAACCCCATGGAGCAGATAGTCCAAAACATTATTACCCCCATTTTAAAGATCCGGAAACTGAGACTCGGCAGGGTGAAGTGACTTGCTCAGAGCCACCCCACTAGTAAGTATTATAACCAGGACTAAAACCCAAATCTTTTTACTTAAAGATCAATGCTCTGAAATGAACAGTTTGCTATGGGAATGAATGTAGGCAAAGGTAGGGGAAAATGTGGGCAAGAAGCTGGTAAAAAAAAAAAAAGTTAAATTTTAATGTCCTTCACTATGACACTTGCTGTTTCTCCTAGGCTGTTGACCACATTTAGATTGACTTTGTTTCCTAAAGCTAAGGTAGCAGTATGAAATATGGTCTGAAACACATTTAAAGTAAGAAAGAGCCCTTACACTACCAGTCCCTGATAGGTCCACGGCACTCAACTAAGCCAAAGGTCAACACAGGCAGCTTGTTAGAAAGATTACATAGAGCTAAGGTGACCAAATAGTTAAAAAGAATCCAGAAGCTCCTCAAAGAAATATGAAACTACTGAGAGGTTCCTATCAGACCCCACAGAGAATGAGATTAATTTCTACATGGCTCTATAGTAAAGACATTAAGTATAATACAGTCTTAAGGTCTGATGAGATGCTGGCATGAGCATTTCTCAGCCTCCTTATAGAAGTAGTATCCTAACAAAACACTTTAAAAATATACAGAACAGAAGGATGTTCAAAAAGACACACAAATAAGCAGGGCAGGGTTAAATACATTTAACCATGTTAAATTTATAGTTTAACAAATAAGCTGTAATAAATTCAGTTTCATATATACATAATCCTCTGACCTTTCATTGATTGAAGTTTTCATGTTTGTTAATGATTTTCTCATTCATAATTTTAAAAATAATTTAAGTAATATCTGAAGTGGCCCTTAGGCATGATTACAGTCAAAACTAGGACAGGGTGATGCATGCCTTGTACCAACACAGAACATTTAATGGGTGGCAGACAGCACTTAATTTCTTCTAAAGAAAGCAGGGGTGAGGCCTGTGGTAGGGCAGAGCCTATGACAGAATGTTGAAAGAGTCATAGCTGATTCAAAGAGGAAGCAGCTTAACTATGACCAGTGCCATCTTGAAGGGCTCCTCAGGCGAGAGAGGACAAGGTGGAAGCCATGAACCTGAGCATTATCATGATCTAGAGCTGGAGAGGGATCATCAAAGGATCTTAGATTCAGAGTTGAAGACATTTTAGAGGTGAGGAACCTGAGGTGGGGAGTGATTGCCCAAGGTTATGCAGGTGGAAAGTGGCAGATTTGAGAGCTTAACCAAGGTCCTCTTTCTTTGGAGTCAGTGTTCTTTATACTATACCACACTGTGGTCCTGGTCTTGACTCCAGGCTAACCAGTTTTGTCAGGGCCCTCAAGGGACCATTTTGTAGCATATTCTACCCAGGAGAGAAGAGTAGCCAAGGGCCTAGTTTCAGACTGGAATCAATTCCTCCCCATTTGCTATCAAGGCACAGAAGATCAGGGGGTGCCTCCCTTTTGCTCAGGGAGAGGGTAGGCATTTCAAGCAAAGCCAAGCCCAAGAAGACAGTCTTTTAGCCTCTACTGGAGGGCCATGCATCCCTGAAGGAACTTGTCTGCCCCAATTTAGGGACCTTTAATTTTCCTCCATCCTACCTAAGGGAACTCTGGGGGAATTTGGAGCCAGAATGCACATGGAAGGACATTCTCTACTAAATAGCTGGTGCTGAGTTAGGAAACCAAGAGCTACCACTCTGGAAAAGTTTGTTCCCACAAGAGATGATAAATTTTAACCTGGCTGAAAGAACTTTGGCTTAGGTAGGGATTGCGTCCTTGTTCTGATACTAACTGGGTCTCTCTTTTCTCTTCTGCAGAATGGGGCTGGTGGTGGTAGAAAACAGTCTCTAAGGGTCTTTCTAGCTTTGACTGTGCATCTATGAGATCTGGAGTGCATATACACTCCATCTCAGCTCAGCCCTCATTTCAGTAACAGTTCCATGGGCTTGGTGACCTCAGCTCCCTCTGAGCTTTAGTTTTCTCCTTTGTAAATTGGGTTGGATTATCCCCCTGTTATGGATCATTTTAGTTCTAATATGATCATCTAAGTGTTTTGAGGAGATTGGTTTAAAATTCTGTCATCTCCCTCCTCTAAAATAAATGTTTATTCAAGGGTGCCACTCCACACCCCACCTCAATAATCAGGCTTCTTGGATTGAAAAAAAAAAAGATTGTTAGTACCTACATATCTAAAAGAATTAGTTGAAATAGAAGCTACCAAATAATCTGCTTCCTCTCTAGGTAGGAAGCCCCAGCAGTGCTATGTTGTCCCTTTCCCCAGTTCCATCAACTGATATTAATATGTGTCTTTCACCATCCTGGGTGCCCTTCTCTAAAACAGTCTCCAAATTATCAGTGTCCTTGCTAAAGTATAGTATGTACCTGAAACTGAAAACAATGTTCTAGATGGCACCTGATGAGGGCAAAGTACAGTGCAACTGTCAACCTATTGCTAGACAGCCCTGTCTCTCAATATAGCCCAAGATTATATCTGTTTTCCTGGCAGCCCTAACAAATTGTGGGAGTTTGCATTCCTCCAAAACCCCCAAATCTTTTCCAGGAAAACTGCCTTTTAGCCATATCATACCTCCCTTATCTTGTACTGAGGAAGCTGAGTTTTTTGATCCATTTATTCCTATTAAAGTTCACCTTGTTAGATTTAGCCCACAGTCCTAGCCTATATTTTGTTGGTTGGTCATTTCAGTCTAGTCTGCCTTTTCATGACCCCATTTGTGGTTTTTTTGGCAAAGATACTGAAGTGGTTTGCCATTTCCTTCTCCAGTTCATTTTACATACGAGGAATTGAGGCAAATAGGGTTAAATGACTTGCCCAGGGTCACACAGCTAATAAGTGTCTGAAGCCAGATTTGAACTCTATCTAACCAGCAGTGGGAAACCTGCATCCTCAGAGCTGCATGTGGCCCTCTAGGCCCTCAAGTGCAGCCCTTTGACTAAATCCAAACTTCACAGAAAAAATCCTCGTATTTTATTATTATTAAGCTACATATATTGTTGACTCAACTCATTCATCTAGTGTTAGCTATTCTTAAATTCATGTTATCTTAAGCTTTTCTAAGAATGCCTTTACATAAGTCATTGATAAAAATGAACAGGGCCAGTTGTTAAATCTGTGCATTGTTCCACTGGAAATTTCCTTCCAAATTGACAATAAAACATTAATTAATGGCAACTCTTTGGGTGTGGTAATTCAATCAGGTCAAAATTCACCCAAAATTTGTAGTCATTAGCCTACAACCCTCCCATCTTTTACACAAAAAATAGAATGAAAGACAAATGTTTTAATAAAATCTAACTAAACTTTATCTACAGCATTCCCCTGATCTACCAGTGTAGTCACTTTTCAGAAAAGAAATAACGTTAATCTGGCATGTCCTGTTCTTGATGGAACCATGAGGGCTCTTGTGATCACTTCTTTTTCTACAATTACTAGGTAATACCTTTAATAAAACATTCTAGACTTTTGAAAAATTGAAATCGTGTTCACTGTTCTATGCTTGGTAGTCTCCATCCTCTCTGCTTTAAAAAAAAAAGTCAGGATAACCTCCCATCCCCTAATTCTGTAGCTCCTCTTCTATTTTCTATGATCTTCCAAATATACTAACAATGACTCACCAATCAATTATGCCAATTCCTTCAGTAAACAAGGATATATTTCAACTGGGCCTGGTGACTTGAGCTCTTCAACGGCAGCTAGGTATTCTCTTAGTTTCTTTTACTTCTCTTGGTTATCAATTCTCTATTAGCTATTTTCATTCTGTCATTTTCAGACCAAAGACCAGAAGTAAGGTTGAGGTTCTTCTCTGTTTTCACCAAATGAGCTAAAAAACCAAACACATTTTTTTTTAAATTGGCCTTAGGTTTCCTTTCTAGGCTCAGGCTCTAGGCTGAGCTTTAGTTCCTCTGACACCAATCTTATATAGCCCAATGCCATGTTTCATATTTATTACCTGTTCCCACTCCTTGATTCCATTTTCTGTATATGTCTATTTTAAATCACAGACTACCATCAGGAAAAGCTTGATCCCAAGTTCTAGGATGCCAGGATGCTCTGACCTGGGGGAAAAGGCTGTCTCAGATCATTACTTTCCTGCGTAATGGCAAATTACCCATTGATACTAAATCAATTGGCTGAAGATTCCAACCAGACTATGTTCCTAACCTTTTCTCAAAAATATGTCATTGGCTAAATTGTGATATGTGAACGTAATGGGATATTATTACACCATAAGAATGATCAAATAAGGCAGCGTCAGAGGAGTATCGCTGCCCCTGTTGCTTCAGCTGCCACAACTACCACCATTGTCACAGCCACTGCTGACATGTTCCAGGGGCAGGGGAATGAGGGCAGCAAGCCAAGCTCCAGGGTAATGAAAGCCCCTGGAAGAGACTCAAGCAATCTCTTTGGAACTCCAGAAGTTACAGAATGGCATCTAATATCTTTGGAGCATCCGAGGAACCTCAGAATACACCCAAAAGTTCAAATCCTCCACGGGGCAAAGGAAGTGGTATCTTTGAAGAGCCTTCTCCTGGGCAATCTCAATATCATTTGAATCTCCCTGGTGAGAAGACCAGTGACATCTCTGGGTCTCCAGTCACCATTGCTTCACCCTTAACACACCCAAACAAGCCCAAGGATCATATTGTCTTATGAGAAGGTACAGACACAAAATTACAACTCAGAGCTACAGAGAATACACAATCTTCAAGAGAAGAACATGATGAGAAATGTGACAAAGAAAAAGAGGAATGAGCCAGGGAAACTGAGTCTAAACTCAAGATTGACAACCATGAGCTCAGGTTGGGCCCCAAGCTGGCTCACATAACGAAGTCCTCAACCCACCAGGTGGCAAATCCAGCATCTCTTGCTACTAAAGGAAATGAATACTGACATCTTCAGACTAGAAACTCTTCTGTTAGGGTGTCAAGGTTTATAGTTTCTAATTAGTACAAGTTGGAGTGGGGTGGGGAGGGGTTGATGATTTATGTGAAGATTTTCACGTAGCTTGCTGCTCAAACTTGTCTTCTACAAACAGCTAGGACCAGGGGACACAGAGACTTTCAAGGAATAGAGAAAACAAATCTTATGGGAGCAATAAGGAATTCCCCGGGTGTGCATCCAAAAATTAGTTCCAAATATGAGAGAATCTTTGATGCAGTGAAAGAAAATGGGGAAAGGGTAGGATCTTCATAGGTACTAGGATGGACATCTAGGAATGGCCCTGCAACAGTAGCTATTGACAGTGTCACTAGGGGACTAAAAACCCATGTGAATGATGTGTTGGACAGCTGCCCCAGGGATGCTCCCCCTCCCTTGTCTGGTAAAGGGATACAACTTGTGTTTCAGAAGGGTAATAGATCATTTAGCTCACAGTCCTTAACTTACAGAGCAATGATATAGGACCTTTAACTTTTCTGGGGGCACTACTACCATCTGAGAAAATGGGTGTTAAATCTGTGTCTTTCTAAGTTCGCTTCCATGATGCACTGTTCCGCAGGCATACTATAAGGCTTTTGACTGCTTTCCCACAAAAGCCAGGGACTCACTAAGCTGCGACTTGAAAGGGGTATTGGACTGGATATGACCTCTTGCAAGTTCTTTTCAGTCAAGCCAATTTTCCTTTTCTCTTTGTAGGCCTATTCTTAATGTCAAATTGTGCACCCAGATCTTCTAGAGGCATCTGTACTTTCTGTCATCTAGAAGCCCTTGGCCCTATCTTAGAATCAAAAGACCTGCTTTACAGAAGAGAGTAAGATGGATCCCTTATTAACTGATTTTCAAAGTGAATTTCTCCTTGCCATTCTCATAAGCCTCAAATGCCTTTGACTGCCTCTGCAGGTCACCAGTGGTGTGAATATACTACCTTTACAAACCACAATTCTTTTCTAAAGAGGGAAAGTGGGGCCTTCCAGTCTTTTCTTAAAGGCCTTATTAACCTATCCAATTTCTTTTTGATATTTTGGTTATTTATATTTTTTCTAAGACTTTTTTTTTTAACCATAATCACTTGATGGGGAGGAGAGCAAATCACTGAGACCTTTAGTTCTTCAAAATAAACATTTTGGACAATATTTAAAGAGCCATTTTTTAATGCTGTTCAAATACCAGCTTCACAAACTGCTGATGACTTTGAAGCATTTATGTCACCTTAATTACATAAGTACACTAAAAAATAAGCAGAAAATTCCCTTGTATGAGTGACTACTCATTTGGGGGAATCTCTGCAATCTTCTGCCCAGTGAAACCATAAATGTTAGATCTGGAAATTAACTAAATCTAATAACAGGGGGTAAAATATGAGTTTTTCAAGTGGAGATAATAGACTACAATTTTCTTGAAGCTATTCCAATCACATTTAACTACAGAATTATGTCCCTTTGATCCATTTAGGGAAATGTTCCTAGTCAGACAAAATAGCACTGTATTTTGTAATTCCATACCTCTTAACATTTTGGCAATCTGTTATTACCATGCAAGTAGAACAAAAAAGGTTTCATGATGGTGGGTTTCTTGATGGATATCTACAAGGTGAGCAGCAAATTCTGGAAATATTGTTCTACTTAGAATATTTAGCAAATTGACACCTTGTATTCATATGCACCCACTGTTATCAGTATTTAAGGGCCTATAGGAAATTGCTGTTAAACACTTCTTTTTTGGCAAATTAAGGGGGAACTAGCATATGGGATTTATTAGCCAAAGATTTTACCTCTTGAGGAGGCAAAATGCTCGATAGCCAAGATAAGCTTGCTATTTTCCTATGAGCCTGTAAAGACAATACCCAATTTAACTAATGGGCTGTGCTCTGAGATACTGGAAGTCAGTTGTTTGAAACTAGGAAATCATTTTTATGTAGAAACAATGTTGTAAACAGTTATTAAATTCTTAGGCTGGATAACAGAGGTCTACTTCACCCCGGATGTAGCTGAACTATGGAAACTAACCACCATTTATAACAGTGTTTCTATGGGAAATCACATTTTGGGTGCCAGCTTATGGTGGCAAAAACACACCTCATTAGCCACATCCGTGGATATGATAATTCCCCCTTTCCACCTGCGTTCTAAAGCTCTTAGCCACTAGTGGTGACTCCTAAGAATTCTAGTGCAATGGGGTGGTGAGCACCAGGGGTGGAGTATCCAGTAAGAAAGATAAGCAGAAGTGTTGTTCTAAGTGGCAACAGTGGGATGTTTTCTCTCTCCTTCTAACTCTCTTTTCCTTGTTTCCTGACATATCTTGTTGCTGTGGACCCTGAAACTGGGTGTAGAGGGCCTCTGGAAGGGTGGGGAATGAAGGTAGGCCATGAACACATGATTGGCTAGCAGGAAGAAGTGTTAATGCATCCATGCTCATTTGTATGTAAAGGCAGCACACGTCTGGCATTTGTTTGTTGTAACTGCCTATATTTGGAAGATCCAAAGACTCTTAGCATCCTATTCTCAATCTCTTGTAAAATGCATTAAGAAATTATTTGTACTTGTGTTTTTTTTATTATGCCTCAAAACCTGTTTTTTAAATGCAGTTGGTGTCAACATTTTCTTTAGAACTATGTCAGGAAACTTTGTGCTTAAATTTTACAGTGCAATTTCGATGGGACCATTTTCTTATTTTTGCAGGGCAGAAATGGGACTAACAGTTACACTGAACCTGGCAATCACATAGTCAAAAAAAAGAAAGAATGATTAAATAAACTGACAGTTGCAGAGGAAACTGGGAAGACATAAGCACAACTAGGAGAACAATTTACACAAAGACAACATCATGAAGAAAAGCAAGTTTGAAAGACTTCAGTACACTACTATGACAAACCACAATTCCAGAGGATCAAAAATGAAACACATTGCCCACCTCCTGTTAGAGAAGGGATGTTTTTAAAATGCAGAAGTAAACAACACAGCCAATGCAGGAATTTTTGTTTTAGACAATGCATATTTATTATGAAGGTTTCACTTTTCTTTTTATATGTGTTCAATTGTGGGGCTAGAATGGGAAGGAGAAATAACAAATGCTTGTAAAAAATGTATCCCCATTAAATATGTATGTGTGTGTGTGTGTGTGTGTGTGCGCGCGCACGTGCACATATGCCACTGGTCATAGCAAATGAGGCTGATTCAGCACAAACATATTCCCACTCCTGAAAAAAAAATTTATGCTTGGTCAGTAGCATTTTCTTCACATATAACTAAATGAATGTACTGAACACTATCTATTGCCAGATACTCTTTTAAAATGAGAAGTAACCCCAAAGTACATGGAAATAAAACAACCTATAGTTAATAAAGTTATAGTTCCTTTTTATAATTTCCCTAATAAAATATTTATTTTAAAAACTTTCTTGTCTTTAATAACTTCTTTAGCATTGAATCATTTTTCTGTGGCCTTACACTGTAATTTTAGGTTTTTGATGTTTACCCACAAAATCAAAGGTCCAAACCAGAAAACCCCCAAATGTTCTTCCGTGATCCTTATCAACACAGCAGTAGGTCTTAATGCTACCCTGCCCCATAACTTAGTTTCAGTAATTCATGACTGACAGGCAAATTTTTATTCAAAGAAGCCCCTTTAGGGGAATTCTTTTGTAAACCAAAGAACCCTTGTTGTAATACAAATAACCACTCCTTAAATTATTTGGGTTTTTAAAAATCCTGTTCATCTAGTTTTCTCCAGTTGGGATCCACATTGCACCAGAATCTTCTTAAAGCAAAGAACCTATCTTTAGCCCAGTTACCTAACACATTACTGTCATGAGAGCACAGAATTGATACACATTGGGCCACAACATATTTTCTTATTCATATAAAGATGACAAGGCTGAAGAAAAATAATTTCAAGGTACAGAAGTGTTTGAAAAATATGTATTTTTACACTGCAGAAAATAAAAGGAGTTATGTAGATGTTGAAAATGCTATTATTGTATATAAGTCATCACAGATAAATAGTTTTAGGAGTAATACAGAAATCTTACACTAATAGTCTCAAAGTTAAAAATTAAGATCAGGAGTATGATTTTATTGCTGAAACACAAAGGAACCTATTATTTCATAATGCAAAGGCTTGTTCAGTTTTTAAGTTCTACATAAATATGATTCTTCTGAATATACAAAGTATCAAATACAAAACAGTAGTGTAGTAAGAAAACTAAATGGCAGAAATGATGACCAGACCAACAACATTAATTAAGACTACTAAAGATATGATCTATGCCATTCAAAGGCACTTATAGACACAAATAATTGAAAAATACAATATAATGATTTTATACCACAGAAATTAAAGTAATTAGTCCAACACTCCTATACTTCTTTTTTCTTCAATATTAGTGGACCCACATTATCTCCTGTTAATTCATTGTGTTTATTATGTGACCCATCACAGGCAGGAAACTGGAAAAGAAAAAATTAAAAGTGTTATTCAAAACACAAGATCCAATAAATTGAAATATTGACTAAAGTGAATAAAAGGCAAACTGATTTTGAAAAGTGAGTATCAAGTACTTCTGACCACACTGCTTCATTTTTTTTAGTACCTAACACAGTGAAAAATAGTTTCTGATATTACTTACAGCCTTCTTTCCTTTTTAAAATCTCAAACCAAGTAACTGAGCAATTAAACCATTGTTTGCTGAATTTTGTATCAGATCTTAGAAAGTTCACATCAGCCAAAGATAGGCTTCCAGAAACACAATGAAGGTGTCTAACCATTTTATGCTGCAGCTTTAAATTAAAAACTACCTCAGAGCATATTCACACTGCTGTCCAGGTCCAATCAATCACAAGGCATTTATTAAGCTTCTGCCAACTGATGGTCACTGTCCAAGCAACACGATGAAAAGTAGCATGATGAAAGATTGTCAACTGGAAGTGATAGTGATGACTTCAAACAAACCATTTTCTTTTTTGTTTTTTATGAAATTTTAAAAGTATAAATACTTTTAAATTAGAGGAAATGTTATTATAGATACTCTAAGATAAACCAGTTTAAATTTTGATCCTGAAGTATAGCAATTTATACAAATTTTCACTGAAAATAGCCCTTTCAAGAGTACATCTATTGAGAAATGGAGAAATTTTAAAACATCATAAGAAATCTTCCAATACATGGAAGGAATCTAAACTGTGATCTAGGGAAGTAAAAGTGCCATAACTGCAAAGAATTTTTATGTTTATATATAACTAGGCATCTTACCGTCTTAGAACGCCAACACCTGCAGTAAGCAGCTTTAGTAAGGGACAAATCTTCAATGTTTATTTCATTCACTACTTTTGGATTTTCCTTCTGAATCTTGAGATTAATCAAGCTATCTTTCTGTTGTTTCTTCCTGGGGAGGAATGGACGAACTGCAAGGTAGCCTAGCAGTGCAAGTACACCCAGGAACGGTAACAAACGAAGCCATTCTGAAACTAAATACACAAAAATGTATTAATCTTTTCAGTGCTCTATCTTTTAAAATCAGTAGTAAACTGCTGCACAAATTAATAAAAACCACATCCCCCACACTTGGGATCTTATTTTAATGGGTCAATTAGAGCTTTGTGGTAATCAGCCATCACTAGAACCGAAGGTAAAATTTTAATCAAGAATAACAACATCATAATGAGTTCAAAATCTAGATCACTTGTAATCAATGACACCCTCATGTTCTTAGGTAAAAAGGAAGCCCACAAAATATGACTATAAAAGAATCCACATTTTTTTATCGCCAGTATGATACTAAATCCAAACCTATCCAAAAGCCTAAGCATTCTCCATTTTTTTTAAAAAAAGAGTTCTTATTGGTCTTTTATTATTTATATCATTATAGTTTTCTTCAGTATCCCTTCCCCTCCCTAAGGACTATCTTATATAACAAACGGTATTTCATAAAGAAAAAAAAAGGAAAAGAGGCCAGCACAACCAATCAACATACAGAAAAAGTCTGAAAACATGTGCAATATGCAACAATCTCTGGGCTTCTCACTTCCATGATGACAGGGATGCCCTCTCATATTTCTTTATTTGAGTCATTCTTGATCTTTCTAATTTTGCTATATTCGCTTTTGTTTTTTGGTATGTGATTTTCTTTTTCGTTTAAATTGTTATAATCATTGTGTATATTATTTTCTTGGTTCTGCTTACTTCACTCCTCATCAGTTCATGTAGATATTTCCACTCTTCTCTGTATTCATCACATTAATAATTTCTTCCAGTACATATTCTGTTTACATTCATGTGCTACAATATGTTTATCCATTCCCCAATCAATGGGCATCTACTTTGTTTCCAATTCTTTGTTATCATAAAAAGTGCTACAACAAATAATTTGGTGTATATGGAGATTTTCTTCCTATTAATGACTTCCTTTATGGTATAAGCTCAGCAATGGAATCTCTAGGTCAAAATATATGGACTTCAGTCACTTCACATAATTCCGAATTGCATTCCAAAATGATTGTACCAATTCACAGTTCCAACAAGGCATTAGTATTTCAATAATTCCACAATCCCACTAAAATTGACTTGCCATTTTGGTCACCTTTGCCAATTTGCAGGGTTTGAGGTGAAATCTCAAGGTTGTTTTGATTTGTATTTCTCTTATTATTAATGATATGGAACATCCTTTCCAATGGTTGTTAAAAACAACAGTTTGCAATTCTTCTGAGAACTATTCCTGCATATCCTTTGGCCACTTATATATTAGGGAATGGCTATTAGTCTTAAATATTTGTTAACTGTTTATATATCTTCGATACCTAACCCTGAGAGAAATTTGATACAAAGATGTTCCCTCCATTCGACTATTCTCTTCTTATTCTAGGTGCATTAATTTTGTCTGTGCGGAAGGTTTTCTGTTTCACATAATCAAAGTTGTCTATTTTATCTTTTATAATTGCCTCTATCTCTTGTTTAGTTAAACAAAAGCCCTTAGCCATGGCTGTCAGAAGCCATTTCTCTCGCTCTCTTTTTAAATGTTATATTTAATATTATGGTCTCCTAACCATTTAGAATGTATTGGTGTTGCCTTAAGCTTAATTTCTTCCAGATTGCTTTTCAGTTTCCTCAGCAGTTTTTATTAAATAGGGGGCTCTTTTTGAAGTAATTTATATGTTCTAATTTATGGAACACAAGACTATTGAGTTAAATCCTTCTTCATTTTCCCTTGTGTAGGCTGTTCCATTGATCTATCTTTATATTTTTTAACCAATACCAGATGGTTTGGATAATTGCTGCTTCATATTATAGTGTGAAGAAGTGCTATTCCTCCTCCATCCCCATTTCTTTTCATCATTTCCCTTGATATTCTAGATCTTTTCTTTATACAAATTAATTTTATCATTCTATCAAATTTCTCAATTTGATTGGTATAGCATTAAGAGCATAAATTAATCTTGGTGGTAACTGTGTTTTATTACATTAGCATGGCCCAGTCATAAGCACTGAATATTCTTTGAAAAGGTCTTTGTAATCAAATCTATATATGTCTTTATGTGCTTTGAAGGATTGATCCCTAGACACTTTATGCATTTTGTAGTTATCTGCAATGGGATTTCCCTTTATATTATTGCTTTATGGATCTTATTATAAACCATACTGTTGATTTGGAAGGTTTATTTTGTAGTCTGAAACTTTGCTGAAGCTATTGTCTTGATGAGTACCTTTGCTAATTTCCTAGTATTTTCCAAGTATGCCATCATATCATTAGCAAATAAGGATAATTTTATCACCTCTTTACTTTTCTTTATGCCTTTAATTTCTTTTACTTGTCTAATTGATGTTTCTAGAATTCAATAGTGAGGAGAGTGGGTATCTTTGTTTCACTCCTATAATTCAATGGAAAAGATTCTAGTATTCCCAGTGCATTGCTTGCTTTAGGCTTTGGATAAATGCTTCTCATGATTTTAAAAAGATCCTTCCCATACTTGCATAAGTCTAATGAAAAGATAATGGGAAAATATGATCTGAAGAAATTGCCGGAGAAACTAGAGCTAAAAGACTTATGTTATCTTCTAAAGGGGACTGCAAGAGAATATGTATATGTCTTTCTCAGTACATGTATAAATTCATACTGTACTTTGTCAAAGGCTTTTTCTACATTTATTGAGATAATTGAGTGGCTTGAGATGTTTTGGCATTTATTACAATCATGCTGATTATTTTCCTAATGTTGAACCGCCCTGATAAAAGTTCCATTTGGTCATAATGAATGATTTCTTGGATAAACTGCTATAGTCTGTTTGAAAAGATTTTGCTTAAAATTATTAAACTGATCTTTCCTAATGATGATCTATAGTTTTCTTTCTGTGTTTTATTCTTCCCTGGTTTAGGTATTAGGACTACATTTATCTCATAAAAGGAGTCTGATAGGGTGCTTTCATGCTCAATTTAAAAAAATAATTTGTGTATTATGGCTACTAATTGTTTTTAAAATAGAATTCTCCTGCAAATCCGTCATCAGAATCAGTAGTTTTTCATTTGGTAATTCCATTATACCTAGTTCTATTTCCTTTTCTGACTTTGGGCTATTTAAGATCTCTATCTAGTCTTCTGAGAGTTTGAATATTTTATACTTTTGAAGGCATCTCTGTACTTTTTTTGTGTGTTGTCAGCTGTTAGCATGCAACTGTGTATAATGTTCTGATTATTCTTTTTTTAATTTCTTCTGGTTTGTTGTGATTTTACCTTGCTAATTTGATTTGGTTTTCTTTCCTCTTTTTAAAAATCAGATTAGCTAAAGGTTTATCAGCTTATTAGTCTTTTCCAAGAACAAGTTGTTGGTTTTATTTATTTCTATGGTTTTGTTTCTAGTTTATCTATTTCTCTTCTAATTTTTAATATTTCTTCTTCTATGCATATTTTAGGCTTATTTGTTTGATTTCTAATTTTTTAAAATGCATACTCAGCTTCTTCAATCCTCTCTCTTTCTATTTTATTCATGTATGTAGGGATGTGATTTGCCATCCTGAGAAATGCTTTGGCTGCATACCAGAAATTTTGGTATTTTTTTCATCATCGTTTTTTCACATAATTATTGTTTCTATGATTTGCTCTTTGACTCACTCATTATCTAGGTCGAGGTTTCATTGTTAAGTTCCCATTTGAACTATCTTTTGTTTGTGGTCCCTAAACCAAAGACTGTTTATTGTGTTCTGATCTATAAATGATAAACTCACTATTTCTGTCTCTTTTTAGTTGTCTGCGACATCTCTGTGCCCTATTATGTGGTAAATTTTTGTTAAGAGTTCCATGTGGTGCTGAGGAAGACATATATGTATTCTCTTGCAGTCCCCTTTAGATGACATAAGTCTTTTAGGTGTAGTTTCTCCAGCAATTTCTTCAGATCATATTTTCCTATTTTTTTTTGTTAGCCTTACGCCAAAACCGAGAGAGGTACAATGAAATCTCCTGTCATTATTGTTTTACTGTCTGTCTTCTTGTCGTTCAGTCTCCTTTATGAATTTGGATGCTAAGGCATTCGGAGCATATAAATTTAATACTGATATTGGTTTGTTTTCTATGATTCCTTTCAGCATAATGTAGTTTCCCTGTTTGTTTTTAATCTTTGAATGTTGACTTTTGTTTTGTCAGCATGACTGCAACTCCTGTTTTTTTGGATTCATTTGACACATAATAATTTTTTCTTCCAGTCCCTCAATGTTATTCTGTGAATGTTTTATTTTTTTGTCTTTTAAATGTGTTTCTTATGAGAAACAGATTGTGGGATTTTGCTTTCTTGTCTAATCTGTCACTCTTTTTTTACTTTTGGATTGTTTAAAACATTCACATTTAAAGTTATGAGTTAGGTTTATATTTACCTCTATTTGTCCCCAGTACTGGATTTTTTTCAAGTTATGATTTTTTTCCTTCTTCTACTATAAACACAGTACTATGGTTCTCCAGTTACCTTATTTTTTTTTACACATACGCTATTCCCATCAGATCTCGTTTTCACCCCCCAACCCCCTTCCCATTTGTTATCCCTTTCCCTTTAGAAATTTTGCTTATCAGTTCCTTCTTCTTTCCCGCTTTTATCTATTTATTTAATTCTTCCTCTTTTTCCCCTCTGTCAAATGGAATCCCTCTTCCTCTCCTCCTTTTCAACAAGTCCTCTTCATTAGTTTTTAAACTTTCATTTTCTGCGCCTCTTTCTAGTGAGGATTTTTCTCCCTCACTCCTCGCTATCCAACCTTCCTAACTACTCTAGGCATTTATACTTACCTAGCCCCAATCTAGTCTCTGCATTTCTCACAGAATCAGAACTTCTGAGGTATCCATTCTGGGCTCTTCCTTCTAAGCAATTTCTGCCACTCGCTTGTTAGAGCTTGCTGTCTGGTCCTGCCTTTCCCAATATGCTTCACTCCCAGAAAAAATTCCTTCAGGTTATAGAGAAGACACTTCCCTATGGCATGACTTCCCCACATCTTTAATTATGCAGCTCACCAATGACTTTTGTCCTTCCCCAGGTCACCTTCCTTCTCCATTCGTTTCAAAACCTCCTCTTTGGGTCCTGTAGCCTTCCCACAGGTGCCAGCTGCCCCCAGGAGTTCTGACTCCATCCCTCCTGAGGCAGGACAAGTGGTGTCTCTAAGCACCAAATCCCCGCAATACTTGGTACAAAACTCCCATCCTCATCACAGAATGCCTCACTTCACCCACGAACATTCATCAGTGACACCTCCTCCCAAACCTTCCCATTCCCTCCTCCCTTTGTTATTCCACCCTGCTCTCAACTACCCCCTTGCAGGCTCTCCTCTTCCTGAGAGACCACAGGAGTCACTTTCACTTCACAGCTAGCCCTTGACCTAAGCATGGCACACTACATGCTCTTCTCTATCCTCCTTCCTTCTCCCCTTCCATTAACCCTCTCATTTTGTAATTTAGTTCTGCAAAAACCACTGATTCGCCTGTAGCAGAGTGTTGTGAGGTTTGGGCCATAATACTCTAAGGCCTGCCTCTCCACCATAACCTTCATCTGACTTCTGCCATCACCCCTATCTCTTTGTATACTTTTAGAAAGAAGTCTCTTAATATTCTCTCTGCTGTCACTGTTGCTGTCCTTGGCTATTATATTCATTCACCCCTCCTCCACTTCTGCTGTCTGGGGTGTTCACAAAAGAAATAATCACTTCAGGACTGAATTTCTTTCTAGGAATGCTTCTTTATTACTGAACATTCATCTTTTTTTCATTTTTTTGTTATGCTAAGATTTTAAGGGTTAGTCACCCTGGGTTGTATCCTGAGGTCCAATGCTTTTTGGAACACATTATTTCATTCCCTCCCATATTCTCTAGTAGATATAATAGTCTCAAGCTATTTGAATGTCCCTTCCTTTGTATTTAAAGGTCTTCTGGTTTCTTTGGAGTTTTTAGCCTTGGCTTGTTCTGCTCCCCCACCCCAATTTATAAATTCTTTCAATTGGCACTTTGTTTTCTGTGTTGAGAAGTTCTGAACACAATTCAGCAGTTTTCTTGTATTATTTCTTGCATCATGGTGTTCAGGCTTTCTGATTTGGAAAAATTATAAATTCTTCTGGGAGATCTAAAATCCCTAAGTTGTCACTAAGTATCCAGTCTTTAAAATTATATTTTGCTTGTATGGAAAGTATGTGTGTGTGTGTGATATTTTTGCTTCTCTTCTTCTGGACTCTCATTCACTTCTGCATATTCGCATTCCCAATCAGTTGCCCTCTCTTTTATTTCTTTGGTGAGACTTGCCACCATGGACTCAAATTTTTCTATTTTGCCCATTATTTTTGCTGTGTAGGCCACAAATTTTCTCTCACAATTCTTATTTCTCTTTTTTAAACCATTCAGGAACACTGTATTGTAGTTTTATGCTCTACTCAAAACTCATAGAATGCTGTTTCATTTGATGTTGAATCATTTTCCTGTTTTGCAGTACTTATTCATTGATGCCTAAACTCATTTACTAGATCTAGAGGCCATATTTCCTGTTGTTCATGTCTCCCCTGTTGGTTTTAATGCTTAAGTTTAAGGTCTTTGATTTTTCTTCGCCCTAAGAATTTTGGTAATTTCAGTCTTTCCCCCAATATTTCCTTTATTTGCTCATTTTTCTTCTCTTTCCCCTCTGATGGTAATTTCCCTAGGGGCTAGATCTGAAAGGTTCACCAGCCCAGGTCTCTGCCTCAAATGACTTTTAGAGGGACAGTCCTGGCCCTAGCTAAATGCTGAGCTCTTTCTCTCAGGCTTACTGGAGTGCCATAAAGCCCTGTATATATGTTTGTGCACATGCACAGTATCCTGCCCTGTCCTGTTCCTCAGTTCTCTGGCCCAGCAATACAGAGCACTAACACATTTCTGCTATCCCAGTCTGGGCAAATTTCTGCCATTTGGAGTTTGGATTTTTACAGTACTAGAAAGAGGCAGCAATCAGCATGTAGAGTTGAGTCTAATCTAAATGTTTCTTGCTCATTCTCTGTGGTCCTCTGACCTCTTGCAGATCTCTGTGGCAACAAAGAACCATGCTGCTGTGCTGGCTTATTATGGCCTCAGCAAACTTCTACAGTTTGGTATTTAGATCTCCACAGCACTGGAAGGAGGGAAGAGGGGGATGGATGTGGAATTGCATTCTGCTGCAGACCCATGGGTCAGGTGAGTGTAATCTTGCTACCGGGAGAGTGGTGGGTGGGAATGGGAGAGTGCTGAGTGAGCTTGAGTCAGGTACTTGTTCGTGGACATTTTTTAAAACCTTTTTTGAGCACTTGTGTCCTAGACCACAGAGACAGCTGAAATTGCTTTATCTCTGGAACATAATTTCTATATCAAACAGGTGTGAGAGGTCCTGTGGATCAGAAAAATGTCTAGACCTTCATGACCCAGAAGTCATGCGACCTTTTAAATACTAAAACACATTTACCCATCTCAATCTAAAATTGTGTTCTATGTGAAAAGCCTGTTAGTGCTATATAGTATACGCCAGTTCACTATACTATGAAAAATGAGTGAAAATGAATATACCAAAATTTTTCAGTTTTTAAAAAAAATGTGTTAAACCTTTCCTTTTTTTAATCATCCAAGAGAGATCATACTATGAGTCACTTCGGAATTTATGTTCTATAGAAGTACTATATTCTAAATTGAATTGCTTTATGCTAAAAAAAAGTATTCTTGAAAAGTTATATAAAGCAAAGATGATTTTTTTCAAATACTACACTTCCATTACTTGTAAGGTATGTTATATCCTAGTTTCAATTTAATTGGCAGTGACATCTAACACTTTTACTGTTTGTGTGTAAAAGTTAACTGTTTTTAAAAATCTAAATGCACTAGGGGAATTGCTATTTAGATTCATTCAATTGATAATCTGTGCCTTAAGAAGTTTATAATGAAGTCAGGAAATTTAAAGGAATCTTTTAGGAAAGTAAGAATTCTAGTGTAATAAAATTGAGATGTGTCAATAATTTTCAAATACAGGTATTCCTTCAATTTGCTTGCTCTATCCACTAATATTCAACTACTCAGGAACAGCCCTGTCCTATGATAGGCCACCAATAATTTCTCTCTGGCTTCTGTTACTTGGATTTTCCAGGCCTCTATGTGTTTCGTAGACAAATGTCTGGGTCTGCTGATCCCAAACCCATCAGCATCTCACTATAGATTGATTTAGGATGACACATTAGGTTCCTATTACCTTCCCAGCAACTGAACATCACGTCCCTATCTCTTTTCACTCCAAAGATTGCCCATGACACAAAAGAAGTCCTATTTTTATCTGTCTTTACCCAACCATAGCCAGGTAACAGCCTATTGGTATTTCCACTGCAAGACATATAAATCTTACCCCAGGCCTCCATGTACCCAAGTATCCCATCAATACCTAAATGCAATTTCCCCAAAGTGAAAAAGTGAAGTTGAGAATCTTTTTAAACTCTTGGATAGGGGTTCTAAACTTTTTTCTGTCATAGATGTCTTTGACAGTCTCATGAAGCCCTTTTTTAGAATGTTTTTTAAATAAATGAGGAAATGCTAAAATCCAGCTTGTTATTAAGTTCGGTCATGTCTGACTCCATGTGACCCTATAGACTTTTGTCCATGGGGTTTTCTTGGCAAAAATACTGGAGTAGTTTGCCATTTCCTTCTCCACTGAGCGCCTGTTTTACGGATGAGGAACTAAGGCAAAAAAGGGTTAAGTGACTTGTCCAGGGTCACAGAGCTAGAAAATGTCTGAGGCTAGATTTGAATGCAGATCTTCCTGACTCCAGGCCTGCTGCTCCACTCAGTGCACCACTTATCTGCCCATTAAAATTCAGTTAGAGGGTAGTAAAAATATGTGATTTTTCCCCCAATCCAAGTTCATAGACACTCTGCAATCTATCCATAAACTGACCATAGGTTAAGAACTTTCCTCTAGGAAAATTTCCAGAATTATAACAAAGATTACACAACCTAGGCTTTGCCCAAGGGAGTCATCATCCAGGCAAGGAGCACATGCCATCCCCAAGATGATACCTCCAGGTTCCTATTGCCATGGTGTCCTTACATCAAAGGAAATTTAACTGGAAAGGGGAGAGGAGAGGGGTGAAAAAAATAAAATGCCCAGACAAGTCTATATATCTAGCCTATTGGATAGTTTGGTATGTAGGTTTCCCATTAGCTTGAGATATCAGCAGAATAATGCTTTTTCCAGTGTTTGATTAGGGAATTAATTGGTATGCTGTTTGAATTTATATCATGTTATCTTTTGCTAGAGAGTGGGCCCAACTTGTGTTTGGTTTATAAAATCATGTTTCATCCCTCACCCCACCGCCCAGCCCCCAAAAGAACTCACCTGTGGCACTAGAACTCCTAGTTATAGACCTGAGAATTTCCACTGCAACCAGGAGTGAAAACTCATAGGAAAATCTCATGTATTATGTTACCTTTGGTTTCTTTTGAGAGCTTACTCCTTTTGCTCATTTATTCTCCATCCTTCTCATCCAACCTCTTGCCACCCACCTAAATATGCTCAGATCATTTCCATCCTTCCAAATTCCCTCAGGCTACCATCCTACATAGCTGCCCGAGTCGTCATAAAAACTATCTACACTTGTCTATGCCTTTTCAGTACTCACTTCTTGACCTCTTGCAATCTATTTTCTCTCGCGAAATTAGTCTCTCTCAATGGTTACAAATGTTTTCAATTACTTAATTCTAAGATCTCTGGCTAGTTTTCATTCTCCTTAATTCTTTTCACTTTCTGGTGGTATAGTGGATAGAGCACTGGACCTGCAATAAAGAAGACCTAAATTTAAATTTGGCCTCAGGCACTCACTAACTGTGTCAGCGTGGGCAAGTCACTTTATCATTTCTGTTTCTATGCAGGTGACTCCAAATCTATGCATCCAGTTCTAATTTCTCTCCTGAACTTCAGTTCTGCATCTTCAATTGCCTGCTGGACAGCTCTACCTGGATGTCCCATTGTCATTTCAAACTCAACTTGTCCAAAACACAATGCATTTTCTTCCCCAGTATACCCATCCCTTCTCCAAGCAACCCTATTTCTGTTGAGGGTACCACCATCTTTTAGTAACCCAGGTTCCTAACCCCAAAGACGACTTGCTTTTCCTCTCCTTTATCGCTATATCAGTTGTAAGTCAGTTTTTAGTCAGTTTTATGTTAGGCTTTTTTTTATTCCCATATTTCTTCACCTTATTTTTCTCCATTCACATGACTACTACCTCGTTCAGGCCCCTAGTTGCAGTAGCCTCTTAATTAGTCACTTTCCCTTTAGTCTCTTTTTTCTCCAATTAGTCCTCCACAAAGATGTTAAAATAATCTTCATAAGGCCCAGTCCTGATCATGTGACTACCCTTCTTAAAAACTTTCAGTAAATCACTACTGCTTTCAGGATTAAATATAAACCCCTGGGTCTGACATTTAAGACCCTCTATAATTTGGTTCCAATCTACCCTTATTTCATATAACTGCCCTTCACATAGTATACCTTCCCATCAAACTGGCCTACTAGCTCAGCTCTAAACTCAACATTCCATCTTTTATCTTAATGCAGTTAGCACAAGTATACATGCATGCACATAAGACATGTTCTTCCCCACCCCTACCCCCAACACATTGCTTATCTCTGCCATTCTCATCTTTAGATTCTCTAAGGTTCAGCTCAGGTGCTACCTCAACTAGGAGGCCTTCCTTGGGCTCCTCCTTGTGTGTTCTATTCATTCTTTCATCACATCATATTTACTTACCTGTGCACATCCTGTATCAGCTAAGTAAAATGTAAGCTACATGAGGACAGGAAGACTTTATATTCAAAGCACAATACTTCCTGCAGAGCAGGTACTTACTAAATCTTTCTTGAATTAAAATAAATAGGGGACACACCATCCTTCACTTTGGTATTCACTCAATAAGCATGAGTGTCTTGTCAAGTTCCATGCTAAGCACCATGGGAAAAACAAAAATGGAAGACATAGTCCAACAAGAGAACAATAATGAAGTAGTATATAATTCTACTTCAAGTGTATTTATTGAGCACCAACTATGTGGGGTTGGGGGTTTTGGGGGGTTACTGTGGCTGGTGAGACACAAAGCCTGCCCTTGAGGAGCTTACATTCTAGTTGGGGAAACAAAACATACATATTCACTTTAATTCAAATCAATGAATCTTCCTTTGGTGGGGAGGGGGAGAATAGATTGTCCTATCGGATACAGGCTGGAAGGACAGTGGCCACTCATGAAGCCCAACCCCAGTACTAATCAACATGCAGCATTGACACGCTCCATTTATAGCATCAGCTGGTTTGCTCTTCCTTAGGCAGCCTGGTAGCTCCTGCTCCCAAAGGCTCATCACACTGCTGCCCACCTGATCAGCTTAGCCCCTTGTAGCTCAGCACTCAAACATTTAAGCAATCTGCCAGTACCAGTCTCCCCAGTAGAGACTACAGGTGGGTACCCCCATACCTGGCTTAAGGGTACACTGTGAAAGAGGCTATACAGGTACAGTGGGAAAGGGCACTGGATTTGGAGACAAATAAGGCGTCTCCAAATGCAAGCTCTGCTACTTACTAGCTGTGTGAATTTGGGCAAGTCACTTAATGATTTTATATTGTATTGTTTCCTCAACTGTAAAATGGAGGTAGTTACCCGTATGACTCATCCCATATGGCTACTGTGAGGATCAAATGAGATAAATGTACAGCACGATATAGGTCATAAACTGCTATATAAATGTCAGATAAAAAATGAATGTAAAACTTATGGAAGAGAATGTTGAAAACTAAGAATAAATAATTTATTTAAAAAATGAATTTAAACCTTCATACCCTAGATAATATATGCAATTTTTATTATTATTACTTCCCAGTACTACCGTAAAGGATTTGGCTTGTGAAAGAAATAGACAGGAGTCAATCATATGTAAAAATATGTTGTTCAAAATGAATAAATTGCATGCTATAGATGTGCCTGACTGAAACTGGAAAATAAGATGGGTTCTGACAGAGAAAAATAGCAGTTAATTGAGGGAGCCAGTTGATAGATGGTTAAGTCTTCAATTTCTTCAAATACAAAATGTATTATTTAATGTTATACTTCAAAATAGGTGATTAATATTCTTAAAGCATTACAAAACACTGTAATACACATACTAATGGACGCAATCCTTTTGTACAGAAATGCAGCAATATACCATAAGAGTTATAAAACTCTCCCTGCCATTTGAACCAATGATCTCACTACTAGGCTTACAACTAAAATACAGTATTTTTTAAAAACACAACTACCCATACAAAAATTTTCAATGAAGTTTTATTTACAATAGCAAACAAATGGAAACCACCATATACAATCATAATACAGGAATGAAGAAATGACAAATATGAATAACACAAAGAAAAACAGGAAGACAAATGAAGAAATCCAGTGTGAAGAAATAGAATCAGAACAGACACGCTATCCACAGCTATGTAAAAAAAAAAAAAAAGCAAGAATTTTTTTTAAAACATAGGAAAACAGATTAGAAGAGAACTGGAAACAAATAGGATTTTTTTTATTATTTTGTTAATGTTAATATATATTTTTAAAATAAACTGAAATTTGGAACATATAGTTTTATGCATGGACATATTCATTTGGTTATATTTGTTGATGGTTACTAAGTTTAGAATAAAATAAATGCATGCCTAAAACAGTAATATTTTTTATCTTGATATTATTTTTTCATTTAGGAATCTCTATAACCATTAATTTATAGCATTATTAAGCATATCTGCTAAATTAAAAAAATTGAGTCACGAAAAATTAAGTGACCTACCAAGTTAACGAAACAAAGTAGGTTGAAAAACAAAGTACAGAATCTGGACTTCTTTCATAAACTTAATATGCTATGGCTTATATAAGCTATAAGTAGAGATCAAATGGTGTTATTATGACTCATTAAACTAACTCGATATTTATTTTCTGATAAGCTTAAAATTGATTTTCATTAAAAATAATGAATATTAATTTGTTATACAATAGGGAGATACACCACTACCTCCTGTAGCACTTAGCAGTGCCTGGCAAAGAAGTAATAGGCATTTAATAAATATTTGTTGATTGATACTTTAGAAAACAGCAGACTTCAGAGAGCTTAATTTCAATTTAATAACACAACTACTGTAAGGAGAAACAGTATCTTTGGGTATAACCTCTCTTTGACTCAGTTACCTCATCTGCAAAATGAGGAAAGAGGTTGGACTGGATAGCCCCAGAGTCCCTTTGGCTCAAAATTTATGTCATATTATTACTATAAATGTGTAGGTTATAGCAAAATTAATTTAAAACATTTCTCCTAGGGAGGACAGCAAAAAAAGAAATATGAAATAGAGAAAACAGGATGAAGAAAAAAATCAATGTAGGGTATGGCAGTCTTAAAGTTTGGAGACTGTTAAAGGATGATGGGAGTGGGGTACTAAGTCCCAGTCTTAGGCCAGGGACAGACATTAATATCTTCTTATGGTTCCTGGAATGATAAATGGCATATCTGTTCTTTTTCTTTCACTCTGTTTTGTGGTAATTCTTATGTAGATGCTTATTCTATTTTGCAATAGCTTCTATACTCTGTGTGTATATGTGTGAGAGGCAACAAGAAAACAAGAATCATACTACTAAATTCCAGGCACTGTGCTAAGCGCTAAGGCAATAAAAACATAAATAATACAGTTCTTGCCCTTTGGAAGTGAACATTCTACAGGGGAGAGAGAATGTGCACACCTAAGTATACCTAAATAAATGCATTAAAATAAATACAAGCTTTGGAGAATGAGAAGATACAAGCCAGAGGGATCAGGAAAGGCTTTGAAGAAAGCCTGAGATTTTAAGAGGTGGAGGTGAGGAGGAAACGCCTGAGGAGGAAGTGCCTTCTAGGCCTGGAGGACAAGCTGGGCAAAGATAGGAAATGTAAAGTCCTGTGTTGCAAGAAGATCATTTTGGCTGGACAGAGGAGTACAAGAAAAAGAGTAATATAGAAGGTTGGAAAGATTGAAGCCAAGTTGCAAATGGCTTTAAATGCTCTATAATTGTAAATTTTAAGACACTATAGTCTTCAAGGGTTCAGAATTGTGATTAACCCAAAGGGCAAAGGTCCTGCATTTGAATCCCAGCTCTGCTCCTAATCTCATATGTGACACTGGGCAAGTGACAATCTCTCTGACCTTCATGTTTTTCAACTGTAAGATGAAAATACTGGATTTAGATGACATCCCAGATACATAGCATTTGAAGCCATAATGGCCACTTAGCTATCGTCTAGGCCCCACTATTCAAGACTCTGAGTTCTATAACCAGCCAGAGGAATGAAGTAGTATTTACAATGTTAATCTTAATCAGTTGTGGCAGTGGTGGATTCCACATGCTAACTCCATGTTAGGCCCTGATAGTGCAGTGCATACAACAATCTCAAGAACAGTAAGAGGCTCCCTCCCCTCTTTTCTATGGTCAGGAAGGTGGGCACATACATAAACCACTAGGTTGAAACAGCATAAAATAAAAGGGGATATGTCTGTATAAACTGACACATGGAAACTAACAAAATATGTTTCGTCATGCAGGTTTGCAACCACTGAGTTACCTTCAACTCATTCTACTTGACTTCTCATCTTTATTTGTTTATCATTTGCCAAGCTTTATTCTACCTCCACAATATTTCTTACACCCATCCCCTTAACTCCACTCACACAGCTATCACTCTAATCCAGGGTTTCATTTCTTCTCAGGATAGGAGAAGGGAGACACTTGGAGCAGGGAGATCAATCAGGAGGGTATTTCAATAGCACAGTTATGTATGAACATATTCATTTGGTTATGTTTGTTGATGGTTACTAAGTTTGAAATAAAAAAATGCATGCCTAAAACAGTAATATTTTGTATCTTGATTTTTTTTTTATTTACCTCTCTCTGTGCTACTGCAATGACCTCCTAACTGATCTCCCTGCTCCAAGTAAATTCCCCTCTGCAATCCATTTTCTTCATAGCTGCTAAAGTAAGATTCCTAAAGCACAGGTCTGACCAGGTCACTCACCAGCTTGATAAACCACAATGGCTCCGTGTTACCTGGAGGATCAAATACAGCTACACATGTAATAGACAAAGTTCTGTATCCAGAGGCAGCAAGAGACTCTCCTAAGAACGTCCTAAATTGGTCGGAAACCTAAGCAACTGGGACAGGGACAATGACTCACGCTGTGTAGTTTACAGTGACATGACAGCAACACTCTGATTTGGATAGTCCAGGCCCAGGAATTATGTTATCCCCGAGATTCCAGAAAGGGATCTGAAGATCCAATCCTCAAAGATCAGAAGGGCCCAAACTCAAGAGGTAAGGGTTAACACAGCAATGCAGATGACCAAGTCCAACTATCACACTGCAAAAGGCAGCTGCGGAAGGAGCCTAGATCTGGCACAAAACAATTCAGGAATTAAGACTAGAGAGATGAGTATATAGACAATACAAACCAAGATAATTAATAAGAGATCTAAAGATGCCTAAAAATCTAACATAGCAAGCAAAAATAACTTGCTAACAATTGCAAGGAGAGAATCAAAGGGGAAGAAATGGACTTTCTACAAGGAATATATAACTAAAAAGAAAACAGATTAAAAAATGAAATTAAAAACTCTAGAAGAAAAAACTGGAAAGAGAATAGCTTAAGAAAAAAAAGTGGTAAAATTTATCCCTGTAACAGACTCCTAAAAATTACACTTGACCAAAAAGAAACCAATGACTCCATGAAACAGAAAGAAATATTAGCACAAAATCAATAGCTTGAAAAGCAAAAAATCTAAGATATTTGCTGTAAAAAAGTGAAGGCAGAAAGAATCCACACATCACCTCCTAAAAGAAACCTCCAAGATGAAAACTCTAAAAACGTCATAACCAAAACAGAGATTCAATGTCAAAGAAAAATACTATAAGCAGCCAGAGAGATGAGTTTAAGTACTATGGAATCATAGTCAGAATCAAACAAGACCTGACAGCTTCTACTATAAAACAGAGAAAAAGACAGAAGCTCATAATCAAGCCTAATTTACCATAAAAGACTGAGTAAATACTACAATGAACAATTTTTATTGTCGTTCAGTCATTTTTTCAGGCATGTCCAATTCTTTGTGACCTTGTTTGAGTTTTTCTTGGCAAAGATCCTGGAGTGGTTTGCCATTTCCTTCTCTGGCTCACTTTACAGAAGAATCTGAGGCAAACTGGGTTAAGTCACTTGCCATGGTCACACAGCTAGTGTCTGAAGCTAGATTTGAACTCAGGAAGATGAGTATTCCCAACTCAAGGCCATTCTATTTGTTGCACCACCCAATAATTCACCTTTAATTGAATAGAGAACTTTAAAGTATTTCTCAATTTTGAAATGAAAACAAACTTAGAGAGGTAAATCTGGATGAAGGGATTGTAAGATGATAAGTCCTAACATTCTAAAATAAGAAGTGCCTCTTCAGAACCTTAGTGTCTCCAGAGGGTACAAATGTTGAATAAATATAGGAAAATAGCGGTCATGGGAGTGGATTGGTTCTGTTCTAAAGATTTTAAAACAGGAAAGAAAAAATACACTCGTGTAAAAAAGAGGGAAAAGAGAGTGGAACTTGCTACTTCTGATAATGGGGGTTCACTATATCCCTTGACTTTTAAGACTGAAAGTATGTTCCATCCTTGAAACCCCAACTTGGGGAGAGGGGCACATTTCCTGGCTGATTCCTCTCTGAATCTCCATTTTACAGAAAGTCACCAGGCTAGCCATATTTTTCATTTCTCTCAAGGCTCCACTGAGGAGTCTTCTGACTTTCCTTGCCATTCACTCTCTTTGGTATCTTCCCTTTTCTTTTCAGCTTCTTTTTTATGTGTTTTCCTTCATCAGAATATAAACCCCTTGACTTAATTTAAGAATACAGAAATACAGAGAAGGGGGTAAAGGGAATGGTTTTCAGGTGAGCTACTTTCTTAAAGAGACAAAGTATCACCACAACTTAACATTGAAAAGAGCTTCTTTTCTTCATCATAAAGAAGTTAAAAAGGAAACACAAAAGAAATTAAGGACTTACCCTTACCTCTTGACTACAAGCGGGGAGGAAAAAGATGCACTACCCAAGTGTTACAATGGTATCAATATATTTAAGGAACCAGAAGAATGACTCATTAGACTTAAAGTTAGGAAAATCTGGGTTCAGATACTGCCTAACACTAGTTGTGCTGCAAGTCATTTATCCTCTTTGGGCCTCAGTTTATTCATCTGTAAAATGAGGGGGTTGGGCTTGATGACCTCAAAGGTACCTTCTAGCTCTAATGACATTATGATCCTGTGATCCTGTGATTTCCAGGAAAAAAAAAATGGAAAAGACTTGCACAGAATTAGAACCTATAGAAGGGTTACAATCTGCACTAACAAAGAACCTATATGGATGAAATAGCATCCATTTAAGCACCTAATTACCTGGTTTTGACCCAGTCAGATAATTTGGCACTAAATTATCACTAGATAATTTCACTGAATAAAACTCTTATTTAGTATAATACTAAATAAGTAAAGAACCAAAATATGAAAGTTCATAGCCTCAGAGTGTCAGCTCTGAAAAATCTGTAGTGAACTGGCATACAATATTAAGGTCTTAGGGTCTGTTATTGTATCCCTAGGCATAAGTAACATAAACAGTGTCTCCTACACTGCAACTCAAGGCAATAAAGTAGTTTATCTTTGCAAAGAAGCTACACTCAGTTTAACCACTGTATTTCAAATCTGGCACTACGCTGTTTTCTAGCTTCTGTCAAAAATTATTTGCTTTTAAAAGTGATAGAATCTATTGGGACATCAGTAAAAAAAAAATTTTTTTAAGTCCAGATATTACTAGCAACGAACTTTCAAAGGACTAATATAATCCACCTTATCATACTTCAAGGGCCTCATTCTAGCTGTTCCTGGATACGGGTAAGTATTATCTAAGTATTTAAATACCACATTGTAATCAAGAATCTCCGTATGTTTACCAGGAATGCAGCGTCATGGTGAGAGAACATTTGGCTGGAAAAATACTGTATAATGTTAACATGAGAAGAAAGGACACATGGAAAATGTAGCAGGATTTATGTCTCTAGAACAGTTTAAAATGAATTCAACGCTGAAAAAATGTTGCTGGACTAACAATCCACTTTATTCACAAAACTTATACCAAAGTCCAATGTTGAAAATATTTCAAAGTAGCCTCCACACTGAAGACATGTGTCACAGAGACTACATGTGACTTTTAAGTCTCTGATGATATTGTACAAAATTGTCAGTAAATACTAAGTCGTCTTTTTACCAAAATTATTTTAATTTGTCCAGTTAGAAAGTTCATATTTTTTCAAAATCAAAGTGGTTAGCTAATTCCAGATACTAAACAAATGGACAATTCAAACGCTAAGTGTTAAAAGACAGAACATGATTAAATGTATGAGAAATACAAAGTGTTAGTTATGAGAGCTTTGAGGAAGGAGCGATGTCAGGTTTCATGGAGACTAAAATTTGAACAGGCAGAAATACCAGGGCATTCTAGGCAAAGTATAGAATATTTAAGGGAATAGTATATGACCTTTTAAAGTATGTGAAGCAGAGAAGTATGGACTAAAGCATGAACAAATGTTTAGAACTTGCTTGTTCTAGCATACCAGGCTATTTGTACTATATTTTGTAGGTGGCAGAGTCATTGAAAACTTTTAAAGCAATGGAATATCCAGATCAATATACAGTCATTAGTGCACTTTGCAAAGGTGTGAGCGCCAAATGGAAAAGCTGTTATGAGGATCAAATGAGCTAAGATATGTAAAGTTCTTTACCCAAAGAAATGCTGGCTACTATTTGTGTGGAATATTGCACATACTATATTGTCAAATTATGTTGATGTGTGGGGCTCCTTTGAACTGCTTTTTCTTGTTCTTTTTAAATGTCTGAGTTAAAAACCATGGCTTGCTGGGTAGCAAAGGACATGTTTAGAAATGAAGGCAATATAAGATAGAAAAAGTTTTAATAAGATTTTTAAGGAAATACTTTGGCACTTAATCTAAGACTTTGAAGTGAATGGACCCGTAAGTTCTCAATTTCAGCTTTCAAAAGCTAAAACTAAATCGAAAAACAAGAGATTCCTCAATAGTATGTTACACTATAAAGAGGAAGTAACTGAATTTAAGAGAAAAATAGTACTTGTTAATCTACAAACAACCAAAGTGATCGAGTTTTATGACAAAAGGTTTTTAACCTTGTCTGTGACACTTTTTGTTTTTTAAAATGTTTTTGATAATCGCATCTCAATCTAATTGAACCAGTATAATTGGTTTTCTTTGTAATGCCATGTATTTTATGCATTTAAAAATACTATTCTGATAAGGGGTCTATAGGATTCATCAGAATGTCAAAGAGGTCCACTACACACGATGAATTAAGAATCTTTCTATTAGAAGAACCTCCCACCCACTGAATCGGAATGTCTTCTGGACTTTCACCAAATGGAGAACACGCATACTAGGCAGAGGCTCGAATTCCAGGGTCTGGGCTTAAAAAAGAAAAATCTGTTAACTGTATTTCAACGTAATTGGTTTCCTTTGTAATCCTGTGTATTCTTAAGGTTATTTAAAAACATCCTGGCAAGGTCCACGACGCCTCTTTATTGGACTCTCCCAGCACCTGAATCTTCCATTCCGAACCTTCACCCCCCGTTGCAAGCCCCACACAACAATCATTCTAGGGCATTACTCCCATACCAAGGTCAGCGCGCGTCACCCTAGCTGAACTCTTTTTTTGGCCCAGGTTCCTTTTCGTCCTTAGGTACCTAAGTCGGAGGAGGACCAGCGGGTGGGGGAGGGGCAGGCGGAGAGCAGGCGCCCAGAGGGCCCGCTATGGGAAAGCACAAGCCAGATAGAAACGCTATTCAAAAGGTCATAAGCAGCGCCCCTTTCAGGCAAGCCTGCAGCGCTGGGCACTCCCAAGTCGCTAGGTGCTTCGTCAGTGCCTCGGCGACAGGGAGCCCCGCCGTGACCCCGGCTCGGGGTACAAAGAGGCCTAGAGAGACATACGCACGTAGGCGCCAGTCGCCCTGAGACCGCGCCGCGCGCAGGCGCAGAACAGAGTCCTCGCCACTCCGCCCGCCCACTTCCGCCTCCTAGTCACGACGTCACGCGCACAAAGCGCGAGGAAGTCCCGCTCCCGAGCGTGCTCCGCTACCTCTTTCCCCTCCCACTACCCGTAGAGCGCAGGTCTGGTGTAAGTGGGTCGCAAAGCCTAAGGTTAAGGGCTAATACAGTGATTCGCAATTACTGCCTCCCCTTACGTGGATGCATACACACACTCCCCCAGTTTGTTTACCTGTGAGCCGGGCGAACCCGGTAATGCTCTCCGGGACCGGGAGCCGCTTGAGGTAGGCGGGGAGCTGCACCTTCACGATGCGGGCCACGCTCTCCAGCACCATTCTCAGTCTCCAAGCTATTTGCCTTTTGCTAACGGAGCGGATCCTGACCGCTACTGCGCCTGCGCTTGCTCCGCGAGTCGGGTTGCTTTCTGTCTCCTGCCTGAACTGGGCTCGCGGATCTCGGGGAGGCGGGTCCGTGTTAGGCCCGCCGCGAGGGAGCGGTGACCTGCCTGGCGCTGATTGGTGGTGCGGCTGATGACGTACTAGGAAGAAGCGCGGGCCGCGGGCAAAGAAAGGGCCGAGCTGGGCCTGGCGACTGGGGAGGGCAGCCGAGCAGAAAGCTGGAGGCTAGAGGAGGAGAAGGTGCGCACGTATGCGCGGGTGTGCAAAAGTGTCGACCGACCGGGGTCCTCTGCGATTTTGTGTTTGTTTCGACTTGGCATCTTTTTCCACGGGGCAGGTGTAGACCAGCTCCTGGGACTCAGAGCTACACCCTTTGCCTGGAAATGAGAATTGACCGCACCGGAGGTCAAAGGTTACATGCCCCACGATCCCCTCTGCATTTCGCCGCGCACCCCGTAACCGGACAAGGGAGCAAACTTAATTTTATTTTTCTATCTCATCGTCTGAGGAAGTGCTTCCTGTTACCAAAGCTTCTCCAAATCAAGCCAATAAGTACTTACTAAGCACCTACAGTGTATGCCAGGCACTGTGCAAAGCAATAAAGATATATAACTAACAGTCAGCATTTATATAGATTTTAAAATGCTATTCCATTTTGCAAGGCGCTTTGCATATGTTGAATCTTATTTGCTCCTCAAAACACATTTCTAGGTAGGTACTGGTATTCTCTGTATTTTACAGATGGGGAAACTGAGGCCAAGATTGGCTAAATGGTTTGCCCAGAGCCCTTAAGCTAGTGTTTGGGGTGGGATTTGAACTCGGGTCTCACCGACTCTGGACCTAGTACTCTTCATTTGGACACTTGACAAAAGACTCACTACCCTCAAGGAGTGCATAGTATAATAAAGGAAGACTATGCAAACAACTATGTACAAATAACAAATGTATAAATACAGGGCAAATTGGATTAACTTCGGAAGAAAGGCTTCTTGTAGAAGGTGGGACTTTAGTTGAGAAGGAAGCTAGGCTAGAAGGTCGTAGTTGAGGACATGATGAAGGAATAAGCAGGCTTTCTCAAACAATATTTTCCAGGAAACCACCTCATAGTTCCCACAGTTGTCTAAAAGATGCAGAGCATAAAAGGTCCAGCAAGGCTTACTGTTGATTCTTTTCTTTTTAAGTCATCTTATTTGGTAAAGCAAAATTGTGCTTTTATAGGCTGGGCTTCACCAAGAAGTCTACTATGTATATGTTAAAATTATAAAGAATAGATATTTATTCAATAGAGTAAGTTTATTCAATTATTTTCTGATCATTACTATCAAGAGCTATAAAATAGGAAAATGTATGTTGATCAAAGATATTTGCTACTGTCACGCAACCAACAGAGTCCAAATGGAGGTTATTTCCTATAGATGGTAGAGTTCCCCAAATTTTTCTGTTTGCATATCACCTAGTTCAGAAATTCCTCAAGCATTATATCACTGTGATCGTTAATATATATATTCTCTTATTTTTGCTTTCTCCAATCTCCATCAGTTTCTGAAAGTCTTCCCAAATTCCTCATTGCAAAGTCTCATTGTCACAGGTATAAATCACTCTCCTAGAAGAGTTCAGTCTGACCATCCACATAGGAAAAACTAAGCAGATGAAGCAAGTCTATTGTCCATTGACAACAAGCATTTATTAAGTACCTGCCATGTATAAGACACTGGGCAGTGGGGATACAAGGAAAAATGAAAAGCATTCTCTGATGGAAAGCCCATCAGGCCATCACCAATATTAATGTCTCTAGATAGACTGCAGATAAAACAAGGAACAGGACCCTGAATAGAACAGGAAAAAGAGGGCAGGCTGTATGGCATTTGATAAATTGCGTAGTGTTTTCAATGACTTCAAATTTCTCTTTGAAACAAAATTACCACATTCTTCAAGAATTCAAAATTGTAAAATCCCCAAATGGCAATCAAGAAACAAATGTTCAGCATAAGTAGGCTGTATCTTATTACCATTGCAATTAATTCCATACAAAAAGCAGCATAAATGATTTGAGATAGGTGACTCCAGAAACCAGAGTTAGGGATAACACATGGATACCCTGTATGCTGTATTAGTATTCATGCAGGGTCGAGGGACCTAAAGGAAGTCCATCATGTGGTGATTTTTTCCAAACATGGTAATATGTACTCAAATACCCAAGAAAAGGGCTAAGGTACAGAGCAATTGCAGTCAGCATTAGCGGAGGGAATGTTTACAGCTGATGCTTGAACTACAAATAGCAGAGTGCATTGTATAAGGTGTTTAATAGGTTATTTTGGTGGTCATGCTTAAGTAACTGAGGAGGTATTAAGGATATAAGACTTGCCAGGTGAATTAGAGTTGTTGAAGTCTCATTAGGGCTAGCCTAAAAATAATTTGTTGAGGTAGTTTGTCATTCTAGTCTTAAAAGACTGGAGACAGTGGCTTGTTGGTAAGGTATAGGAGGGCATTCTGGGGAGGGAAGGGGTGCCTGAGCAAATTCACTATCTCAAGCCCCCAGATCACAACTTTCTGTCTGGGCAGTGGTACCTAGCTAGATTTGAACTTTGAGATGCTCCAAATCACTAATAGAGTATAAAAATTAAATTGAGTTTCTACCTCATACCCATTAGATTGGCACAAAGGAAAGAACATGCTGGAGGTGCTGCTATGGAAAAATAGGCATATTTTGTAACCATAACTGTTAGCACAGTGCCTAACATATGATGAGCACTTAAGAAATGTTTGTTAAATGCACGCACGATGCAGCAGTGAATTGGTACAGCCATTCTGGAAAGCTAATTAGAACTATGCCCCAAAGGTCACCAAACTGTTTATTCCCTTTGACCTAGCAATACCACTACTAGCTATATACCCCAAAGAGACCAAAGGAAGATGAAAAAGACCCATGTATACAAAAATATTTACAACAGCTATTTTTGTAGTAGAAAAAAACTGGAAATAAAGGGAATATCCATCAATTACGGTATGGCTGAACAAATTATGGTTGATGAATATAATGGAATATTATTATGCCATAAGAAATGACAAAATGAATAGTTTGAGAGAAACCTGGGAAGACATGAACTGATGTGAAATAAAGCAGAACCAGAAGAATAGTTTATAAAATAACAATGTTGTAAATAAAGACAACTTTGAAAGGCTTTAGAACTCTGACAAATGCAGTGATCAAACATGATTCCAAAGGACTGAAGATGAAGTATATTTCTCATGTTCTAGCAGGTGATAAGACTCAAAATACAGAAAGAGACAAATATTTTTGGACATGGCCAATGAGGGAATTTGCTTTGCTTGATCATCCGTATTTATTGCAGGAGTTTTCTTTTCCTTTTTTCATTTTTGGGTTGGGGGGGCAGAATAAATCCTTGTTAATTGAAAAAAAATTTAAATGTAAGCTTTAAGGATCTTAAATCAGCTCATTAACCCACAAATTCAATACTTTTAAAAAAAAAAAAAGTTTGGTGATTGGGAGGTTTTTTTTTTAATTGTTGTGACTTCCAAATATCCCTGTTCCATTTCTTCCCATACACATAGCCCTACCTTATAACAAAAACAGTTTAAAAAAAAAAAGCAAACTGACAATATATGTAGCATTCCATATCTGTAATCTATTCCCTCTGTATCAGGAAGAAGGAAGTATTTCATCACTCAGTCTTCTGGAATCAGGATTGCATTGATCTGAATTTTGTTGTCTTTAGGTTTTGTTTTCTTTTATGTTACTGTAATTATTATCTGTATTGTTTCCTTAGTTCTGTTTTCTTCAATCTCCGTCAATTTTTTAGTCTTTCGAAGTTTCTCCGAATTTCTCATATTTGGCATTTATTACAGTACTCTAGTATTTCATTACAAGCACATACTATGATTTGTTCAATCACCGCTCAACTGATGGGTACCTACTTTGCTTCCAATTTTTTGCTACCTGCCCCCTTCATGCTACTAATGAATATTTTAATGTACTGCATAGATGCATGCTCAATAATGATAGTCCTGGATGAAAGAATGTGATTTGATCCATTTACTAATACTTAAGACAGCATAAGCCTTCTTTTAGTATTTAGAGACATAATTTTTTTCTTTTCCCTCAGAGATGTGTCAGTTCACACACAAGAATATGTATGTGTAAACATTCGTAATAATAATAAAGCTAACAAAATAATAAATATAATAAATAACCAATATAATAAAAATACTAACAAAATAATAAAGCTAACAAAAATGCTGAGTAAAATGTAACCAGTAGGGACAACTGGCACCAAAAATAGACACTGGAAACGGAGGGAGAGTTTATGCTAAGAGTGGCGGGAAAAGCTATGTTTGTTATCAAAAAACACATACAAGGATTCATTTTGAGATACTGTAATCGGGGTCAATAGTGGGCAGTTCTCTGTGTGTTGTCAAGTGAGCACAAGCCCCAATACGATTAGGAATTCTATTTGTCATGTGGCCCCAGGACTCAGAATCTAGCCTGATCTAGATGGCGAGGCAACCAAAGGTGGCTATTGTTGTTGTTGTTATATTTGTCCTTGACATCTGTGACATCAGGGAAATGGTGACATGACTTGCGGTTGACTTTGATTTGAGTGAGGGAGGGCTGACTTCCGTGTCTAACTTAAGTTCACTGATACATTTTTTTAATCTTTTTTTTTTTTTTAGAGGGGGAAGGCAGGGCAATTGGGGTTAAGTGACTTGCCCAAGGTCACATACCTAGTCAGTGTGTCAAGTGTCTGAGACCGGATTTGAACTCAGGTCCTCCTGACTCCAGGGCCAGTGCTCTACTCACTGCGCCACCTAGCTGCCCTGATACATTTTGTTTTGAATGAGAAAAGACCATAAAATTTAGCAGGTAATTTCAGTTGATTGATGGCATCTTAAGCCAAGTTCACAAAGGGTTAAAAAGTGGGTGGAGGCAATGAATGTAGATAGTTTTTCTAGAAATTTAGCTGCAAAAGGCAATAAAGATATAGAAAAATAGTTTCAGAGAATGGCATAGGCAAGGGAAAATCTTTGTTATTGTTTTTTTTTGTTTGTTTTTTAAGGATAAGGGAGACCCAGGCATGTTTGTTGGCTGCAGAGGAGCCTATAAATAACAAAGATTAAAGATAAGATAGAGGGGGAGGTGAGGATAACTGAAGGAGCAAGGGGTGAAGATGGGAGGGGTTGAAATGGAGGGCAAAAGTTTTAAGTTTTAAGGTTTAGCCTTAGCAAGGAGAAGGGTCACATCTTTTTCAGAGATTAGAGCGAATAGGAGAACAGGGAATGCTGTAAAGTTTTAGGGTATAAAAAAGAAGAGTAGAAGAATCTCAAGGTGGATGTCCTACTTTCTCAGTATAGAGTTGTGACCAGAATAGCCTTTGTTTTCTTTGGGTGGCTCAGTTTATCTCATTGGGTGCTGGGCCTGGTGCTCCTCTTCCAGAGCAGGAAGCCCAGAGACCATGCCTGGGAACAGAGAACTTCCTGTGTGATGAGTCATGGGGCTGGCTGAGGGGAGGTGTTGACTCCAGAGCCACACCCTATTGGGTGTTAACCTAGTCTACGCTAGGGGGAGGGGCCAACTCAAGAACCAATCCCGCCCTGGTCATTCAGGCGGCGCTTGATGATGTCAAAAACTCTATAAGAGGGGAGAAGACGGCTTGAAGATTCCTCTTTCCTTTTCCAGTTGGTGTGGGTGCAGTGGCGAGGGTGACTCTGGGCCAGCCCTTGCTCTCGGGCTGAGCCCAGATATTGGTAACTATGAATTGTACTGGGGCTGTCTGTTGATATTTGTAATTTGTTTGTATTTTGTTTTGAAGTTCAGGATGCTGGTTCGTTTCCCCCAAACTAAATGAATGTTCTGAACCTCAGGGTGCTGGCTTTTTCCCCTGAAGTAAATGAATGAATCTCTATTTGTTCTGTCTCTTGATGCTTGTCTGTATGCTCCCCTGAACTAACTGAATGCTAACTGAATGCTGGCGTTTTTCCCCTGAACTAAATGAATGTTGTCTGTATGCTAACTGAATGCTGGATTAAAGTAAGCTGGTCAACCCCTTCACCGTGCTTTCCTTGTTTAAGCAGATAAAAAGAACCTGTGCTTTCCCGGCATGCCAGCAGCCTCCTGGGTGCTGGCTGTGGGGGGATCTTACGCCCCCACAGGAGCTGTTAGCCGGATTATTGAAACAAAAGTAGGAGTCAAGATCCTCTGCTGAGAGAGATGGGAAAGGGTAATATAGGAGAGTTGAGAGGAAAGAAAAGATTTGGAATTGTCTCTGTGAAAACTGTGATAATCAAGGAATAAAAGGACTACCCTGCCCTTCAGATGGTACAGATTAGATAACAAATGTGTAGTGGTTGTGTGATTTGTGTTTTTTCTTCAGTGGTATATGCCTAGAAGGAAAGGAGGTAGATGGCAGGAGTGGGGTTGAGATTGGTAAGGCAGGAGCATCAAGGGGTCAGGGAATTCAAGGGCAGAGGAAAGTTTATAGACCAACTAGTCCACTATAGAGGTCAGGATCTTGAAGGAAGGAAAGGGAGGCCAGTGCAGGTTGATGGATAATAATAATTGTATAGAGCTTTAAGGTTCCACCTTGTTTTACAAACATCTCGTCTTATCCTCGCAACAACCCTGGGAAGTAGGTGCTATGATTATTGCCATTTTACAGATGAAATTAAGGCCCAGAAAGGTTAAATAACTTGCCAAGGGTCACACAGCTAATAAAGTAAGTGTCTGAAGCTGGATTTAAACTCAGGTCTTCCTGACATCAGGCCCAGTGGTCTTAGCACTGCATCACTGAACAGATGAACTAGGATAACAGAATGAGCAGAGGTCCCAGTGAGAGTGAGCATGCAGAATAGGTTTCAGAAGAGTGAGAGAGAGATAGAAGAGTTAGCATGACAGAGAGGAATTTCAGAGTTCTCAATCATTGAAGCAGCCAGATAGTACAGTAAATAGAGAGCTGGGTTTGGAATCAGGAACACCCCAGTTCAAATTGTGCCTCCAGTACTTACTCGCTGTGTAATCCTGTGCAAGTCACTGAATCTCTCCATGCATCAATTTCCTCATCTCTAAAGTAAGGGGATTGGACTCAGGAACCTTTAAGGTTCCTTCCAGTGCTGAATCTATGGTCCCCTAATCTATGATTGTAAGTAGAAAAGCTTTGTGTGATAGTGATTTCAAAGGTACAACTGTACATTTTTGTAACTGAGATGGAATAAAAATGTAGATCATGGGAGTTGAGGATTTTGATGAACTGGGAGGCCAGAGTATTTGAGGAGATAAGAGTGTGTGTGTGTGTGTGTGTGTGTGTGCGCGCGCGCTCGAGTGCTCTTGGTAAGAGACAGAGTTAGAGAAAAGAGGAAGACAGTGAACCAGGTACTGAACTCCTTGAGAAAGGTGGGGAAGCAGGAAAGAGCAAAGTACTATAGAAACAAAGAACTAGAAACAAACTTGGTGCCCATCAGTTAGGAAATGGCAGAACAAATGTTATATGAATGTAATGGAATAGTACTGCACCACAAGAAATGACAAAAGGATCAGATTCAGAGAAAATTGAGAGTACTTGTATAAATGGGTATAGAATGAGATGAGCAAACCCAGTCACCTATACAATGACCTACATTGGAAAGTAACTCTGCTTCAGACTCTGTATTGTAATAACCATAGAGACACTTCTCCTGGAGCCCATAGGCCACTGAGGCCATGAACTGGTGGGTGGTACTTGGGAGATTCACAAAGAATTCAAAGTGGAAGGAAGCCACAACTCAGGTAGAAGATGGGGTTACCCCTGTATCGAGGCCATGCAGATTTTTCTAGAGTTGAGTACTTCTCTGATCTTAAAGAAGCTCCTAGCATAGGGCAGCTGTGATGAGGTGAAAATGTGAGCACTGGGCCAAGGCAACAGTGCTGGTTGAGATAACTCTTGCTGCCCTGAAAGCCAGATTTTTCCTCTCATGGCACTGAACTGGGAAGAAGAAAGATGCCCATAATTGCCCCACTCCTCAAGTGTTTTACATCATCTCTCTATGATCAGAAGAGTGAATGCAGGAACACCCTTGTTCTTGCAGCCCCTGGCTGTGCCCAGGCAGTGTATTCCCACATTGGTTCTACTTCCCCCTGTAATTTCTGTCCAACCTTTTAGTACTGTTTATTCCGGTATTGTATAAAGTATGCTCATAACTTTTACCATTCTTGTGCTTGGTGTGAAGAATTCAGGGTTGGGCCTACTAGAGAAGCAGAAGATACACCCATCAGCACCTGATGTGAGGCAGGAGGCAGGGAGGTATCCAAAGACTGATTTCTCCCCTAGGAAATTACATGCCTAGTAGTGTCATACTAGATGGATGAATGAATAAAGGGTTTATTAAATGCTTACTATGTGCAAAGCACTTGCTAAATGAATTCTGAGGATGCAAATAGTAAAGACATCCTCTCAAGGAGTTCACATTCCAATGTGGAATGTACAAGTCAGATGGAAAAGTCCCATGGTCTTTAGAGAACTTTGCAGTGGTAAAGCAGATATTAATGCCTCTTTGGTGTTGTTTCTGACCAAACTATTTGACAGTGCCAGGGACTTGGATAGAAGAACTTTCTTTTGGGGATCTTCAAAAGAAATGGCTTTAACACCTATAGGAGTAGTTGCTAGGCTGCATGTCCACAGGGGTTGCTTCCCAGGATGATGGCTACAAACACTGGGTCAGAAGCATTGCTATTGCCAAGGCTCTAGGGTTCATGGTCCTAGCCTGTCTCGATCAAGGTCTGAAGGGGAGATAGTGATCAAGGAGGTGGTTTCATTTGCCTGGCATGTGCTGCTTCAGCTAAGCTGGCTTGCCTGCCCTGTGTATAGTAGTAGATGGGGATGGGATGGGCCTCTGCTTCACAGGCTTGCTTCCCCAGACAATGGCTCTGAGGACTAAGCTTGAAGTAGAGCCAAGAGTCTGGAAGGTGCTGTCACTACCAGGCTCCTGTGCCTATCTGACTGGTAAATATCATAAGAGTCACTGTTATAAAATTCCTTAGACAACCCCTTATAGATGAGCAGGAGACATAAAAGCAAAGAGACAGATTTGTAATCAGAAACCATAAGTTTTCCCTAACTTGTTATTGGCGAGACAGAAGCCTAGACTTTAGAGATAAAGTAGCGTTCTTTCTCTGGTTACCTTTGAGGAAGACACTCCTGGATTCTTCTCTCCTTCTCTTCCCCCATTCTTTGCTAGGCACGGAGTTAACCCTACTACTGTAACCGTGTTACATGTATGCTACATGACAAAACTACCTGTTACATTTAAAGGATACTTGTTACATAAAGGAAAACAATGGTAAAAGACTTAATAGTTATGCCCAGTCATGACTCCAGAAAACTGATGGTGAATCATGCTTCCCAACTCTTGGCACAGAGATAATTGGATAGAGGTGCAGAAGGAGGCTGGGATTTTCTATCTGAACCCCTTCTGGTGCCTGTTGGCCCTGTACTTGGGCTGCCCTTTCCTATAGGTTTTTTTTTTAGATTTCTTGATCATTATTCAGTCTACTGTTATTTTTTCTCCTCATCTTTGCTGGAGTGAGAGTACTAGGATATCCTGCTTCTACTCCATCTTGAGGAGAGCTCTCTTGAATTTCCCTTTTCCTATCAATGGCACCACCAGTAGAGTTATCTTAGACTCTATCTTTACCCTTCTTAGTTGTATAATTGATAGCACTAACTATAACACAGTTGGATTTTGGTTCATATTTGTGAGGAGTATTTTCTAATGAGTATACCTCACTTGGCTTGAACCCTTACCGCCTCAGCGAACCAAGGAACCTCTAAAATCATCTTAGGTCTAGATACCCAGTAGTCATCATGGTAAAAGAAACCCTATTAAACAGTAGCATATAATCACTAAAAGCATTTAATGGAAGAAAAAAGGAAATGTCGAACATTAGAAACTTTACACTGAGTACTATAGCCATCCATTTCTTCTGAATACCCAGGAAATGTTTCTGATAGCCATTGATAGTATTTGAAGGGGTATCAAATGAAAGGTTTAGACTTCTTGTTTTTGGTCTCAAATGGCAGAATCAGGAACAACAGATGGAATTGCTATGGTGAATTTAGGCTTGATGCCAGGGAAACTTTCCTAATAAAGCTGCTCAACAGTAGAATATGCTACCTTGAGAAATGGTAGGCTGGATGACTGAATATTCCTTTCATGTATAGATTAGACTTAATTGCTACTGAGGTCCATCCAACTTTCAAATTCTGTGATTCTAATTACTTTATTCTTTAGACTTACATGACAGTAGAGACAGGAAAGTCTGCCTTGCAGTCCAATGTCAAAACTTGTTGTCTGAGTCTTCAATACTCCATCTCTCTCACTCTGCTCCTGGCAATTGACTCAAGGTTATTGAAAGCATTCCCAATGAATGGATCCATCTGTATTTATTCTGCAGTATTGTCAGGATTCTTCCAAGACTTTTAGGTCTAAGGATATAGCCTTAACCCCATACTGGCTTACCTGCTTTGTAAATCTTTAACCCTGCAGAAGACTCTTTCCAATCAGAAGCCTTACTTCATTAGGCAGTCATTCTGCTCAGTCATTCTCAGTCCCAGTCACCTTTGATGTATCTTTTATGTTTTCCTCTTTTTCTGCATTCCCACTAGTACCACCTTAGTCCAATGTGATAGGATATCAGTTTCCTGATGCATTTTCCTCACTTTTACACAGCTTCTTCTCCACATTCATCCCACACACATCTTTCTTCAGCTTCAGTTTCCCTAGCAGCTTGTGTGGTAAAGATTCTTCTCTCCATAAAACATGATCAGCCCCAGTTTCTCTGATATAGGTTCCTGACTGAGAGCTAATAAAAACCCCAAGCTCTGTGTGCTCCAGGCCTTTCAGACTTGGTGGGTGCCTAAGACCATACAAGTTATCATGTCCTATAGACCCGCTGATCCACTGTTTATCATATTATTTATTTATTTCTTAACCATTTAGCATGTATGAAATTGTGCTACTGTTTTTATTAGATTCCCATCTTTTTCTGTGCTACTGATGAAGTTTTTGAGTGTTGTGCTTCTAACCCCATTTTCCTTAATAAACCATATGGATTTTATTGTGTGATTTTGCAGTGTAATGATTTTTAGGAATGCATATCTTGAGTTCCAGAACAGTATTTGCCAAGAACTAGAACCTAGTCTTCCTGATTCCTAGTCTAATATGATTGCTACTGTTTCTAAACTATTTCATGCTTCCCCATAGATCTGTCTTTGTTGATATTACTAAAGTTAACAGTGACATAAATGGATCATTTATTTGACCAAGTATAGCACAGTTATCATTTCTTAGGTTTTTAGAATACAGTCGCAAATTCCATATACAGATCTACTGTAATAAGTAGACATGATAGGAAATACTTTTTTAAAAGTATAAATATCCAAAGAATGAAGTTAGAAAGAAACAAATTCTTAAGTCCAGATGAGATTTAGAATCTTTACATAATTTTCAAGCATTTCAGTGTCATAAAAGAAATATTGTTAATATTAGTGATAGAAAAATACCTAAAATCATCAACTTTGATTTCCTTGCCAAGAAAAAGAAATATGAGTAAACAATATGTTACTTGTTAATAGAAATTTAGTGAAATAAAATTATAATAGAATAGTGTATAATTATAATAACATAATAGTTAATAGAAATTTCAGCTTCTCTTAATGGATGAAAACAGATACATACAGTCTTATTTAGAAGAAAATTTCACTGACAGCATTTTTCTATTCTTTGGGATTTTAGGCCTTATGCCTTATTCTTCCCTCTAATTTCATCTTAAAATGTGCATACATTCCATACTGTCTATGATTTTCATATTGGTCCATGGACATTGGTGAGAACCCCCAAAACATAATCAAGTAGAGATTATATCATACTCCCCTCTTTCCCAAATTCCCCAGGCCTGACTTGATCTTAGAAAAATTTCTACTGAAATTAACTTGATGGAGTAGAGTTCCAGTGTATTTTGGCTGGTCCTCAGATGGCAGAAGTAGAGTCTGTTCCTGGGCCCATACTCAAAACCTTTCCAGCTTAACAGGGCCTTAAAGAGTTTAGCCTTCTAGAGCCTGAGGCCACCTTCATGCCAATACAAAGCATGGATTTTAGTGGAAGAATACGTTTGTATTATAGAAAAATCTATATGGGGGGAGGGAAAGTTCTTTTTTGCTTCATATTGTATTTATCTGTGTTATCTTCCCGTTTTGATATGGGACTTGATGAATTGGTTTCTTATTTAAATATCATTACAGAGAACTTCCAGCTAAGATGGTAGCTTGAAGCATTGTAGAGAAGCTTAGTTTTCCTGTATATGTCCCAACAAAGAGCTAAGAAGGACACCAAATTGAATAATGAGCAAGAAATCCTAAGAGAAACAATAGCGAACTATTTCAGCCAGCCCACCACTACACAAAAAAATAGCCAGAACTGTGCAGGCATTGAAAAAGGTATACAACCAAAGAATCCAGTGAAAGGTCAGGTAAGCAAACAAGAAGCCTATCAGTGCTCTGACCAGAGATGCTCCATACCTGAAACCTGCAGCACTCTATTTCTAGGGTGCAGGAAGCCCTGAGTTCTCTGATGAGGATGATCCACTTAAGGTTAGAAACCCACAGTACTCTGACTTTGGACATGGGCCCTGGAACCCTTCAGGGAGACCAGAGTGAAATCCATGGAACTGTTAACAGGAGACTCTCCAAAAGGCCTTGAAGACCATAGTGCCCTGAACCAGAATGAGCAAAAGGAGCATGAAACTGGCCAGGGCTATGAGTATGGACATACCAGAAGCGGTAAAAGCCAAGAGCCCAGGAAATCAAGGTCAGTACCAAAGAGGGCCTGGTCATCCGCATCCAAAAATACTGAAGGGTGCAAAATCTGACCCTGACATAGAATCTCAAATTTATTACTATCACCTGAAGATAACAGTAAATAAAAGTTACCAAGTACTGTGAAGAAATATTACGGGTAAAGAGATACCTAAGAAATAAACAAAGGAAAAAAAGAATGATTCCACAATAATTACAAATTGGGGTGGGGGCAGGGTGGAATGGCTTGGCCTAAAAGGACTATATGAATACATGGAAGAAATTAAAACAAAATATACCAGTAAGGATATCAAAATATGAAGAAGCATTTTATCTCAGCTCCTTGACCACAAGACTTAGTCCTGTGACACAAAGGCCACAGTTCATCTACTCTAATCTAGAAGGAGGAGAACCTCAGATTCAGCCCCTAGATGAACAACAGGGCTTCAGTGCTATCATTCTGATCTTGATCACCTAGAGGAGATCTGATACTTGGTACTTAGGTGAGCAGTGGGATCTTGGTGTTAGCCCTCTAACTCCAGCAGCAAGACAACAGATAAGATAAGACAGGACCAAAAAAAGCCAAAAAAAAAAAAAGCCAGAATAACACAGAGCCTAGCCTTTAAATAAACTTCCAATCCAGAAAGTAAACAAAAAAAAACATCAAAAGCTATTATGATGCCAGGAATACCCAAGGCACGAACTCAGAAGAAAAGAATAACCTAAAACACCTATGGTCAAAGCCTCAAAGGAAAACAGCCTGGCCACAAGATCAACTAGGATTCCTTTTTCAAAAAAATACAAGAGTTATTTATTTTGAAGAATTTAAATTACAAATTAAATGAGAGAAATAGAGAATTGGAAAAGGAGTGAGAGTTATGAAGGAAAGAGAATTAACATGTAAAACCTTACTCAAGTAGCAGACTCCTTGAAAATAAGAATGGATCAAACAGAAATTAATGATTCCATGTGACAAGAAGAATCAAAACAAAGGGGGAAGATTTAAAAAATAGAAGAAAATGTAAGATTATCATGTATTTAAAAACTAATCTAGAAAGTAGATCAAGAAGAGATAATTTAAGAATCATTGGATTTTCCAATAGATAAGTGGTCAAAGGATAGGAACAAACACTTCTGAAAATTTTGAACTATTAACAACCATATGAAAGAATGCAATAATATATGAGAATATAAGACATGCAAATCAAAACAAACTTGAGATTTCATCTCACACTCTACAAAAATGTACAAAGATGACAGAAGATAAGTGTAGTCAATATTATCTATTGTGAGTTGGATAGGCGCACTGGTGCAATGTTGGTGAAATTGTGAATCAGTAAAACCATTTTGGAAAATACTTTGGAATTATGCAAATAAAGTGACTAAAATGTCCATACCTTTTGACTCAAAGATTCCATTGGTAAAAAGAAAGTACCCATATTCACCAATCTATTTATAGCAGCATGTTTTATGATAGCAAAGAATTGAAAGCAAAGTAGATGCCCATAAGTTGGGGAGTGAATAAACAAATTTCTTATAGTAGGATGCTATAAGAAATGATAAATGTGATGAATACAGAGAAGCATGAAAAGATCTACATGAACTGGCATAGAATGAAGTAAGGAGAGCCAAGAAAACAATATACCCAATAACTGCAACAGTGGAAATGGAAAGAACACCCACATACCAAAAAGTCAAAAGTTAATGTTGCAAAGTTACAAAGAATAAGCATGACTGGAAAACATGAGAAGACACCCCACCCCAACCCTCTCCATAGGTGGGAACTCCATAAGTGTGACACATTGCACATATTTTCATACTTTTTCAATGTATAGATCAGTTATGCTTATTTCTCTTTTTTGTACTTTAAAAAATATTATTTGCTATATGGGATAGGTCTCAGGGGGAGGGAGAGACACTGGGGGAAATTATAATGATGTTGAAAAAAGCATCACTAGAAACTTTTTTTTTTGATAAAAAGAATCACTGAACTACCTGAAAACCATGATAAAAAGTCTAGATATCCTATTTCAAGAAATCATGAGAGAAAACTACCCAGACATATTAGAACAAGAAAACAAAGTGAAAATTTTAAAAATCTACTCATCATTTGTTGAGCTTGGAATTTATCACTATACTGAGCAGAGATCTAAAGTCTTTCAGATTTGCTTTTCTCTGTAGGGTTGTTATCATTATATAAGTTGTTCTCTTAGTTCTGCTCATTTCACTCTTCATCAATTCATAAAGGTCTTATAATTTCTTCTGAAATTATTCATTATAAAATTTCTGTCTCTGAAGACATCCAGAAAACTAGAAAACCAAAAAAATTTAAAATTGTAATTAAAAAAGAAATAGAAATCTTGAAGATCAAAGAAGAAATTAACAAAATTGAAAGCAAAAAACCATTGAAATAACAGAAACTAGATTAAAAAATAAAATAGATAAACCATTAGCTATTTTGCTTTAAAAAAAAAAAAAGAAAGAGGAAAACCAGATTACCAGTAAGCTGGCATTTACTAAGTTCCTACAGCATGACAGGCACTATATTAAGTGCTGTGGATCCAAAGGAAAAAAAAATCCCTGCTCTCAAGGACCTCACAGTCTAATGTTGGAAACAACATGCAAACATCTATGTGCAAACAAGACTTGAACAGTACAAATTGAGAGTAATCTCAGAGAAGGCTCTAAGATTAAGGAGGACTTGGAAAGGCTTCTTGCAAAAGGTGAGACTTTAGACTTTAAAGGAGCTAGGATGAGGAGAGGGGGAGAAGACGCTTTCCAGGACTGGGAGATAGCCAATGAAAAATGCTCAGGCAGGTGATGGAGTGTTGTGTACCAGTATCAAAAATGAAAAAGGAGAATCCATAAAAAATGAAGAAACAGCATTATTAGAAACTTTTGTTCAGTTATATACCAGTAAAACAACAACAAAAAATAACATATTTTCCCATGTATAAGACGCATCTTAATTTTGGGGCCTGAAATTTGAAAAAAAAATGTATTACATAAAGTTATTGAAATCAAGTTTTATTCATCTGCTCATAGCTTTCAGGCATCTTTTGGGCAAGTCTGGTGCGTGTACACATGCTCAGTCCATTCCGTTTCATGAACCTGAAGCACCAATTGTGACCCCCATTGAAATCAATAACTTCTTTTTCATCAGCAGTTCTTCTTGCCTCATGCTGAACCATCTTTGTAGACACAGGAATTCCAATTGCTCTTTGCTCTTCAATCCATATCTTCAATTTCTTCTCTAAATCAGGCCATTTTGCTGACTTGCCTCTCAGGGCCTTCTTCAGCCATGGCCTTTTCAGCAGGGTTTCTTCTTCCTGTAGCCAGTCTCGGATTGTTTTCTCAGTCGGAGGAGAACCAAACTTATGTTCAACAGCATGATTTCCATTCACTTTTGCAAACTGGATCACTTTTAACTTGAATTCAACACTGTACGAAAATCTTTTCTGAGCCATTTCTGGGCAGAACGTGGCAAAACGTAACCTAATATACTAAATGTATATTAACATACTAAATGGTATATTAATATACTAAAACGTAACAAATGCGAAACAATGAGCAAAAAGACAAGAAGCCCGAAAAAGCGGGAAATGCAAGTAAAAAAAAATCTACAACCACTGTATAAGACGCACCCAGTTTTTACACCCCCAATTTTTCAGAAAAGGGTGCATCTTATGCATGGGGAAATAGGGTAAGTGGAATATACAAAATGTAAAATATCCAGATTAATAGAAAATGAAATAAAGAATTCTAACAGCCCATTCTTAGAAAAATAAAATTAATAAGCTGCAAATGAACTCACAAGGAACTAAACTACAGAACCAGATGCATTTGCAAGTGAATTTTATGAAACATTCAAAGAATAGTTATTCCAATGTTACATAAAGTGTTTGCAAAAATAGCAAAAGAAAAGATCCTACCAAATTCTTTCTCTAGTACAAATATGTTCTTAATACCTAAACCATAGAGAGTCAAAACAAAGCAAGAAAACTATTGACAAATATCCTTAATGAACATTTATTCAAAAATTTGAAGTAAAATGTTAGCAAAGAATCCAGTCATACAGAACAAAAATTATACATTATGATGTGATTGGATTTATATTAGGAATGCACAGTTGGTTTAATATTTGAAAAATCACAAACATAATTGACCATATTGATAGCAAGAATAACAAAACCCAGATGATTATGTTAATAGTCAGAAAAGGCTTTTGAGAAAACACCATTCATTTCTACTAAGAACACTAGAAAACAAAGGAATAAATGGACCTTTCCTTTACATAGTAAATAGTATATGTCTTAGACCAAGAGCCATCATTATGGAATGGGGATAAAGTAGAATCCTTTCTAATAAGATAAAGAATGAAGCAAGGATGTCCTTTGTTACCCCTTCTTTTTGATCTAATGCTAGAAATTTTAGCTATAACAATGAGATAAAAAAGTGAGGGATAAGCATAGGCAAAGAAGAAACAAAATTATCACTTTTTATGATAATATGATGTAATACTTAGAGAACCCTAGAGAGTAAACTAAATTGAAACAGTTACAGAGCATAAATTCGAGATAAGTCATCAGCATTTTGTACATTACCAATAAAATGCAGCAGGAAGAAAGAGAAATTCCATTTAAATTATAACAATATAAAATGTAAGGATACCTACTAAGCTACACATAGGAATTATATGAATATAGCTATGCAACACTCTACACAAAGACAGACTTAAATAATTGGAGGTGGGTCAAACCAATATAATCAAAATGACAATACTACCTGAATTAATTTACTTATTTAGTGGTATGCCAAACTACCTAAAAATTACTTTATAGAAGTAGAAAAAATAATAAATTAGAGGAACAAAAGGTCAAGATTCTCAAGGAAAATAATGAAAAAAAATAAGAAGGAAAGGAGCCTGGTAATACCACATCTCAAGTACTATAAAGCAGCAATCAAACATTTTGGTACTCATTAAAAAATAAGAGTTCAATCAGTGGAACAGATTAAGTATACAACATAGAGTGGAAAATAGACCTAGAAGTCTAGTGTTCAGTAATCCAAAGACCTCAGCTCCTCCTGTGACTCATTATTTGACAAAAACTGTTAGAAAAACTAATAAGCAATCTGGCAGAGGAATCTGGCTTGGTCCTTAAAAAAATTCAAGATAAACTCCAAAAAGGTACATGACCTGGATATGAAAGGTCACATGATAAATTAGAGAAACAAAGTAAAAATTATCATTCAGATTTGTGGGACAGAGGAAGACAAAGACCAAGCAAGGAATAGAGAGGCTAACAGAAGCTAAAATGGACAGTTTTTATTACATAAAATGTTTTTGAACAGAGAAATCCAGTGCAGTTAAGATTAGAAGGTAAATAGTTAACTGGGGTAAAATCTTTGCAGCTAGTTTCTCTGATAAAGGTCTCACTGTGTTATTTTTAATTTTTTTAATCAGGGAAAATTTGACTTCTCTCTTTCTCACCTCTTCCCACCCCCAAGTTAGAAAGAAAGAAAAACAAAACCCCTGTAATAAACATGCATAGTCAAACAAAACATTTTCTCCCACAGGTCATATTAAAAAATGTCTCAGTGAGCACTCAGAGTAAATCACCACTTTGTTAGGAGATGGGTAGCATTTTTTATCATGAGTCCTCTGGAATCATTGTTGGTCATTGCATGGATCAGAGGTCTAATGAAAGGGAACTTTAAGGAATATCTAATGAAAAAACTAATGCAGGGTAAGAACTGTGAAATACAAACACAGGAGTCAAGGAAAAGTAATTTTTTTTTTGTTTTCAACCAATTAGGAGGAGTTGTATAAAAGATATTCTAATGTGGGAGTAGAAACAAATATCTCTTCAGAATTTTAACGTATTCAGATGGTATTGAGGAAGTTAAATGAGAAAGACAGGTCCTGGGGGTGGATTGATTCTGTTCTGAGGGCTTAAAGCGGGAATAGAAGGAGAGCCTCCTCTCATACCACATGGTTAAGCTGAACAACACCAGTTATAGAATGTCTGCACATGCCACCCACATTCTTTCCAAAGCACTTGCATTTTACATCTTGATTCTCCCGGAATCAAGCTCCTTAGCCACTCCATGTGGAGAAACATTCCCAGGCACTCTGTGCATGCACCCCCATTACACTAGTGAGACCTACAGTTCCACTCAGATGACACATAAAAAAAAGTCGAGAAAGTCGTGCAAACCTCTGGACTCACCTTTCTCAACCAGCATTGCACTCAAGGTCAAACAAACAAACAAAGAAAAAAAAAACAACTGAATTTCATTCACACCTTCCCTGCCTTTCAGAGTATACCCTCCACCTGGTTAGCACCACCCACTAATTTTTTGTTAGGGAAAAACATACCCAGTCCATCACTAGGACCAAACCATACCAATTCCCTGGTTACTTGGAAATGTCTAAAGAAAATACTAAGAGGGTTGAAGTTGATAATTGCTACCAGAAATCTTACCAAAATTTAAAGACCCTGTCCCTGCTGTATTTTCTTTATAAAATGCAAAATTAACTATGTGCTATGAATCTAAAATTATTTTGTAGTTTCCAATTAGCAAAACAACAAACATTTATTGATCACCTACTGTGCGCCAAACACTGAGCTCAGTGCTGAGAATACAAAAAGAGGTAAAAGACAGTTCCTGCTCTCAAGGAGTTTATAATCTAATGGGAGAGACCACATATAAGTGACTATGTACACATAAGCTACAGACAGGATAAATTGGAAATAACCATCAGAAATGTAAGGAGTTGGTATATTAGCATGCTAATTAATAAGATATGTTTATCCAATTAGACAATAATCATAAGTGACTCATAGGAAATAGAACTTGGGCTAGAGTAGGATTAAGATGTATGTATCAGGGGTGGCAAAAGAACTTCATTATAGAAAAAGTTTCATGGAGAAAGTATGTATTGAGTGAAGAAAATTTGTACACAAACCAACTGTGAGAAAACTGTCAAATTCGTCTAATATTTTAAAAACAATTCATGAAAAAGTAACTCTCTCAAGTTCCCAAAGGAATAAAATTTCTTTTTAAAAAAATTAATATTAAAATTTGACAGAGAGAGGTATTTGTAATTTTAGTAAAATCTTTCATTTAAATTAGGATTTAAAGGGGCCAGTGGCACAAAGCTCACTCTTATGTGAGTTGATTGGGTAGAAGTCTAAATATAGCTCAATGCTGAAGAGACAAAAAACCAAGGATATTGGCACCCGGGGCCAAGGGTGGAGTGAAGGAAGGCCTGGAGATTGAAGGTAGGGAAGACTGAAGATTGGGAAGGTTCACCCCTGCTCACCATCTGATAGTTTCCTGTTTTAATCTTTGTTGCTAACTTGTTGCTAACTAAGCTCTGTTGTTTCTATATTGTAAAGGATTTCAAATGCTGCCATTAGCCTCTAAATACGGCACCCTGGAGCAAATCCCCAGCTGTTCCACCCTGGTCATGCTATGTCATTTATAAAGATCTACACTTAACAACATCATCCTATTTATAGCTTTAAAGAAAATTCCTTTAAAGAAGGAATTGACACAAGGAACAAAACTAGGAATGTGGAGAAACTGGTTTTAGTGCTTAACATAATTGGAAATGAGATTTTCAAACAAGAAAAACACATAGTAATAAACTCATGGAAAGAACCGAAGGTTTGGAGTCAAAGGGCTTGAGTTTGTACCCCTTGTCTGCTATTCACCAACTATGTGAACTTGAACAAGTTACTTCACTCTTCTCTGTCTCTCTTTCCTTTTCTAAAATGAAGGTGTTGTACCAGATGATGTCTAAGGTCTCTAAATCGTAGGACTCTTTGAAATTTTAAAAGATCAATTTTAATCATTTGTAGTCATTAAGCAATCCACCTGATGGAGTTGTCTAGGTTGGCACTGCTTAAACTGTGGGTGGTAACCTCTTATGTGGTCACGTAACTGAATGTGGGAGTCACGAAAAATTTGACAGCAGTGAAATGTTTCTGAATGTACAATGACCAAAAATTAACTCAGAATCAAACCTGTAATGAATCCGAGCTGTTTCCGGCAGTGCTTGCCCATGTTTCATTGAGGGACTTCACTGCAGCCTTGGTTCTGAACACACAACGTGCACTGTGCATGCCATCATGCCACGGAACACCAACAAATGTTTCCAGATCTAGCCATTTTAGAAAGCAATTTGGAACCATGCCCAAAGAGCTATAAAAATATGTATACCCTTTAACCCAGCAAACCACTCCTAGGGCTATATCCAAAGAGATTATACAAGTAGGAAAGGGACTTGTATGTACAAAAATATTTATAGCTGCTCTTTTTGTGGTGGCAAAGAATTGGAAATCAAGGGGATGCCCATCAATTGGGGAATGGCTGAACAAGTTGTGGTATATGTGGTGATGGAATACTATTGTGCTATGAGAAATGGGAAAGATACGGACTTCAGAATAACCTGGAAAGACCTACATGATCTGATGCTGAGTGAGAGGAGCAGAACCAGGAGGACATTATACACAACCACAGACATATTGATTCCGTGATGACTAACTTTGATAGACTTGGCTCTCCTCAGCAATACAAGGCTCAAAGACAGCTCCAAAGGACTCATGATGGAAAAAGTTAGCTACATCCAGAGAAAGAACTGTGGAGTCTGAATGCAGATTGAGGCAAACTATTTGCTCTCTTTTTTTTTCTTTTTTCCTCTTTTTTTTGGTTTTGTTTTTTCTCTCTCATGATTCATTCCATTGGTCATAATTCTTATTTGCAACTTGACTATTGTGTAAATAAGTTTAATGCGAAGGTTTATGTAGAATCTATACCAGACTGCATGCCATCTTGGGGGTAAGGGGGGAGGGAAGGGAAGAAAATTTGAAACTCAAGAACATGTAAAACCAAGTGTTGTAAACTAAAAATAAAAAATCTAATTAAAAAAATAAAGAAGCACATTCATCTCATTAGTATGCAAATTTGCTTTCATCTTTAATGAATGGTAAAATTATATGTATACCAAACAATTGTTTTAAAATAAATTTCTTTTTGATTTATTATCAGTAAATGTTTGATTTGTATCTGTATTTTATATACCTATATAGCTGAGGTCGCATAAAAATTTCTCAGGTGAAAAGGGGTCTCAAGTGGAAAGTTTAAGAAGTACTGGTCTAGGTGAAGCTCCTAGAACAGGTCTGCATAATATTTGGCCTGCTGGCCACTTACGGCTAGCAAAAGCATTTTAGGCAGCCCACAAAAAATGTAGAGGATGTAAAACAGACCTGCACAACATACCACCCATGGGCTGCTTTGGCAGGCTACAAGAGGCCATATGTTGTGCAGGCCGATACTACAAGGAGGATGTTAGACTAGGATTACCTCTGAAAAATCTTTTCAAATTTCATGTTTTTATAAAATTATGTTAATTGTACCTATGGGGTAAAAAAGATCTTTCAAGGTGGTGAAGCCTATTCAGTCATTTTGCTTTTAATTTGGAAGCTATCTTTAAAAATGTAAAGCAAAATAATTGTTTTGTAGAGCACAGTTTTGATTCATTAACTAAATTTGTATTTTTGTAATTTTAGGGAATCTCTTCGTAGCTACTCCCCCACTATGCATTTGCTTTCACAGTTTGGGGCCCCCAGAGGACAGTTGACTACAACTGCTCTTAGAGTTCTAGGGGCAGATAACCCTAAAGTGGCTGAAATTCTTGTATTACTGCTTCCCAGCCCCCAGCTGTGTGCCTCGTTAACAATCAGCCATTTGATTTCATTAACTTTCAGAAAAGGGGTCTATTGGCAAGAGATGATTCAAAACATTGCCCCAAACCTGTGGTGCACTTTTCTCTTATATAAACAAGGTTCCTATGGAGAGTGAGGTCAGTTTAAAGTGCGAAGAGATACACATAGAAAACAGTGGAAGGGAATCCTCACTATGCCTGACTATTTTTTCCCCTCATGGAATCTTCACTAAGTTCCCCTTAGTTGTAGCTCCCTACTGGGTAGGCAGCCCAACCTGGTCCATTCCTATGTTCATAGCTTGAAAGCTAATGTGGCATCCAATTCCTTAATGCTGTCTTTCCTCTGGCTACTATCAGTCCTCATCCTCTGAATCTTTCAAACTTATAAAGTCCTCTAGGCATTCCCATCTCTGAATACTCATTCATCTAAAATAAAAAAAAGAACACGAAACTCCATCCCAGACACAGACTTGTGGCAGGATATGTACTTATGACTGTCAATCAGCTGGATAAGAGACTAAGCCGCTACCTTCTCCAACCTGGCTCTTTGGAAGTAATAATGTAGTCCTCCCCCTTCAAAGAAGAGGGAAGGAGAGAGAGAGAGAGAGAGAGAGAGAGAGAGAGAGAGAGAGAGAGAGAGAGAGAGAGAGAGAGGCAGAAGAGAGACTTTTGTGTGTACACTCAGTTCTAGCCCAACAACCCTGGAATCATCAGTTCCTCCAGTTCCACAGCCAATTATAGAATTCTTAGTCATCACATAGTATACAAAGCTCTGAGTCATCATGACTGGAAGTAGGCTCACCCTTGGTTTCCACGTGGTTGCTTAGAATGGACCGAAGCAGAGAAAATCTATGTATTGCCCAAGGACTACCCTCCCCATTAGCCCATTTATCTGTGTTACATCTTAGTTATGCCTTTAGAAACACTTGTATTATGAATGAAATAATATTGCCAAAAAATCACAGGCTCATAGAGTTGGAGTTGAAAAGGACTCTCTAGTCCAAACTCCTCATTTTATAAATAAAGAGCTGAGGGTCAGAGAGGTTATATTACTTGCCCAGAATCACACAGTGTGTCTAAGGAATAATTTTAATCTAAGTCTTCCTAACTCCAAGGCCAACTCTGTTCACTATGTCATGCTGCTTCTACTATACTTTTTGCAAATATTCAAGCTAGAAAAAGCATATACATTTAGAAAAAAATCTTAGGATAATTAAAATTTTCAGGATTTTGGCCCATGATTTAACATCTTCCAAACGACCTTTCTTTCCCCCTCAGTGAGTCCATGCACACTGAAATCCACATGTATAATTACTAAAGAATCAAGGACTTTAGAATTGAAAGGGACTTCACAGTGGATCCTGTACAACCCATGCATGAAAAAGAATCCATTCTAAAGTTAAGTTACTGATAATATAAGGATGGGGATGTACTTCCACCCCTAATTAGTTACAGAAGGCCAAGGCATTTGGAGTGAATCTATCAACAGTAACCTAGATGTGAATAAATTCTAACCAATTTGAAAGAATAGGTGCTTTGGATCATTGGATGAAAAGTAATTGTGATTTACTGAAAGAATCAGACATGCTTCAGAATATGTCTGTGTACATACACACACACACACACACACACACACAGAGAGAGTGAGAGAGAGAGAGAGAATGAGCAAACTAACAAACAGCAAGCTAGATCAGAATCACATATTTTACCAGCAGTGAGTCGAGTAGTCAAAGCCAGTAGTAAAGGATTCAAACAAAGGAGTTACTCCTAAACCTCTGTGAGAATTAATAGTATAGCATTCCCACTAGGGCCCCTCCCCCAATCTGTACTTGCATTCACAAGCTGGGTCCCCACAAAGTGGCTGATTACCACTCTTTTCTAGGAATGAAGAGCTGGGGTCTTCTAATATTGTTGTTCATCAGCTTCCACCAATGTGTTACCCATTAATTACTTAGCCAGCCTTAAATTAGCCCTTAGGAAATTTATTAAGCCAGCATGGCAGGAAAGGTTATTACAGAAACAATTCCCCCTCAACCTGGGGGTAACCTCTTTTTTTGCTTTATTTTATTTTTTATTTAATTTTTTTCAACATTCACTTTTATAAGATTTTGATTTCCAAATTTTTTTCTCCTCTCCCCAAGACAGCATGCAATCAGATATAGGCTATACATATACAATCATATTAAACTTATTTCCACATTAGTCATGTTGTGAAAGAAGAATCAGAGCAAAAGGGAGAAACCACAAGAAAGAAAAAAACAAAAAAAGAGAGAGAAAATAGTATGCTTCGATCTGCATTCAGAATCCATAGTTCTTTGGATGTGGATAGCATTTTTCATCATGAGTCTTTTGTAATTGTTTTAGATCTTTGTATTGCTGAGAAGAGCTAAGGTATTCAAAGTTGGTCATCAAACAATGTTGCTGTTACTGTGTACAATGTTCTCCTGGTTCTGCTCACTTCACTTAGCATCAGTTCATGTAAGTCCAGGTTTTTCTGAAATCCACCTGCTCATCATTTCTTATAGAACAGTAGTATTCCATTACATTCATATACTACAACTTATTCAGCTATCCCCCAGTTGATGCGCATCCCCTCAACTTCCAATTCTTTGCCACCCAAAAAGGACTGCTATAAATATTTTTGTATGTTGGTCCTTTTCCCTTTTTTATTGTCTCTTTGGGATACAGACCTAGTAGTGGTATTGCTGGATCAAAGGGTATGCACAGTTGTATAGCCCTTTGGGCATAGTTCCAAATTACTCTCCAGAATGGTTGGATCAGTTCAAAACTCCACCAACAATGCATTAGTGTTCCAATTTTCTGGGGGTAAACTCTTGTACACACAAGTTCCTGGGAGAACTTCCCAGGGGAAAGTGGGCTCAAACTTTTATTAAAAAGGTAGTGATGCATTTGTCTATGGAATCTGTGTGACAAAAAGAAAACTTTTAACTCCTGGTTACTGGAAGACCTTTCCTCACTTTAGAGAAATCCCATGAAGTTCCCCCCAGCTATAGCTCTCTGCTGGCCTCTAGGAACTGATAAATTTATAGAGTCCATAGCCTGTACTCTCTGGCCAAAAGAGCCAGCCTTCTCAAACCTGTTTTTCCTTAATGTGTCCAATTTATTCTCAGTATGTCTTTCATCTCCCCATACAGATGCTGCCAGCAGCCTCTACATTCTCTGAGGACTCTACTTCTGATGCCAAAAGGAGGTTCAGGTCTTCTGACCTTTGAGGTCCACAAGATCATCACCTGGTTAATGGGAGGGGATAAGAGAATCTCATGTTCCTCCCCACTCCCCAAGGGGTAATTTTCTCAGGAGTTTTTCAACCTGGCTCCAACCACCATTCAACTTACTGCTAATATAATGTGTAATATGTAATATGTAATATAAACTAGTTTGCCATATTATATGTAGGTCTTGAGTCATATCTAATTCTTTTAGCCAATAACAAGATATTTCCTGTATGGTATCATTTGCTTTCATTCAATGACCCAAAGATTCTATGCTTCTTTCAGCCTGATGACTTATTCATCTCTAGTTTACTTTTGATTGATCAATTCAATCCAGATGCCTGAGCTTACTGTGATTAGTTGGGCAGGGGGATATTGAACAGTGCAAGACTAAAGAGAGATTCCTAGGGCACTCCACTGAAATCACAGAATTTCAGTTAGAAAATAACCCAGCAGCCATCACTAATGTGGTAGGAGCAATATCCAAATCCCTCCTATTTAAGATAGGCTAGTTTTTTTCCATAAAAAATATTCAGACCTTCCTCAAGACTTGATTGATTCAGAGGATTAAAGGCTCAGATTGTTGACATCACTTTCTCATGACCACAAGGAACTCTAGAAATGCTTTGATTCATGGCTGGTGGATCACAACTGGTAACTCCAGCCAAGTGAGCTTTCCTTGGTTGAATCAACTGGAAGTGTCCTTAGTGCATGCCCTTGTTGAATATCCTTCTGTTGTGGTTAAGTAAAGCTCTGTTTTGTTAACTGCTTAATGATCTATAAGTATCTAATTTTGCTCCACTATCTAGCCTAAAATACTAGGGGGACCAGCCTGAGTCAGCCTCACTCAATCCATAATCAAAAGGAGTCCCTCACCATAAAATAGCTGATAGTGTTCATCTGGTTTCTGTTTAATGAGCTTCAGTGTGGGGGAACCCACAGCCTCTCAAGACACCCTATTCTGGGTTGATTTTTGTATAACTAATTGTTAGGAAGAATTGCTGAGCTTTTAGTCCTTATTCTTTGTGTCCTTCCACTCAATCAGTTCTGAATCCAATCAACATTACTGTTATCTTGGCCACATATCTCCATATAATCCACAAGATGTTTACCACTTTCTTTGAATATCTGCAAGCCACAAGTCCAAAGATAATGTTTTTTCCCTTAACATTATTATTTGTGAAGGTGAGATTCAGAAAGGTTCTTAGCAACCACAATCCGTGTAGTTTTTTATATTTATAATCAAGAAACTAGCCACTAAATCATGTTTTGTTTTTTGTACTCCAAAAAGAAAAATCTATCTCCTAAGGTATGCTGAGGTTTTGATTTATCAATCAAGGAATCACCTGCAATGATAAAATCATGGATCTTTTGAAATACTGAAGTAAATTTGCATAGCTCTTTAAAGACAATGGAGAAATTCTCATTTATTTCAGCTACTTCCACTACTGAAAGCAGGAGAACTAGGTTTAATGTATTACATGCTACTAAAGCTATGGAATCCATTTAACTGGCATTTAATCAAACATGACTTTATATAATAATTCGCCTTTGCATATTTACGTCTCTTGTCTCCCCAAAGCTTGTGACCAGCATTTCAGTGTCCTTGTCTCCCTCATATGCTATACAGTTGTCTAAGTGACCCAGGCACTAAGCAAATATTCTGTTTATGGCTACTTTGTTGAGAAAAGTAAAAGGTCACAAAATTCCAGAGTTGGTTGTTTAGTAGGTCAGCCTACTGTCCCCAGGCAATACTAAGGAATAAGGAATTCAAGGGCATAAACAATATGTACATAACATCTGGATCACTTCCTGCTTCCTCTGTGTCATCATAACTTAAAAATAACATTACAGTGTAGTTTATTCATGTTCAGTGTATGCTTGGTTGGGGTTCTGGGATCTGTTTCCGTTGTATGCTCCATTCTATTCATATGTTATTCCTGTTTTCACATTTCTTTCCATTTTAAAAAATATGGTCCTTTTATTCCTTAGCAACTCCATTAAAATTAATTTCAGCTACAGCTCAAATTCTAAATATCTGATGGCTAGACTACAACATGAACCAAAATATGCTCTTGCTCAAGGATGTCTTATACCAAACTACAATAAACATTATTTCATTAATATTGTTTAAAACTTATCATTTCTCTGAAGCCTCTAATTCTTTTGTTTGTCACAGCTAAATTCCCAGTGATGGGCTTCAGGGCCATTTTACTATTGACTCCCTAAATAAGATTCTTATCTCTTGTTATGTCTAGTAATTAAATGGAGGGTGTATGGTACACTCACTCTTAAGCTCACTGGCTTAAGAGTCAAAGAACCTGATTTTAGATCCTGCCTCTGATGCTCTGATGCCCTGAGTGACCTTGGGCAGATCACTTAACTTGTTTGGACTTTAGTTTCCCCATCTGTAACATGAAAGGGTTAGACTAGATGGTTTCTGAGATCTCTTCCAGCTCCAGATTCATGATTCTGTGAATCCTTCCCGTAATTAAGCTAGGTTTCTTACCATTATTTAACATACTTCCATCACTTGAGCCTCTATTTTCCATTTTTTTTTCACATATCCTGTTCTTCCACCTCTTTCACCACATACCTTTAAAAAAAATCCAGACTTGTGATATGATTCACGTGGGAACTCCAGGTGAGAAAACTCTCTTTATCAATTCAAAATTGATCAGCATTTGTTCTACAACTTATAGTCATAAGATATGCCTGGATCACTGAAATATTAAGTGACTTGCCCAAGGTCAGATAGCTAGTGAATCCTGGAGTCAGGACTTGAATCCAGATCTTCCTAACTCCAAGACCATCTCTCTCCACTAGCTCAGTCTTCTTCTCTTTCTTATCTTAAAAATTTTTTTCCATAGTTTACCTGTCAAATATATGGAGAGGGGAGAATTTATGACCAAACAAGAGATAGAGAACATTATGAAATGAAAAATGGATGATTTTGATTATATTAAATTGAAAAGTTTTTTGCACAAACAAAGCCAATGCAACCAAGATTAGAAGGGAAACAGAAAGCTGGGAAACAATTTTTACAGCCAGTGTCTCTGATAAAAGCCTCATTTCTAAAATACATAGAGAACTGAGTTGAATTTATAAAAATACAAGTCATTCCCCAATTGATAAATGGTCAAAGGATATGAACAGGCAGTTTTCAGAGGAAGAAATGAAAGTAATCTATAGTCATAGAAAAATGCTCTAAATCACTGTTGATTAGAGAAATGTGAATTAAAACAACTCTGAGGTACCACATCACACCTGTTGGATTGGCTAACATGACAAAACAGGAAAATGATAAATGTTGGAGAAGATGTGGGAAAATTGGAACACTGATGCAATGCTAGTGGAGCGGTGAACTGATCCAACCATTCTGGAGAGCAATTTAGAACTATGCCCAAAGGGCTATAAAAATGTGCATATCCTTCAACCCAACAATAGCACTTCTAGGCCTATATCCCAAAGAGATCATAAAAATGGGAAAAGGACCCACATGTGCAAAAATATTTATAGCAGCTCTTTTTGTGGAGGCAAAGAATTGGAAATTTAGGGAATGTCCATCAGGTGGGGAATAGCTGAATAAGTTGTGGTGTATGAATGTAATGGAATACTATTATGCTGTAAGAAATGATGAGCAGGCAGATTGTGGGAAAACCTGCAAAGACTTATATGAACTGATGCTGAGTGAAATGAGCAAAACCAGAAGAACATTGTACATAATAAGAGCCACATCGTGTGATGACTGACTTTAATAGACTTAGCTCTTCTCAGCAATGCAAGGATCTAAGACAACTCCAAAAGACCCATGATGGCAAATGCTGTCCACACCCAGAGAAAGAAATATGGAATCTGAATGCAGATGGAAGCATACTACTTGCTTTCCTTTTCTTTTGTTGTTTTGTTTTGTTTCTTCTTTCTCATAGTTCCACCCTTTAGTTCTAATTCTTCTTTACATCATGACTAATGTGAAAATATGTTTAATATGAATATATAAGCAGAGCCTATATCTGATTGCACTCTGTCTTGAGGAAGGGGAAGGAGAAGCAGGAGGAGAAAACTTAAAACTCAAAATCTTATGGAAGTGAATGTTGACAACTAAAATGGGTATGCTCTTGTGGGGCAGAGCCAAGATGGTAGCTGGAAAGCAGGGACTGGCCTAAAGCTCTCCCCCAGGACCCTCCAAACACCTATAAAAATGGCTCTGAACAAATTCTAGAACTGGAGAACCCACAAAATAGCAGAGGGAAGCAGGGCTCCAGCCCAGGACAGCCTGGATGGTCACTAGGTAAGGTCTTTTGCATGGAGTTGGGAGCAGAGAGGAGAAGAGCCCAGTGTGGGCTGCGACCAGACCAACCAGACTGGGAACTGGGTGGAACAGGCCCTAGTGCCCTGAATCAGTGAGCTGCGGCAGTTACCAGACTTCTCAACCCACAAACTCCAAAGACAACAGAGAAGGTTAGTGGGAAAAAACTGCGGGGACAGAGCAAAAGGAGTTCTTGGTTCGGTCACCACTCTGGAGGCAGCAGAGGTGGTGCAGCTACAGAACTACAGATGCAGTTACTTCTGGCCTGAGGCCCACCTGGTGGGAGGAATTAAGTGATGGATCTGAGCGGGAGTGCAGAGCCTGCTCAGATCTGAGTCGCAATCCGGGTTGGCAGTTCTTGGGGAAGGAGGAGTGCTGGTGTGGCAGAGGTTGCTGTGTAGAAAAAGCTCTGAAAACAACAGTGCAGCCCCTCAAGCTTGGGACAAAGTACTCTATACTCTACAAGCAGTCATACAGCCACAAAAAACTCAAGGGTCAAGTAGTTGGCTGGGAACATGAACAGGCAGCGAAAACAGACTCAGATTCAGACTCAGACTTTGGAATCTTTCTTTGGTGACAAAGAAGACCAAAGCATATAGCCAGAAGAAGTCAACAAAGTCAAAGAGCCTACATAAAAAGCCTCCAAGAAAAACATGAACTGGTTTCAGGCCATGGAAGAGCTCAAAAAGGATTTGGGAAAGCAAGTTAGAGAAGTAGAGAAAAAATTGGAAAGAGAAATGAGAGTGATGTGGAAAAACCATGAAAAACAAGTCAATGACTTGCTAAAGGAGACCCAAAAAAAAACCACTGAATAAAATAACACCTTAAAAAACAGACTAACTCAAATGGCAAAAGAGCTCTAAAGAGCCAATGAGAAGAATGCCTTGAAAGGCAGAATTAGCCAAATGGAAAAGGAGGTCCAAAAGACCACTGAAGAAAATACTACCTTAAAAATTAGACTGGAGCAAGTGGAAGCTAGTGACTTGATGAGAAATCAAGATATTATAAAACAGAACCAAAGGAATGAAAAAAATGGAAGACAATGTGAAATATCTCCTTGGAAAAACCACTGACCTGGAAAATAGATCCAGGAGAGATAATTTTAAAATTATTGGACTACCTGAAAGCCATGATCAAAAAAAGAGCCTAGATATCATCTTTCAAGAAATTATCAAGGAGAACTGCCGTGATATTCTAGAGCCAGAGGGTAAAATAGAAATTGAAAGAATCCACCAATCGCCTCCTGAAAAAGATCCCCAAAAGAAGACTTCTAGGAATATTGTTGCCAAATTCCAGAGATCAAGGAGAAAATACTGCAAGCAGCCAGAAAGAAACAATTTGAGTATTGTGGAAACACAAGCAAGATAATACAAGATCTAGCAGCTTCCACATTAATGGATTGAAGAGATTAGAATATTATATTCCAGAGGTCAATGGAGCTAGGATTAAAACCAAGAATCACCTACCCAGAAAAACTGAGTATCATGTTCCAAGGCAAAATATGGACTTTCAATAAAATATAGGACTTTCAAGCTTTCTCAGTGAAAAGACCAGAGCTGAATAGAAAATTTGATTCTCAAACACAAGATTCAAGAGAAACATGAAAAGGTAAACAAGAAAGAGAAATCATGAGGAACTTACTAAAGTGGAACTGTTTTGTTTACATTCCTATATGGAAAGATGATGTGTATAATTTGGGAAACCTCAGTATTAGGGTAGCTGAAGGGAATATACATATATACATATATATATATATGGGCATATATATGTATATATATATGTGTGTGTGTGTGTGTGTGTGTGTGTGTGTGTATATAGTCAGAGGGCACAGGGTGAGTTGAATAAAATAAAATCAAATTAAGGGATAAGAGAGGAATATATTGAGAGAGGGAGGAAGGGAGAGATAGAATGGGGTAAGTTATCTCACATAAAAGTGGCAAGAAAAAGCAGTTCTGTAGGAAGGGAAGAGGGGGCAGGTGAGAGGGAATGAGCGAATCTTGCTGTCATCGGATTTGACCTGAGGAGGGAATGACATACACACTCAATTGGCTATCTTACCCCACAGGAAAGAAGGAGGAAGGAGATAAAAAAGGGGAGATGATAGAAGGGAGGGCAGATGGGGGGGGAGGTAATCAAAAGCAAACACTTTCAAAAAAGGGACAGGGTCAAGGGAGAAAATTGAACAAAGGGAGATAGGATACGAAGGAGCAAAATATAGTTAGTCTTTCACAACATGAGTATTGTGGAAGGGTTTTGCATAATGATACACATGTGGCCTATGTTGAATTGCTTGCCTTCTTAGGGAGGGTGGGTGGGGAGGGAAGAGGGGAGAATTTGGAACTCAAAGTTTTAAAAGCAGATGTTCAAAAAAAAGTTTTTGCATGCAACTAGGAAATAAGATATACCTGCAATGCAGCATAGAAAGCTATCTTGCCCTACGAGAAAGTAAGGGAAAAGGGGATGGGGGGAAGTGGGGTGACAGAAGGGAGGGCTGACTGGGGAATGGGGCAACCAGAATATATGCCATTTTGGAGTGAGGGGGGAGGGTAGAAATGGGGAGAAAATTTGTAACTGAAACTCTTGTGAAAATCAATGCTGAAAACTAAAAATATTAAATAAATAAAATGAAAAAAGAAAAAAAGAAAACTAAAATGAATAAATTAATTATATTTTTAAAAATCTATTCCAAAATCATTTGCTTTCCCCCCATGTATTTTGGATTATTCTGACTAACTTAGCTAGACTCTAGCCATTTATTATTATTATTATCATTATCATCATGATTATTATATATATACATATACATATACATATACATATATATATATATATATATATATATATATATATATATATATATATATATATATATATACATATACAGAGAGAGAGAGAGTTCTACAGTGCTTTAAGGTTCACAAATCTCACAAGAACACCATGACACAGACTGAAGAAATAGTGTTATTCTCCTTTTACATAAAGGGAAACAGGCTTCAGGTGATGAAGTGATGATCACACAGTGTCTGAAGTTAGAGACAGTATCTGCACCCTAGAGGGCCATCTCATTGCTCATCTCACTCTGCCACTGAGTCAGCTCCAACACCTTCAATACTGCTTATAATTCTCTACAGCTGCTACTACATAGGACATCTTGAAAGTTTTAGGGCAGTTTTAAGTTAGTGTAGTAAAAGCTGTAGAGAATTATATTTAAGCTATATAAATATTATATATTTACCACATATTATTTATATATTCACCATGTAGCATTAAATGTTATATATTTAAGACTTTTGGGATGTCCTTTTTATGGCTGTGTTTAATAAAGATATTAACACATAAAAATTTAAGGTTCTGCTATGTGCAAGACACTGCTAAGTACCAGAGAGTTGGCAGGACAGGAGTCTAAGACATGATTCCCACAGTCAAGAGGTTTGTGGAGATGGTAGATTTGGGGAGCGATAGATAAAAATGGAAAGATAGTTAATAATACAAGTAATCAGTGCTAAGTAATGTAGGACTCTCCTGACTGGTAGAGAATGGTTATTCAATGCTTCATGCCTAAGTGAGGGATAATGTTGGTGAGAGCTTGGAAGAGGAGAAATCCTTGTCTTTCTGGCTGCCAACTTTGAGAAAGGGGACATGCAGTTCTAGATTCTCTTCAGAGTGAAATCCCTGAGGAGAGGGAAAGACTCCAGGAAGAAGTGAACATGGAGAGGAGCTAGTGCCTCAATCATATCCTTAACCCCAGCTCACCCTGACAGAAACTTTGGGGAATTTCCTCCCAGGTGAGTGAGAAACATTGCTCCCAGTGAAAGAGCTCATTCATTCTGTTTTTGTCCAGTATATTCTAATCTGTATAACTTCTCTGTTTTGTTTGCTGTCAACTTGGATAAATGGATTTATTTGCTGTTCTCTTTGTGTGATGGTCTAACAATCAATGAAACAATGAATCAAGCCATGATTTATAGCATTTGCCAAATTTCTGAGTGTAAATGCTCGCTGGAAATTTAACCATTGATTCTCATAAGCTGGTTCAAGATGGCTCCAGTACACCCCTGGTTGGAAGGTACCTCAGTGGCTATCTAGTTTAACTTATACACAAAGGACTCCCCACTATAATATATTCAGTAAATGGTTATCCATTTTCTGCTTGAAGACCTCCAATGAAACGGAACCCACCTCTCTAGATAGCATATTCTAGTAGGAGAGTCCCTTTTTGTTGTTTAGTTTTCATAAAGGGATATTTGCATCAAAGATATAGCAAGAATAAAATAGAAACACTTTCCCCAACACCTCAAGGGCATAATCTCCTATATACTACCTTGGTTTCTTGTTTGGGGATTGGGGAGGAGGAGAGGGATTAGCCTCATAATTTAGGTCAGTTCCTACTATGTATTAATCCTACCAAGTTTATGTTCAGATATGGCATGACTGGCAAATGAGTCCTTCCATTGGGATGGAGCCTGAAAAATCTCTCCCTAGGGCAACACTTTGCTCCTATATAAGGTCTAGAACCCAGACTCTGGAATGCCAGGCCCCAGAGCATTCTCCTGAAGACCTTTCTAATTCACTAGGTGATGAGGCTCTTCTCTCTAGACCTAGAATGGAAAAGAACAAACCAAAAAGATGGAGGCCTGTGCCTCAGGACTACATGTCCTCAGAGAGGAGAAGGCACTAACATATTTCTCATTACCTCATGATCTTTTACCAGATGTGTAACTAAGATCCCCCAAGAGTAACTGAGGCAAGAAGCAAAGAGCCACAGTTCTAATTGTTAAGGTTCCCCCCACCCAATATCAAGCCTAAATTGGCCTCATGGCCATTTTTATCCATTGCTCCTGCCTCTGCCCTCTGGAACCAAACAGAAAAATCTCTCCTCCACCTGATAGCTCTTCAACTACTCAAAAAAGCTACCATTTTCTCTCAGTCTTCTCTAGGCTAAACATGCCACATTTTCTAGCTTATCAACATCCTATCATGTTTCACAGAACTGAACACACTACTCCAAATGATGTCTGATGAGGGGAGAGTACAGTGGGATGATCATTTCCATAGTCCTGAAAGCTATGCCAGTCTTAATGAAGGCCAAGATTGCACTAGCTTTTGGGCTGCCACATCATGCTGTTGACTCATACTGACCTTAGAGTCCACTAGGACCTCCTGATTTTTTTTAAAATGATTTTTTTCTAACCATGTTTCTCTTATCTTCTATTTGTGAAATTGACTTTTTATACGCATGTGTAAGACTTTACATTTATCTCTTTTGAATTTTATCTTATTTGATTCAACCTAGTGCTCTTGCCTGTCAAGATATTTGCGGACTTTGACTCCATCACTCAGTGAGTTAGCTATTCCTCTCAACTTTGTGTCACATCTGAAAACTTGATGAGCATGTTGTCTGTGCTATTACACAAGTGTAAGGTGTGTATGTGTGTGTGTGTTGTCCATGTAGGTTATATTTGTCCACATGGGTTTGTCTAAATACAGCTCAAAGGTAGGTGTGAATAGATATCTCTCAAATCTCACCCACATGTCTCTAAGGCAGATTAATTACTGCCTGGAAGAGAGCAAGAGGACTGTGAGGCTAAGGGAGAGAATGTTAGATTAGAGTGATATCTCTCTGCCCCCCATCTTCCAAATATTGCTAGTCTAGAGGCAATGAGTTTTTGCATTCATACCACCTTTTCCTGATTGCTATTCTTTAGTTGTGATAGCAGTGCTCCATGCAGTATTTAAAAGCTTGACTCTCTTCCCACCAAATGCTAATTATGCAAAGACCATCAAAAATATTGGAGTCAATAAACTCATTTATCCAAGAAGATAGCAAACAGAAATCAGAGAAATTACAGATTAGAATACACCAGATAATACAGAGAGTGACTGAGCTCTCCTATTGGCAATGACATATCTCAACTATAAGAGAGCTCCTAATCTCACCCAGAGAGAAATTCCCCAAAGTCTCTAGTTTGGCAGGCTAGAAACAGGAACATGGGGGGGGCGGAGCCAAGATGGCAGCTGGTAAGCAAGGAATAGTGTGAGCTCTGTACCGAGACCCTCCAAAAACTTATAAAAAATGGCTCTGAACCAATTCTAGAACGGCAGAACCCACAAAACAGCAGAGGGAAGCAGGGCTCCAGCCCAGGACAGCCTGGATGGTCTCTGGGTGAGGTCTATCCCACACGGAGCTCGGAGCTCGGAGCTGGGAGCTGGGAGCTGGGAACAGAGTGGAGCAGAGCCCAGCCTGAGCAGTGTGGACCATCCAGACCCAGAAGCTGGGCGGAGGGGGCCCTAGCGCCCTGATTCAGTGAGCTGCGGCAGTTATGAGACTTCTCAACCCACAAACACCAAAGACTGCGGAGAAGGTTAGTGGGAAAAGCTGCGGGAGTGGAAGGAGTTCGCGGTTCGGCTTCCAGCCCCGGGGGCAGCGGAGGTGGGGCAGCTACAGCTGTTGTTACTTCCGGCTCCAGGCCCACCTGGTGGGAGGAATTAAGTGGCGGATCAGAGCAGGGGTGCACAGCCTGCCGAAGATCTAAGCCCAGTTCGGGTTGGGGGTTGGGGAAGGAGCAGTGCCGGTGTGGCAGAGCTGGCACCTCCCCCCCAAACGTGGAACATAGAACTCTGTAATCTACAAGCAGTCATACCCCACTGAAAAACTCAAGGGTCAAGTTAGTTGGCTGGGAATATGGCCAGGCAGTGAAAACGCACCGAGATTCAGTCTCAGACTTTGCATTCTTTCTTTGGTGACAAAGAAGACCAAAACATACAGACAGAAGAAATTAATAAAGTCAAAGAGCCTACAACAGAAACCTCCAAGAAAAACAGGAACTGGTCCCAGGCCATGGAAGAGCTCAAAAAGGAGTTGGAAAAGCAAGTTAGAGAAGTAGAGGAAAAATTGGGAAGAGAAATGAGAAGGATGCGAGAAAACCATGAAAAACAAGTCAATGACTTGCTAAAGGAGACCCAAAAAAATACTGAAAAATACACTGAAGAAAACAACACCTTAAAAAACAGACTAACTCAAATGGCAAAAGAGCTCCAAAAAGCCAATGAGGAGAAGAATGCCTTGAAAGGCAGAATTAGCCAAATGGAAAAGGAGGTCCAAAAGACCACTGAAGAAAATACTACTTTAAAAATTAGATTGGAGCAAGTGGAAGCTAGTGACTTTATGAGAAATCAGGATATTCTAAAACAGAACCAAAGGAATGAAAAAATGGAAGACAATGTGAAATATCTCCTTGGAAAAACCACTGACCTGGAAAATAGATCCAGGAGAGAGAATTTAAAAATTATTGGACTACCTGAAAGCCATGATCAGAAAAAGAGCCTAGATACCATCTTTCAAGACATTATCAAGGAGAACTGCCCTGATATTCTAGAGCCAGAGGGTAAAATAGAAATTGAAAGAATCCATCGATCACCTCCTCAAATAGATCCCAAAAAGAAATCTCCTAGGAATATTGTTGCCAAATTCCAGAGCTCCCAGATCAAGGAGAAAATACTGCAAGCAGCCAGAAAGAAACAATTTGAGTACTGTGGAAACCCAATCAGAATAACCCAAGATCTGGCAGCTTCTACATTAAGAGATTGAAGGGCTTGGAATGCGATATTCCGGAGGTCAATGGAGCTAGGATTAAAACCTAGAATCACCTACCCAGCAAAACTGAGTATCATGTTCCAAGGCAAAATATGGATTTTCAATAAAATAGAGGACTTTCAAGCTTTCTCAGTGAAAAGACCAGAACTGAATAGAAAATTTGACTTTCAAACACAAGAATCAAGAGAAGCATGAAAAGGTAATCAAGTAATGGAAATTGCAAGGGACTTACTAAAGTTGAACTGTTTTGTTTACATTCCTACATGGAAAGATGATGTGTATGATTCATGAGACCTCAGTATTAGGGTAGTTGAAGGGAATATGCATATATATATATGTTTATGTATCTATATAAGTGAATGTGTATGTATGTATGTATCTATGTGTATATGTATGCATGTGTATGTATGTATATATATATATGTGTGTGTGTTTATATATATATATACATATATATATGTAAAAGAGAGAGAGCAGACACAGGGTGAGTTGAAGATGAAGGGAAGATATCTAAAAGAAATAAAATGAAATTAAGGGATGAGAGAGCAACATACTGAGAGAGGGAGATAGGGAGAGATAGAATGGGGTGGATTATCTTGCATAAAGGTGGCAAGAGGAAGCAGTTCTGTGGGAGGAGGGGAGAGGGCAGGTGAGGAGGGAATGAGTGAACCTTGCTCTCATCAGATTTGGCCTGAGGAGGGAATACCATACATACTCAGTTGGGTATCTTACCCCACAGGAAAGAAGAGGGAGGAAGATAAAAAAAAAAATTAAAGGGCGGGGGATGATGGAGGGGAGGGCAGATGGGGGTGGAGGTAATCAAAACAAACACTTTGGAAAGGGGACAGGGTCAAGGGAGAAAATTCAATAAAGCAGGATGGGTTGGGAAGGAGCAAAATGTAGTTAGCCTTTCACAACATGAGTATTGTGGAAGGGTTATACATAATGATACACATGTGGCCTATGTTGAATTGCTTGACTTTTTAGGGAGGGTGGGTGGGAAGGGAAGAGGGGAGAGAATTTGGAACTCAAAGTTTTAAAAACAGATGTTCAAAAACAAAAAAATAAGTTTTTGCATGCAACTAAAAAATAAGATACACAGGCAATGGGGTGTAGAAATTTATCTTGCCCTACAAGAAAGGAAGAGAAAAGGGGATGAGAGGGGAGGGGAGTGATAGAGGGGAGGGCTGACTGGGGAACAGGGCAACCAGAATATATGCCATCTTGGAGTGGGGGGGAGGGTAGAACTGGGGAGAAAATTTGTAATTCAAACTCTTGTGAAAATCAATGCTGAAAACTAAATATGTTAAATAAATAAATTTAAATTAAAAAAAAAAAGAAACAGGAACATGCTTGAGGTGCCGGTTCTTCTACATGCTGACTTCCAAGAGACTTTTGTCCTCCAAGAACCTTTCCCCTGAAGAGAGTCTGGAATCAAGTATTTTTCCTCCAAGTCAGAAAGCAAAAGAATGAACTTTCTTCTCTTAAGCACTTGCTAACTCAGCCCCTCACACTGACAGGAAGTATTGAGTAGCCATTCTCTCCACAAATGAGGAGAGTCTTATACAAATGTCTAGGCTTGAGCCCCAGGTTGTCACACAAGCCATTAGAAATGTTAAGCAGCCCAGGGCGAAGCACAGATCTCATGAGTACTCTGCCATAGACCTTCTTGACAATGACATTAAGCCATTAACAGCTACTCTTTGAGTCCAGTGATCCAACCACTGTAATTGGTACATGGTAATTATCATACAGTATTTATATCTCCATTATTCTCCGCAAAAATAAGTAAACAAATGATGGAGGAGTTCAGAAGATATCAGCTAGCAATCAAATTCAGAAGACATAAACTTTAAAAGATTACAATGCAAGGCAGTGATAGGTATTAAGAGGGAAGCAGCAAAACAAACCTCCACTTCCTTTTCTCTCACCTCTCTACATTTTACAATCTGGCTACCCAACTGAAACTTCTACTACCACCCAACTGAAACTCCTCTCTCCAAAATTACCAATTATCTCTTAATTACCAAGTCATAAGATCATAGAACATAGGGCAGGAAAGGAGCTCAGAGGACATCAAGCCTAACTCCCTCATTTTACAGATGAAGAAACTGAGACAGAGAAAGGTTAAGTATCTTGCCCAGAGTCACCTAAAACCTAAGTCTTTCTGACTCCAAGGCAAGAACTCTACGACATCATGTTACTTTCTCACTCATCATCCATTCTCTTTGACCTCTCTATACTGTCACTCTATTCTTCTGGATACCCTGCTCTCTTAGGTTTTTGTGGCATTGTTCTTTCCTGGAAAATTTGCATATTTCAATAATTCAAAAAACTTAAATAAGGACAATATGAAGTTGGCTGGAAGAAGGAGGTATAAAATTAGGAGACTGATGAGAGTATGCAATGCTAGGACAGTCAGTGAAGTGCAGACACCGTACCAGTCAATAAATATTTATTAAGCATCTACTGTGTGCCAGTCACTGTGCTAAACTCTGGAGAAATAAAGGCAAAAGTCAGTTCCTTCTCTCAAGTATCTCAGAATATGATGGGGCAGATAACATGCAAATGACTATATACAAACAAGCTATATATGAGATAAATTGGGAGTGGAAAGGCACTGGAACAGGGCTGGAAAAGTAGGCTGGAATTGAAAAGGGCCTTAAATGCTAGCCAGAGGTATTTGTATTTTATCCTAGAAGCAACAGAGAGCCCCTAGTAGGGCTTTTTGAACAGGGAAGTGACATTGTCAGACCTATGATTTGGGAAGATCACTCACAGTTATGTGGAGGATGATTGGAGAGAGACTTGAAGAGGCAGAGAGGTCAAGAAATTTGTTAAGGGTGGTGGCTGTGGGACTGGAGAGAAAAGGACAAATATAAGAGATGTTGTAAAGGTAGAAATGACAAAACATTGACAACTGACGATTGCTTGGTGATGGGCTTTGAATGGAAGCCTGGGATGATGGGAGTAGCCCTGACAGAAATAAGGAAGAGAGAAAGGTGGCTTGGAGGTCAGTTATATGTGGGAGAGTCCTCAGGACTTAAAGGAAAGTGGATTTACCAAATTTCTTGGTAGGATCTTGTGGCAACAGAAATGGGGTACCCTTCAAGATAGTTCTTGCTTTAAGTTAGTATATTTTTGTGGGAGTTTGAATTTAATAACTTGATCATATCATATTAAGGTTTACAGAGAGCTTGCCTCAGAAGAGTCTGTAAGTGATGGATAGAACAAAGATTTCTACTCCCACTTTACAGAATGAGCCTCGAAGGGATACAGAGTGACTTGCCTAAGATCCCACAGCTAAGAAAGTCATAGAATCAGGATCTGAACTCTGGGTTTCCAACATCAAATCAGAGCTCTTTCCACTCCATCACACTGCCTGTCAGGGCAGTATAGTCCAAAGGGGATGGATTTGGCATTAAAAAGTCTTTGCCCATTCCCTGTCCTACACAGTCTTAAGCAAATCACTGAACTTAGCTGTAGGGGTTGAACTTAACAGCATCCAAAGCCCCTTCCAGCTCTAAATCTAAGCCCCTTTGATCCTACAATCACATGTTTCTCTGATGCAAGAGTTTCACTGAAGAAGAAAATGTGGAAAAAAAGCAAAATTGTTGTAATCACTATTCCCATAAGCAAGTTAACCAAATGGTCATCGATGGAAGTGGTCAAAGGACAGCTAAGAAGAGAAAGCCAAAGAAAGATACCTGTAGGAAAACAGTGACAATTATTGAGTAGAACTTAACAGATCTTAAGAATTTTATTTATTCAATCCAAAAAATATTTATTGAGGTCCCTACTATGTGCACCAGACAAAATAAAACAAAACCTTAACACCGGAGGAAATCAAAAGGAATTAAGCACCAACTGGGCTTAGAGAAGGAGGACATGGAAGCTGATGTCCCTTCCATGCTATTATTAAGTAAATTTATTTGGTAGTAAGAGTTGGATGGACTATAATTGTCTCAATTTGTTCTATTCCTGGAATACCTCACAGGGTTGCTGGGAGAAGAGCCCTTTGTGAGGTCAATGTGATTCTCATGCATAAGTGGGAGCGGGGAGAGTAGGAGGGTCTAGAGGAGGAGGCAGAACAGTCAGGAGAAAAGCACAGCCTGGGCCACTGCAGCAAGGCATAACTTAGCACAGTGTGGCACAGCATGTTCTGCATGGTCACATCCCTACCCTTACAGGTGGTTGGGCAGTGCTAGTCCCCAGAAAGGTGGCAGACACTTTCCACTCTACATGATGTTCCCCTGTCACCCTGGCTTCTGTTTCTATTTCCTTCTCTTCTGCCTGAGGAGCTCTCTTGGAGAGAACCAGGACTTCTCAGAGCCACAGGTTCCCCACGTGCAACAGTATGAAGTGGTTGAACCTCTCCAGTTGCCCATTTTAGGGATTCTGAGAGAACTCTCTTCAGATACAGCTGTGTATCCTGAGACTGTCCGCTACCACCTAGGCCTGAGAGACAGTAACTTCACCCTCCACCTTTTTAGAAACAGGTACCTGGTGGGGTCAGACTACACAGAAACCTACACTTTGGCTAATGGCACAGAGGTGACTGAGCAGCCAAAGGAAGAAAAGCACTGCTTCTACCAGGGCCATGTGGAGGGGCACCAGGATTCCTCTGCCAGCATCAGCATCTGTGATGGCATCCGGGGCTTCTTCCAGATTGGGCCTATCATCCATCTGATTGAACCACTAGTCCAGGGTAGATATGGCAGCATCCAGGAAAGAAGTGGCAATGCCCAGGGAAAACATGTAGTCTATAGAGAAAATTATTTTAAGAAGAAATGGAGCCTCTGTGGTATCTCCAGGGCTTCCCTACAAGGAGAACTAGAGACAAAGATGGCTACAATCAACATGCCCCGGAGCTGGGTACCCGGATCCATTCCAAAAGAAACTCACTATGTGGAGCTCTATGTAGTTGTAGAGTACACAGAGTTCAAGAAATATGGAAACCTATGGAATATACGTACTAGGGTGAAGGAGGTCGTGAATCAAATAGATAGGCTTTATCAGCTGCTCAATTTCCGTGTGGTCCTAATTGGCCTGGAAATATGGGACAAAGGTAACAAGGCTGCAATCACCAATGACATACAGTCTTCCCTGAACAGCTTCCTGAAATGGAGGGAAAATAATCTTATCAAGAAGAAGAAGCATGATAATGCCCAGCTGATCACAGCACTGGATTTTGGAGAAGATGTTGTGGGACTAGCCAGATTGGGTTCCATGTGCACATTAGGTTCTGGGGGTGTGAACCAGGACCATGAGTCACATCCATTTGGACTAGCAACCTCTATAGCTCATGAAATGGGACACAACCTTGGCATGGACCATGATGAAAATGTTAAGGGCTGCCGGTGTGAGGTCAGCAAGATGCAAGGCGGGTGTGTCATGCAATCCATGGGTGTCAGTAATGCCTACCCCAAGCAGTTCAGCAGCTGTAGCAAGGACAACCTGCAGAAGTTTCTTAGCGGGGCTATATTCCAGGCCAACTGCCTGACCAACTTCCCAGACCTGGAGCAGATTGAGGGAGGGCCTGTGTGTGGGAACAAGTTTGTGGAACGAGGGGAGGAGTGTGATTGTGGCCCTCCAGAGGAGTGTGTGAATCAGTGCTGTAACCCTGTGAACTGTAGGCGGGCCCCAGGAGCTGACTGTGTCGAAGGGGAATGCTGCCAGGCATGTCATCTCACAGCAGCGGGAGAACTCTGTCGGGGAGCTCAGGATGTCTGTGACCTGGCTGAGTACTGCAATGGCCGACAGGCCAAGTGTCCAGAAAATGTATACAAAGAGAACGGAACACCATGCTGGGAAGGCTACTGTTACAATGGGGCCTGCCCCACTTACAAGCAGCAGTGCGAGGCACTCTGGGGCACAGGATCACGCGTGTCCGATGACAGATGCTTCTGGCTTGGGCTTTCCAGAGGATGCACACTAGCTGATTATCCTGCCAAAGGGGGCTTCAACAAGTGTGGGGACCTGCACTGCTCCAGGGCAAACACAAGTACCCCGTCTAGGGCTCTGTGCACCTTCATTTTGGGAGGTGAAAGGTGTGATCTTGCTGTAACAGAAATTGAAAGCCATAATCCTTTTGAGATTGTGGCCACTGGCACGAAGTGTGGTGAGCAGATGGTGTGCTACCACAAACGTTGTCAGGGCCTCGGCATCTATGGCTCTGAGGACTGTTCCAGTCAGTGCCATAATCATGGGGTCTGTAATCACAAGAGAGAATGCCACTGTGAACCAGGCTGGGCTCCACCATACTGTCAATCACAGCTCTCTCACTTCAATTCAGAAATATGAATCCCTGGGTGATTAACGTGGGGGAGGGTTTTGGAATATTGTAAAAGATTAACAAATAATTGGTTACAACAAGTGGAGTAGGTGTTTTTCACTGTTCTGTCTAGGGACAGAGAGGTTTCCCTCATAAGAAAGAAATTTCCTCATAGACCCTAAGGGTGGCAATGGATAGTCTTCCCCCATGCTTAGTAATAATGTGAAGCTATCTAGAAGCACAACAAAATAAGACAATCTCAGAGCCCTGATTGTCTACGTAGGACTTTTTTTTTCCATCATTGATGTCATTGGGGCATATGCCCAATGGTATGATACTGGTTAAAAGGATCTGGATACTTTAAGTGACTTTTCTTATATAGTAACAAATTGTTTTCCAGAAATTTACAACTCTACTAAGAGGGAATAAGCGTGCCTATCTTCCCACAACCTCTCCAAAATTAACTATTTCTATTTTTCATCATTTTTGCCAATTTAATGGGCATTGGTTGAAACCTCAAATTATATTTATGTCCATTTCTCTTATTATTATTTAGAATGTTTTTTTCATATGGTTGTTGATCATTTGTCCTTCTTTGGCAAAACCATATCCATTTTATTTTTTTTTAATTTAAATACTATTTTAGTGTTTTCACAAATATACAAAAACTTTATTTAACCTCCATTTTATCATAGGAAACAGACCCAGAGAAGTTAAATGACTTTGCCACAGTCTCTTAGTGAGGGGAGTTGAGACAGTTCAAAGCTTTCTCTATCTCTCTACAAAAGCTAAAAAAAAAAAAATCAAAATTCTCCCTTAAGAACCAATAGGGCAGGAAAGAGACATCAGGCAAGGGTCCAAAAAGGAGTCCAGAGGGATTGCTAGGAGTAGAGAATGTCATCGATAGCATGGTCCCATCCATGGACAATTCGGAGTTGTAACAGTATTGGGGGGGGATGTCATAGTGCTCAGTCCTTGCTAGCCTAGGGCCACAATATTTCTGGAAAATGTCCATTTCACTTACTCCACAGGAGCCAGGAACAAGAGGGGAAGGAAAGAAAGGAAAGAAGGGAGAAAGAGAGGAGGCATCGGTCCCTGGGGCAGATTCACTGTTGACATTTCAAGTGCAGGGAAGGTAGTGAGACTGGGAGAAGTTTTAGGAATACAAGTGGCATGGGTATGGCTGGTAGACTATCTGCCTCTTTAAACCAGTGAAAGTCCATGGCACTTGAACCAGGTCCAGGAGTAGGGCTTCTTTCCGGTGCGGGTCCTATAGTGGGCTTTGAGGTTGGAATTCCTGCTGTATGACTTCCTCCAGTTGGGACCTCTCTCAAGTCTGTCTGTGGTCCAGCAATTACACCTCTGGCCCTTGTCCAACACAGTCAAACCACTCTGGGCCATGCTCTCACTTAAGCCCACCAGAATATGTCCTAGTATTGGCAGTCCCTGTGAAAACAGTACCTCCAAGCTTCTAAGAATTGTACCCCAGCATATTGAATTGTCTCTAAGAAAAGGTATCCAGGACATGTGTCCAGGTGATCAAGTGAAAATTAATTAAATAGAAGTCATTACAAATGATAGTTCATCTGGTTAGTTAAGAGTGCTTGCAAATCTAAGCTAAAGGCTACCCTTTTAAAAGTGAGCAAAGAAAGTCTTCTTTTATCTTGAATTTCAAGGTGTGGCAGAGAAATAAAATTCCAGCCCGATATTCCTCTTGAGACAGAAAAAAGAGTGCTTAGCTTCCATGAGTGCCTGCTCTCTCCCCAGCCAGACTGTTGTCAGTGTCCATCCTGTTCTTGGTTCTCATCTCCTTGGCAGAGGTAGCCTAGGTCTCAGATCTCATCTATTCATGTTACCCATGAGCTGCATCAGTATATTTAGAGAACCTATGTGGACAGGTTGTGCTTAATGCTGCTAATAAGTTACATTACTATTAGCAGTTTTTTTTAAACCTATAAATTCATGGTTTGAGAATGGAAGAGGGAAAGGTAGCCCATGGGAGAAAGAAATGTCTCCAATTTACTCTGGAGTGCAGGTCAAGCTGATTAGAGAAAGGCTTTCTGTAATTTTGGTAATTTCTGAGAAAGCCTACTAGGCTGTCCTTGGACCTAAAGAGAAAGAATTAATAAAGAGATGAGCGCGGTGGCCTCTTTCTCTTCGGCGAGGTGGCCAAGCGGCGGGCACAGCGTTGCAGAGATGCAGATCTTTGTGAAGACCCTGACGGGCAAGACCATCACACTTGAGGTCGAACCAAGTGATACTATCGAGAATGTCAAAGCCAAAATCCAGGACAAGGAAGGTATCCCACCAGATCAACAACGTCTGATTTTTGCTGGAAAACAGCTAGAAGATGGCCGAACTCTTTCTGACTACAACATCCAGAAAGAGTCCACTCTGCACTTGGTGCTACGTCTTCGAGGGGGCATCATTGAGCCTTCCCTTCGCCAGCTGGCCCAGAAGTACAACTGTGACAAGATGATCTGCCGCAAGTGTTATGCCCGCCTGCACCCCCGCGCTGTAAACTGCCGTAAGAAGAAGTGCGGCCACACCAACAATCTGCGCCCCAAGAAGAAGGTCAAATAAAGACCAGCCTCGGGACCCAGTTTTGGTTTGGCTCCCCTGACTGATGAAGTGCTCTTGAGTAGTCTGTTGTAACAAGGCCTTGTTCCTGGGTTTAATGGGGCTGTGATATCAATAAAATCCCCTTTTAGTTGGGAAGCAGGAAAAAAAAAAAATAAAGAGATGAGCCAGTTAACAAAGAATTCTGGGGATTGGTGTGGTTGTCCCTGACTGTACCTGAGAGGCACTATTCACACTCTGACTCACACCCTTTTACCTCCCCAGTACTGCACTAAAATTTGAGATTGCTCTTAAGGCAATTTCCAAGAGAAATCTCCCTCTGCTGGAAATCTTCCTTCTCTGGTTGGAAGGCTGCCTTAGAAATAGCCTTTCTTCTACATAGGAAGCCCATGAAAGTGAATATATACAGGGTATCTCAAAAGTCTTGGTGCAGTTTCCATTTTTGATAGCTTAAAAGTGCACCAAAACTTTTGGAACACCCTGTATTTGCTTCTGCTGCATGTTTCTGCAGGAATTCTATCAACCACCAACATCTCTTTGAATGGGGAAAATCTTTTACCAGGTCTCTTGTCTCTGATCTGTGCTCAGAAAGCATGTAACGCTAATGTTTGTGACTCAGGGTCACTATTACTATGTACACAAAGGAATGTACACATACGGGTGACTACATACTCACAGGTGTATCCATGCCCAGAAACAGGTACACTTAGCTGTCAAAACTGGAGGCAAGGAAAAGCAATGAACATTTATTTATCTCCTATTATATGCTAGACCAGAGGTGGGAAACCTGTGGCTTTAAGGCCACATATGGCCTTCTAGGTCCTTGGGTGCAGCCTTTTGACTGAGTCCATGTTTTACAGAACAAATCCTTTTATTAAGGGAGTGTGTTTTGTGAAGTTTGGATTCAGTCAAAGGGTGGCACTTGAGGACCTAGAAGGCCACATGTGACCTTGAGGCCACAGGTTCCCTAGCCCTGTGCTAAATACTGCTAAGTGCTAAGGATGCAAATAGAAACAAAAAGAAAGTTCCTACTTGCAAGGAGTTTCTATCCTAATGTGGAAGGCAATACAAAAAAGGAAGCTGAAAACCAGAAAAGGGGTGGGATAAGGGGAGATGATACCTCTCTCTGGGCATGGTGAAGTTCAGAGTGTCAGAAGCATAGTCCAGAGGGGACCAGCCTAGGCCCATCTCCAAAACAGGGGCCCCTTGAAGGAACTCAGACGATAGGAGGAGGGGGAAAGCATGGCAGAGGGATGTATCAGGATGGGAAAACTACAGGGGAAGATGGATGTTCCAGGGTAAGAAGGCCACTGGGGAAGGTGGATATTCTAAGGTAAGGAGGTACCAGGGGCTGAGGTAGGTTCCATGGCGACACTACAGTTGAGGCATGGTATAACTGAGAGCAGTCTCTTTTTCTTTTAGAGGACACACAGGATGCCCCTTGTCCTAGTTCTTTAAAGGCTATTGTGAGCATTAGGATAAGTAAAAAAATAAAGTCTTTTATGAGGCTTACAGAAGGGTGGATCCTCCATATTAGAATCCTCCCTCCCTGGTACCCCAGTCCATAATTTCAATAATTCCAGTCCCCCAAAACCAATCAAAAGTCACTCCCTCTAATGTTAACAAGGTAACAATTGATATGTTCATACTCTGTAGCAGTAATCTTCAAACTTTTTAAATAAGGCACCCTTCTGAGTGAAACATTTTTGAGCACATACTCTCAATATATTTGCTGTATATCTACTTATTTCTAAGTTATATAATGTATTAGTTTATTAATAGTTACATATGTTAGAAAACTTAAAAAACAGAAATTTAAGAAAATGAGTTAAAGATGAACTAATGTTTGTTCCTAGAACCAAAAAGGAGTCACTTGAGTTTACTGAGTAAAAGACAGAATAAGTAAACTTCATTTTAGGAAAATAATTTTGGTTGTTGTATAGAAGATTAATTAGAGAGGGAGAGACCTAGACAGAGGTATCAATTAGAAAGATATTACAATAGGCCAGGCGAGCAGTGCCAAAGACCTCAACTAGGGTGGTACTTGATGTGTGACAGAGAGAAGGGGATAGATACAAGAAGTATTTTGGAGGTAAAGACAAGGCTTGGCACCTAAGTGGATACGGGGAGTGAGAATGAGGAATTGACGATTCCACCAACTCAACTCAACAGGGTTGTGCACCCAGCTCATAATAGGATAGTTTGCACAGTGGAGAGAGGATGCAGGACAAATTAGTGAGGGGCAATTACAGTAGGTGTGTTTGCATTGGACAAAAAATTGGCTATCACTGGGAAGGTAGGATACGACCTATATTCCCGCCTTCTGATTAGTTGATCACAATCCCTTGGGATTGGAGCACAGCTACCACTTTAGAGAGGACTGCTTTATAAGGGGGAGAGGAATACTGGGAATACTCATAAAATTGATTGGAAAGAACGCCCTTGATCATCACCCTATTGTGCTTAGCAATGAGTGGCACATAGTAGACGCTTAATAAGTAAGTGCTTATTGACTCAAAATCCTTAGTCTGACTTTTAAAGATCTCCACAATCTGGATCCCACCTACCTTTCCAGTCTTATTTAGTATTACCCTTCCAATCAAGCAGATCTGCAATTGCACATAAATAACCCTCCATCTCCCAACTCAGTTCTTTTGCACAAGTGAGTCCCATTGTGTCTAGAATGCACTCACTCTATACCTTTACTTCCTAGAATCCCTAGCTTCTTTCAAATCACACTTCTGCTGCTGCCTCCTATATAAGGCCTTCCCTGAGTTCAAATCTATTCCAGGACACTTACTAGCTGTGTGACCCTGGGCAAATTAATTAAATACTATCTGCCTCAGTTTCCTCAACTGTAAAATAGGGATAATATCAGCACTTACTTTCCAGGGTGGTTGTGAGGATTGAGTGAAATAAAATTTGTAAAGTGCTTAGCACAGTGACTGGCATATAATAGGCACTTAATAAATGTTTCCTTCCTGATCCCCCTAGTTGATGTTTTTCTTCTTGAATTTACTTCATATTCCTTTGTATATATTTTGTGTTTACTTGTTACGCACATGTAGAAGAATGCAAGGTTTACCTTTAGTCTGGAAATCACTTTTGAGTTATACACCTGAATCTTCGATTCTGCCACTTACTGGGCCACTTAGACAACACATTGGTGCCTTCAGCTCAACCTATCCCAAGCTGTGCTTATTATCTTTCCCCAAAACTTGATCCTCTTTCTTATTTTACTATTTTTGTTTTCCCATATTTGTGACTTTGGAGTTATCTTTGACTTGCACTCCGTGCTTTCTATTACATTTCATATCCTGTCAGTTACTAGGTTCTTTCTGTCACTGAAACATCATTTGATTACTGAAACATTTTTTTTCATATCTTCTTTCTCCTCAATAGGGCTAGTGCTACTACTCTATTTTAGGACCTCATTACCACTTTCCTGGATTTCTACAATAACTTTCTTATGATTATTCCTATCTCCACTCTCTGTTCCAAACCAACCAACTCTTACAGAATTGTAATGCCTGTGTAGGGTAGGTGTGTCCATATAAGATCAGTGGTATGTCTACTGGGACAAATAGACTCAGTTTATGGGTGGCATAGATAGATATCTCTAGAATCTGACCTACCCCTTATCCAAAAGACAGACATTTCTGCTTTGAGGGGAACAAGGGCCATGACTAGACATTTGCTTCTTCCTTTATCTATCCCCAAGAGGGATACAGGCTAGAAGTATATCCCTCTGCCCTGTCAAACATCTTTTGTCTAGAGGGATGAAAACGTTGGGTCACCAAGGCTCAACTCCATTTTATTTAATCACTTGTAAAGGGAAGAGTGGCCCTTAGCTTATACTCATCAGCTTAGATTCTTCCCATCAAGTGATAATTACACAAATGACCATCATAAATAGCAATTATCAAGCAAACCCATTTATCCAAGAATATGGCCAACAGAAATCAGAGAAGCTGAACAGATTAGAATATGCCAAAGGACATACAAGAATGAATGAGCTCTTTAGCTGGGAGAGACATGAGCTTCCAGATCAAAACAAAAGAAACAGCCTGATCTCACCCAAAGAGATCCATTCCAAGCATTTAACAAGGCAAGCTGGAAATCAGGGACATGTGCAGGAGCTGGTTTTTCCCCAAGGCCTGCAGCTTCTATTTCATGAATGTCTCACCTGAAGAATTTCTAGAACCACCTATATCTCTTCCAGAAAAAAAAATATATACCCAGTTCCACAAATCCATCAGGAACCCAGTATAGGCATCAGCATCCTTTCATTTAGGGCAAAGGACCCTTGACTAAGCTGGAAAGGAAGCATTTGTTTAACTCTTACTGTGAGCCACCTAGTTCTGGAGTCAGAAAGACCTGAGTTCAAATCATCATCATTATCATCATCTTCATCATCATCATCTTCTTCTACCTCTCTTCCTCCTTCTTTGTGCTTTGTTAACTCTCAAATACACAAATTATATGAAAATTTGTCAGTGTTGGGATCTCCCTCTAAGGTCTGTGATTTGGGAGTTCCCTGAGGTTCACTGAAGTTCAGTGACAATCATAGGGTCATGGAGCTAATAAGTGTCAGAAAAAGGAATCGAAGCTAGTTCTTCCTATCAATTAACCTGAACTGCCCCTACCTAATGCACTTATTTTATAATACTAAGTATTTTAGTTCTCTATAGTTGGGGCCTCATCCCTCTTTAAACTCCTTGAGCTTAGGGTTGTGTTTTATCTAACCTTTGCATTTTCCCCATTGCCTAGTGGTTTGCTATGCATATTTTATTGGCTGACTTTTTTTTTAATCAGTTAGTCACCAAGGATCTATTAAGTGCTTATTCTGTGCTAAGTACTGAGGATACAAAGAAAGGCAAAAATATAGTCCCAGTGCTCAAGTAATTCATTCAAATGGGGGAAGCAACATGCAAGTGGCCATGTACATACAAGATATATGCCATGTAAATGAGAGGGAATCTCAGAGAGAAGGCATTAGTAGTGGGAAGAGGAGGTAGGAATGGACCATGAAAGGTCTCTTGCAGAAGGTCAGATTTGAGCTGAGTTTTGAAGGAAGCCAGAAGACAGAGGTGAGGAGGAAGCACATTCCAGGCATAGGGCATAGCCAGTGAAAAGGCACACAGACATGGAGTCAGAAGATGAACTATCTGTCAAATGAGAAGAATGGCAGGGAGGCCAGTGTTGACAGAACCTGGAGTACGTAGAAGGAAATAAAATAGAGAAGACTGGAAAGGCAGGAAGGGGCCAGGATATACAAGGCTTTAAAAACCAAACTGATTTTCATATTCAATTCTGGAGATAATAGGGAGACAATAGAGTTTATTGAGTAGAGGAGTGACATGATCAGACCTGATCTTTAAGAACATCAGTTTGGTAGCTGAGTGGAAGATTGATTAAAATGGGGAAAGACTTGAGGCAGAGAGACCAACCAGAAGGCTACTACAATAATCCAGGTATGAGGACCTGAACCAGAGTGGGAGATGTGTGAGTGAAGAGAAAGGGATATATATGAGAGATATTGTGAAGGTAGAAACAACAAAACTTGGCAACAGACTGGATATGTGGGGTGAGAGCAAATGAGGAATCTGGGATGACACCAAGGTTGTGAGACTATGAGGCTGGGAATCCTCCCAGGGTGGTGCTGTTGAAAGTAATAGAAGAGGGAAGAGGCAAGAGGTTGTGTGTGGGAGATAAGGAGATGATGAGTTTTGTTTGGGATGTGTTGAGTGTGAGATGTCTGCAGAACATCCAATTTGAGACGTCCATGAGGTGTGCCCATGGTGGAGTGAACATATGATGAAGTAATTGACACAAAAAGACAAAGACATGGGGCTAGGCTAGTCGTATAGTCAAGCTATAGACTGATTTTAATGGAGTTACTGATAGTATTTTATACAGGTTAATTGCTGAGTTATCCTGACTTCTAAGAAGAGTACAATATAGCATTGATTAAGTTTTTTATCTCCTTGTTCCTGGGAGTGAGACACTATTTTTCCTCAAGGCTAACCAGATTGAAACATTTATGTTCTCTCACATATAGAGAACCAGACTAAAACATTTCTGTCATCTCCCATGTGGGTAATCAGCTACAAAGGTGGGTTTTCTTTGCGAAGTCTTCTTATCCTAAAACTGGCCTTGCCGTGCATAGACCCATTCTCAATTGACCCTGCCTTGCAGAGGTCTAAGAGGCCTAAACAGGATATAGCTGGCTCCCCACAATGAGGCATTTAGAGATGCAAGGCTGAAGCTCAGGAGAGAGACTAAAGCTGGATAGATATGAGAATCATTTGAAGAGAGATGATAATTGAACTCATGGGAACTGATGAGATCACTTTGGAAAATTATAGATATAGAAAGAGAAGAGAGTCCAGAACTGACCTTTGGGGGAGACCTATGGTTAATGGACATGATCTGGAGATAGAGGAGTGGCAAGACAGGTAGGAGAAGGACCAGGAGAGAACAGTGCCACTAAAACTTAAAGGGGAAAGAAAGAGAGAGAGAGAGAGAGAGAGAGAGAGAGAGAGAGAGAGAGAGACTGAGAATGAGAATCGAGGAGAAGAGGGTGATCAACATTGTCAAAGGCTGCAAGGAGGTCAAGAAGAACGAAGACTGAAAAAAAGGTATTAGGTGGGGCAATTGAGAGATTTTTAGTAACTTTGAAGAAAACAGTTTCAATTGAATGATGGAGTTGGAAGACAAATGGCAGAAGGGTTAGAAGGGAGTGACTGGAGACGAAATGTAAGCACTGATTGTATATGGCTTTCTCAAAGAGTTTAACCAAAAAAGGTCTCAGAAATATGATGATAGCCAGCAGAAATGTTTAGATCAAGTGAGGGATTTTTCAAGATGAGGAGAAGACAAAGATGTTCTTATAAGTATTAGGGAAGCAAACAGTAGTTAGGGAGAGATTGGAGATCAGAAAGTGGAGATAAAAAAATAAAAAAAATTAAAAAAAGAAAGTGGGGACAACAGAGTGCTCGACAGGCTGGACAAGAGGGGATAGAATGGGATTACTTGTACATGTAGAGGAGTTTGTGTTGCATTGTGGGCTCTGCTCCAATCCCAGCACCCTCTTAGTTAATGTTCGATGTTGGGATAAAATGAGGCATTCATGAGTCATTGAACAAGAGGTTTCTTTTGCCCAAACAGAACAAGGATCTACAACAATGTTACAGTGGCATTAGGTTCTCTGCACTTTGCCTCCCTCATCTCCATCTGGTCAATATGTCATCAGGGTTCTGTGGCTTGCTTGGTCTCAGAGACCTAGTAAGTCTGAGAGAACTGGACCATTTTTTCCCCCAATCTGGAGACTGTCAGGGAAGTTTTCGTTTGAAAACTGCTTGTTCATGTCCTTTCACTGAAAGCAATTTATTAACAACAGGTCAGGCATTCCAGAGAACACAGTAGAAGGAACACATAGATCTTGAGTGGGATATATCTGAAATAGGAAGATTAGGTAATGGGGATTAGAGTAAGAAAGTGGGCACTGGGGATTGTACATTGATAGCTAGTGGTTTAGAATTACTGAGGTGGGAAGAATGAGATAGGATGGGAGTATATCATTGAGAAATTCAGACTGAGTATTAGTCTACCCTATTAGAATCTGAGTTTCTTGAGGGCAGTGAGTGTGTTTTTGTCTTACTCTGTGTCCTTAACATTTAGCACAGCACCTCACACATTGTAAGTGCTTAATAAATGACTCACTGACTGCCTGGCCAAAAAGAAGTCCATTGAATAAAGCAGATGATTAGACTGTTCATGGTCCTCTCTCAAAATCGAATTTTAGATCAAGTGAAGATGTTGAATTCTATGGGGCCCAGGAGGCTCTCCTCACAGCAGGCAGAAGCAGGCAATGGAATAGCCAAGGGATGTCCAAGAAGGAGAAAAAAGCTAGCAATGGGGGAAAGGGAGGAGTTGTGGGGTCCGGCCCAAGAATAGTCTCCAGACCACTTGGAAAAGGTTCTGGGCCAAAAACAGAGGCCACAAGTGGTTTACCAAATGGTGGGCTGATTGGTCTGGAAGGGGATCTGATATAGAGGGCCCCTGGAAAATCTTAGGGATAGAAAGGCCACAGGCTGGGGGCCTGAATTTGGGGCTGGATAGACTCAGTCACTGTTATCAGTGGGCTTATACCTTGTTGGGGAAGCAAGACTTTCAAATATTAAATAATTGTAGAGCAAGAAATCCTAACTACTAAATTTTATGGTACAATTGGAGAATAGGACATTAGAGTCCTAATTTGTAGTATAGGCAATATGTACACAATAAGAGGAAGGTGGAATATTTAGCACCTGAACAAAACTTTAAAGACTGGGCAGGATACACTTTTGTGGAGCTATGAGTTGGTCCATCCATTCTGTAAAATAATTTTGAATTATGTGAAAAAAGACCCTACACTGTTCCTCCTTTTGACCCAGAAATCCCACTACTGAGCAAATACCATAGGAGTCAAATATAAAAAGAAAGTTCCTAGCAGCACTATTTGTAATAGCAACAAAATTTGATGCAAAACAGTTGCTCATCATGAGGGATGGCTAAACAAACTTTTTATTGTTGTTTAGTTGACTTTTCATAACCCCATTTATGGTTTTCTTGGTGAAGATACTGGAGCGTTTAACATTTCCTTCTCCAGCTTTTTATTTTTACAGATGAGGAAACTGAGGAAAACAGGGCTAAGTGACTTTCCCAGGCTCACACACCACCTAGCTACCTCAAACAAACTTGTTTATAAGTTTAAAGGAATGTTATTGTGCCTTAAGAAATGACGGATAGGGAGCAAGAGCCAAGATGGTGGGGTAAAGAAGCACTCAGCTGACCTCTTTCAAATTTCCTTCCAAGCAATTCTAAAATAATGCCTCAAATGGAATTCTGGAGCGGTAGAACCAAGAAAAGGTGCAGTTAAGCAAATTTCCAGTCCAAGACAGTAACTTAGGAGGTCAGCAGGAAAAGATCTATCTTATTGTGGTGTTGTTCAGAACTGCCAAGAACAGACCCCGCCACGGTGCCAGCCACAGGCCTTGGAGGTGGCTGCATTGGGGGCAGTAGCAGGTAGGGGGGAATGTCAGACAATTGGTTGGAAGGACATTGCACAGGACCCTTTGTCAGTGCTGGGCTCAGGACCCTGTTGCATTGCCCATAGGCAGTTCTGGGTTTCTTCAGTCATGTCTGACTCTTCCATGACCCCATTTGGGGTTTTCTTGGCAAAGATACTGGAGTGGTTTGCCATTTCCTTCTCCAGCTCATTTTACAGATGAGGAAGTAAGGCAAACAGGGTTAAGTGATTTGCCCGGGGTCACATGGCTAATAAGTGTCTGAAAGACTGGATTTGAACTCAGGAAGATGAATCTTCCTGATTCTCAGCTCAGTGCTCTGTCTGCTGCACCACCTAGCTGCCCCTCCGAGTTGTAGTCCTAGGGCCAAAAGGAGCAATAGCACTTGCTGCTGCAGGGTAACAGGAATCTTGGTTGCAGTTCCAAGGCAGAGAGGAGTGCTTGTGATCATTCACAGGGGAGTAGGAGCGACAGTCTCAATTCCAAGACAGAAGGAAGCACTAGCAACTGCAGCTGAAGGACAGCAGAGAATCTGGTCATGGTCCCAGGGCCAGGAGGAGTGTTAGTGCTGGAGGCTACAGGGGAACAAGGTCCCTTCCTGGGTAAAGACCAGAGCACAGACCAGCACAGAGAGCAGTGATCACACCTCCCCTTTGATTATACCACCTTGAAAGCACCAAAAACCTACAGACCCCCCAGAGCTAGCTCTGAAAATAGTAGCAAGAAAAGGCTGAAGTTTAACATAGTGCCCTCTCCACTCTGGGAACAAAGATCAACTTTAGCATAAAGTTAAAAGTCAAGAAATAGGTTGGAAAAACAAACAAAAAAAGAAACCTCAGCATAGAAAGTTACTATGGTAATAGGGAAGATCAAGACACAAACACAGAAGACAGCGAAGTCAAAATAGTTACATGCAAAGCCTCAAAGAAAAGTGTGAATTCGCCAGAGGCCCAAAAAAAGATTTCTGGAAAAGTTCAAAAAAGATTTTAAAAATCAAATAAGAGAGGTAGAGGAAAAATTGAGAAGAGAAATGCAAATGATGCAAGAAAACTATGAAAAGAAAACCAATGACTTGGTAAAGGAGGTTCAGAAAAATAATGAAGAAAATAACTCATTAAGAAACAGAATTGGTCAAATAGTAAAAGAGGCACAAAAATCCACTGAAGACTGCCTTGAAAAGCAGAATTGGGCAAATGGAAAAAGAGGTACAAAAGCTCACTGAAGAAAATTGGAATGGGGAAGTGGAGGCTAATGACTCCGTGAGACACCAAGAAACAAATCAAAAGAATGAAAAAAAATAGAAGAAAATGTGAAATATCTCATTGGAAAAACAGCTGACCTGGAAAGTAGATCAAGAGATAAGAACTACTGGACTACCTGAAAGCCATGATAAAAAAAAAGAGCCTAAACATCATCTTTCAAGAAACTATCAGGGAAAATTATCCTAATATCCTAGAACTAGAGGGTAAAATAGAAATTGAAAGAATCCACCAATCACATCCTGAGAGTCCAAAATGGAGACTCCCAGGAATATTGTAGCCAAATTTCAGAGCTCCCAGGTCAAGGAGAAAATATTGAAAATATCCAGAAAGAAACAATTTAAATATTGTGGAGTCACAAACAAGATAACATAAGATTTAGCAGCTTCTAAAATGGAAGGCTTAGAATATGATAGCCTGGAAGGTAAAGGAGCTAGGATTACAACCAAGAATCACTCAACCCAGCAAAACTGAGTATAATCCTTCGGGGGGGGATGGGTATTAAATGAAACAGAAGATTTTTCAAGCATTCCTGATGAAAAGACCAGAACTGAATAGAAAATATGACTTTTAAATACAAGACTCAAGAGAAGCATAAAAAGATAAAAATGAAAGAAAAATTATAAGGGAATCAGTAAGGTTAAATTGTTTATATTCCTATATGGGAAGATGATACATGTAACTCTGAAGAACTGTATCATTATTAGGGCAGTTAGGCATAGACAGAGGGCACAGGTGTGAGTTGACTATGATGGGATGATTTAAAAAAAATTAAGGGGTAATAAAGAGGGATGCACTGGGAGAAGGGGGAAAAGGAAGAATGGGGAAAATTATCTCACATAAAAGAGGCATAAAAGGAAGAGCTTTTACAATGGAGGGGAAGATGGGGGAGGGTGGTGGGCAATACTTGAAGTTTACTCTCATCAGAATTGGTTCAAAGAGGGAATAACATATACATCCAGTTGGGTATAGAAATCTATCTTACCCTATAGGGAAGTAAAAGGAGAAAGGGATAACAGAAGGGAAGGGGCTGATAAAATGAAAGGCAGACTAAGGAAAGTAGTGGTCAGAAGCAAAACAGACTTTTGAGGAAGAACAGGGTAAAGAGAGAGAGAGAAGGATAAATAGGGAAAAAACAGGATGGAGGGAAATATGCAATAATCATAACTGTGAATGTAAGTGGGATGAAATTCATAAAACAGAAGCGGATAGCAGAGTGGATTAAAAACCAGAATCTATCAATATGTTGTTTACAAGAAACTCATTTGAAACAGAGACACACATAGAGTAAAAATAAAGGGCCCAAGCAGAATTTAAAAAAATTTTTAATAGTATTTTATTTTTTCCAATTACATGTTAAGACAGTTAACATTCTTTTCCATGAAATTTTGAGCTCCACATTTTCTCCCTCCCTCCTTTCCTAAGGTGGTTAGCAATTGATATAGGTTATATATGTGCAATCATGTAAAAAGTACTTCCATATTAGTCATGTTGTAAAAGAAGAAACAGTTTGCAAAATAAAATTAGTTTGCAAAAGCAACAAACCACGAAAAAAATAAAGTGAAAATAGTATAATTTGATCTGCGTTCAGACTCCATCAGTACTTTCTCTGGATGTGGATAGCATTTTCCATCATAAATCTTTTGGAATTGTCTTGGACTATTGTATTGCTAAGGGCTAAGTAAATCACAGTTGGTCATTACACAATGTTGCTGTTACTGTGTACAATGTTCTCCTCATTCTGTTCACTGACTTAGCATCAGTTCATGTAAGTCTTTCCAGGTTTTTCTGAAATCTGCCTGCTCATCATTTTTTAAATCATTTTTATTTAATATTTTAGTTTTCAACATTGATTTCCACAAGACTTTGAGTACAAATTTTCTCCCCATTTCTACTCTCCCCCCCCATTCCAAGATGGCATATATTCTGGTTGCCCCATTCCCCAGTTCGCCCTCCCTTCTGTCACCGCCCCCCCATCCCCTTTCCTCTTACATTTTTGTAGGGCAGGATAGATTTCTATGCCCCATTCCCTATATATCTTGTTTCCCAGCTGTATGAAAAAAAAAAACATTTTTTAAGCATCTTCTTTTTAAACTTTGAGTTCCAAATTCTCTCCCCTTTTCTCTTCCCACCCTCCCTAGGAAGGCAAGCAATTCAACATAGATCACACATGTATCATTTTGTAAAACACTTCCACAATGCTCGTGTTGTGAAAGACTACCTATATTTCCTTCCATCCCATCCTGTCCCCCTTCATTCAATTTTCTCCCTTGACCCTGTTCCTTTTCAAAAGTGTTTGATTTTGATTACCTCCTCCCCCTATCTGCCCTTCCTTCTATCATCCCTCCTTTTTTTTTATCCCCTTCCCCTTACTTTCCTGTGGAGTAAAATACCCAATTGAGTGTGTATGTTATTCCCTCCTCAAGTCGAATCCTATGAGAGTAAGATTCACTCATTCACCCTCTCCTGCCCCCTCTTCTCTTTCAGCAGAATTGTTTTATTGCCACTTTAACGTGAGATAATTTATCCCATTCTCTCTCTCCCTTTCTCCTTCTCTCAATATATTCCTCTCTTACCCCTTAAATTTATTTCAATTTTTTAGATATCATCCCTTCATATTCAACTCATCCTGTGCCCTCTGTCTCTATTCCCTTCAACTCCCCTAATACTGAGAAAGTTCTCATGAATTAAACACATCATCTTTCCATGTAGGAATGTAAACATAACAGTTCAACTTTAGTAAGTCTCTTCCGAATTCTCTTTCTTATTTACCTTTTCATGCTTCTCTTGATTCTTGTATTTGAAAGTCAAATTTTCTATTCAGCTCTGCTCTTTTTGTTGAGAAAGCTTGAAAGTCCTCTATTTTATTGAAAATCTATATTTTGCCTTGGGGCATTACACTCAGTTTTGCTGGGTGGGTAATTCTTTGTTTTAATCCTAGCTCCTTTGACCTCCAGAATATCATATTCCAAGCCCTTCAATTCCCTTAATGTAGAAGCTGCTAGATCAGGTGTTATCCTGATTGTGTTTCCACAATACACAATTTGTTTCTTTCTGGCTGCTTGCATTATTTTCTCCTTGACCTGGAAACTCTGGAATTTGGTGACAATATTCCTAGGAGATTTCTTTTGGGGATCTTTTTCAAGAGGTGATCAGTGGATTCTTTGAATTTCTATTTTATCCTCTGGTTCTAGAATATCAGGGCAGTTTTCCTTGATAATTTCTTGAAAGATGATGTCTAGGCCCTTTTTTTGATCATGGCTTTCAAGTAGTCCAATAATTTTTAAATTATCTCTCCTGGATCTATTTTCCAGGTCAGTGATTTTTCCAATGAGATATTTCACATTGTCTTCCATTTTTTTCATTCCTTTGGTTCTGTTTTATAATATCTTGATTTCTCATAAAGTCACTAGCTTCCACTTGCTCCAATCTAATTTTTAAGGTGGTATTTTCTTCAGCGGTCTTTTGGACCTCCTTTCCCATTTGGCTAATTCTGCCTTTCAAGCCATTCTTGTCTTCATTGGCTTTTTGGAGTTCTTTTGCCATTCGTGTTAGTCTATTCTTTAAGGTGTTATTTTCTTCAATATTTTTTTGGGTCTCCTTTAGCAAGTCATTGACTTTTTTTTCATGGTTTTCTTGCATCACTTTCATTTCTCTTTCCAATTTTTCCTCTACTTCTCTTACTTGCTTTTCCAAATCCTTTTTGAGCTCTTCCATGGCCTGAAACCAATTCATATTTTCCTTGGAGGCTTTTGATGTAGGCTCTTTGACTTTGTTGACTTCTTCTGGCTGTATGTTTAGATCTTCTTTGTCACCAAAAAAGGAATCTAGAGTTTGAGTCTGCATTTGAGTCTGAGTTGTTTTTGCTGCCTGTTCATGTTCCTAGCTGACTACTTGACCTTTGAGCTTTTTGTCAGGCCATGACTGCTCGTAGAGAGTACTTTGTCCCAAGCTTTAGGGTCCAAGCACTGCTGTTTTCAGAGCTACTTCTATTCCACCATCGCCCCAGGCTGTCACAACAGTGCTCCTCCTCCCCCAAGAACCGCCAACCAGGACTGCAATACAGATCCAAGCAGGGCACAGCAAGAGAATCTGCCTTTGTGCCCACAAAGCAATCCTAGCACTCCCACCCTGATCTGCTGCTAAAATCCTCCCACCATGTGAGCCAGGGAATTGAGAAGCAGCTGACACTGGAGCTCTGGAAGCAGCCTCAGGAGCTTCTTGCTGCTGCCACTGCCACCGCTCTACCACCCCCAGGGCTGGTGGCCATACTACTCTGAACTCGATCCCACAGTTTCTCTCTAACCTGCTCTTTGGCATTTGTGAGTTGAGAAGCCTGGTAACTGCCACAGCTCACTAATTCGTGGCCCCAAGGCCTGTTCCGGCTGGCTGACTCTGGGTCTGGTCTGTCCTGGAATGGCCCATGCTGGGCTGCGTTCTGCTCCCAGCACCATGTGATAGACCCTTCTTGGCGACCATCCAGGCTCTCCTGGGCTGGAGACCCGTTTCTGCTATTCCGTGGGTTCCGCAGCTCTAGAATTTGTTCAGAGCCATTTTTTACAGGTGTTTGGAGGTATTTGGGGGACAGCTTAAGCAAGTCCCTGCTTTCCAGCTGCCATCTTGGCTCCGCCCCCCTGCTCATCATTTCCCATAGAACAACAGTATTCCATTACATTCACATACCACAACTTGTTCAGTCATTCCCCAATTGACGGGCATCCCCTCAATTTCCAATTCTTTGCCACCACAAAAAGAGATGCTACAAATATTTTTGTGCATGTAGGTCCTTTCCCCTTTTTTATGATCTCTTTGGGATACAGACCTAGTAGTGGTATTACTGGATCAAAGGGTATGTACAGTTTGATTATCCTTTGGACATAGTTACAAATCACCCAGCGGGATTTATTATGCTTCAGTTGATGGAAAAAACAAAAACAACAACAACAACAACAAAAACAGAGCTGCCATTCCTTCATGAACCAGTTTCTTGTTTTGGGGGTAAGGGGAGTAAATGCCATTCCATCAACCAGGTCTCCTGCCTCCTTCTGGAAGAGGGATAGCACTATTCCATTGACCACCTTATACCTCTCCCTCCAGTTTTCTTTTTCTTTATTATTTTTTACTTATATTTATATAGTATTTTTTCCCAATTGCATGTCAAGACAATTTTTAGCATTCATTTTCATAAGATTTTGAATTCAAAATTTTCTTCTTCCCTCTCTCTTCTCCCCTCTCCATAAAATAGTAGGCAATTTGATATAGTGCCATCATGTAAAACATATTTCCATATTAGTCACAGTTGTGAAAGAAGAAACAGATCAAAAGGGGAAAAACATAAATAATAAAGTGAAAGAAGTATGCTTTGGTCTGCGTTCAGAGTCAATCAGTTTTTTTATTTTGTTTTTTTTTTTTTTTTTTTTATCTAGAGGTACATAGCATTTTCCTTCCTGAGACCTTTATACTTATCTTGGATCACTGTGTTGCTGAGAAGAGCTGAATCACTCACCGTTGATCATCACACAATATTGCTGATACTATATACTATATTTTCCTGGTTCTGCTCATTTCACTTTGCATCAGTTCATATAAGTCTTTCCAGGTTTTACAGTTTGGTTGCCCTTTGGGCATTAATTGCTCTCCAGAATGCCTGGATCAGTTTACAACTGCACCAACAATGCATTAGTGTCCCAATCTTCCCACATCCTCTCCAACATTTATCATTTTCCTTTTCCGTCATATTAGTCAAGGTGTGAGATGGTATCTCCGAATTGTTTTAATTTGCATTTCTCTAATCAAAATTGATTTAGAGCTCCATCAAGTGTTCTGCCTGGTTTCCTGTCTTGGCAGAAGGGGAGTAACACTATTCTTTCAGACCCAAGCACTTGTCTCCTTTGCCTGGGCTACTTAATATCCTGCTCTAGCTACACTCTATTTTCTTCTCCATCTTGGCCCCTTGGTGGACCAGTTCAGTTCTACACTATCCTCTTCTCTGAGCCTCTTGCCACGCCATGCCTCAACTTTAGACCATTCCCACAATCTGCAGGTTTCACTCCTATACATATGCTACTGAAAGAACCTGTAAAATATCATGAAACTATACTGACCAGATGTGCTACAAATTTATGTTATATAAATGCAACTGGGCCCTCACAGCTGCAAGGCAATTCTTTTCCACCTCCTTAATTAACTCACTATCCTACTTAACCCTTCAGCTCTTCCAAACCCTTTCATCCTTCTATAAATCTCCCGTAGTTTCCTCTAGCCTCACCCCCTCACCTGAGAACTTTGTCATATATTTTAATGAAAAAAGCTGAGGTCCTTTGCTGATTATTCCCTCCCCTCTTCTCCTCATCTCACATCAGCAAAGTGTCTTCTAACACTATCTTCTCCCTCACTCCTATCTCACAGAATGAAGCGGCCAATTAAACCCCTCTACACGCATAAGTGATCCCATTCCATTCCATCTTCTCCAGCAGACTGTCCCCTCTATTATCCATATTCCCTCATTTATCTTCAATCTCTCCCTACCACTGATTGCTTCTCTACAAACATGCCTGTGTCTTCCCAAACCTCCATTACTGTCCTGCAGATCCTGTCTAGAACAGATGACTATTTCCTTTCCTCTGTCTTCTTAATTCTTTACAGTCTGACTTGTGGTCTCATCATTCAACTAAAATTTCTCTCCAAAGTTACTAATGATCTTGTAATTGCCAAAACTAATGGCCTTTTCTCAATTCTTACCCTTCTTGACCTCTCTGCAGCCCTTGACACTGTTGATCACTCTTAATAGTCTCTTCTCTAGGGTTTTGTGACATTACTCTCTCCTGGTTCTCCTCCTACCTATCTGAGCAGTTCTTCTCAGTCTTCTTTGCTGGATCTCTAGGTCCCAGTCACTATCAGCATCCAAAGGTTTCTGTCCTGGGCCATTTTCTTTTCTCCTCCATACTATTTTACTTGGTGAGCTTTTCTGCTCCCTTGGATTTAATTATCAACTCTGTGCTGATGATTCTTAAATCTACTTTTCCAGTCCTACCCTCTCTGATGACCTGCAGTCTTGCATCTCTAATTAGCTATTATAAATCTTAAACTGGATGTCCTATACATATCTTAAGATTAACATGTACAAACTGAACTCGTTATTTTCCCCAGCAAATCCCTCCTTCTTCTTATCTTCCCTATTTTGTCAAAGGCTCTACTATCACCCCAGCATCTTGTATATACTCCCTTCTCTTCTCTGACATTGCCACCTTCCTGGTGTAGGCCCTCCCTCACCACTTCACACCTGAATTAGTGCAATGGACTAATGCCTGGTCTTCCTGTCACAAGTTTCTCCCCCTCCAGTCCATCCTCCATTCAGCTGTCAAAGTGATCTTCCTAAAGTGCATGTTATCTCTTACTCAATAAACTCCAATAGTTCCCTGTCACTTCCAGGATCTAAAATCCTTGATTTAGTGTTCAAAGTCTTTCATAAACCTCCACCTACCACCTTTCCAGTCTCCCCCTTGCCCCATAATCTTCAATCCAAGTACACTGGCCTCCTGGCTATTTCTCACACAGGACACTCCATTTCTTGACAATGGGCATTCTCACTGGCTGACTCCATGCCTAGAATGCTCTCTCTCCTCATCTCCATTTCCTGGTTTTCATGCTTCCTTCAAATATCCTCTATAAGAAGCCTTTCCTGGTTCTTAATTCTAGTAGTTTTCCTCTGTTGATTATTACAAATTTATCCTGCATTTGCCTTATTTGTACATAATTGATGGCATATCACTTTCCCCATTAGATGCAATCCTTTTGAAAGCAGACTGCCTTTTTACTTTTCTCTGTATTCTCAGAGCTCAGAACAGTGCTTGGCATAGAGTGAGAAATCAGGGACAACACAACATTCAATGGGACACTTCCCTATGACACTACCTCTTACTCTGGGCCTCATTCCCTACAAAACTGTCTTTTGTCCCATACTCACCATTATATCCTGATACCTTGGGCACTCAACAGTGGATGGGAAGACAGCCTGAGGGGAATGATCTTCAGAAAAGTCAGGCTTGCACATTCCAGAGAGCCACTGTCAACAGTAAGGGCAACAGTATTACCACCCACAGAGAACTTTGAAGTGCTGAGTTTAAATCCTTGAACAGAAAGGAAGTAGAGCGGCAGTTTGAGTCAGGGGTGACTATGCTGGAGAGAAGAGCTTTTAGCTCTCTTAACAATTCTTGCATATAAGTCCTCATGATATGCTTCACTCACTTTATGCTCATTATATTTCTCCCTTGACCTTTACAAATTATTGTGTCCTATGATTTGCAGATATACAGCCTTACAGGAAAACCACTGGTGATAAAAAGTTGCATTTTTTGTTTTAGGGAGAAGCTTGGGGGTTTTGAAAGCAATGCATTATTTCTCAAATGCAATCCTTTTCTTTTCCTCTGTTTAATTTTGGGCCTAACTCATTGTTCAGTGTCTGTCCAGGTACTGGGGTGTCAGCTCAACGGATTGGTTAGCCATCAAAATATATGACTGCATTGTCTATCAGCATTCTTCCATACACTTGGTTTTTCCCATGTGGATAGGTATCTTCTTCAGGAGGCTCTTCAGTTTACCTCTGGCCGAAGAGGCAATGGTCTCAACCTACAAATTCAAAGGCACATTTTCAGACAAGGCATATGTGTTGATTTGTTTGCTTGACTATATTTATTTGTTACATGGGTTTGGTTTCTCCTTCCCCTTCTACCCAAAAACCAAACCAAAACAAAACACGGTAGGCTGGGTGATTGACGGAAGTGGAAGGACAGCAATTGTCAAAAAGAAAAGGTCATTTTAGTGCTTCTAAAATGTTCAGAAGTGAAAAAAGGTTCAAAAGGAAACACAGATAAGTATGATAGCTTTAAAAATAACATGTTGAATTTAGTACATACTTAGAAGGAAAAACAATATAATAGAGACTCGCAGTTTCACATACAATCCTTACTGCGTGTTCTACTTTGCATATGGAAATGGTCGTTTTATGTGGTGTTTGTTAAGAGCAGGTTTTTTTTTTTTTTTTAAAGGAGCCTCTGTTGTGTTCTGGTGTTTGCTGCAATGATCACAATGTCATCTGCCTGGAGCATTTGGAAAACCTTACCATCTCTAGGGAATCCATTTTCCATTTGAATTTTTTGCTGGATTGCTATTGTTCAGTCATTTTCAGTCTTGACCCAATTTGGGGTTTTCTTGGCAAAGATTCTGGAATGGTTTGTCATTTCCTTCTCCACTTCATTTAAAAGATGAGGAAAATGAGGCAAACAGGTTTAAGTTAAGACTTGCCCAGGGTCACACAGCTAATAGGTGTCTGAGGCCAGATTTGAACTCAGGAAGATGAGCCTTGCTGATTCCAGGCCCTGTACTCGATTCACTTTGCCCCCTTTGTGCTGGACAGTCTACGTGGAAGTGGCAAATACCTTTGGCATAACATATGTCTCCCTGTCTTATCCCTTTCTTGGTATAAATAATCAAAAGACTGTGGAACAGATGTGGTCATACCTATTAAAGAAACTTCCTTAACACATACACAGACGACACCTCATTGAAAAGCATTTGACATTGTCTTTTGCTTTACTGATCAAATTTTAAAAAATAATCCCTTAAGAATCTGTAGCAACTTTAGAAATTTAAGAATATAAGTCAATATATAAATGCAAATGAAATGGAAGCAGGATGGCATAGTGGATAGAGGGTTCGACTTGGGAGTTATAAAGACCTGGATTCAAATCTGTTCTCCAACATTTATTAGCTCTGAATCTCTGGGTTAGTTACTTCTCCTTTGTTTTTTAGGTAAATTCCCTGGGCCTGTGTTCTATTCAAAGGATCAAAGGCAAATCACCTGCAGATGAATAATGCGTGTGATCAGATTAAAGAGGGGAGAATAATCATTTCTAGCTAACGTGGTCAGAGAAAGCTTTACAGAGAAATTGGTCTGGAATCCCAGACTTAGAAGAATATTTGGGAATCAGAGAATCAGCAATGCCACGGGAGAAATTTCCAGTAACAATACACAATTTAAGCACATATTTGGAAGTGGGAAAGTCTAAGGTGTATAAATTTTGGTACCAAAGAAGTTAACTAATTTTATTAGAATGAAGGATTTATTTGGGGTGGGGGCAGATAAGTAGTACAGTAGACAGAGTACCAGACTAATCTTCCTGAGTTCAAATCTGGCTTCAGACACTTGTTATCTGTGTCAAGAAAACCCACAATGGGGTCATGAAGAATCAAACACTACTAAAACAACTGAACAACAACATTTACTTGTGGAAGGAGTATGAAATAAATATGGAAGGGCCCTTTAAAGTAAGTCTAGTGTAAGCAGCTGAGCTTTCATTGGATCCCTATTAAGTCATCAAATAAATTAGATACTTTCTTTAAGCTATCATCTAAAAATCTGTTAAGTATGTTATCATACCTTAACTAGACCATATAAAACATTGAGACCTCTATTTATAGGGCAGAAACTTTCAGAAATTAGAATTTCCATTTTGGGATCATGTAATTTGACATCTTTGATTACAGTATGTAAGAGCAGTATATTTGTATTGGGCGGTCAAAGTTTTAGATGTGCACTTTCTAAATAGGATTTCAGGACCATAATTTTAAAGTAATGTACTAGAAAGATCACTTCAATGGGAGTCTAGAAGCCTAGATTTTAGTCCTGGCTGTAGCATTAACTAAGTAGTTGTGGGGTCTTGGACATATCCTTCTTAGGCATAGGTTCCCTTTCTGTTAAATGAGAATATTGATAAAGGCTATAATGAGGTACAGGATAATGACACATAGAACCCTTAATGATCAGTCTCCATCCTAGATATGTGATAAGGAAACCTATTCTTTTCAGTAGAGAGGTAGAGACTAGGGAGGTGGAATGTGGAATATGTATAGGATGAAAGTGACAAGACAACATTTTAAAACTTTTGGGATTCAGTTAAAGCAGTACTCAGGGGGGAAAATTATATTCCGTGTGTGTGTGTGTGTGTGTGTGTGTGTGTGTGTGTGCATGCGTGCGTGCGTGTGTGTGTGTTTGTGTGTATTAACAAGATAGAAAAGGAGAAGATTAATGAAATGATCACGCATTTTTTAAAATTAGAAAGCTAACAAATGAGCAAACCCAAAATGAGGACCAAAGAGGCAATCTTGAAAATTAGAGGAGAAATAGATAAAACAGAAACAAAAAAGGACTATAAACTAAACAAAAACCTGATTCTTTGAAAAAACTAACAAAATTGTTAAACCTTTGGCCACTCTAATTACAAAGAGAGCAGAAAATCAAATCAATAAAATAAAAAATGAACAAGATGAAATCATTACAGAACCAGAAATAAAAATGATTATCCAAAATAATTATCCAAACTAATATGCACAATTATATGCCAACAAGACTGAGAACACAAAAAATGATTAATATTTTCAAAATATAAAATTATAACAAAACTAACAGAACACAAAATACAGATCTAAAATAATAGAATCTCAAAAAAAAAAAAAGGAAATAGAACTAGCTATAAAGGAATTACCAAAGGCAAAACTCCTGGTCCTGATAGATTTACAGGAGAATTCTATCATGTTTAAAGAAAATGTGATACTAATACTACACCAATTATTCTCAAAAATTGAAAAAGAAAGCACTCTACTAACTTCCTTTTATGAGATAAATTGGTCTCAATACTTAAACCAGGGAAGGATAAAACAACAAAAGAGTGCTATAAGTCAGTATTATTAATGAGTATCAATTTAAAAATTTTAAGTAAAATCTAGTCAAATAGATTACAGAAATTTACCCAAGAAATCATTCATTATGACAAAGTTGGATTTATACTAGGAATGTAAGGATGGTTCAGCACTGGGAAAACAATCAACGTAATTACCTTAAGAAAAACAAGCATGTCTAAAACCTATGATTATCTCAATGGACGTGGAAAAAGCCTTTGATAAAATACAATGCTCTTTATGCTAAAAACTCTAGTTATACAGTATAATTATCTAGTATAGATAGATCTAGTATATGTAGTTATCTAGTATAGATATAGAGGGACTTTTTTAATATCATAAAAAAGATATATCTACAACCAATAGTTCAGTTGTGAGAAGATGAGGGCCTGCACCAAGGTAGTTGCAGAAGAGAGAAGAGAGCATATTTGGGAGATATTTTAAAGGTAAAATTGATAGGCCACTGATTGGATATGGGGAGAGAGGGATAGTAAGGAGTTGAGGATGATTCCTAGGTTTCAAGTCTGGGTGATGGGGAGGATGGTGGCACCTTCAACAGAAAGAGGAAGTTTGGAAGGGTGGAGAATTTAGGGAGAAGACGATAAATTCAGTTTCGGAGGTGTTGAATTTAAGATATCTATTGGAAATTCAGTTCCAGATGTCTGAAAGGTGATTGGAAATGTAAGACTAGAGGTGAGCCAAGAGGTTAGGTCTGGAAGGTAGATTTGTGAATCATCAGCAGAGAGCTGATAATTAAATCTATGGAAATTGATGAAATAACCAAGTGAAGTAATTTGGAAAAGAGGGCCTTGGACAGAGCCCTGTGGGACACTCATGGTAAGTGGTTGAGACCTGGATGAGAATGCAGCAAAGGTGATTGAAGAGTGGTCACATAGGTGGGAGAAACAGGAGACAGTGGTGTCCTTAAAACCTAGAAAGAAGAGAGTATCAAGGAGAAGATTATTGACAGTGTGAAAAGCCATAGAAAGGTTAAGGAGAATGAAGATTGAGAAAGGCAATTGGATTTGATATTTACGAGATGATTGGTAACTTTGGAGAGAGCAGCTTAGGTGGAATGATGAGGTTCATTAACAGACTCTAGTGGGATAAGAGAAAATTCAGAGAAGAGGAAATGGAGGCATTTGTTAATAGACAGCCTTCTCAAGGCGGAAAAACTCTGCAAAGAGCAGAAGAGATATAAGATAAAAGTTAAAAAGGATGAAAGGACCATGTGAGGGTTTTTTGAAAGTGGAGAACACATGGACATATTGTAGACAGTACAGAAAGAACTAGTAGGGAGGAAGAAATTAAAGATGAGAGAGGGGAGATGAAAGAAGGGGAAACCTAGTGGAAAGGATAGGATGGTAGGGGATCAATTGGGCAGGTAGAGGGGTTTGCTTTGGCGAGGAGTAAAGCCATTTATTCATATGAAATAGGGGGTGAACAAGAAAACAGTGGCAGAAAGTATCTGCATGATATGAGATGAGGAAGGGGACAGAAGAATATGTGAATAACCTCACTTTTTTCCTGTAAAATATGAAGCAAGATTCTCAGTTGAGAGGCTGGGGGGAAGGGGAATGATGGGAGGTTTGAGGAGAAATGAAGAAGAACTGTGGGGGACAGTGGGATAGTGAGTTCATAAGGGAGATGTAGAAAGATTGCCTAGTAGCACTGAAGTTCCAGCTGAGGTTGTATAACATAAATAGGTGGTGGACCCAGTCGGAATGGTTACATGATTTTCTCTTACCTTCATTCAGTGGCATATGAAAAGGATTGAAGGTGATAAATGGTTGGAGTGATCCAAGGCTGAGGGTTGGCAGGGTGCAATCAGTGATATGATAAGGGGACCGAGGACTCAAGAGAGGAGGACAGTGTAGAGTTGAACTGGTTCACCAGAGATAAGGAAAAGAGAGACTGGCTACTGCAGGAATGATGGCCTGGGAAAGAATTGAGAGATCAAGGGATTGGACTCATGGTGTGGACAAAGAGTAGGACTTAATAGGGAAAAGCAAAGGGAGAGATGGAAAGTCACTATGTCAGATAAGATTTCAGAGTTCTTGAACACAGAGGTGGTGCATTTGTGGGTGATACCAAGATCAAGGAGTATGATCATCTTTGAGTGTGTCCTAAGTAGGTTGGAGGAGTGGGTCATGGGAAGTGAATAGGTTGAGGAACTGAGCAGTTAGGCTATTTGAGGGAGTGCCAATTTGTATGCTGAAGTCTCTTAGTATAAATGTAAGAGTTCGGGAGAAGAGAAAGATTGTAAGCCAGAAACTTAACTCATTGAGGAAGAAAGGTGAGTGGTCTGGAGGTCTGTAGACAACAGCTGGCAGAATTTGGATCGGGTGGAAGATGTTGATCATAAAGACCTCATCAGAGGAGATGGTACTTAGTGAAGGAGGTAGAGAAGAACTTGGAAGTGGCAATGGAGAGCAAGAAGTATTCCAACTGGCAATGGAGAGCAAGAAGTATTCCAACTCCCCTGCATCCACCAGTAAGTTGAGTGGAATGAACGAAAGTGAAGCCACCACTGGAAAGAGTGCCCAGGGATGCTGTGTCATCACTGGGGAGCCACATCTTAGCAATTGCCAGAAGATGGAGGGAGCAGGAAAGGAAAAGATTTAAGAGGAAGGCAAGTTTGTTGCCTATAGGACAGGCATTCCAGAGAGCACAGTAGAAAGGGGATGAATTGGTTGGGACTTTGGAGTGGGAGGGTTAAGGGGAATAGGAATAAAGAATATGGTGGTAGGGAATGGGGAATGTGGTTTGGCTGATGACCTACAGAGGTTCTGAATCACGGTAAAGCAAAGGATATGGCCAGGTGTGAATATGTCATTCTTTAAGGTGCTTCTCTTCTTCCCAGAAGATTCTGGAGATCAGTCTAGAGGTAAGTGCCACAAGAAGGAACTACAGCATATGAATAGAAAGAAGCATAAAAAGACTCAGGAGAAGTGATAAAAAGTGATGTAAGCAGACCTAGGAAAAGAATATACACAGTGACTATCACAATGTAAATAGAACAGTAGCCACAAGACAACTGAAAATGAATGTTGCAAAATTATAAGGAACAAACTTGGCTCCAAAGAAGAAATTTGAGAAGACATTTTCCCCCACTCTTTTGTAGGAGTTGGGGGTTCACAGATGTGGAACACTGGATGTGTCAATATTTTTTTCTCTGAAATTGATTTTTCAGAATTTTTTCCTCCTCTTCCTCTTTTTTTCTTTAAAGAAAACTTCTGAAGCAGAAAATTGGGAAGGAATTTTTACAACTAATGTCTCTGATAAAGGCCTTGTTTCTAAAATATATAGAAAACTGAGTCAAATTTGTAAGAATACAAATCATTCTCCAATTGATAGTCAAAGGATATGAAGAGGCAGTTTTCAGAGGAAGAAATTAAAGCTATCTAGTCATGTAAAAATGCTTTAAATCACTAGTGATTAGAGAAATGCAAATCAAAACAACTCTTAGGTACCAGACCACCCCTCTCAGATTGGCTAACATAAAAAAAAAAACAACAGGAAAATTACAAATGCTGGAGAAGATGTGGGAAAATTGGAACACTAATTCATTCTTGGTAGAGATGCAAACTGATCCAACTATTCTGGAGAGCAATTTGGAAATATGTCCAAAGGGCTATAAAAATATGCAATACCACTTCTAGAGCTATGTCCCAAAAAGATTATAAAAATGGGAAAAGAACCCACATGTACAAAAATATTTATAGCAGCTCTTTTTTGTGGTTGTCAAGAAATGGAAATTGAGGGGGTGCCCATCAATCGGGGAATGGCTAAACAAGTTGTGAATGCGATGGAATACTATTATGCTATAAGAAATGATGAGCAGGCAGACTTCAGAAAAACCTGGAAAGACTTATATGAACTGATGCTGAGTGAAGTGAGCAGAGGAGAACATTGTACACAGTAACAGCAACATTGTTCGATGACTGACTTTGATAGACTTACCTCTTCTCAGCAATGCAAGGACCTAAAACAACTCCAAAAGACTCATGATGGAAAATGCTCTCCACATCAGAGAAAGAAATATGGAGTCTGAATGCAGATTGAAGCATACTATCTGCTCTTTTTGTTTCATTTTTTCTTTCTCATGGTTCCTCCCATTCATTCTAATTCTTCTATATAACATGACTAATGTGAAATTATGTTTAATAAGAATGTATATGTAGAGCCTATATTGGATTGCACGCTGTCTTGGGAAGAGGGGAGAGGAGGGAGGAGGAGAAAATTGAAAACTTATGGAAGCGAATGTTGAAAACTAATAAGAAATTTATTCAAAAAAAACTTATAAGAGATGGCTTAGAGGGTAGGATAGAGGGGAAAATTTAAGTGAAGAAGAAACCAAAGGTATCAATGAATATTAAAATAATAACACGGAAAACATTGATTAATTATAATGAACAATCTCCATCCTAGACAAGTGCTGAGGAAAAACACATTTTGACTCGCAAAATTATAAAATGAAGATAAGACAACTCTGAATTTATCATGTAAATGACATGGAAAATTATTCTCTGTGTGGAAATTTAATTTACATGCAGCTTTTCAAATACATCTTATTGCATAAAATGAAGTATTTTTATTCTAAATAACCTTAGGCAGAGAAATTTAAAATCACATGGTTTCCCCCCCTTTACTCAGATTCCCAGCCAGGTTTACTTAGTTTCTTAGGAACAAGCTTCTACTTATTCAACTCTTCCTTCTCTCCCTGGGATCTCTTGGGCCTCCTAGACAATTTTTTTAAATTAAATTTTTTAAGTTTACAACACTCAGCTTTACGTGTTCTTGAGTTTCAAATTTTCTTCCCTTCCCTCTCCTCCTCCCTCCCCCACCAAGACGGCATGCAGTCTGATATAGATTCTACATAAACTTTTGCATTAAACTTATTTACACAATAGTCAAGTTGCAGCGAAGATTTATGATCAATGGAACGAATCATGAGAGAAGAAACAAAACCCCTCCCAAAAAAGAGAGAGCAAACAATTTTGTCTCAATCTGCATTCAGATTCCATAGTTTTCTCTAGATATAGCTAGCTTTTTCCATCATGAGTCCTTTGGAGTTGTCTTTGAGCCTTGTGTTGCTGAGGAGAGCCAAGTCTACCAAAAAATTATTTTACAGAGCTGGATAAAATGATAACAAAATTCATCTGGAAGAACAAAAAGTCCAGGATATCAAGGAAATTAATGAAAGAAAATGCTAGGGAAGGTGGCCTAGCCATATCAGATATCAAACTGTACTATAAAACAGCAATCGTCAAAACCACCTGGTACTGGCTAAGAAACAGAGTGGTAGATCAGGTTAGGTACACAAGACACAAAAGTCACTGACTATAGCAATCTACTCTTTGATAAACCCAAAGAATCCAGTTTCTGGGTTAAGAATTCACCATTTCATAAAAACTTCTGGAAAAATTGGAAAATAGTATGGCAGAAACTGGGCATAGACCCATATCTTACACCATATACCAAAATAAAGTCAAAATGGGTACATGATTTAGGAATAAAGGCTGATACTATAAGCAATTTGGGAGACCAAGGAATAGTTTACCTGTCAGATTTATGGGAAAGGGAAGAATTCATGACCCAACAGGAGATAGAGAGCATTAAAAAATGCAAAATATATAATTTTGATTATGCTAAACTGAAAAGTTTTTGTATAAACAAAGCCTCCTAGACAATATTAATATTTTCCTCCCAGGCTTAACGTGATCCACTTAGGTGTGTGACAGAAAAATTTTCTACCTCTAAAGAGCACACTACCTTTCTCTATTCAAATATCCTGGTCAGTGAGGTTGCATGATGGCTGGCATGCTGGGGGGGGGGGGGGTGTGAAGTCAGAAAGACTCATCTTCCTGAGTTCAAATTTGGCCTCAGACACTTACTAGCTGTGGGACCCTGGACAGGTCACTTAACTTGTATGCCTCACTTTCATCATCTGTCAAATGAGCTGGAGAAGGAAATGGAAAACGATTCCAGTATCTTTGCCAAGAAAACCCCAAATGGGGTCACAAAGAGTTGGACATGACTGAAACAAGTGAACAAACAAATTCAAACATCAGAGCTCCTGGAGACAGGCTAATGCAAGAAACCTCTGTGTCACTGGTCCTGAAATACCTCATGGCTCAGTAATTTTCCCTGGCTTAGACCTGAAGGACCCCTCAATTATTTAGCCTGGTCAGGTCTAAAAAATCTTAAATGATACCTTGAATGATATTTTTATTGTCTTGCCCAACTTATTAATAATTTTTGTTCTGACAAAGACAAACATAAAACAACAAAGTATACTCCCCGAAAATAAACAAAACAGAAAAAGAGTAATTGGAATTTATGGGTGTTCATGCTACTGTAAACTTTGGTGTTTCATTGTTTGTTAAAATAGAGCATGATACATTTAACCTTTTTTGTTATTGTTTAATGTTGCCTTTATTTACACAGTTGTAGTTAGTACACAGTTTCTTTTGGTTCTGCTTTCTTCACTCTGCATCATACCACACAAGTCTATCTGTATTTCTTTGAATTCTTCATATTTGACATACATTTCTAGGTCAATATTCCATTAGTTTTACATATCAAAATATGAACTCCTAGTAAATCAGTCAACAAGCATTTATTAAGCTTTAATAACATTGTGGTTAATCAATGGGGATACAAAGAAAGGCAAATCCTAAGGAATGGCTTGAGATAGGTAGAGATTCTGTGATATGCCCAGGTCATACAACAATTAAGGGTCAGAGAAAGGATTTGGAATGAGGTTTTCCCAAGTTCAAGCATAGCACTCTAATATATCTTGCTGCATCTATTATCATATGCTATAATTTATTCAGTCATTCCCCAATCATTGAGCACATAGTTTGTTTCTGTTTTGCTATCATGAATTGCTATGAATATTTTTGAACAGACAGGTCTTCTGATCAGTAAACCCCTATTCCTTTGGGGCATAAACCCTGCAGCAGGATCAATGGGTCAAAAGACAACTGACAATTGTGTAAGTTGTATTATTTAACTCCATATTGCTTTCCCAAATGGTCAAACCAATTTACAACTTCATCCAAAGTGAATTAAATTAGCTTGCCAATTTCCCCTGAGTTTCAACAACACTGAATTTTTCCATATTTAGGAGTATATAAGGACTATCGTTTCATCAGGAGGTTTCTGAGATTCACTTGGTGAGAGTCATGAGTACGTTTTTAGTAAAGGAAAGCTATTAGTGATCCATTGTACCAGATGAGGAGCCCTTTCCAGCAGAGGGAGCAATGGAAGAGGGGAGGCTGTGATCCAAGTAGGAATTTCAGAATTCTGGACCATGGAAGTGGAACACTTGTGAGTGATTATGAGATCAAGGGTATGATCACCCCTGTGTGTGTTGGCTGAAGGAGAGTGAAGGTACACGTCAAGTTGAGGAGGTTGGTGACCTGAGAGTATTGGGCACTGATTTTATATTGAAGTTTCCAAGTATGGGAGCACAGATTAGAGTGAAGAAGAAGACAACAGGCCAGGTACTGAACAGAGAGAGAAAGGAGGGAAAATTACCTGGGGGCAGGTAAGATGACTGTAAAAATGATCTTAAAAGGGCATTAAGAGATAGAGGAAGTAAACTTTAAAAGAGAAGCTGCTTAATGATGACAACACAGAGGTTCTGAAAGTGACAGGGAGGATTAAGGGTTTGACTATTTCTCTTCCAGGTCTTATCAGGAGACACAAGAAGGTGCTGTCATCCAGTACTGGAGAGGGTGACTAGAAATAAAGTCTCCTGGAAGGAGCTTGAAAGAAAGGAAGTTTATAATAACAACAGAGTAGCATGGAAGGGGGAACAATGATATCTAGGGGTAGGGCAAGATAAGAATTTGAGGGGTATAGGACTGACATAGCTGGGGATGAGAGAGATGGAAATGAAAGGATGTAAATGGGATTTTTTTTTTGCCTATGAAGCCACCAATTCTGAATCACAAGGATTAGAAGAAGGGTATTTGGGAGTTTGCTAGCCATAAATCAGAATCATTTGCCTGGTGAGCTCACCCTTAAAAGTCCAGTAATCTTGAAGGGAGGCATTAGTATGTTGTCTTTCAAACATCAGAAAAGAAACCAAATTGAATATTTAAGTTAGTAAATACCTACTAAAAAATCTTAAATGATACCTTGAATGATATTTTTATTGTCTTGCCCAACTTATTAATAATTTTTGTTCCCAAGGAGCTGACTGAATTATTGCTTTATAATCAAGACCAGTTCCTTTGCCTTTCCAAGATAGCAGGGGATGATGCAAAATCAGAAAATAACCCACACATGGGGAACTACCTTGGTTCCTAGGTAAATTTGGTGTCTGATGCCTGACTCCTGGATGAGATTCTGGTGTCTGAGTTCTGGTCCCATAAGGTGCTGGAGATGGTGAGCAAAGTAATACTGGAGCTAGATAGCAACATAATGCCTGCCCTTCAGGAGTTACAGTCCGGAAAGGTAAAAGATAGTTCCTGCTCTTGAGGAGCTCACAATCTAACAGAGAAGACAAAATACAAATAACTATGTGCAAACAAGTTAAACTGAGAATAATTAACTGAGGAAAAGCATTAGAATTAAGAGGGATTAGGAGAAGATTCCTGAAGGTGGGATTTTAGCTAGGACTTGAAGGAAGCCAGGGAAACCAGAAAGTTTACAAAGGCTTTCCTCAACCTAAAAACAATAAATGAAAAAGAAAAAGAAAACCAATATTCCTATCTCGGAAGGAAAGCCTTCCCCCAGTGCTCCCAGAACAAATGGGGCTCTTCCCACAGAGATTAAAAACCTGGGGTCAAGTGAAATCACCTCTGTTTCTTTCAAACTGATTTGGGCTTAGTGTTTTTGTAGCACCATTAACCCACTGGTACCAGAAGGGACCAGGCCTCTCACCTTTTCCCTTGACCACACCCTTGAACCTTCTTCTCTGGGCTCAACTGGGTAACAAATGCTAAAACAAAATGGCATTGGGTCCAGGGAAGGACAACATTCTTCTTCTTCCACTAAGAACATCCCTCTGCTCTGGACCCATACCCGTCAAGTTTAATCTCGGAAAGTTCCTTTGGGTCCCTGCAACAACATCTGGCACCCACAATCTTTCCAAACAATTGCTAGCCATGCACAGGACAATAATTCCTAACTCATCCAACTACAGAACAAAGCAAGGTAGGGCAAGCCTTGAACACATGTGGATTAAGCACATGGGATTGATTATTCAGGGTCACTAAGTACTCAAACCTTATTCTATAGACCTGAGGCCTACAAGGATCTCACAACAAACAATAAACATAGGTCTGCCTAAAAGTAAAAATGAAGAAAAATATTTATGAGCTATCGGTGAACTCTAGGCAATGGAATTTCAGGGATGCAAAATCAGACTACTAATAATAGCTATAATATGTGACTAAGCAGTTGGGTGATTTTGAACAAATACATCCAGTAATTCAACATATATCAGTATATAAGCTTTCAGATAATCAAGATTTATCACAGAGAAACTGGTCTGGTTTGTAAGAAAATATAATGGAAAAGAGACTATCCAATTGCAGTCTAAAACAAAAAAGAAAAATGTTAATTTTTCCCCTAGATCCCTATGAAAACAGGAAATCTAAGAATGAGGCTTGGATGAAGAGTCTCTCCAGGAAATACTTGAAAATGTGAAAGGCCTCAAAATTACCCCAAAAAACTCCCACTGAGTTGACTTCCCCAATTCCTACTCAAATTGGCAGGTTGGGTGCCCAGAGGGAGGGAATACTAAACTGATGTTCTCATTGTTCTAACAATAGGTAATCCTTAGAAGCCACGTGGAACATTCAGGGAGGACTAGCACTTCTGGTATGAAGGCTTGCCAGGAACTTTCAGGGCTGCTTATCCATCTTTGCTATCCATCTTACACCCAACTCTCATCTGTGGCTCCAAGAAACTGTAGCATGTGCAGAGGCTACAACCTGGTGAAACTGTCTAGGCAGACAAGCTAAACCAGGCTGAAGGTACTTGACAAGCCTCAAACCCCTCAGTGAGTTCGGGGGATGTCTAACCCCAAGCATCTTTAAGATATCCCCCAGTGGAAAGAGTGGATGAGAACACTTTGTTCCAACGGCCATGAAGGTGGCTAAAGCAGGTGCTATGGAGCACTTAAAGCTTAGTCAGACATCAAATATGTCATGGTCATCCACTGCATCCCAGGCCTTCACCAGTCCTCTTCTCCTAACTTTTGTTTCACCACTGGACTTAGATAACCATAGGAGAGTGAGGCTGATGACTTTGTACAACTCTACCTCACTTAAATCCATCCCATGATGTCATTGGTCCCCTTTAAAAACGAAGTACGAGCAATACCACAAACAATACACAAAAAGAAATTGAGAAAAATCAGTCACTCAGGACAGCAGAGAGAAAGGGAAGAGAGAGATTGTAGCAGATATGCAACACTAGCAAAACAATGTTTCCATTTGATAATTAGCCCAGACTTTTAATTAAAAACCAGCTTTTTAGCAAAGAATTTACCAAAATGGTCTATCAAGGACAGGTGATATAAAATATCTACATTTAGAATAAATACAAAATAAATAACAAGGTAGTTGGGTGTGGGGAGGGAGGGAGAGGGAGAGGGAGAGAGAGAGAGAGAGAGAGAGAGAGAGACAGACAGAGACAGAGAGGAGAGAGGGGAGGGAGAGAGAGACAGAGAGGCAGAGAGACAGAGAAAAAGGCGGGGGCAGTAGCAGTTGTAAAAATTAGGAAAGGCTTTGTTGAGATTGGAAGACAGTGCCTGAGGTACATCTTGTAGGAAGTAAGAGATGCTAAGAGGCAGAGCTGAAGAGCAAGTGCATTCCAGTTGTAACAATAGAGGGTGTTGTTAAGTAGGGTAGAGTTAGCGTGCTGGTATTAGATCCTTTGTGCTCCCTCTTCCCATCCAGAAAGGGACAGAACTGAATCATTACCAGGGCTCTCTGTAGAGGTGGTTTCAAGTGTGACCTTTTCACTGCCCTCTCCCTATACCCTGCCTCTCTGGAGATTTAATCAGGCACAGTTGGTAAGGCTATTAGCTTGCTTTTAAGCTAGGGGCAATATAATGGCATTCTGGTTCACGTATTTCTCTCTTCCGGGTCTTCCCATATTATGTAAGGCAAACAGTTACTAGCTTTAATTACAATAGCTTAGAGCCTCTAGTTAAGAAAACTCACCTTTAGATATAAGTTTAGCTATTTAAATTTTGTGCATTTCTAGATAACTCTTGGCTTCTTTAAGGGACTAAATGAATGAAAAAAACCCTTTTATTAAGTCCTTACTTAGTCCCTCTCTGGAAGTATGGCATGGTGGAGAGAGAGCTAGCATCCAATTCTGAAAGACCTTGGTTCAAGTTCAGCCTCTGACACCTACTGGCTATGTAACCTTGAAACAAACAAAATTACTTGTAGGTGCCCAGTTGCTCTTGACAGTTGCAGAACTGCACTGGTAGAAAGGAGTTGCCTCATCTTGGAATTCCCCATATAAATACAATCACAACTGCAGTCCCTATCCATAGGCTCTGGGGGCATGAATACAAGCAAGGTAGTCTAGACCCTCAAGGAGCTAATATTCCAATAGGGAATGTCTAAAGGGGAATCAAAATTGGAAATCAGGGGAGAGGAGAAAGAGCAGACATGAGTATGCTCCCAGCAGCAGAGTTTGGAAATTGCCAGGAAGTAATGTGATAGCTTAGTTTGGACAGGTAAGCCAATAAAAAGCTCCTCAATCAGAGCTCAGGGTACCAGAGGCAAAGTCTGAATTCCCAAGAGAGCCTGAGCACTATGCACCATGATGGTTGGGCAAGATAAATGTGAAAACTTAGAAAAGAGTCCAGGGTCCCAGGAGCAAAATCAAGGTAGAAGAAGTGCTTACACAAAAGAATAGATCTTTGTACATTCCAGTGCCTGTTACTGGATAGGGAAAAATTTTTTTGAACCTCAGTCCTTGAAGAGAGGATTACAACTTGCAGATTCAGTCTAAGTTATTTTCAAAGTGCCTGCACGAACACTCAGGACTAATTTAGTCTTTCCCTTCAGTTTCTCCTTTCACTCACTGCCTCTGAGTCACAGGTTCTTTCCAGTCCCAAGAAGGGCTGAGGATGCCATCTCCTCCACTGTTCCTGCTGCTCAGTTATTGCGGTCCCCACTCCTTCCTCTCAATCTGCTCTCTCAAAGACTGGGTATGTTTAAAAACTTCCAGTTATGACTCAAGTCCACCTTCTGGCTCAGAGATTTGAAGAGTCCAAATTGTTTTCAGAGCTGAGAGGGAATGATTGTCCCTCTGGACTAAAAATCTCAGACACCTGTCAGTTCTCAAACTCTTATTTCATAGGTGTCAGAGACAGCATGGGAGATGGAGGGTTATGTATGAGGAAAGGAGAGAAAGGAAGCTTCTATGAAACAGACATAAAAGTCTGGAAAGGCAGGTTGGGGTCATGTTGTGAAGGCCTTTAAAAGCCTCATGGATATGTTGAGAGGCAATTGGGAGCCATCAAAGTTGACTATGTACATGAGTGATATGGTAAGATCTTTGCTTAAGGAAAATCACTTTGGTACCTGCATGAAGGATGAAGTGGATGAAAACTTAGGCAGAGAGGAAAAACTGTGAGGCCACAGCAATAGTCCAAGCAAGAGGCAGATGACTTTATGGTGTATTAGTAGGAGGTAGGTATAGGATTCAAGAGATGCAGCAACAGAAATGGCAAATTTGGGGAATTTATTAGATGTATGGCATGATGGAGAGTAATGAGTCAAGGATGACATTGTTACTAAGACCAGAAGGATGGTGGTACTCTCAACAGAAATAGGGAAGTTCAGTACAGTGTTTTTTTTTTTGAAAGATTAATCATGAGTACTATCTTGGGACTTGTTGAATTTGAGATGTTTCTGGGATATCCAGGGTGAAATGTACAGTAGGAAAGTTGGTGATGGGAACTGGAACTCAAGAGAGAAACTTTTGTTTGGCTAGGTATATAGATGATAATGTAATCCACATGAGCTGATGCGATTACCAAGAGAAAGTATAGGAGATCCAGGACAGAGCCTTGGAGCATACCCATAACCGGAGGCATCATATGGATGATTAAGCCTGCAAAGGAGAAACTAGACAGGTAGGAAAAGAACTAGGGGAGCATAATGCCACAAAAATTGAGATAAAAGAGAGTATTCCGGAGGAAAAAGTGGTTAACAGTTTCAGACGCAGCAGGGAAGTCAAGAAGAATAAGGATGAAAAAAGGAACTTTGGAGAGAACTTGAAGAGAAATGCTAGAAAATAGATTTCACCAAGTTGTAGATGGCTTAAGAGTTTGTATTTAATTGTATAGATGGTGCGCAGGCACCATTTTTTTTTTTAAGCAGGAAAGTGACATCCTTAGACTTAGAAATTAGCAAGTTTATTGCGGTTTAAGTGGTTGTAGTAAGTGTCCAGTAGGAGATAATGGGAGCCTGAACTATGGCAGCAGCATTGGGAATGAAAAGGGGATCTAGGATTAAACTCATTCAGTAGTATATAAATTTCTTGAGGGCAGGAAATATTATTTTTTTATCTTTATATCCCCAGCACCTAGCATAGTACCCTAGAAATAGTAGGATCTTATTGTTTTCTAATGGAAACAGGAAAGAGAGAAGAATAAATGAGACAAATATAGAATCTGAGGGAAAGATGCTGTCAGTAGAAATAGAAAAGTTAGGAGGAAGGGGAGCAGCTTGTTTTCGAAATGCGTTGTTTTGGACATACTGAATTTGTAAGATAAGAGATACGAATTCAGCTAGAAATGTTCCACAAAGAGTTGAAAATGCAAGATGAAATTCAGAGAAGAGCATGGTCTATATATGTATATATGTGTGTGTGTGTATATATATATATATGTGTGTGTGTGTGTGTGTGTGTGTATACATATATATATATATATATACATATATATATATATATATATATATATATATATATATATATATATATATATATATATATATATATATATATGTTTTTTGGGGGGAATCATCTGTACAGAGCTAATAACCAAAGCCATGAGAGTATATGAAACTTGCTGAGAATATTGAGCAAGGGTTCTTTTTAAAAAATCTTTCTTCCCCCCAATAGTATTCTCCCTGCCCCAAGTACATGTAAGGATAGTTTTCAACATTCATTTTTGTAAAATTTTGAGTTCCAAATTTTTTTCCCTCCCCTGCCCCCTCTGATATAGGTTGTACATATACAATCATTTAAACATATTTCCACATTAGTCATGCTGTGAAAGAATCAGAACAAAAGAGGAAAACCATGAGAAAGAAAAAAACAAAAAGCAAAAAAAAAAGTGAAAATAGTATGCTTTGATTTACATTCAGCCTCCATATTTTCTCTGGGTATGGTTAGCATTTTCTACCACAAGTCTTTTGAAATTATCTTGGATCAAGGCATTGCTGAGAAAAACTACAATGTTGCTGTTGCTGTATACAGTGTTCTCCTGGTTCTGCTCACTTCACTCAGTATTGGGGTTCATGTCTTTCTTGGTTTTTCTGTATTCTGCCAGCTCATCATTTCTTAAAGCACAATAACACCCCATTACATTCATATTCCACAACTTATTCAGCCATTCCCCTATTGATGGGCATCCCCTCAATTTCTAATTCTTTGCCACCACAAAAAGAGCTGCTAATAATATTTTTGAACATGTGGCTCCTTTGGGATACAGTGGTATTGCTGTATCAAAGCGTATGCACAATTTGGTTTCCCTTTGGACAGAGTTCCAAATTGCTTTCCAGAATGGTGGGATCAGTTCACAACTCCACCAACAATGCATTAGTGTTCTAATTTTCCCATATATATATATATATATATATATAATTTTTCTTTTCTGGCCTATTGCCCAATCTAATAGGTATGAGGTGGCACCTCAAGAGCTGTTTTACTTTGCATTTTAGAGCAAGAGTTCTTAACCTTTTTTTTGTTATGGACTTCTTTGATAATCTGGTGAAACCTATAAACCCTGTCTCAGAATAATGTTTTTAAATACTTAAGGAAATGTTAACTTTCAACTAGAGATTACTGAAAATAAAAAGTAATTTTTCCCTATTCAAGTTCAAAGACTCTTTAAAATTTATCAACACACTCTATTAGGGTCCATAAATCCCAGTTTAAGGACCCTTGGAGAAAGAAGAGGAAGAAGAACAGAACCTAGTGATAAACCACATTTTAGGAAAAAACAAAATTCAAAGTAATCTGTGAATGAGACACTTTTATCATCCTGAGATGATTAAAAAAGGAAGCTTATTAATAAGCAAATTATTGGTAAAATTTTAGAACGCATACAAAAATGAAATACAAAAAGCTGGCAACTCATAGCAACTTTGGAGCAAAGGTAGTCAAACTAGGATAATATTCCACTCTTTCCAGTAACACATGCCATAGCTATGAAAATTAAAGAAACAAAGTACAAAATTAAAAAAAATTATTCAGTAATTTCCACTGTATAAATAATAAATACTGATGAAATTATCTTCAAAGTCACAGTCTGACTACTTGACAATAAATTGGTAATGTCGATCTCAAGTTATAATTCTGTATAAAGGTTTTAATATAAATTTTGAAGATCTACCAGTTTTCAGTATTTCTAGCATGAGATGATTTTGTACCATCATGCATCTGAAGATGCATTTTAATTTTTACTCTAAACTTCTAGTCTGATTTTATTGGATCTTCAATTTTTTTCAGGCTATAACTTCATTTAAAGTTTAAACTAATGTTCTAAACACAAAGTTTATCACCAAATGTAAACACAAAGTCAAACACAAAAGTTGTACCAATAATAATTTGTGCCCCAGTCTACATTCATGAAAGTTTGATATAGGAATGTTTTTGTTTTCCTATATGTATTTAAAATAACCTAGAATTAATTTTTTTTGGTTTGCCAAGCATTATTACACATTATACTCCAGAGAAGAATATGTGAATAAGTACCATATGTATATAATTTAAATTTATATCCCTTGTATTTTCAATGTTTCCCAAACCTAAAAAACAAATGACAAAGTTATAAGTCTAAAAATACAAATGTATTGTCAAGTTAAGTATATGTATTGATACATGTCAATTATATTTGTTCACATGTGGATATTCACAAGTAAATTCAAATGCTTTCTCTTAGCCACCATAGTTGCTCAGTACTGGCCAAAAGAAGTATCATATCATTGGCAAATACAATTTTAATACAACATAACTCACAATTTTATAGCATGGCTTAAGGGGCAGAGTCCTGAACTTAGAATCTGAAAGACCTCCCACTCGGCTCAGACAGTTTAATCTTGCTTGGCCCTAAATTCTTCATTGGTAAAGTTTAGACTAGATGTTCTCTGAGACCCTTCCAACTCTAAATACAGGACTGTATAATACTGAAGAATGGCCTAAGGAAAACAGAGTAACTTGAGCAGGGTAAGATTTAAGCCCACCCAGGTCTTCCTGCTTCCATTATCTATTAGATGGGTATTGCCTCAGACTGAGGCCTGAGAAAGACCTTAACCTAGAAAGGCCAAGGTCATCCACTGTATTCTGGGCTATTGTCAGTTGTCTTGACTTTTGTGTTTTCACTGGACTTGGATGACTGGAGGAGTGATACTGATGACTCTGTGAAACTCTGCTTCAATTAAATACACTTCAGGGGCAGCTAGGTGACACAGTGAGTAGGCCACTGGCCCTGGAGTCAGGAGCACCTGAGTTCAAATCCAGCCTCAGACACTTGACACATTTACTAGCTGTGTGACCCTGGGCAAGACACTTAACCCCAATTGCCCTGCCTTCTCCCCTCCAAAAAAAAAAAAAGGAAAAAAATTAAATCCAGTTCAAGCACAAGTTAATCACCCCCATGATGCCGTTGGTCCTCTGAGAACGAAGGACAAATGCCACCACCTATTTGACTCTAATAGACACAGAAGTGTCAAGCCAAACTCCTGGCCAACTCAGGAAAACTCCTGAGTTCGTATATGGCTGAACCACGTTAAAATGTAAATGAGAAATGTTGAACAAAATAAATAAAAATACAACATAATGTTAACGTGAGGATTTATAAGTCAATTTGTGGTCTGCAGAGATTTGTTTCTATTTGAATCTGACAAACCTTGAATTTGACACCTTTGTATCAGACAACCACTTTCAATAAAACAATGAGTCTTAAGGAGTTAATATTAGGTTGTTTTTTTTTAAAGTCTGTTCAGAATTCCCACAGAATATAATATTGTGAAAAAAGCACTGACCATGGAACTGGAAGACATGGATTTGAGTCCCAGTCTAAAATTGAACATTTATTAACTGTATGAATCAGTTTCCTTATCAGTGAAAGGGGAACAATAAGTTTACTACCTGTTTCACAGGGTTGTTGTAAGGAAGGTACTCTGAGTGAGGGCTGTCTAAAATATGGCCAACTGGCTACATGCGGCCTGCAGTGCGATTTTATGTGGCCCGCCTATACGTTTCAATTTTCATGAGCAAAAAAAAATAATAATAATTTGCATGGAATGTATATTAGATTTTTTAATTCCATCACTAATAAATAATCTCGTTGATGTTAATTTTCTTTGGTGTTTTTAAGCAGTATTACAGACAGAACATATTGCATGGAATTTTCAATCAATCTGTGGGATGCTTTCAGTCTGTATGATGCAGACTAGTCAGTATGCACCTACCTTTATACTGTTGTGCTGTTGCTTTGTTGTTTTGTGTTTGCTTTCGCACTTCCCTTTGCCTGTCATATTGATGACACACGTTCCCCCACTTTCTATTAGCGTACTGTATTTTTTTATTCTCGGTGCGGCCCTCGAATAATTATTTTGTTTTAATGCGGCCCTAAGATAACCCAAGGTTGGACAGTCCTGGTTTGAGTTATTAGAGCAGCCATGGCCTAGTGGATAGAGAGCAAGTCTCTGAGTCATCTGTCACTGTCACATACATGTTCTGTAACTGTGAGCAAGTCACTTACTCTCAGAATAGTTATCTCCTTACACTGATAGATGGAGTTCTTTAGGAGTTACCTATATCAATGACATCACAGGTCCAGTCCCTATTCATAGTTAATATGAGTCATTATGAATAGCTGAGTTTTATGGATGGCTAAATGTTTATCTACATAAGCAACAAAACTTTTAAAAAATGTTAGCCATTTTTGGATTAAGTCTTTCTAAATGCTTTCTGCTTTAAGGTTCTAAGGTATTCTATGCTTCCCTGACTTTTTAAACAGAGTTATACAGAACATAATTTAATCTTTCCATGAAGATGACTCAGCATCATCATTATGAACATCATTTACTGTGATGCAAGAGTGATGCCATCAGGGCCTAATGAAGTGTGTAGGTCTGTTTGCCCCTATACTAAATAGCCCCAGATGAGTGTGTTTTTTTTTTAAGTTCTTGTGTCTGTATTTTAGTTTTTCTTATTTCTTGATATCTGACTGTCAGAAGTTTTTCTGTGTTGTCAGTGTACCTTCTGTAGCCCCTCTCCTCCTGTCTGATTTGCTGCTTCTAACAGTGAAATTGGAAGCTAGTTTGTCAAACTCATTATTAGAGTGCAAAGTAAGAGTTAATAAGCTCTGAGTGAAGTCCCCATGGCTTCTCCTATAAGTAAGGTGAGTGAAAGAACTTCAAGCTTCGATTTTATGACATCTATTTTGGCTACTCAGAGACCCTTGCTGCTTATCTGCTGGTTGTTTGTCTGTGCTCCTGAGAGATGAGATTGCTGGATAGGTGAGTTCCAGATAAGTAAGGTTATTACTATAACAGGATGCATCTTCTATGTTGTATCAGTATGAGGACTTGTGAAGATTTAGTGAATCAATTTTTTTCTGAAAGTCCACTATGTTTTTTAATCTGTTAGGTGTCAAAATAGTTTAAAAGCGTTAATGTGCCTGAAAAGTGTGAATTCATATCTATGATATAGTTTACTCATCATGTCATAGAATTTTATGCACCTCTATTCTGATTTTGCCAAACTAAGTTATAACTAACAAGCCACTCTGCCTCTTCTCAAGCCCTGTTTTTATATTAACACAATGAAATAGTAAAATACACTTATATCAGAGGTAATTATGACAAGTACAAGGTTCTTCGGGGATAAAATGCCCAAATTTCTAATATTATTAATAGTTACTTTAAAGCCAGGGCACCAAGGGTAGGAACAATGCCCCAGTGATCTCACAATTAAAACTGAGTGTGGTTCATTCAGGAAACTTAACTTGCTAATATGTAGCAAAGTCCTGCAGTATGAAAAAGTATTACGTGTTTTTATAACTTCTCTGGACCAAAAACAGCATATATCAGGAATTAAGAACCTTTGTTCTAGTTGTCACAGGCTACTACCAGGGAGGAAAGGTATCAATTAAGACCAGTATCTCATGGATACTCATCTGCCTTTCATTGATTTAGATTGTAACCTATCCACGCTGTCTCATCCTATGTGATTCTTGTCCTTTTTCTCCCATAATTCCCTTACACAGAATTTAACTTAAAAATTAAGATGTCCCACTCACCTACTTAAGAGGAAACAGCAAATTCAACTGAACAATTGAATCCTCAAAATCAAAAGTGTAGTTAAGAGAGACATAAAGGGATTTAATGCAGACTATAAAGAGCAGAGACAAAGGGGGTAGACTAGGCTAAGGAGAACAGGCCCTCTGTAGCCACTGAGATGAGCAGATGTGTAGTAAAAGCTATTGTGTCACTCTGTTTACCCACGCTGTAGACATCCGAGTAGATTATTACTGTTTTCAGGGTCTGTTATTTGAAATTGTTTTCAAAAAAATACCTTTCGCATTGAGGAACTTGCACAACTTCCTTTTAAAATCTTTAAGCAACTAATACGTTTTTGCTGAAGGGAACTGTTAAGGCTTCCTTACCGTAAAACTCTTAAATTAAAAATTCCTTCTAAGTACAAAACCTTAAAAATTAGGGAAAGACAGAAAACTTTATTCCAAAAAAAAAAATACTTACAGAACCATGGTATCAGTCAACTTGCCCATCAGCCTCAAAGTTCCTTTGACATTCAAAAGCTGTAAAAGATTGGGGCTGCCTATCTGTCTCTCTAAGTTACACCTCGGAACAAAATGACCTCCCCCTGCTTTGGGTGGGATGGAAACACTGAGCCAAGACCACCAGGAAATGATTCCCTAACTCAACCTATATCATACTTTACCATCAGCATTACTATTTTGGTCAACACTTCTAGGTTACTTTGCTGGGTTTCGCTCTCTCCAAAATCAGTCCATTTAAATGGAAAAACGAGGAACAGCCTGTTCCAGGGCGTCGAACCCTACTTTTAACCCTGGCCCGGGTCCTAGTCGACATTCAGGAGGCCTACTTTGAGGTGATCCGGGGATCCCGGGGCAATGGACCCGAGCTCCTCCACGGGGATCCTTAAGGGATCTTTTAATTGGGCGCACCTCGCTCCCGAATCCTCAACATAACCCGAGACTCCGCGGCGTTGCCCTCCCGAACTGTCAAAGGCAGCACCCTTGGTCTGGGTCCACGCGAAGAAGCCGCCGTCTAATTGCGCAACGTCCTATCACGCCCCAGCCCCTCCCTCTGGCCCGCTCTGATTGGACGCATGGGAGGAGGGCTCAACATCACGCAGAGATGGGCACGAGCCCCGGGGAATTCCATTTCCTCCCTAGGCCGTCCGCGTAATCCTTCCGGCTAGATCCCGGCTCGGGGTTCATCCTGGTTACCCCACTAAACTCTCGCGATACTTAGAGTACGGGGCGGTGGGGGGGTGGAGAAAGAACCAAGGGTATCCATCACGAAAACGACCCCTAACCTCTCCCCGCCCCATAAATGCCAAGCCTCCAGGACTGCCAGCCAGCAACAGGATTCTCGCGAGATTCGGTTTTCCCCTACCAAACGAGAAAGGGCGTGGGGACCCTGCCTCTGCGGCCTTTACCACCTCCCCCCCATGGTCTCCTTCCGGTTCTCGACGCTTCTCTCTGCCTAAGTTTCCCCGCCTCCGGCTTGCTCTCCTCCCACCTCAGCTCATGACCCGCCTCCGGCCCCCGCCCTCTCTGCCCAGCCTCCGATCCGTTTAGTAAGGATTCCGCCTTTTGGCCTAGAAGAAGGGAGAGCATCCCTAACTGTGGTCCCCAGTCTAGGAGGAGTAGGAAGTGAACCATTCCCCTCCGCCCTTCTCGTTCTCGTCCTCCTCCAGCCCTCGCGACGGCGGCGTTGGCGGACTGATACGCGGCGGCGGTGAAGGGGCCCGGCGGGGGAGGGGCGGAGCGTGGCAGCTGGCAGTAGTTCCGTCAGAGCGGACATCTTGTGGCTGTGTCGTGCGCGTGAGCCCCGTAGGGCCGGGGAGGCACCAGCTGCCGCGCGGGGAGGAGGCCGAGGCCGCAGCTTGAGGGAGGCCCCGGCCCCTCTGTACGCGTGGGTGTGAATGACTAGGGGAAGGGGAGGCTGGCCGACTTGGGCTGGCCGGTAAGCGGGGAGGTCGGGTGGCTTTGAGCGGCCAGCCAGTTGGGTGGGGTGGGGAGACAAGGGGAGGGGAGGACGGGGCAGCCGGGCCCGTTCGCGCGGGAGGCTGGGGGGCGGGGGCGGGGGGCGCTGCGCGCGCCGGGGCCCGGGGCGGTGCGGGCGCGTAGTGCTGGTGGTGGCGGTGATGGAGGTAGCGGCGGGGCGGGAGCGCGCGTGCACGCGCCTGGAAGGTGGGGAGTGCGGCGGTGCCCGGGACGGCACGGATAGTCACGGCCCTAGCCCCTTCGGATCCTACTCGAACCCCCAGGCTACTCGCCGTCCCCCGCCACTTCTCCTGGGAGCGGAGACAAGCGGGTCTAGGCTCCCCGCGGCCGTCCGGCTGTCCCCTCCCCCCCTCGCCTCCCTGGGCTCCGGTGACGCCGGCGCGGCGCGGCCTAGGCCCCGGAGCCGATCCCGACCCCGCACCCAGCCCTCTCTCGGCCCCAGGGAGTCGGACTCGTGGCCTCCCCTGGCGACGCTGCCCTCGGGGCTGGAGGACGGCTTCGCGGCCTCCCCCGGACCCCGAACCGAGACGGTTTGGGGGGGAACATCCCTGGGCCCGGGCGAGTGCTGATCTGGTCCGTTTTTGCACAAGGCGCCTGTGTCGGGCGGAGCCGGTGTGAGAAGAGAGATCCCCTCCCCCCAACCCCTCCCCGCCGCCCAGGATAATCAGAGTTTTTGGCCGGATCCTTCTGCCCACCGAGAGAGTGCGGAGTCAGGCGGAAAGAAGCACACACCATGGCGCTGAAACGGATTAATAAGGTAAATAACAGACGCCGTGGGAGGGTGGGGGCCATGTTGGAGACGGGCCCGGGGAACCCGGGTTCTTAGGGGTCGTCTAGAACCCCCCCCCCGGGCAGGGAGCCCTTTCCCGACCGGGGATCCTTAATCGGAAGTGGGGCCGGAGCGGCTGATTTTCCAGGGGATCCCCCTCCCCCCACTTTGAGCAGCCCGGGAAGCGCCGCACAGAGAGCTGTGTCGCAGCGTGAAAGCCGGGCTAGGGCCCTCAGGGGGCCGAGAGATGCGCCTGTGTGACCTTGGGGGGCGCCCGACTGCTCCAGACCCCGATTGTGCCCCTGTAACCGAGGCTCCCCCCACCATGGGCGTGAGGTTGTTGGGATATGGTGTCCAGTGAGTCACCGCGATCTTCTTCGGGCCCCAGGAAGGGTGGCCTTGTGTACTCCCCGCCGGGGGGATTCACCAGATCCTGGCTCTTGGGAGACCCTGACACAATGTGGTCGATTCGCCAAGCCGGTGGTCCGAGCCCGAGCTGGGGTGGGGGCGCAGCTTCCCCCAACCCCATTTTTCCAGGAGAGAGTGGTTTTGCCCATTGATGCGGGAGTGATAGTAAATTACTGATATAAGTTTCTGAGAATCTCAGGTTTTCCATAATGGAAGGGATGGAGGAAGCCTCAGTTGGGGTGGTTGGGCGTTTTTTCTTGCTCTAACTTCTGTCCCGCATTTTAAGATGGCGGCGATTTTGCCTAGTTCTCTCTTATCTATCTCTTTGGGCTCTAATGTGACAGACCTGCACGCAATGATGATTTCTTTAACATTGCCTTGGTCAGAGGGGGCTGCAAAGTTAGGCCACAGGCTCAGAAATTTAATATGGCCAAGGGAAATGACCAATCGTAGTTTTCTAAGTCTATGCCTCTTTGCTCTATTATTCAGGGTTTGGCTCTTACACCATCCAGGCGGGTGGAGTATTTACAACAAACTTGAAAGAAAAAAAAAAAGGCTGGTCATGAACTCGGCCTTCCCAGAAATTAGGAATGAAAGGAAGTTACAGTGAAGAATTTTGATCTAATAATTACTTTAAATAAAGTTTTGTTTGGGGAGCTATCTGAAACCAAAAACTTAAAAGTGGTTTGAACTAAATCTGTATCATATGTCCATTTAATAAGTCGGAGTTTTTGTATTTTAAAAATCTTAGTTGGATGTGCTGTCAGTATTTTGACATTGCTTTGCTTAGCAAGGTGCAAATTTTTAAAAACTTGGAGGGGATATGGATTAGTAAATTAACATTCCTTTAGTGCAAGGAGACTACTTGTCTCTCACACTAAAGTCTTGATTTTTGCTTTTAGGTCTTGACCTTGCTACTTAGTAGCTCTCTGAACTTAAGTCAAATTACTTAACCTTAGTTTTCTCATTTTGTAAAATGAGAGTGCGTTGATCTAGATGATTTCTAAGTTAACTTGGAGCTTTAACAATCTGTAAATCTTAGAAGATTCTTCTAATTACTGGTCTAAAGATCCTCGAAGTTGAAAATCAGCAGAACTTCATCAAACAAGTAGGACTCAGGTGGTTGACTAAGGGAAAGAATTGATTCAAAGTTCAGCCCAAACCCTACCTTCTACTTGAAAGCTTTCTTGATTTCCCTGATCTTATTGCTATTACCTGGTATTTATTTTACATTTTGTTTTTATGTATGTACGTGTTTCCCCCAATGGAAGGTAAGGTGGGAATTAGGGTAAGAGTGTTTGACTTTAGTACATATTTCCTTAGCAAATGTGGCACAGAGGAAATAAATGCATGTTGATTAGTTTACAATTTGCTGAATATTCACTAAATCTAGAGTTTCACATAGAGTTCTGTTCATATGAAATTGAACATAGAATTTATGAATTCACATGTTCAGGTATCAAAACTCATGGCCGAAGTGAAACTCAAACCACATTAAAATGTAATTGGGAAATGTTTAATAAAAAAAATTTAAAAGGCAGTGCAGCATAGATAATGTTAATTTGCTTTTTTCTAAGTCAGCATGTGGTTGGTAGGGATCTATTTCTATTTCAGTTTGGCACCACTGATCTAGTCCAATCCCTTCATTTTACAGGAATGTCCCAGAGAGGTGAACTAACTTACCCAAAGTCATGCAAGTAGTAAGTGGCAGAGCTAGGATGTGAACTCAAGTTCTCTGGCTCCAAATAAAATACTCTTAATACATTTTGAAGTGTAGTTTCGTAAATTTTTTGCTGGTGACACCAAGCTTCTGTGATGCAAGTATATTGTTTCTCATTTGAAAAGATTTTATTTTAGTGTAATCCTTTTTGTTATTGTTCAGTCATTTTTTCAGTCTTGTCCAGCTCTTTGTGACCCCTTTTGGGATTTTCTTGGCAAAGATACTGGAGTGGTTTGCCATTTTCTTCTTCAGCTCCTTTTACAGACAAGGAAACCAAGGCAAACAGGGTTAAGTGACTTGCCCAGGGTCACACATCTAGTGTCTGAGGCCAGCTTGAAACTCAAGAAGATGAGTCCTCCTTACTCCAGGCCCTACACTCTATCTACTATGCCACCTTGTTGTAAAAAGAAAATTAAAAAGTAAGAAGGGAGCAATCCACTGTACTTTTCCTTTATTCTTTATTTTCTTTTTTCAATTATACCTTTTGTTTTTACAAAAACCTTATTTTGTGTGTGTATATATTTCCATCCCCAATTCAGTCCAGTGAATCCTGCCTTATATAACAAAGGCAGTTCTAAAATCTTAAGATAGACAAGTTTACAAGTATGAACAATTTTATTTAACTTGGGAAATTTTTAGCATATCTTACTGTGTGAAAGAACTGATGTTAGTAATAGTAATAGCTTTGTTGAGTTCAAGCATGATGTAGTGAAAAAAGGGGACTTTAAAAAAGGGGGTTTAGAGGTAGAACCTTCTGGGTTCAACATCTGGCTTTGCCACTTAGCTTTACCTGTTTGACCTTAGCCAAGTAACTTAACTTCTCTTGACCTATTTGCTTATCTGTAAAATGAAGGAACTGATAAGGTTCCTTACATACAGCTTTTCTGTCACTGATGCTATAAACCTCTTTGGAACAAACTCCAAAGGAATATTTAAAGAATATATAGTCATTTTACAGGTCAGAAGGCATATTAAGTGACTTGCCCAGGGTGACACAGCTAGTCATTAGCTGAGGTGGAACTGAGAATATAGGTTTTCTCAATCCAGTGCTACATACAGTCAAACATCATGTTGCCTTTGCCTGGTAGTTTTTCATAGGCTTCTACTTTAAAATACAGTTAATATATATATACATATACATACACATATATATATACACACACATATATACATATATATATATACATATACATATATATATACATATACATATATATATACATATATATATATATACATATATATATATATAATGTTTACTTTAATGACATTTGACCTGTTGGGGAAATTCAATTTTAAATGAGTTCTTTCAGAGTCAACGACAAGTATTTATTGATTGCCTGATGTATGCCAGACCTTGTGCTTAAGTGTTTTTTGGCTGTACTATCCAGATTTAATTTTCCGTAAGTAACAGGATTCCAAATACATACCAATATTCTCCAGTGCCTTAGTTTTTTTAATACAGATCATTGTGATATTTTTAACTGAATGGTTCATAATTCAGTAGTAAGCTAGAAAGCCAGTCTCAAAGCCAGGGAGACCTGGGTTCTAGTTCCTTTTCTGACAAATACTTTGCTGTGTCAAATCACTTAACCTTGTAGTGCTTCAGGCAACTAGCTCCTCGCTCCATTCCATCCTTAGCTATCAAATTGATCTTCCCAAAGCAAAGGTCCCCCTGAATTCCATAAACCCTAATGCCTCCCCATTACCTTTGGATCAAATAGAAGGGAAGGGGAAAGAAATAAGCATTTATTTAGTACCTGATATTTGCTAAATACAGTGCTAAGCACTTTGATCTTCAAAACTACTAGGAGGTGTTATCCCCATTTTACCTGGAAACAGAGGCAAAGAAAGCTAAAGTTTCTAATCGTCCCAGGGTAACACAGCTAATAAGTGTATGAGCCTGGATTTGAACTTAGGTCTTCTTGACTCCAGGCTGAAGGCTCAATCCACTAGGCCTCCCCCCTCCTCTTTTCTCTGTTTGCCATTCTTTTTATCTCTAGTGCACATAGTAGGTACTGTTGACTGGGACTATAATTGCTACATCTTAAAGTCTTGTATATGAGTTATTAGAAGCAGCCATGGCATAGTTCATAGCATACCTCAGAGCCCTTAAGAATTGGTTTCAAGTGCCTCACTAACATAGTGGTTGTGATTCTTGGCAAGTCACTTAACTTCTCAGTGCTCTATGCTCTGGAAACAAAGTTTATAAGTTACAAAAAAGTGCCTACCTGCCTTGGTCAAAGGAATTGACTCAAACTGGTCTTGTTCTGTCACCATTCCCTCCCTCCCTCCCTCCCCATAATAATGCCCTATTAAAGAGGTAAAAATTGCTCAGTTTCTTTATTTAGGAAAAAAATCCATTTTGCTGAATTTTATGCATTTAGATTTTAAACATTTAAGCATGAAATTGTTTGTTTTTAGGAGGATTTTGCTAAGTGAATCTCACTGTGAGTTTGGGCTCTCTTTGCCCCTCAGTTTCTATAGCTGTTAGATGAGAGGGTTGTACTAAATTATTTGTGTGGTCCTCTTTACTTTAAATACTAGCTTTCTAAGAATAATTGATAGGATTATTAAATACAATTTTAAGCCTTTACTTTGTTAATGTTAAAGTTTGTATGCTACAGCTAAGCTGTGCCTTCACTCAAAATGTCCTTGGGTAGCTATGGTTTCTACCTGAAATACACTTGATTGGGGGAGGGAATAATTTCTTTTTGTTTGAAAGCTGTCAACAAGGTCGGCCCTAGTTGAAATTGAAGGTGAATTTGATTTTAGATCAGTGCCATTCTGGTATCACTGAAAACAGTACTGGGCTTAGAGTCATAGACCACATAATTTAGAGCTGGAAGAAGAGACCTTAGAGAGCTAGTACAATCCCCTTATTTTAACTGAGGGGTGAAGTGACTTGTCATCTCAAAGTCACACAGGTAGCAGAACCTGGATATAAGCCCAGATAGGCTGACTCCAAAGCTAACCTGCTTTTTTTTTTTTTTACTCAATGCTTCTGATGATTTGCAGCCCTGTTCCTTATTATTGCCTCTGTGACCTTGAAGCTGTACTAGCCTATGATTCTCCAGCTTCCTCTTCCCTTGAAGGCAGCATTTCCCCCCGGGTTTGTTACCCTGTCCCATAGTTATCTTAAGCATGAGAAAGAAATAACCTGCTGTCCAACCTTCATGTCTTACCAAACCTGGGAAAGATCTGATACCAGCCATTCTTTAACCAAAACTCATTTATGCTATTATAGTGCTTTTACAAAGAAAGCCCAATTCATTTGAACTTTTAGTTAATGTCTCCTAAATTCAAACATAGTGTAGTGAGATGTATCAAAGATAATCTCTGCCCTTCTGAGAATTTATAAATCTAGTAGGAGCATATACAGTATCTTTTACTGGCCCTCCACTCCCAACCCCCCACCCAGGCTTTTGCCCAGGTCTGCCTATTTCACCTTTTCAGCTGCTCTCTAAACCTTCTCTCCTCTGACACTTACCAAGCTGGTGCAGGCCCTTATCATCTCCTACCTTAATTATTGCAATAGCTGTTGGGTGGTGGTTGGAGTTAGGTCGGCCTCATGTCCTCCCACTCCAATGCATTCTCTATTCAGCCCTTAAAGTGATTTTTCTAACACACATCTGATTATGTCACCACCACCCCACTTCCCCCAATAAACTCCAGTGGCTTCTTAACTCCAGGAGAAAATACAGAATGCCAGAATTCTCTGTTTGATGTTCAAAGCCTTTCATAACCTAGTATAGAGTTCCAGTCCTTGTTCCTGTTGTGCGGGGTGGGGGGCAAAAAAGAAAAGTATTCTAACACCTTACTCTTTGATCCAATGACGATGGCTTCCTGCTCTTGGTTCTGGGCATTCTCTGTAGCTGTCCCTGTGCCTAGAATGCTCTCCCTCCTCTCTGACCTCTCTGGCCTCTTTTAAGTCCCAACTAAAATCATACCTTCCTAACTGTTTGTAATTCCAATTTTTTCCCTCATTTTTTCCTATTTATCCTGTCTATAGCTTGCTTTGTATATATTAGTTTTCATGTTGTCTCTTGCCCCTTCTCGTATTCCAGCCTAACCCCAGTGTGCTTACCTTGGCACATAGTAGGCACTTAAATGTTTATTGAATTGAATGTTACAATGCAGAATAGACTATAATCTCATAAGAGACATTAAGTGAAGAGATAATGAATTCAAGAGGAAAAAATTGTTTACATCTGAGATAGAATCAAGTATTTAATTTAATACATGGAGAATAGCGTTTAAACTGGGCTTTGAAGGAATGATAAATAAGATGTCCATATAATTAGAAAGGGTACAGGTCATTCATTCCAGACCACATTAGCTAAAACATAGGGGTGGGAGAAGAATGTATGTGGGGTTACTCTGTGATAAAAAGTCTGAAATTGGTTGGAGTATCTGCAAGTGACTAATGCCTAATCTAAAGTAGTGTTGTAGGCAATTAAAGAGCCAAAGTTATTTACATTATAAGTATTTTCTGTTAAGTGGAAATGACTACTGTTAAAGGAATTGCCGACATCATGGAATGGTGGAGGGGCCAGGGGCCAGTTCTTAGTCTAGGCTCAAGGCCAACCCTGAGGGAAATCTATTTTAGTGTTACCATGAAGTTGGGAATGTGTACCAAGCATCTTCTATTTTTCAAACCCTCTTCTAACAGCTCTGGAACTGACACTACTCATAGATAAATTGGTTGGATAGATTGGATAGATACAGAATGGCGTTTCTTAAATTTCCAAATGGTTGTTCTTATTTTCCTTTAGTGGATTTGCAGTTTTGATAGATTCTTCACCTTCATCCCACCCTCGCCCATATATGTTTTAAGTTATGAGTTAAATAAGCTTGTTATCTATGACTTCAACTACTGTTGTATTTAAAATAAAATTGTTACAACATGGCTTATTCTTTGACTTCATTAAAGTGTTCACATAAATTTGTTTTTTGATAACCCTGTCAAGTATAATTTCTTTAACCTTCAGATGAATACAGAATTTTTCTTTTCCTTTTTCAGTAATCTTGATGGAAGTTCAACTTTTTTCCATCTCTCATTTTCTTGTCCTCTACTCCAAATCTACCTTTGATGATTTGCCTTTTGTTTAATCATTTTTGACTCCAGTTGTACCTATGCTTTTTCAAAAAAAAAAAACCACATAAACCACTTCATTTATTTAAATTAAGCAGTTTGGATTTTGGGTGGTTTCCTTGAAATGGAAATGGTAAACTGAAGTTTTTGAGTTTAACCTTGGCTTTCAGATTGTTTAGAGTTCATAAATCCTATTTCCTATTTATACTTTGGTTTTCTATATTTGAAAGTTGAGAGCTAGTAGAACTATAAAAGAAATTAAATCAGATGCCTAAATATAAAGTGTTTCGGATATCCTTTTTGAGGTCAGTTTACTGAGCTGCCATTTCATCCTTGAAACCTGAGTAATCCCTATCTTATAGCCACAATTCTTACTTGACTATCTTTCCAGTTTGATTATGGTCGCTTAAATTTTATTTTAGTTTGAAATTCCCTTGTGGAAAGTTTGCATGTTAATATTGAATGAAATACTGTATGAAAACAGTTTTTATAAACTTAAATTTAGGATTGACAACCTTTTATATCCTTCTATGATGTCTCATAGCTTTAGTGGGAAAAGTTAATAGATTTAAAATCCATTTAATTCTCATTTTCTTTAGACTACATAGATTTATTCTTTGGAATTACTTTATGTAATAGGAATAAAGTTTTTGTCTAAATAGACAATGGACATTGTTACTGTTTACTATAATAATAGCATTTGTGTGGCTTGGTATAGTTTAAAGAGCTTTCTTGACAACAGCCCAGGAAAGCTAGTTGCAAGTATTATCTTCATTTTTAGTTGAAATGGAGGAGTTAGATGAAGTGACTTGTCCAAGGTCATAAAGCTTTTCAGTGGCAGAGTTGAAATTTGAACATGAGTCAAGTGGGGTTTTTTTTCCTATAATGGCAACTATATATATCATGGTAGCTTTGTGCCTTTAAAAACATCATAGGGATACTTTAGTATTTTTTGAAGTTGTATTGGTAATATAATTCATTTCTCATTAACCTGTATTCCTTGCAAACTTCCTTTTAACAAAGATTATGAGTAAAACCTACCAACAAAACCACAGTCTCTAACAGCATATGCAACATTGTTCCCCTATAGTTATCTCTAGAGAGGAAGTACTGTGTTTCCTCTGTTCTCCTGGCTGAAGATTTGTAATTGTGGCTAATCTGGGTACCCTGATATCTTTTCTAGCATTCATATCTGTAATTTTGAGCTCAGCTTTTTAAACAAAATTGAAAAAACAAAAATATATGAAATAATTGCATGTTTCTAAATATGTCAGTATGGCAGCACTATAGGGAGGAAAATTTCTTATCACTAGGTATCAAACTGTTTATACTTCTCTGAGACTTAGTTTCTTTATCTGTAGAAAAGGTGCTTATTCTACCTGCTTCATGGTGCTTTTTAGAGAAAAACAGCTTCTTAAATTGACATACTTTTACTAATCATACAGTTAATTCTCAATGCTGTGTTTTGGGTCCTATCACAGTATCTGTGTACTTAGCACACCTACTTTTTAATTTTATTCGCTATTTAGTCTTATTGTTGTAAAAAGAAAAAAGACGTTTTGTGAGGTGTCTTCTAAAAGGTTAACTGGAATAATGAAAATGGCAAACCTTAAAGAATTGTTACACATACTTTCACATATGTTTCTTAGACTGTGCTTAGAATGTGTTGCAAACATGAACTTTATAATTACTAAATATTTGTTCCATTCCCACACCACTGATCTTTTGGGTTTGAGCAAAATAAACATGTTTTTCTCTAGTTTGATCCACTATTTCCACTATATTGATTGAAAATTTAATCTTCTAAATTTACAGATTTTCATTAACAAAAGAAAACAATATCATAATATCACTAGTGAGTTTTAAGGTCGAATATCAATAATACACATTTTTAATGAATGGCTTTTATTATTTATCTTTTACTTCTTAAATCGTCTCATTGCCCATCCTCCAAAATGTACCTGTGGCCAAGAATGCATTGCATTCATTGTAATAACCCTTTGTTTGCTCCGTGATTTCTCTTTTGGCATCTAATTTCTTCAACTCTACCATTTATTCTATTATCTCATATATTGTACTTTGTAAAAAGCCATCTTCAGAAGTTGTAAGTTAACCCTACCAAATCCAATCTCTCCTTAAAGATCTCTCTTCATCTTTTATACCAGGAGTTCTTAACCTGGAGTCTAAAGACTTGGCTGATAACTGTACTTCTATGCAATTGATTTCCTTTGTAATCCTACGTATTTTATTTTACACTTGTAAAAATTTACTCTGAGGAGTTGAAGGTTATACCAGACTGCCAAAAAAAAAAGCCAAAAGGTCCTGTGATACAACAAAGGTTAAGAACTTAAAAATTTTTTTCTTTGGATTGTATTTAGAGTATTTTATTGATCCTTCTGGGTTTTGTGTTACTGTCACTTTCCATTCTTCCTCCACTTCTCCGAGTAACCAAAGCAATGATTTTTCTGGAGGAAACTGAGATTTAAAGTAAGCGTCTTGCCCCTCCTAGTACATAGAGATCTGTAATTCCAGCTCAGGTCCCTCTATCTCTAAATGTAGCACTTGTTCCATTCATCAACAAGTGGCATTGCCAAGCTTTTGTTTTCTGCATTGTTAGTACATTATTAATTTAAGTGGGATTTGTGATTTTTCACAGTTCTGCAGGTAGAGATTGCAATGCAGCTCTCCTCTCTTGAACTTTCTTAACTGTGGCCAATTTCCTTTTATAAATTCTCCAATTTGCAGATGGCTCTAGACTCTTTTTCCTGCTTTAACCACATGATGGACCTGACTCCTGGTTTTTAGTAATTATTCATAATTGTTTTGTTAAACATGTGTACAGCTACTAATTAATTTTTAAGTCATTTTAACATAGTAAAGATTAAAAGCTTAGATTGATTCATTCCTAGGTTTTCTAGAAACTTAAGATATGTGAGACCAGTAACAATCTACATAGATGATTTTAAAGGGAAGATTTTGTTTGTAAAAGTTAGCTTCCCTTACCATCCATCATACCTAATTGCAAAGAAGAACATACTTGTTTTGGGTGTTTCACCTATAATTATAATTACACAGGAAGTTTCTGTTTGTCTTCTTAGTGTTAGGAAGTGAGAGAGAAATATAGTTCCAACTTGTGAGTCTTGAAGATAAAAGTTTTCAAGCTTAAGAATTAAAAAAAAATCATTACTAACTTTGTTTTAACGCCAGTGTATAATGACCATAGAGTAAATATAAACCCTAATGCTTAACAAATTTCTCATGTTTTGAAGTACTGCTTTAGTAATTAATGCTTCAAACTAGAGTTTAAAGTGGGAATTAGTAAAACTTTTCAGAACCGAATTGTATCACTTCAAATTATTGTAGAGCTATATAATTTCTGTTAAGGACTTTATCTTTCCCTTCTCTTCAAAGATTTAATTATGACTCTTCCACAAAAGTATTTCTGCAGTGGAAGCAGGGATTGTTTATCTGTCTTGTCACCCAGTATCCTCTAATTTTAATGTAATATTTAGATATTTCATAAGACTCGAATTGTTAAATACTAAACCTTGTTAATCTTGCTCATCACTTTAGTTTAAAGTGATTTTTCTTTTTTGTATTACTATGTAGCATTTGGCATCTAGGTGGCATAGTAGATAGAATGCCAGACATGGAGTCACGAAGCCAACATTCAAATCCTGCCTCAGACACATCTCTGTGATTTTGGGCAAGTCACTTAGCTTTTCTATGCTTCGATTTCCTAGTCTGTAAAATGGGGGGAGGTATGGATGATCTGTGGCCATAATTTTTTAGCTAGTTATTTAGGTGCAATCTTAAGTGTGTGAAGCTATTTAATTCTGTTTAATTTTGCATTTATCTGCCCTAATTTAAATTGTGTGAACTCTTTGAGAGAGGTGTGGGACCTTATCTTATTCATTCTTATACTGTCCTGTCTCTTCCTCACTGATATCTAGGTTTTAGTGTTACATACTTAGGAGTATTTTTCCTGTAATATTTTCTGTCATTGTCTTGAGGCATTGGGAACTCAGAGCTGGCCTTGGAGCTAGGAAGCCTGGAGTTCAAGTCTGCACGATAGGCAATTCACTAACTCTTTAAGCTCTAGTCAACTCTCTTAAGACTCCCTTATATAGAAAGTACCAGCTGTTAAAGAGTCTCTCCTTATCTGTTAGTTCCCTAAATCAATGAAATCACCAGTCCAGTCTATCTCTATTTTATGCCATTACTATATGTCATTGTAAGTTTTAAAATTGCAACATTTTATAGAATCTCAGCCTTGGAAGGGTCCTTTGAGGATTTTCAAAAGTTCAACCAGTAGCTGAATACATCCCCTAGTTTGGTTGGTTTTGTTTTTTTAAAATAAGTTTTGCCCTCTGCACCGTTTTTCTCTCTTGTAGAGACTAGTTTGTTTCCCTTGGTCAGTAAAAAAAAGAGCAGACTGGAACTTGAGTCCATTAAAACTAGTATCACTTTAAAATATAGTTTTAAAATAGGAGCAAATGTATAACTTATATCTGTCTGCTTATTGTCTCAGGGAGGGGAAGAGGGAGGGAGGGAAGGTGGGACTGAATTTGGAACTCAAAATTTTAAATAAAAATGTTTTAGAAACTGAAGAGTTTAATTTGCCACATGAATTTTTCTCCCTCATCCTCACCCTGTGAGTCTACATCCTTTGGCTAATTTAATGTTATGTTTCTCCTCCATTCCCTTTCTTTTTACAACCTGGGCTGGCCAATAGAAAATGAAGTACTCTAGCAGAAGTATCAAACCTGCTACCTGGCAGGCAAAATTCCAGAGGAGGGTCTGAACCAGATTAAATTATTATTGAGATATATTAAACAAAAGTGAAAATATAGTGCAACATAGATGATGTTAATATGTGGGTTTTTTTAAATCAATATGTAGCTTACAGGGATTTGTTTCTATTTGAATTTGACAGCAGTGATTTAGAAGAAGGCGAACACACTGGAGATGCAGTTTGACTGGGAATTAACTGGCCTATCTAGGGATCAAATCAGTTGCACTAACAGTCTGACCAGTACGGGGTTACTAACTAGTTGTAGTTTTGAAATATTAGGATCTGGTTAAATTTGACTTACTTCAGAACAGTGAAGTCCTTAGAAAAAGAGGTGCTATCTAGGTGGGCTTAGTGGCCTGGGGTTCTCCAGAAACCATTTTTGATATTTGTCTGAAAATTGGCTTTATCCATTTATGCCTGACCTCTAATACTTCTTGCCTCTGAAGTTGTCTCTGTTAAAACCATTAAATCATTGGCGTTAACAAAAATTTAACTGCAGACAATTAATTTTTCTGAAATTGGTTGTCTTGGATTTTTATAATGCTCATTTAGGAGATACTTAAATGTCTTTTCTTTCCTAATCTTGTGGATGATGTTTCCTTATTTACAAAATAATGATTTGGGTTTTTTTTTTTTTTTCCAAACCTTAAACCGACCTTTAAACAATTTCAGAGCTTTCTTCTCCTCCTGTCTCCTACTCTTCACCCACCCTCCCCAAGTACATTTTGTACATGATCACTTCTCCCAGCACCTGGAACCTGACCGCTGACTGTTAACGTGCTCACCTCACTGGATGAAGGGAGAATAGCAAAGAAGGAAAAAAAAATCACAAAAAATAAAAATTATTCTTTTAAGTGACGCAAGTGAAGCAAGTTTTCCATTGACATTTTATACTTAATTCAAAATTCTCCGCATCTAAAATTTTCTTTTCCATTTTGATTTATAATTGTTGGTGGCCCTTTGCCATACCCTGATTATAAATATGAATCTCTTTTTCTATGAACATCTTCTCCACCTTCTTTTTACCTTTTTCACTTTGTTTAGTTTTCCCTACTGTTGCTACTGATAGACAAAACAAGACACATAGTCCTTCATCATCTTGATGGTCCGCAGAAGTAAAAAAAAAAAATGCTGGTTTTGGTAGATAGGAACAGTATTAGAGAGATGATAATAAAAAAGAAGGAAAAGGCTGAATCTGTAATAGAAGTGTGAAGATTTGCCACAGTATGCTTTTATTTATTTTTTTGTATTGTGATTTTTTTTTAGAACTTTTTATTTTTTAGTGTTGCTCTTTGGATTTAAGATGCCCCTTCAACAATGGAAATTTGTGTAGGGCTAATTTTAAATTTGGATCCAGCATGTAGTAGTAAAATAGATTGAGAGCTGGCTTTGTAAGTCAGAAAGATCTGGGTTCGTGGCCTCTATATGCCACATGCTGCCTATGTAATCCTAGGCAGTCATCATTTAGTGTCTCTGTGCTGCTGACAATTCTCCAAGAGCATAAGTTTCAGAGAAGAAGAAACTACCTATGTTTTTTTTAGATTTATTTATTTTTATTTATTTGTTTGTTTGTTTTTGCTTTTTGGCAGGGCAATTGGGGTTAAGTAACTTGCCCAAGGTCACACAGCTAGTAGTACATGTGTCAAGGGTCTGAGGCTGGATTTGAACTTAGGTCCTCCTGATTCCAGGGCCGGTGCTCTACTCACTGTGCCACCTAGCTGCCCCAAGAAACTCCTTACGTTAATGAGTGTATTTTTTTAAATGATGTAAGTAACATGCTTATAAAAAGACTTTTAAAAATTAAATTTTATTTTTGAATGAAGAACAGTTTGAGCTTGTGCATTTGAGCGTGCTTTCTCTCTCTCTTCTTCTCCCCCGCGTGGCACCCCCCCACTATCCATTGAGGAAGCAAGAAAACAAAGCCTCTGGTACAAACATGTATGGTCAAGCAAAACTTTTTCATGTTGACCTTGTCTAAAAAAATATATATATATGTCTTGAGAGACTTTCCTGAAAGGGGGAGAGAAGATAAGGGTGAGTTCAGTAGCTTAATTAACTTGCACCTACCTTTCCTTAAGGGAATAATGTTAATTAAAGGGTCCCTTATGGGACCATTTTTATAAATCACTTAAAGAAAATTTCATTTTTTTCTTTAAGTAGATTATTGTTTTCACATTAATCTTTATTCTTTATTGCTGTAGAAATTAAAATATTTGTTTGACCTCAAAGAAGAGAGGACAAACTTTTATCTCTCTTTGCAAAGATGGGGGCCTGCACATTTTCTTTTTTTTTTTCCCCAGAATCTTTTTTTTTTTTTAATTTAATATATTTAGTTTTCAGCATTGATTTTCACAAGAGTTTGAATTACAAATTTTCTTCCCATTTCTACCCTTCCCCACACTCCAAGATGGCATATATTCTGGTTGCCCTGTTCCCCAGTCAGCCTTCCCTTCTGTCACCCCACTCCCCTCCCACCCCCTTTTCCCTTCCTTTCTTGTAGGGCAAGATAAATTTCTCCACCCCATTGCCTGTGTATCTTATTTTCTAGTTGCATGCAAAAACTTTTTTTTGTTTTTGAACATCTATTTTTTAAAAATTTTGAGTTCCAAATTCTCTCCCCTCTTCCCTTTCCACCCACCCTCCCTAAGAAGTCAAGCAATTCAACATGGGCCACATGCATATCATTATGTATAACCCTTCCACAATACTCATGTTGTGAAAGACTAACTATATTTTGCTTCTTCCTAACCTGTCCTCCTTTGTTGAATTTTCTCCCTTGACCCTGTCCCTTTTCGAAAGTGTTTGTTTTTGATTACCTCCACCCCCATCTGCCCTCCCTTCTATCAACCCCCCTTTTTATCTTCCTCCTCCTCCTTTCCTGTGGGGTAAAATACCCAATTGAGTATGTATGGTATTCCTTCTTCAGGTCAAATCTGATGAGGGCAAGATTCACTCATTCCCCCTCACCTGCCATCTTCTCTTCCTACAGAACTGCTTTTTCTTGCCACTTTTATGTGAGATAATTTACCACATTCTGTCTCTCCCTATCTCCCTCTCTCAATATATTCCTCTCTCATACCTTATTCATCTTCAACTCACCCTGTGCCCGCTCTCTCTATATATATACACATACATATATACATACATACACATTCACATATACATATATATCATAAACATGTATATACATATATACGTGTATATATATACACACATATACGTGTGTATGTGTGTGTATATATATATATACACACACATATATATGTATACACGCACACACACATTCCTTTCAGCTACCCTAATACTGAGGTCCCATGAATCATACACATCATCTTTCCATGTAGGAATGTAAACAAAACAGTTCAACTTTAGTAAGTCCCTTGCAATTTCTTTTTCTTGTTCTTTTTCTTGATTACCTTTTCATGCTTCTCTTGATTCTTGTGTTTGAAAGTCAGATTTTCTATTCAGCTCTGGTCTTTTCACTGAGAAAGCTTGAAAGTCCTCTATTTTATTGAAACTCCCTATTTTGCCTTGGAGCATGGTACTCAGTTTTGCTGGGTAGGTGATTCTTGGTTTCAATCCTAGCTCCATTGACCTCTGGAATATCGTATTCCAAGCCCTTCCATCTCTTAATGTAGAAGCTGCTAGATCTTGGGTTATTCTGATTGTGTTTCCACAATACTCAAATTGTTTGTTTCTGGCTGCTTGCAGTATTTTCTCCTTGACCTGGAAACTCTGGAATTTGGCTACAATATTCCTAGGAGATTTCTTTTTGGGATCTATTTGAGGAGGCAATCGATGGATTCTTTCAATTTCTATTTTGCCCTGTGGCTCTAGAATATCAGGGTAGTTCTCCTTGATAGTTACTTGAAAGATGATATCTAGGCTCTTTTTTGGATCATGGCTTTCAGGTAGTCCAATAATTTTTAAATTATCTGTCCTGGATCTATTTTCCAGGTCAGTGGTTTTTCCAATGAGATGTTTCACATTGTCTTCCATTTTTTTCATTCCTTTGGTTCTGTTTTATATTATCTTGATTTCTCATAAAGTCACTAGCTTCCACTTGCTCCAATCTAATTTTTAAGGTGGTATTTTCTACAGTGGTCTTTTGAACCTCGTTTTCCATTTGGATAATTCTGCCTTTCAAGGCATTCTTCTCCTCATTGGCTTTTTGGAGCTCTTTTGCTCCATTTGAGCTCCATGGAGCTCATTGCCATTTGAGTTAGTCTATTTTTTAAGGTGTTGTTTTCTTTAGTATATTTTTCAGTATTTTTTTGGGTCTCCTTTATCAAGTCATTGACTTGTTTTTCATGGTTTTCTCGCATCCTTCTCATTTCTCTTCCCAATTTTTCCTCTACTTCTCTAACTTGCTTTTCCAAATCCTTTTTGAGCTCTTCCATGGCCTGGGACCAGTTCATATTTTTCTTGGAGGCTTTTGTTGTGGGCTCTTTGACTTTGTTAACTTCTTCTGTCTGTATGTTTTGGTCTTCTTTGTCACCAAAGAAAGATTCCAAAGTCTGAGACTGAATCTGGGTGTGTTTTCTCTGCCTGGCCATATTCCCAGCCAACTAATTTGACCCTTGAGTTTTTCAGCGGGGTATGACTGCTTGTAGAGTTAAGAGAACTATGTTCCAAGTTTGGGGGGATGCGCCAGCCCTGCCACACCAGCACTCCTCCTTCCCCAAGAACCCCCAACCTGGACTAGACTTAGATCTTCAGCAGGCTGTTCACTCCTGCTCTGATCCGCCACCTAATTCCTCCCACCAGGTGGGCCTGGGGCCAGAAGCAACTGTAGCTGCCCCGGGGGCGGTGGCTGAACCTTCTACTCCAGCAGCTTTTCCCACTAACCTTCTCCGTTGTCTTTGGTGTTTGTGCGTTGAGAAGTCTGGCAACTGCTGCAGCTCACTGATTCAGAGCGCTAGGGCACACTCTGCCCTGCTCCTGGTCTGGTTGGTCTGTGCTGCCCACGCTGGGCTCTGCTCCGCTCTACTTCTAGCTCCCAGCTCCAGGCGGGATAGACCTCACCCAGAGACCATCCAGGCTGTTCTGGGCTGGAGCCCTGCTTCCCTCTGCTATTTTGCGGGTTCTGCAGTTCTAGAATTGGTTCAGAGCCATTTTTTATAGGTTTTTGGAGGGACTCGGCGGGGAGCTCACGCTAGTCCCTGCTTTCCAGCCACCATGTTGGCTCCCACACATTTTCTATATACTGCCAGACTCAGTAACTTAGTTTTGTTGCACTTCAAAAAAAATCGTTTTGTTAAAAGAGATAGCTTTCTAAAGAGAGAAGGGAGGGAAATGTGAAAATAAAAGTGATAATGAACGCTAAACATCAATAAAACATTTTAGTTTTCTCTTTTGTTTTTACATCATCTCTTGTTCCCCACAGAATCTGCCCTTCTAACCCAAAACATCATATAAGTCTAATGCAATATATTGCTATATACCATGATGTCTTTGTAAAGAAGGGGCGGGGGTAATAGGCTTCATTTTTAGCTGTTACATATGTAACTGTTTAAAATGGTGTGACAGGTTAACTATATAGGTTCTTCAGAAAATTGAATTATTTTAAAATTTTTTTCAGTAGTACCAATTATAGACATAAATCACCTCATTAGGAGGCAATGTAAATGTGATTTATGTTTGGAGCAGAATATGGGGTTGTGTTTTTGTTTTTTTTTTTTGAGAGTTACTTATTTTCGTATTAGATGGTTTCATCTAGACTGACATGAGAATGTTAAATAGTTGCCTTTGATCTTGAATTTTACAAGTGTTTGGTTGACTTGTAACCTTGTCACAGGGTATATTTATATTGGCAATTATATAACTTGAAGTTATCCACACTCTGTGATAAGTTTTTAGTGTATCTTAAATGATTAAAGATGTTCCATATTTTTTAAACCCTAAAACTTTTTAAAAATCATTGAAATTTTTTTCTTACATCTATTCTAACAATTTATATACTAGAGAAGGTGGACCATAGGTCATAATTAAGGTGATGTGAAGGCTAAACTTAAGCATTTTATTTCTATCTTTTATTTTTACATCATCTGATTTCCCACTGAGTCCGTCTCCAGAAACCCTTCCACCAGGAGAATTGATTTGAGACCTAGAGATCCTAGTCCTAGGCCTCTTAAACTTTTTCTGCTTATGACCCTTTTTTCATTTATCAGCAGCAGTTCATTGCATAGTCTGAGAGCATGCACAGTGCAAAGCACCCATGCTTTGTGTTCAGAAGCAAGTTAGAGATGGGCACACAACACAGGGAAGTGCTGCCAGAAACACCTCAGACTCATTACATGTTTGATTTTGACTTAATTTTTGGTCGTTGTGTTTCAGAAACCTTTTACTGTTGCCAAGTTTTTGTTACCCCAAGGTTACACAGTGAAAAGCTTTTAAAAATCAAGTCGGTTGTGAAGAAAGTTATCATTTGCTTCTTACCAAGACTTTAAAAATAATGTTTAGTACTTTAGCATTGTTACCATAGTCTTCCAAGTTGAAGAATGAAGCTTTTTTTGGTAGCTTATGCCATTAGAGGGAGAGATTGGTTGCTGTGTCTCTGTCGTTGCACTATTTTGCTTTAACCCAAAGTTCTAAATTAGAACTTGCATTTTTTGTTTGCACATCTGAAGTTTGGGACAGAATGTTTGTATAACGTAAGTTAGTGGTATATAATCCAGTGACTTTGTATCAGTCTTGTGGCAATAAATAGGATTTAGGGAATTCCTGTGAAGTTGATAGTCTTAAGTTATCTAGCTACAATAATTGTGTTAAATGTTGAGCTTTTCATTTTTCTAGTGAACTTTCTTCATTGGCTTGAAGCTCCTGTAGAAAATAACTTTATTACTGAAGTAACTTTGTTTGAAATTGGATACATCTAGAATGGCCCTTTTAAAAATGTCTCCTCTTTGTTGTATTACTGGTGGTACATGACTTTTTGTCTTAATTTCAATATCCCTTTCCACCTTTTTTTTTTTAAATTGACAAATCACTTAATGTAGACAATTTTCATAAAGCTATTTGTTGAATAAATGACTCTCCCCTCCCCAGCCCCTCCAATTTAGCATTTTTAAAAAGCGATCTCATCATTACTGGCTGCATTGGTTGCCTTTGCAATCATCTATCCATACTTCTTCATTATGTGCAGCTCATGTCCATGTCCTATAAATCAATGTACTACAGGGACTTCTAGTCTTCTTGAGATTATAAGGATACCAGTAGAACACAGGCTCTCCATTAGTTGTCCCTAACTTTTGCTACATGACTAGCTCACTTTTTATGATTCTACATTTCTCTTACATTACACCTCTGCACTGTTCTTCATTTCGTAGTGTGTTGCAACCAACTCATGCCTTCTGTAGCTAACCTACAAATTTGGATTTTTATGGATAGCATTATCAAAAGCATATTGGTATTTTAAATGATGGGTCTTCTTTCAGGGAGAAGTTTGGTTATTAAAAGCACTACATAACATACCAAAGACAATCATGCATGGTAAACTTACACATCTACCCAATAGGTTGTTAAGCCAACTGTGTATATCAGAGTCTGGCTATATAATGTTGGTTATACTTTTGTGAATATTTAGGCTCCATTCATTTGGGTGATTATGGATCTAATTTGGTAGGCTACATTGTTTTTAGGGCTTAATGGAATTAGTACAGTGCCACCTATACTCAAGAACATAAGAAGGATATGATAAGATAACCTCACTTCACTCCTTGGCCAAGGTAGGAGATCTAGAGGTCATGTGGAAGACTGCATATTTCAGCCTTTGTGACCTGTTGGTGGGTTTTGCTAATTTTTCATCTTTTTAAATCTTTGTTATACTGGATTAGCTGTCTGCAAGGGGATTGGGAAAGGAATACTGAGAGAAATTTTGATACAAACACAAAAGAACCTAAATTTTAAAAGTTTTTTAAAGAATTTCTGAAAGCTCTTACCATTTATAGGGAATCCTTCTGTTAGAGTTCTGCACTAGACATTCTTTATAGCGGTGACAAACAGCTTTGGCCAAGCATATATGTCCGTTTTATGCCTTTCTTGGTATTAACATTTAGTGAGTTATCAAGGATATCTCTTGATACTTCCTTTCATGAATCCTTAGGATTTTGACCTGTGCATATAAGACCCCTTGTTGTTGTAGGGGAGAGTTTATAAAGGTAGCTCAGCTGTCTCAAATGTTTTTATATTTTATAGTCTGGCCTTGTTTTCTCTCTACTCTTCCTTCAGTTACATGACTGAAACTGTGTGCTGTATAATATTGTTTAGGAAAGCTTATCTGTTCCCTTCTTATACTTTCAAAAATGCTTTTTATGTTTGTGTAGATTACTATAAAATTTTTGTTGAAATGGGTTAGTAAATATATTCTCAAGTTGCTTTCTCTCAGTGGTTAGTATTCTCGGTTTCAGATGCCTGGAGGCTTAGTCCCTAAACACCTTCACTTGTGTGGCTATTCCCATCTTTATTATGCTGTGGCATTTCTCTCTCTCTCTCTCTCTCTCTCTCTCTCTCTCTCTCACACACACACACACACACACACTCTTATATGTATATATCTCGCTCTCTCCTCCCCTTTTTTCCCCCTTACCCCCCACCCGTGACATTTGTGGACATGTATCTACACTTCACTGTCTTTGATGGAGTTAGAAATCTTCATAGATATTTCCCATTTTTAAACACTTGTATTTTTAGTTTCATCCTTAAAAGTGCCATGAAGGTGATCTCTTGCCAAGCTTATGTAAAATTATTTCCTCTACTTCTCAGGGTTTTATGAGACAGTGCCACTTAAAATTTTCGGTAGTCTTATACTGTAAGATTTTATAAACAAATTTAAAAATGCAAACTAGACCTAGGCTGCCATTCCTCTTAACTTGTAAAGGAGCTATGGTTTTTGCTAGCTGAGACTATTTTGTGATGAATGATTACTGTTGCTTAAGCTTACTTAGAAAATAGCTGTAGTCTTTCTTGTCTGTTCTTTTATCCACTTCCCATTTTTTAGCAGCAATAGCTTTGCAAAATAGATCAAGTTGAAATTGCCTCAATGGTATGCCATATGTTTTTATTTTTAAATGTGATTTTTGGATATTATCTGTCCTTGAACACATTTGAGATAGTTAATTCAGAAATAACCTCTGTATTTGTAACTAGTTATTTCCTTTTTCTTAGTTGTTTCTTTTAGTATAACCAAGCTTTTTGTGGGATATTGTTTGGTACTAGACATTCCTAGTACTACAGGCTCTCTAAGAGAGCATTAATGATATATTGTGTGCAAGCCATTGACCTTTAATTTCTTACTCCTGAACCATGTTTTCCAACATTTTTCACCATTTCCTTCATGTCCACCTTCACTTGGATTCGCTGAGTGTTAAAAGTATATATTGCTTTATTTTTGAGTCTTAAGGATTTGTGTAACAGTGCAACATTCTGTTATTTACTGAACTGTAAAACCATGTCAGGTAGCTTCAAGGATGTTCATTGTGGTTACTGTTTTTTTAAATAGTTGAAGTTGTGTTATGTATGGTCTTGGTGCTGTTTCTTTAATTTCATTCCTTCCCCATAGTTTTTTCATAAGAGCATTTAATTCTACAGGCAATGTAGAACTTATGTTTCCTGAGGAATATCTTACAATGATGCTATTTCTGTGTTTAATTTCTAGGAATAAATTGAATTTGAAATGAAAAAGCATTCCCCTGAATTAGCTGTAATGGCTATTATTACTTCCTGATGTCCACATTGATGAATTCAGTAGAAAAAACACTATAGTCTGTAGCTGTGGGACCTACCTAGGATTGCCAGCTCTGTAAGACATTTTGTTTGTATGTTTGGCATGATAAATAAATGAAAACTTATTCAAGTGGTTAGGGGAGAATTTTTAAATGTTAAAAATAAAAGCTTTCTCACCGTTTTCACATTTTGTGTCTAGTGGCCAATTATAGTAACGAAATAATTCTTGAACCAAATCCAACAGCACCTTATGACTCTAAACCATAATAATAAAGTTTTGTGATACATGCCCCAACATAGTTTTATTACCAGGCAGTAGTATATATACTATATTAGCAACATGTGAGATTATTAAATTCTGAGTAGCACCTTCTATTTATGAGCATTGTCTTACCTGTTAGGAAAAGATAATTTGTTTTAACGTTGGGTATTAGGTTTTTTCAGACCATTAGGGGATGATTTAATTCTTTGAAAAGTAATTGATTGGCTACTAGGAAACCAGTACTTCTTCTCAAGTCTTATTCTTTATTGCCTCATTGGCGTGCAAGCCCCTATCAGGATGGGGAAGTTTTGAATACAGATGAGCATTAATACATTGCACTTGTCTATGTGAGAGGCAAATAAACCAAATGTAAAGGAGTTGGCCACTATATCAGATGAACTTTGTCACAGAAACTTAAGAAATAGCCTATTGTGGAAGAGAGGTTGTGATTTTTTTCATTAGTTGAGGTCATACCTATACTAAGGAAGTAACAAGTCTTTAAAAGAAGTATTTGAAGTAAAGAGTCAAAAGAGATTCATATATTATATATTTAGATCTCTCTGCATATTTAATATATATGTATGTAAAAGATTTCAGTTTTTTTTTAATTTCTCTATTTTGAGAGTACATATAGTGGTATATCTTTGACCCATTTGTCCAGAATCCTGAAATGAAGCTTTACCAAAAAAAAAAAAACTTTCAGTGAACATTAATTGTAACTTGTATAACCCAGAGGTTAACTGAAAGTGCCTTTTGGTTCTTTAAAGAAAAATGATGTTGAGCAGTTTGTGGTATTGTATATTTTATTATAGTCTTTGAAAAAAATAGTAACTTATGTGGTATCTGTAATGTTAATTCTGCTGTTTGTAATCCTCCTTCCAATACTTCATGGAAAGGTGGAATTTGAGAGAGGCACTGACTGTTTTCTTTTCTGTAATAATCTACATTGATCTGTCTCTTCTGAGTGCATATGACTTTTTTCCCTACTTACCTCTCCTTTGACAACTTCTCATAACAGGATACTCTAGGGAGGGTAATGGATTTGAAGTCCAGACTTTAAACTTGTGTTGGGCACACTACTTACAAACTCTTTGGACTTTAGGATTAGATGATAATCTGTGGTCCCTTATAGCTTTCTAATTCCTGTGATTTCATCTAGTACTTTTGAAATAAGATAACCTTACATCCCCTCACAGTTTGAAACGCTGTGCCTTGCCATATAGTGGGAACTCAGTTGTGTTGATTGGTATTAACTCAGTGACAAAGACTACTGTGGTATTTATTTTCTAATTATTGGGAGTATAATCAGTATTTTTTAAACAATGAAAAGTGTGTTTATTCCTCAAAAAGAGGCTTATGCCAGATTAACATGATAGCTTTCTAAGCCATTTGTCTATTGAATTTTTTAAAAAATTTACTTGAACTGAACAAAGAAAATGTGGAAATGAGCCCCAAACAATGAACGTTCAAGTTTTTTTTTAAATAATCTTAACAGTAACATTTTATTTGGTCTCGATTACCTTCTATATCTTCTGTGACCTTATAAAATATTTTTCCCCATTTAAAAGTGGTTGTAGTTAAAATGAGTGTACTAATTCTGCAATCCTTGTTTTTTGTTTTACTTTGTATATGTTTTTCCATATTTTAAATTCTTTGTAACATTTTATTCCATTCAGTAGATATCAGTTTAGTTAGGCTAATCCTCAGTAATTGGAAAATTAGCAGTGTTTTTATATGTACAGCTCCTAGGTCAAAAAATATTGGCAGTTTTGTTACTACTCCTATAGTGTGTTGCCAGGGTATTGTCCAAAAGTGGATATTCAGTTGCATCTCTTCAAGAATAAGTGAGTTTGTATTAAGTTAATTATTTTTCTTTATTTTATGATATCTAGAAGAAGGTAGAAAACTACATTGACCATTGAGGCTCCTGGCTTTTGTTGAAACCGCCGTTGGAAGACAGAATCTAATGAATGCATTTTTAAATTTTGTCTGTTATTGCATTAGAGTTAATGGGAGAGTGCATTTGTATACATTACATTTTTGATGAAACGTAAGTTGCTGGGGAATTAATTTTATACCTGTTCTTAAAAGATTTTGTTAATATCAGGAAAACAAATTCATTGCCTTCTAAGTATTTTTTTATGTTAGTAAATTTTGGGATACATGTGCTCCCAAATATGAATGGTTACTGTCATTTCGTTTGAAAATTCAGGAAAAACAGAACCACAAGTAAAAGACAAACAAGCATTCAAGGCAAAATTTGAAATAATAATAAGTAAGATTAATGAAATAAACGTGGGGGTGACTTTTAAAGAGTGAAACTTAAGGCCAATTGTCCTAGGGCCTATGAGCTTGGTTTTTAATGTTGATCATTGTATTTTGAAGTAATCAATTTCCTTTTTATTCCATATGTTTTATGCATTTAAAAATTCTGAAAAGGGGTTTACAGATTTCACCAGATTGTCAGATGGGTCCATGACACACAAAAAAGTTTAAGAAACCTTTAAAAAATGAAGTGGGGACAATGTTAGGGATAATGTTTGTTGTTTGTTTTTTTATAAATATAAAAATGGCACATCAGATGTGTTTGCATATGTCTGGTAAAGATATGAAACAATGGTTGCCAAAAAACATAAGATTTTTCTCTTGAGGTCGAACTAAAGGTTGATTATTTTAAAAATTAGATTTAATTTTGCCTGAGTGAGAGGAGAATTTGCTAATACGACGGTATGCTGTCTGTGTAGCCCTTTTGTTGACTTGAAAGAATGAGGACATCAAAGCTTTCTTATTTGAAAACAAACATTCAAAATTAGAAAATGAACCATTTTTTTCTTTTAAACTAAAACCTCTTGAAATCAAGTATTGGAAGAAGTTTTTAAATATGGTTTGATAACCATTGGTTAATGCTTATTATTTTCTTTTGGCTAGCTGTCAACAAGTTTTTGATAATTGAATCAAAGCAAGTAAATTTGTAGTTCTATATCGTTCAGTCACGACTCTAAGTTAAAAATTTTTGAGAGGATTAGTCTACCCATTACTTCTAATTAGTTGCTTGTAACAAGTGTTCCAAACTTGTTCCTTGTTTCTCATTCTTCCATCTGTATTTACCACCCAATCTTCTACTTGCATTCCAATAAGACAATACTACCTCTCTCTGCTTCTTTATGTTTTTACCCAGAGATACTCTCCTCTTCATTTTTGACTTAGAGAATCTGTATTTCCTTGGAGGCTTAGCTCGGGGGTCACCCGCTTTATAGCCTTTCCCTGTAAAGTTTTTATATCCCAGTTTCTAATACATAATAGGTAATTTATTTTTGTTGAATTAAAAAGGTGATTATAACTAGATTTTGAGAATATAAAAAAGACAGTCCGGCACTTTGCGTTCCAAGAACTTGCAGTCCCTTGAGTCCATTGTAATACCAGCAAGAGTGATCAAATTCAAGGAGAGGCAGTGGCAATATGCGATGAGAAATTTGAGGAGAGAGAATTTAGAGCTGAGAAAAGACTTTTTAAAAAATGTGTGGTAGGCAAATTGGGTCTCAGAAGACAGGCTGAGATTAAAGGGAAAAGGAAAGGTATAGTGTGAGCAAAGGCATGTAGAAGACAGGAAAAGGAGATTGTATACAATATATGAAAGGAATTAATGGAAATCAGAAAGGTCTTTTGAAGTACTACATAGAAAGTCAACCCCCATCCAGTCTGATTTTACTCTTCTTACTGATTTTCTTGGAAGTTTATACCCACTGCGAGACCCACTCACATTATCTTTGACCCCTTACAATCTGGATCCTGCTTCCTACCATTTTCCTTTAGCTTATCATAAACAAGTGATCTTATTGCCAGATCAAATGTGTTTTTAGCTTTCACTGTATAATTTGATACTTTTCACCACTTCCTATTGGCCATTCATTTCCTTCTTATTTCTCTATGGTTTTTTTTTTTGTTTTTTTTTTGTTTTTCATTGTTCATCTTCTTTAATGGTTCCTTGTCCTCCTTCTAACCTATTAATGGTGACTTTTCCCTAAGATTATTTTTCCTTATTCCTCTTTGGACCTTAGGATCATATGCAAGAAACCATTAGGGATAATGTAAGAGAATCATAGGAGTAAACTGATTGACATCTTTCATTTTGAACCTATTCATATTAAAAACTTAGTGACATTCCTTCTACTTTTAACATTTCCTCCCTTGGCAGTGTCATTGACACTCCTTTGTTTTCCAACTCTGCCCTGTATTATGATGATTCCCCAAGTGTATGTATAGCCTCATGACCTTTAGATGTAGGTCTCCAACTGCTTAGAATCTTTGTCTAGATGTCCTTCCCACTAGTAACCTCAACTTTGTGTAAGTAAAACCAAGCCTTCAAAGATCTTCGCCCCTCCTCCCCCCACATAACTCTCCTTCTGACTTGATTTTTCTATCAGAGGCACCACTATTTTCCCACTGTCCATGTTCAAAAACGTTAGTGTTGCCTTGCGTTCCTCTGGCTCTCTCACATCTCATTCATTCATTCATGAAGTTCCTTTTTTTTTTTTTAACTTGAGGATATCTTTTACATCCCATTTTCCCACTACCACCATTTTACTTTCATTACCACCTGTCTCTACTTCCCCTTTATTCTACTTCACTAATTTTCCTTACATGTGGAGTTGGTCATGCCAGTCTACTGCACGAAAATTTTCATTGATTCCGTATGCCTAAGTTGAGTTAAAGTTACCTGAGAATTTCCCATAATTTGGTACCAACCTTATCTCATATCACTCTTCGTCAAGCATTTGATGCTTCAGTTAAATTGTATTCCTATTTCAGGAAGAATAGGTAACCACTTTTTCTTAAATGCTTCTCATTTACTCTTTGATGATTTTCTATCCTTTATAGATTAATTCTAAAGCCATTAAACCCTTTCCACTCAAGCTTTTGTACCTTTCCAATACAGTGATCTCATTCTTACATACTAGTTACTTGTCGGTATATCTTAACTTCCCCCTTCTCCTGACTAAATTCTGCCCTTAATTGTTTTTAAGATTATTGTGGGAGTTTGTGGGAGGAAGAGGGGGTTGATGCCTACCTCACAAAATGATTTTTTACACAAGTGATTCCAGTTTGCTGGTCCTGGAGTCAGGAAGACTCACCTTCCGGGAGTTCAAATCTGGCCTCAAGACACTTAGTAGCAATATGCCCTTGGGCAAATCATTTCATCCTATTGGCCTCAGTTTCCTCATCTGTAAAATGAACTGGTGAAGGGAATATCAAACTGTTCCAGTATCTTTGCCAAGAAAACCCCAAATGGTGTCATGAAAAGTAGGACATGATTGAAACGACTAAACAAAAACACCATTTATGTAATTTTTAGTAGTTTGAGGTAAAAAGTTTAGATCTTTTTGGTCTGATCTGTCCTAGAATCTTTTCACTTGTCAAACTGTTGGAATGTCAACTTGCCCTCAGGAATCATCTGTTCGGTATATTTTAGAGGAAATTTGTAAATGTGGTAGATAGAATATTTGACTAAATGATCTTATGTCTCATCTGATCTTCTAATTCTTGAGATTCTGGAAGAAGGAGGCTCATTTTTGCCTTAAGTTAATTTGTTTGGTATGGGAGTTCTATGTTGTAAGCTTTCTTGATGTAGGGATGGAGTTTGAATCAAGCTGGTTTTAACGTATAATTTGTCAGCCTATAATAGTATTTCCTAATCTTTAATGATTATTCTCTTGTAATTTAGTGTCTGTCTTGTTTTTCTCTTCCTTGAAAACTTTTTTGAGGCCTTAGAAACAGGATCTTCTTCATGTTCTCTGAAAAGTGCATTCTACTTTTGTCTACGAAGGGGTTTCTAAACACATAACAGCCTTTGTCTTGGTTCTCCTATCAGAAGTCATTAGTTTCAAAGACTTGGTAGTGTAAATAACGTATAGAGTTGGCCTGATAGTCAGGATGATTTGAGCAAATCACTTAAACCTCTAAAACAAAAATTCCAGAGAAGGTTCATATCTGCTTTGGTAGAGAACATTCCTCATTGGGGGCTCCTACACTGATAAAAGCACAGCACTGGTCTCCCCAAAATTCCTTGGGACACCTAGGGAACTGATTCCATCGTATTCTTTCTTCAGGGCCACGAAGAATTCTTTTACATGTAGCTTTAAACGATCTAAGTTTGCATGTCTGGGATTTAACAACATACGGAAAAAGAAGATAAAAACCAGAAACTTAAAAAGATAGAATTATTTATCTGTTGGTTTAGAGTAAACTAGGAGAACATAGTTAAGAAAATGGTTATATGGCAAAAGAAAAATAATTAAAACAACAAAAAATAATAGAAGCCAAGACAGTAGTTTTTCTGCTCTGGTAAAGAACTGTGCTATTTTTGGAGGAGAAGAAGCATTTTTGGAAATTGAGTTTATAATAACATAGCACAAAAATGTAAAGTTTTTTAGTTGTATTGAAGCAGCTTTGTGTCCTAGTGGTTAAGTTCTATAAAAGTAACCTGTTCGGGGGCGGGGGGAGGAGGAAATTTGTGTCATTTATGAAAAGACATGGAAATGAAAGTTTCTTTGTAGCTTATTAAATGTTTAGGACTGTGGAAAGTTGAGTACTCTGCCCCTGACTCAAGATTTTTTTATCTTTGCATTCCATAGATTAATCTGATTATTCTCGGTATGACATATATAAAATAAGCTTCTCACTAAAATTCTGACCATAATTTATTATTATTATTATTATTATTATTATTATTTTGCATTTAGGAGGCACTTAAATATTTGTGTTTGAGAGTTTTCACAAGCATTACCTTTTGTATTGGTAAATGGTGTGAGTGCTAGTTAATAAAAATTTACTTCTTAACGAAAGTATTTCATACTCTTCATTTTAGAATTCATCCAAATTACAAGTTAGATATTGGCATTTAATTTTCAAGGGTCATAATCCTTATCTAGAAAGTTTAACCTTTGGACAAATTGGTACGCAAGAGCATGCATTTAAAAAGGAGAGCCACATTGTAGGGTAACATTAAACCCAATATAACGCCCTCTCAAAAGCAGTGCATTAATAAATCAATTTTGAGAACTTTGGGGAAACCCTTATTATATACGGAAGCATTGATGGAAAGGCCTGACTTTGATGTGTAATGGATGGAAAAGACCAGCTGGTGACTGAGGTTCAGATAGTTCTATAGGGTCTACCATTATAAAAAATCTATAGCATCATTCCCAAGTAATCAGATTAACCCATGGCAGTTACCTACCCCTGCGTACAATACAGTGATTGAGAAAGTGCAAATTTTCCTGGTTTACATCTGTAAACTGTATATCTGTACTGTATTCCATACTGTCTCTGTGTCACCTGTAGAATGGGAAGCCTCTAAAGTAATTGTAACAGATGCTATTTTTATTCGTATGTCCACATACTATATTGACCTATAACTTTCTTTCTGTATAGGAACTTAGCGATTTGGCCCGTGATCCTCCAGCACAGTGTTCTGCAGGTCCAGTTGGGGATGATAGTAAGTGCTTTCCAAAACTTTACCATTTAATTTGAAAATAGCATATACATTGTTTTAGATGATAACAAGAGTTTTTCTTTTTCTAGTGTTTCATTGGCAAGCCACAATTATGGGACCTGTGAGTATTGTGAACTTTTTTAAATGATGATTTTAATTGAAAATTCAATATTGATCTGGTTAGAATTTTAAATTTTACTAGACCTCTTTGCTTAGTGAGGTGGTAGTCGTAAAAGTTTGTTTTTAAACAATAACAGTATTGCTCCTGAAGGAAATATCAATTTAAAGACTCAGTCACAAGTCTTAAATTCCATATTTGTGACCCATCTTGTTGTTGAGGTGTGGCACTTGTATGAAATGGCAAAACTTCCTTGACCTCAATCCAGGTGATCTTTATAGCTGTTGTTCAAAGCACTCTCATAAGCTTTCCTGATTATTTCTATGACAAATTATTTAAATAATTCTGACATAACAGTGAGTCAGGCATTATTCAGAGGTGTTACTCTGTTTAATTACAATTCATAATCATTAAATTAAGTGTGTAGTGGTGAATCAGCTATGTTGACATTTAACTACCTAATTGTATTAATAGCTTTACGGAAATATAAAATATTTTTTAGGTAAACAGTATGAGGAATATTAAACTGCTTTTTAATCCAGCCAAGATAAAGATTAATTGTATTATTCTGAATTACCATGTCCTATAGGTTAAACACTTAAAAGAATTGTCAGATAATGCAGTAAACCACACTAAAATGTGGTAGTGACAATCTTTGAATTGGAATGTATTTCAGGATTTTGTAGTGTCTTTATTTGAACAGTGATTTTTCTGTATTAAAGGATTAATTAGTTGTTAAAGTAATTTTGGATTTTGAAATAAGTGGTAGGTTTTCATATATTACTTCAAGCAATGCTATATTTTATTCTGTAAATGGTGGGCATTTTTATAATTCTCATTCAGAAGTGTCAGGGGTCAGGAAAGTTTGGTAAGGAAAATTAGCTGTAGTCCTTTACAAGTGAAACAAAAATTGAGTGTCTTACAGAGTCAGAATCTATAGTTGGGGTACTTGAGCTACATGTCATTTTAGCCAAGAGTTATTTCTTTTTTTAATTTAGCTAAGAGTTATTTCTCCTACCCTTCTGCAGATTCCTCTCCTTTTTCCTGCTTTTGAGCCAGACATAATTGTATAGTATTGGTACTCTGGGGTAACAGAAGAAAAAATTATTTACCTTTTTAGGTTGATGCATATTTGATAATTATTCTAATTTTCAAAGATTTAAATGTAAGCCTAAATTTGCTAGCATAAACTTTTTTTTTGCTGGTAGGGGTGGGACTTACATAGGGTAGTGGGATTTTGGGGTATTTGTAAAACTTAAATGTAATTTTAAACTATATCTTGAGAGTACTGAAACAATAAATTAACTTATTAAAATGTATAAGCCTGTATCCTCTGTAATTGGGCTTCCCAACAGTTTAATAAGATGAATTTTGTGAAGTGCTAAAAGTAAAATTAATTTTAAATATACTAGTAAAATTTACTCACTACTAACATGGTGAAGAGATGGTCTAAATAATTCTTATGATCTATATCAGCTTTCAAAGAATTAGACCTCTGTAAATAGACACTCTAAAACTATATTAGAGGCCATTTTAAGATTCTTTAGGTTCTTGTAGTGCCTTATGCTCTTTATGAGAACCACTTGTTTATATAGGTGAAACATAGGAATAGTTGTTGAAGAGTAACTTCTGGTCACCAGAAAAGCCAACATTTTCATATTCAAGGCATATCTTTTTTTGATTGGTTTTCCAAATTAAGTGTCATGAATTTTTTTTAATATATATAAAGTATGTCAGCACTTTGCAAAAGGTAGAAAATTGTCAAAACAGGTATTTTCTGCCTTCTTTAGTGGAATTAGAATTCTGTATTCCCAGCAACGCTTAAATGTTAATAATTTAGGTGGGGAGGATGCTAATTGAAATTACTTCCCAAGCTTTTCAGAGAATGAGTACCACTATCTTGACATTTCCTCTAGGAATAAGTCAGTTAATAGAAATTTTACTTAAAACAAAACCAAATCTTTTAGATTGATTTTGGCTGCAGTCAAAAGTTCAAATGCTGACTTGAAGTTGAAGTCAGCTACCTAATAGACATAATAGATATGTAATTTTTTTGAGATAAATACATAATTTTAAAAACGAATGTTGTGTGTGTGTATTTAACAAAATACAGCTTGCATTTCGTGATTTCAAGGAGCGGAGACTTTGCCTGGAAGCATTATGGGTGGTTGGGATAGATCAACACAAGGTGGACTGTGTACCTATCTGCTTATGTCCTGAAATATTTATCACATATAGTGACGTTAATAATGGGGACTTTCGATTTTTGTAGTAGTGTAATGGGTAATTGATAAAATAGTATTAAGTCTGCAGTCAGCCTTTATTCGGGTAACTGTTTTTAGTTAGCCATTGTTCTTGTGTAGTCTGTTCAGTTCGACAAGCACTTAGTAAGCACCTACTAAAGTTACCAGCTACATGGTAGGCACTAAACATACACCGTTTTTATTTTAAAAGTTTCTAGCCTTCATTTTACTTTCTACTTGGGGAGGGAGAAACCTAGGGAACAAGGTATGCCTAGATAAGTCCATGCAAAGTACATACACAGTAAATTAAATCATTTGTGAGGATGGGAGTGGGGAATACTCCGCAGCATCAGGAAAAGCTTCATGGAGGAAGGTGGTACTTGAACTGAATCTTGAAGACAGGTAGATGTTTCAAGAGACAGAAATAAGGAAAGGATATATTCTAAATGTGAAAGATCTTAAGCAAAGGCTTAAAAGAAGGAAATTGAGTTTCATGTGTGGAGATAAGCTGATGTCTAAATTTTGAACCAAATTATGAAGAACTTTATATACCAAACAGAGGATTTTGTGTTTTACCCTAAAAAGCAGTACAGAACCACTGAAGCTTCTTGAATACAATAGTGGTACATTCAAACTTAAACTTTAGAAATATCAATTTAGTTGCTGTGTGGAAGATGAGATTATTGAGAAATTAGATACTTAGAGATAATTAATAGACTATTGCAGTAGTCTAGGCCAGAAATATTGAGGGGCCTAGTCTAGGGCAATTGTGGTATATTAGAAATGGGAACATAGATACAAAGTAGGTTGTAGTAATAGAATTGACCAGGATTGGCAACTGATGGAATACGAGGAGTAAATAAGGTGGTGAGTTCAGTTGTGAACCCAGATGATGGGGAAAAATGAGTATACCCTTAACAGAAAAGAGGAGACCAGGACATTAAGGAGGTGGGTTTATAGGGAAAGAAATGAGTTCCCTTTTGCCCTTGTTGAGTTTGAAATACCTATGAACATGCAGCTGGACAAATTTCTGCTGCTCTCAGGTCAGTTGACTAGAATGAAAGGATGTAAAATAAAATAAGACTTAGAAAGGTGTAAGGTGCAAGAATATAGTGGAAGGCTTTAAATGCCAAATTGAGAAGTTTGGTTTTTTCCCTACATGGAATAGGCCACTGAAGATTTGTGAGTGTGGGTATGTAAATAGTGGATTGAAGAAGAGAGCAAGTATAGCCAGAGAGACTATTAGGAGACTGTTGAGGTACATGAGGCAAGGAATGATGGGAGCATGAGAGCATGAACCAAGCTGTGTTAGTGAAGAGTGGGATGAATATTGTGGTTTTTATTTTCAATTCCAGATTCCCTCTTTCCACTCCCCTACTCATTGAGAAGGCAAGAAATATGATACCCATTATTAGGCAAAATATATTTCTACTTTAGCCATATTGCCAAAAAAAAAAGAATATTTCATTATGCACTCAGTCCATCAGTTCTCCACTATTTTTAATTTTGAGACCCTTGAAGAAATTGTTGTGGATCATTGTATTCGTCAGAGTTGCTCATAGAGGTGGAAACCTGTGGCCTCAAGGCATTATAGGTCCTTGGGTGCAGTCTTTTGACCAAGTCCAAGTTTTACAGAGCAGATCCTTTTATTAAGGGGATTTTTTTCTGTCAAGTTTAGATTCAGTCAAAGGACCTCCCATGAGGACCTAGAAGGCCACATGTGCCCTTGAGGCGACAGGTTCCCCCACTCCTGCTAGGTCTTTCATGGTTGATTATTGTTAGTGCTTTTTTATATGTTATCCTGGTCTTCTCCCTTCACTTTGTATTAGTTCATATAAGTCTCTACAAGTTTTTCTTAAACCTAGGATGGAATATCATTGAGGGCAATATGGATGTCATTGAGGGGTAGTAGTGCCAAAAGATGGTTTACTCTTTTAAAAAAATTAATAATATTTTCCCCCAATTACATGTAAAGACAATTTTTAACATGTATTTTTTTTAATTGAATTTCAAATTTTCTCCCTCCATCTCTCTCCTTCCTAAGACTGTAGGCAATTTAATATAGGTTATATATGTGTAATCATCTAAAAACATTTCCATATTAGTCATGTTGTGAAAGAAGAAACAGACCAGAAGGGGGGAAATCATTAAAAAAAAATAAAGTGAAAAATATGGGTGCTTTGATCTGCATTCAGGCTCCATCAGTTCTTTCTCTAGATGTGGATAGCATTTTTCATCACAAGTCCTTTGGAATTGTCTTGGATCATTGAATTGCAGAGAATAGCTAAGTCATTCACAGTTCATCATTGTACAATATTGTTGTTACTGCGCACAATGTTCTTCTGGTTCTGCTCACTTTTTAGGTCTTTCCAGGTTTTTTTGAAATCAGCCTGCTTGTAATTTCTTATAGCATAGTAGTATTCCATTACAATCATATACCCCAGCTTCTTTGGCTATTCTTCAATTGATGGGCAGTTCCAGTACCAATAAGTTAGTTTACTCTTAATGGATTTGGGTTTCAGGGAAACATCAAGGGTAACTCTAAGATTGTACACCTTGGTGATAAAAGATGGTGGTACTGTCAAATGGGGAGTTTGGAGGAGTGATGTATTTTGGGCTTGTTGAATTTGAGTTAGGTGGATCTGTTCAGATAACAGTTGGTCATGTGGGAGTGGAGTTAGATTGATTTGAAAGTCATCTATAGAGAGGTGACCATTGAACCCCTGGGAGCTGATGTCAACCAAATGGGAAAAAGTATAGAGTGAGAAGACGGCTGAGGAAGGCATTTTAGAAGATGTCTAGTGAGATGTGAGAAAGGGTTTTTTTTAAAGGCTGTTCATGAGGAAAAGGAATAGGTTTAATCTGTTCAATCCCAGAAGCAATGCCAGGAACAGTGGAAGGAATTTGTAAGTTAAGGTCAAAATGGATACGTGACTTATATATAAAAGAAAGATAAAACCAGAAGATTAAAAGAACATGAAAATATTACTCATCAGACTTAGGGATAGGCAAACAATTTATAAATAAACAAGAGATAGAAAGTAAAGTTAGGTGTAAAATGAGTAGTTTTGATTACATTAAAAAGGTTTTATACAAAAGAAACAAATGTAGCCAAGATTAGAAGGAAAGCAGAAGATTGGGGGAAACATTTATAGACAGTTATCAGATAAACGTCTCATATCAAAAATATTTAAAGAACTTTGTCAAATCTGTCAGAATATGAGTCATATCCCATTTGGTAAATGGTCAAAGGATATGAACAGGCAGTTTTCCAGTGACGAAATCAAAACAACTTATAGTTATGAAAAAAAATGCTCTTAACTCATTATTGATAAGAGAAATGCAAATTAAAACAACCATGACACCTATCATTATCCCAGCTTTTGAAGACCTTACTGTAGCAAAAGAGAACCTATTTGTTCCTTAGTCCTGTTTCATCTTTGAACAATTCAGAGAGAGATCTGCAAAGACTATATCCTGACATTTAAATTTTTTTTTCAAATTTATTATTATTTATTTTTAGCATTCTTTCTAAAATTTTGACTTCTAATCCTTTCCCCTCCCTTTTAAACCCTGTATCAGTGAGGCAATAATCACAATATAGATGACAACCATCGAAATGCCCATGTGGTTCTGCATTGCAAAATACACGAGACTGTCCACACAGAAGGCAGTAAAATCATGTAAAACATTTCCATATTAGCCATATTTTTTTTTAAGAAAAGAAAAGGTGAGAAAATTATACTTCAGTTAGCATTCAGAGTTCATCAGTTCCCTCTGGAATTGTATAGTGTTTTTTCAGAGTCTGGTCTTTAAAGATTTTGAAGTGAACCTAAGTTTTGGCAAAACTTGTAACTTCCATCCATTGATCCTTGTTCTGCCTTCTGAGATAAAACAGAACAAGTCTAATCCTCTTTCTATATGATAGTTTATGAGCAATTATCATTTTTCTCTAAGTCTTAATCTTTTCCAGGCTAAATATTCCCAGTTTATTCAAGTAATTCTTGTATGCAATGACTTGGTTTCCTTGCTCTTAGTATACTTTCTCCAGTGTGTTCTGCAAGGCAGTATTCTGGGTCTACATAACCTTCTTTAGATTGAATACTATGCCTTTTGCACTGAACCCTAAAATGAGCTTTTTTGACTATCCTGTCAACTTTTGTCTCATTGAGCTTACAGTCCACCAAAACCTACAGATCTTTTTAGTATTTTTTTGGCATCTAGGCTACGAAAACATTATTTCGTTCAAGGCATTTACATTCTGCTAAGGGAACACACAGACCAATTCAAATAAACAAACAAACATAAATAAATAGCATATATACAAAACACAGTATTGGGTGAGGCGGGGAGCAGCACGAACAACTGGGGACATCAAAAGAGGCCTGTTGAAAGACTTGGTGCTTAATCTGAGCCTTGAAAGGAACCAGGTCTTCCAAGAGGTAGAGGAAGCCTTCCAAGCATTGGGGACAGCCTGTGTGCAAAGGCCTGGAAGTAGGAGGTAATATATCTGTATGGGGAGCAATAGCAAGTAGGTTGATTTGGCTTCAATGTAGAGGGAATGTGCAAATATTCAGCATACAATCAATCCATAGAAAGATAGATTGGAGCTAGATTGTGAAGGTCTTGAAATATCAAATGGAGAAGTTTGCAACTTGGAGGATCTTTATTTTTAGGGATATTACTTTGGCTTCTGTTTGGTAGATAAGTTGGAGAGGTGAGACACTAGGTCATCAGCTCCTATCCTTCCATATAATAAGTTGCCAAATCTTAACCTTTTCTGACTCTACAGCATGTCTTACGTCCAGTTTCTTTTCTTTGTTCCCACAGTTACCAACTTTGGTTCAAGCCCTTATCATCTTGCCGCAGAAATCATGTCACTCCCTGATATGATCAACTCTAGTGGCTCCCTACTGTCTCTAAGATCAAAAATACTCTTATGTTTAGATTTTAAAACCTTTCACATTCCAACGCCAGTCTACCTTTCCAATCTCTTTATACATTACTCCCCACCCCACATTTTGCAGTTTAGCTGCACTGGCCCTCTCTCTACTCCTCATGCTCTCAGAGGTTTTAATGCCTTTGTTTTGGCCAGTCTGCCCCATAGGAAAAAAAAAAAAACCCTTTTTAGTGAAAAGTTCAGCTCACATGTACCTTTATGTGAAGCTTTTTCTGATTCCCCTCATTCGATAGCTGCCTCATAGTTTGTGTTCTCTCTGTATGTGCTTATTGTTTGTTTCCCCCGTTAAAGTGTGGAATTACTTCACCGTTATTTGTATCCCCAAGGCTTAGCAGAGTGCCTGGCACATAGTAGGCACTTTATAAGTAATTGTCAATTGATTGATGTAGAGACACTGTATGGCTGTTGAAGTAGTCTATGCAAGAGACCCTAAGGGCCTGAACTAGTGTGGTTGTGGTGTGAGTAGAGAGAAGGGTACAGATACAAGGTATGTAGTGGAGATAGAATTGACCACAAGACATGGGAGAGTGAGACTGATGAGTATGATTCCTAGGTTGTGAACCTCTGTGACTAGAAAAAATGGCAGTATACTTGGCAGAGAAGGTAAAGATGAGTTTAAGGAGAAAGAAAATTAGTTCCTTTTTGTACATAAGGAGCTTGAGGTGCCTGTGTGACCTGCAGGTAATGACTATAGGATTATCAATGCATAACTGGAAGGGATCTCAGAGGCCATCTATTACAAACCTCATTTGACAGATGGGGCCTACCGAGGTGATTTGAATTTCCCCCAGGTTATGCAAGGAGTTAGGCCAAGGTGGGTCATGAACCCAAGTCTTCTGACACCAGAGCCCCAGATAGTTACCTTTCTGCTGTGCCAACATGTTTTAGCAGGTATTTGGAGATGTGGGACTGGAGCTGATGTGTGGTGGTTTTTTGTTTGTTTGTTTGTTTTTGCAACCTAAGTATTTGTTGTTGATGATTTGTTCAGTTGTGTCCTACTTTGTGTGAACCTGTGGACTTTTGTCCACTGGGTTTTCATGGTAAACATTGCAGTGGTTTGCCATGTCCTTTTCCAGTGTGTCCCCATTTTGCAGGTGAGGAACTGAGGCAAATAGAGTTTAAGTGACTTGCCCAAGGCCACACAGCTAGTGTTTGAGGCCAAATTTGAACTCAGATCCATATGATTTCCAGGCCCAGTGCTATACAGGGTGTCCCTAAAGTCTGGACACATAGGAAATCTCATTAAATGTTTCACAGAAGACTCTTGTGTTGTTCAGTGACTTCTTTTTCTGGGGTGTGCTGAAGGAGAAGGTGTACTCAATGAAAATCACAGATGCAACAGACTTGGTTGAACTCAAACACATAAAGAATAAATGTGCTAAAATTGACAGCAAAGTGGAGTTACTACATCTAGTTCATGTGAATCTTGCAAAGTGCATCAACCTTTGCATCACAAATGATGGAAATCATATTGAAGATGTTATTTGTTAATATTCCAATTAAATAAAATGTTGAAAATTTCGTTCATTTCATTTCTTGAAAATAAGCATTTTTGCCTATGTGTCCAGACTTTAGGAACACTGTATTTAGTGCACCACCTAGCTGCCCTAGGAACCTAAACATAGCATTTTGCATTTGTACTTACATTTTTCCTTGGATTCTGCCTGTTGTGGACTTTTTGCATCCTGATTCTTTCAGCTCAGTTAGCTGTCTCTTTTTGTCTTTGTTTGACTCTTGACCTTAGAACAAAGATTTAGTGCCTTTCTACTGTTGAAGATGGAAATTTTAGATAAAGACCTGGAACTTAGGTTTTTGTTTTGTTTTGTTTTTTTGGAGTTGTTTTTTGTCTTGTCTACCCGTTAGTCTGAAAGGTCCTAAGAAGTCAGAACTGTTATTTCATTTTTGTGTTCCTAGGGTCTTAAGAGAGTGCCTTGGATTTAGTAAATGTCTGATTGAACTTTGAAAAAGAACTCTTACAACTAAACATACAGAACATTAACTTTTTCTGTCAAAAAAAAAAACCAAACCAAAATAGGATTAATTTCTTTCCTGGACTATCTGATTAAGGCTTTTATAAAAATAGCTTGACAGATAAATACTTTCTTATTTCTATAACTTGTGTTAGGGATTAAAAAACTCAGTTGCTTAGGTTCCTATAACTAAACGCAGTTCTGATGAATTAATAATTAGGTTCATAGGTTTCCTCTTCTGGCCTATTTCACTTTTTGCAAATAATATTTTACTTTCACATTTTTTCTCGATATTTTCCTTTCCTGTGTATTCCCTAATTTTTCCTTGGTTATTGGTGTGTGTATGTATTTGTATGGAAGTTTAAAAGAAGTGAAAGCAATTTTAAGATTGTTTTTCCATAGTAAAGAACAGGGAAAATCAGAGCCTTTTAGAACTAAGGAGCAACATTAGAGTTAATTTGGTTTCTTTACAAACAAAGCAACAAAACCTAAATTTCAGATGTGAACATTTATCCCAAATAACTAAGTTGCTATTTCCAATATATGGTCATCCTGTCAAGGCTACTATTGTTCATTGATTGAAAACAACATTATCTTGCCTAGGGGTTATAGTGGCCTTTAAATAATTTCAATCCAAAGACTCACCTTTTGTTAGGAACTGGTTATAGTTAAATATTCTACATATTTGTTGTCTTAGCTTCCCTCCAGTATATAGTGTTAGTGTGGTGTGCTTAACAGCATCTTTCTTTTAATAGTGTAGAGCAGAGATGTCAAACTCCCAGCTGTCTCATTTTGAAGGAACCAAATTAAAATGTAATTGAAAAATGTTTTAACAAAATGATAATATGACACAACATAGATAATGTTAATTTGTGATTTTCTAAGTCAGTATATAGCTGCAGGGATCTCTTTCTATTTGAATTTGACACCTCTGCTGTAGAGCATGGGATATAGAAAATTCTTGGAATAGAATAATTTTAGATGGAATATTTAGTTGGAATTTTGACAAAATTAACTTGGATTTAATTGTGGAACTGCTTTGTAATTTTGCTTCATTATCAAAGGTGCTGACAATAGATAAAATTGTTCGTTTTAAATCAGCATATTTAAATGATACCATGGACATTAAACAGATTTTTTTTTGACAGAATGACAGCCCATATCAAGGCGGTGTATTCTTTTTGACAATTCATTTCCCTACAGACTACCCCTTCAAACCACCTAAGGCAAGTATTTCTCAAAATTATTGACATACAGTGATGTTTTACGTAGGGGGAAATACACATGTCCTTCAAAAATATAACTTAATAACTTAAAGAGTTCTAATGTTATGTCTTAAGTTTTAATAAAACTTGTTCATGACAATGAATAACAAATGTCTTCGTTTATATTTGTAAGCCCTTCAAACTAAGATTTTCAACTTTCTTTAGTCAGAAAAACTTCTGTTATGTAAAAGTTTAAATTTTAGTGAGTATTGAATGAAACTGAAACAGACATAGTCCCTAAGAAAGAGTTGACTTTATAGGAATGATGATTACGGTACCATTGCAACAATTACGTCTAAAGACTAATGAATGTTATCTGTCCAAATACAAATATTCTCCTTCCTTTTTTAGGTGAATATTTTATGGCACATCATTTTGGTAGTTTTGGACACAATTTTTTAGTAGAATCCCAAAAGCATTAATCCTAAATTTTCTACCAGTCTTTCCATACTAAAAATTCTCATATTATGACAATTGAGATTACATGTCTCCAGAAGTAACATTCAACTTTTTACCCCTTGTTAATTTGTGAATACTAAATGTTTTTGTTTTTTTTTACTTGACTGCAACATTGAAATATAAAATTAACTTGTTTTTGTTGCTTTATATTTCAGTGATTGAATTAGATGCCAATGTTAAAAATGGACTAATTTTTAGGCTTCTTTAAAATCTTTTTTCTCTACTTAAGTTGGTTCATGAAAAATCCAAAAAGATGTTGATTTGTTTCAAAAGCCCTTAAATATTTTGTTCTTTATTTTAGGTTGCATTTACAACAAGAATTTATCATCCAAACATTAACAGTAATGGCAGCATTTGTCTCGATATTCTAAGATCACAGTGGTCTCCTGCTTTAACTATTTCTAAAGGTAAAAAAAATAAATGAAATCTGTAGCTCTTGAGAGTACTTTTTTCTCCCTCTTGGTTGATTGATTGCTTGATGGATCTTATTCAGATCTCTGTTAAAAGTTAATTGTGGTTACTACTTGTTCACACTTTCATCAATGGGTGAAGTTTGTCACTACTTTAACAACCTCTTATTAAAAGTGTTCTTTGGGTGAGAAAGTAGATTTTTTGAATAATCTTCTATTAGCCAAAGAAACATGTTCTGAGAGTTCTGTGGATTGTCCTCTTTTAAACAAAATTCTCTAATATTTTGACATTTCTTGTTACTTTGCATGCAGAGTGAAAGGATCTTGAGACTTTGGCATTATAACATGCTGGTAACCCAAAAAAAGACGATTTGTTTTTTAAAAAAATTCATTTTACATTTAGCTTTTCTTCTCCTATTAGCTAAATTGATTTAACTTCGTTCCTGGAACCAGATAATATTAAGCATTTGAGTCCAAGGTTTATTTCAACAACATATACCTGTGAGCCTATAAGACAATTGAATTTATAAAACTTGACAGCCTGAAAACTGCAAGTTACATACAAAGAAATTAAAGCTACACATAAATATTATGCCAACGTCATAGATTTGACTTCAATTCAGCAAACAAGTGCCTGTGTGCAGAACTCTATGCTTAGGCACCTTGAGAGATAAAAGGCTCAAAAAAGAAACCATTGGGAACACCTCATACTTCATCACAGATATCCTCAATGAGTGTGTAGATACTTTTCATAAAGATTTTCTATAGCTGGGATTCCTGTGATTTTGGTACTTTTTGGTCACTTTGTGAAGAAGGGAATAGAAGGAATACTGTCTTGGAATTTACCTCAAGCACAGTATCTGGAACTGTGATTTTTAGAATTCACATGTCCTTGTTTCATTGTCCTTGGCTTGGAATAAGACCTTATAATGCACATCTTAACAGGTCTTTTCCATTTCCTTTTTGTTCTTTCAGTTTCATTCTGAAATGTTCCTTGGTATTATTTGGCTTGTTGTTAAATCATTTCAGTCATGTCCAATTCTTTGTCACTTTTGGAGTTTTCTTGGCAAAGATACTGGATTGGTTTGCCATTTCCTTCTCCAGGTTATTTTACAGATGAGGAAACTGAGTCAAGCAGGTTTAAGTGACTTGCCCAGGGTTATACAGCTAGTAAGTGTCTTAGGCCAGATTTGAACTCAGAAAGGTTAGTCTTCCTGACTGTAGTCCTGGAGTCTCTTATCTACTCGAGGCCTCTATCCACTGAGCTACCTAGCTGCCCCCATTATCTAGCTCAACTTGAGATTTGAAGTCTTTGACCAATCTTTCTGTAAACTTTTTTTCCTTCTGTTATTCGTTGCTGTTTATGAGGTGATTTTGAACGAAATTTTCTGTCACCTTCCTCTTAAGATCTAATGGATGTTTATATTGTGAATTGGTGTTGTCCATTTATGGCTGATATTGATTTTTAGGCAGTTTTATTCATTATAGCAATTGATTTGTATTGGTAGTTATTTCCCATTTCAGTAGTTCATTTAAATAAGGTTGGAGTTGCCTTAATTGAATGCCATCACCTTTAGTGAATCTACTAATTTGCTTTCAAGTTTTATTCTTCGCTTAAACAAATCCATGGTGTGACTTTCTACTCAGTGTAGTTATAGTGAATGTTGTATACAAGATTCAGATAGTTTCCCTTTTTCTCAGTTTAGTTTACTGCCTTCTCTACAATCCAGGACCTTATACTAAGAGAATATGATTTCCATATTAATAAAACTTTCCCAACCTCCTAATTCTATAATCCTCTTGAATCACACAGCCAATTCTACCTTAACCATGCACAAGAATAATCACACACTGGATTGCACTATTATCTGCTAATGTACTACTTTTCTGATTAATGCTGTAACATTTCTCTGTTTGATCATAGCCTCCTATAATCCCAGCTTTCCCTGTCTCATGCTTCTTAAAACTTGGATTATTTTAAGTTATAATCTCCAACCCCTCAGTACTTTGCTGATTTGACTTTACTTCTTTCTCATCTTGACTCTATAGTTAACCAGTTTCACCCTCCAAAATGCCTTGCCTCTTTCTCCACTAATTGAACTCTTGCCAAATCTGAACACCTAGGTTACTTCCCTCCACCCACCTTTCTCCCCTTCTTCACGTGCTGGTATGAATAGAACTGAAGGAAATCACACACCCCTGCTTTATAAATTCATGTTACACAATCTCAACTGAGCCCTCATTGTAACAAGACAATCCTTTCATTCCTTCCTAATTAATTCCCTGCCTCATTGTCCACAAAATTCTTCCAGATCTTTTTTCCTCAAGCCTCCTATACATCACACTGTTTCAGCAGAGGCCATTTGTGGTATGCTCCAGCACCTCCCATTCTCCTCTTTTCCCCCAGTGCAAAGCAGGGAGCGAGGATTTGGAGGTAGTGAAGTTGCCCTTTTTGCCAAGGCCAGACCTTTTATATGCCATTAATCCCATCCCCCTCCTATCTTTGATAGCAGATTTCCCTTTTGATCACTCATCTTCTTTCTTTAATCTTTAATCTTTCCCTATTGGCCTCCAAACATAACACCTTCCCCCATCAGGTCCCTACTGTTACCATAAGCCATTGTCTTTTTTCTTACCTTTCTCTTCATTTCTTATATGTCCTCACTTTTCAGTTCCTTGTAGCTTGGCTTCTAACCTCGTCATTCACTTCAAACTGCTTTCTTCCACACTTACTTTGTCCTCGTTAACTTGTGTCCAACCCTTGGGTTTTTTTGGCAAGAATAATGTGGTTTGCCGTTTCTTTCTCCAGTGTGTCCCCATTTTACAGATGAAAAACAGGTAAATAAGGCTTAAGTGACTTTCTCAAGGCCACATAGCTAGTGTTTGAGGCCAAATTCGAGCTCAGGTCTCTGTGCCCAGGGTTCTGTGCATTAAACCTAGCTGCCACTCCACAATTACTAATGATCTCTTAATTGCCAAATGTTGTCTTCCCTCACCCCTCATCCTTTGAAAACACTATTAATCACCTTTTACTAGATACTTTACTCCCTGGATTTTTGTGACATTTCTGCCTCTCCTGGGTCTCCTCATCTCCATTGCCTGTTTTTCATAACTTACTCTCTGCCAGGATTCCCCAAAGCCCTGTCTTCTGCCTCCTTTTCTTCTCTTTGAATTAAATTTTTTAAAAAATCTGAATTTAACAATTAAAACAATGAACGTTTCCATATATGATTGTGAAATAATTCTTTACAGCTTGCTTTTTTAAAAATGTATTATTAAACATACTATTTTCAAAGGTGCCTTGCTTTTTGTCCATACTTCGGAATTTCCTTCTGTTGCTTTCTATGCATGAAAAAAGATGTTTAAATGATTCTCTTTATCTTTTTTTTTTTCCCCCAGAATTGTTGCCTCACTCCCCTCCCCAAGGGTAAAAATGAGAGCTGAGGGGAGACTTCTCAAAATTCCTTGAAGGAATCTTTGGGGCATTTTTTAGGCTACAATCAATAATCCGTTGTATTCTTACTTCACAAGTTATTCAGCCATTCCTCAATTGATGGATATCCCCATAGTTTCTCTCTTTTTAATTTTGATGTTCAGCACCAAATAATAGCACTTTCATTTATAGATCAGAAAAGAAAAAGAATTTTAAACAAAATGTGAATCTCCATTTTACATATTGCTTGTTTCCTTAAAGTATACAACAACAGCTGTCTATTATTTTTCAAAACTCTTGTTCATGCTTCCTTCTGAACTTCTGGGCAACTTTAAAAATGTTTCAGTGACTCTTTTTTTAATGTCTCTTTTGTCTCCTAGCTCTCTTGTCTACAGGGTATTCCAAAAGTCTTAATGTAATTTTAAATTTCAGTGGTTTAGTAGACTTTTGAAACCGCCTATATTCTATCACTAAAGTAAATATTGAGATATTTTGAAGATCTTTGTAGAATTTCCCCTCATCGTCATCCTCTGCATCAGATATTGATGCAAAAGCTGCAATTATTTTTGTAGAGTCTTTCACAAATGTTTACCTGTGAGTACTACAAAATAAAGTAATCAGGTGCCCCCTGGAATGTTGCCATTGGATATATGGTCAAACCAATTCCTTTCCAAGGAGAAACGGAGTTATCCTTCCATTTACTTGTAATTTCTTTTTTTGTTGGTGTTTCATTTATAGCAAGAGTGTTATGAATGCAAAATTCAGTTCCTTCAGTATTGTGATCACCAATATTAATTACTTGATTATCATGTTAGAGTGTCAGAAGCCATGTTGGTGGTTCTTTCCGCTCTTTCACTTTTTGTTCTCCCAGTCTTAGCATTACTGCAGAAGCAGAAGGGCACAGACAAGATTAAAGGACAGTTTATATTTCTTTGTTTTAGGGGCATTCATAGCTGAAAAATTCATTACTAAGTAATGATTTGGTAATAAGCTTTAGTAATAAGATTCTCTCTATGTAGGTTAATTCGTTCTCAAAAAGGAGAAATAGTCTGTTGTGAGGACTATACTTGAAGCCTTGCCAACATCATAGAACCTGCCAGAGCTTACCTCACCTGTTGGCATAATTTTCAAGAAACCAGAGGAGCCTACACACCACAAGAAAGGATTAAACTAGGATTTTGTATCATAGTGAAATGGACTAAGCTTACATAATGTGTTTGTTATTCTGTGGTTAAAACCTGGGGTCAGCATTGTGTTTATATCCTATTTATTTACCTCAGCAGCCACTGTCAGGCTTTCATACTTTCATTCTGAAGAGTTCTGTAGAAAGTACGGCCATGGCTCCAAGATGCTCTTCGTAGCATTTCTTTATCTTGTTGCCACCTTACGACTTAAATTGTAAACATCCAAAGTGTTTTTGAGAAAGCCCTACTGCATGTTTTAAAGCAGTCATGTATTAATTGAATGTTTATACAGATTGGTTTGATGTTTTGAATCAAACTGTTCTCTTTCAGTTCTTTTATCCATTTGTTCACTGCTATGTGATCCAAACCCAGATGACCCCTTAGTGCCAGAGATTGCACGGATCTATAAAACAGACAGAGACAAGTAAGTAAAAAGTAATTTAAGGGAAAAGTACACTTTGCATAATGGGAAAATTGGTTTTACTCACTGAACTTGTTAGACTCATACCCTGTATGACTGTCTTTAGGAAAACCCCAGTTATGATATGCAGAAATTTAGTATTGAAATGGGATTTAAATTTCTTAGAATTTTTATTATGAAAGAAAGATGAGCCTTTGAAAACTTTTTAAGAGTTTAAAACTTTAAAATAGTTTTTTAAAAAACATTTTAATAGGTTTTAGATATAAGTAGAGAAAAGCCCTGACTTTAACTTTCACCATTTTTTCTATGATAAAATTGGTCATCTTTCATTAATCAGTATTTATGTAATTTTCATAAATATTTAATCTTTGTAACTTTGAGTATATAGAGTTCATCATCAACATGAGTAGTTTTATATTTGTGATAATTAATTCCAACTTGTTTAATTAGGTACAATAGGTTAGCCAGAGAGTGGACAGAGAAATACGCTATGTTGTAGGGTAAGGAGATCTGCACTTTATAGTGCATTTAACCATGAGTATTGCCAGCACTCGAGTGCTGCATGCTTTAAAGCACTGAATAACTAACAAAAGGTAATGGATGCAGTAGTTAAGTGAATCTGTACATTTAACAGCTTGATATCTGATTAGTGTGGAAAATATAATTGAGTAGTTAATGCTTGATGATACATATGCATGGCAGAGTAATTATAGTAGTCATAAGAAATTTGAATTAAATAGCTTATCTCTTGAATTGGTAAGTAAGACAAATTTAACTAACAGCTTTGGTAGAAATGGAATGAAGTAGGTTATAAAAAGGCCTAACCAAATTTCATTTAGATGTAGAAGTTATCAAATTTCTTTTAGGAAAACTATTGTTAAGCCTGTTCAGTTCAGTAACTATTACTACTGACAAGCATGCATGTGTATCTGTGTCACTTTGTCGTGAATCCAACTATATATTGTTTTGAGGTGCAGGTCTTTTGAAGGAGACTTAGACAAGGACTATAGCCATAAATGTAGATGGAAGAGAATTTTATTATTGAATTTTATGTGAAAGCACAGGGTGGGTTATTGTTTGTTTTTACCTCAAAGGAAAACACTTCATACTCTGTATCCAAGTATGTACACTTTTTAAATAACTATCACTGTATTTTTAGATCAAGGTAGTCCTTCAGGAACATTGATGTGCTTCTGACATTTTTGAAAGAGATTTTTGTCATTTGCTTCTCTCACCATGTATTTAATTTCTGCATCATTTCTCCTCTAGTCCTTTTCTGTCTATGACATAGGTCAGTTAGTGGCCCAGAAAGACGTTAATCTTTCTGATGATAGTTGGGGCTAGGTAACTTTCTAAATCTTATTTAAATATTAATTATTTTTGGGGGGTGGTGTGTGCGGAGGGGGAACCAAGGCAGGGCACTGCGTGAGAATGAATCTCCCTTTCTCACTCAGCCTGGAAGAACAATTCATACGTAGGCTTAATCCCAATAATGATCATCGTTCATTTTTTAACTTTATCCAGTTCTTCCTCCTTGATCTGACTGGCCCAACTGTAGTTCAGGACTTTCAATTTAAAGTGATCTACCAGCCTCCCCAAAAGCAAGAGACTACAAGCAGGAAGCTCTTGGTACCACTTCTGGCCTAAATAGACAATTAACAAGCTTTAGATAACACTTTTTTTTTTTTTTGATTGTGTGCAGTATTATAGTTTAAGCACTTTTTTTTTCAGTTAGACATGGTGAGAAGGGTTTTTTTAAAAATCTAGTATAAGTTTGAGCTTTACCACTAATATAACATAATTGAAATGTGGGAATACAATACTTGTAATTAATTTTAGTGTGTTTTAAGTTTGTTAGAAGCAGTAAGTGGAGGGCTTTCCAAATAAAAATTTTATTTTGCCCCTGTTTCAGTAAAATAACATTGAGTACCAAAAGCTCTTTGCCTTTGAATGGTGTCCTCTTAGATGGATTCCATGGCTAATTTGGTGGTAATTTCCTTTCCTTATTAAGTGTTTCAAAGAATTGTGTGACTTTTAAAGTTTTATTGGTTTAGAGCTTCTCAAAATCTTTTCCATTATTTACAGGTACAACAGAATATCTCGAGAATGGACTCAGAAGTATGCCATGTGATGCTACCTTAAAGTCAGAATAACCTGCATTATAGCTGGAATAAACTTTAAATTACTGTTCCTTTTTTGATTTTCTTATCCGGCTGCTCCCCTATCAGACCTCATCTTTTTTAATTTTATTTTTTGTTTACCTCCCTCCATTCATGCACATGCTCGTCTGAGAAGACTTAAGTTCTTCCAGCTTTGGACAATAACTGCTTTTAGAAACTGTAAAGTAGTTACAAGAGAACAATTGCCCAAGATTCAGAATTTTTAAAAAAAAAATGGAGCATGTGTATTATGTGGCCAATGTCTTCACTCTAACTTGGTTATGAGACTAAAACCATTCCTCACTGCTCTAACAGATGCTGAAGATACCATCTGAGGGGGAGGGAGATGGATGCGAAATTGTCATATCAAAGGAAGCAACATTACTGTAGCAGCATCCATCTTGTTTAAGCCTTCCATTGTTAGAGATTTGAGGTTTCCTGATATACTTTATGCTCATAACTGATGTGGTTGGAGAATTGGTACTGAATTTATAGCATCAGCAGAACAGAAAACGTGATGTATTTTATGCATGTCAATAAAGGAATGACCTGTTCTTGTTCTACAGAGAATGGAAATTGGAAGTCAAACACCCCTTGTATTCCAAAATAGGGTCTTGAACTTTTTGTAATTTTCATTTAAATTTTGTTAGGAGGCTTGGAGCTATTAGTTAATCTATCTTCCAATACACTGTTTAATATAGCACTGAATAAATGATGCAAGTTGTCAATGGATGAGTGATCAACTAATAGCTCTGCTAGTAATTGATTTATTTTTCTTCAATAAAGTTGCATAAACCAATGAGTTAGCTGCCTGGATTAATCAATATGGGAAACAAAATCTTTTGTAAATGCAAAGCTGTTTTTTGTATATACTGTTTGGATTTGCCTCATTGTTTGACATCAAATGATGATGTAAAGTTCAATAGAGTGACTATTTTGCCATGTTCAGTTAAAGTACACAGTTTGTTTCAGGTTGACACATTGATCAGCCTGATGTGTGCAAATGTTAGAAGGTAATCTGACAACGGTGTAGCTGGACTGATGCACCTACTACTGGTAGCCCAGAGTTCCAGTGGACTTGGGACCCAGAAGTTTTGAAAAGAGTTTTTGTGGGGGTAAACTATCTCCAGGTGCCACCCCTGCTTGCTGACTTTTTCTTTACCATGTACATTTGAAAACAGCTTAAAAATCCTAACATGGGAGTAATAATGGGACAAATATACAAAATAAAGTACCGTTTGGTTTGGGAGTTGTCAAGAGGCTGTGTTGAAGTGACTTTACTTATGTGGAATTTTCATACCCATTGAAAAGGATTAGTTCAGCCATTTTACGTTAAGCGTTTTTTTAATGCAACAGAAGTACTTTAGGAGACTAAAAATGAATGAATAAAGGTCATTGCTACTGGGAGGGTTTTTTGGGAAGCAGGGAGCTCATTCAGTAAGTGCTCTCTGTACCATCAGTTTAACAAATAGCAACAAGGGCATTATGTAGTATTCTTCATTCTCACACATATTCATTTCTGAAGTTTTGGCTTGTTTTTCCTAGTTGTTTTGATTGTCCATTGCTTCATTTTTTTATAGTCCTGTACTCTGAATTTTTAGTGCATCTGTGACTTCTCTTCAGCACTATATTTTTGCACTACTTACAGTTATGTGCAATCTTATTCCTTGTCTGAACACAGACATGGAAAGCTAGATGTAAAATAAATGTGAAACCTTAATTTTTATAAAAATTTGAATATGTAGTTTGTATATGATTTGTTGACTTAAGGAATTTCTTTTGTTCTCTAGAATGAAAGTGAAATGCATGCTTTCAAAAGTAGGTTTTTTTTTTATATTAAGAATGATATTGGAAATTCATCTTAACCCAACTATTTAGGTTTGTTTTGAAAGGTCTCTTAATTGTCATTCTAAATTTAAATGTGTCACTGACTTAGTTCATAAATTATAGAATGATGGTGGGTAGATACCCTGTTTTGCTGAAAATTTAAAGCATTTTGGAAAACCCAAATCCAAACTTTTCAAAAGGGAGATTTATTCTGAAAAAACAATTTTTTTGGTGAATTATAAAACCTAAGTTCTTTCTACCCACATGATTGTGAAGAGTTTCTTTGGTTTGCCTCCTAAGATTAATTTTCTTAAATGTAAAAAATATCTTCCTTATACAGAAATTCAGTGTTTAGTTTCTGGGACCAAAAGTTTGAAATTGTAGGATAAGACTTAGAATCTAAACATTCACCGCAAACTGATTCCTTAACTAGTCTCTTAAATTTGACCTTTTCAACGTTAGACTTTGCAGATAGTTACGCTTTAGCTCATAAATTGTCATTAGTAGCAAAGACAAAGGGTTAGGACTTTGAGCTGATCAAAGAAGATAATTTAAGGTGCACCTTCTTTGTGAACCTAAGTCCCCAGCTTTTCACAAGACAATCACTGACTTCTTGGAGAAACCATCCGGAAAGTATTCTCTGGGTGAGAGAACAATTATAATGGAACTAGAGAAACTAGTATACTGTTCTGAATTCTTACTATATGGACACTTGATATCAGTTCATTACAACCATAAACTTCAGAAGATTCCAAAAATCACAAGGAAAAGACTAGAATGGAAAAAATAAGTCGGCCACATGACCACTAATTACTAATATGTTACTTAGTGATGCAGAAAATAGAGGTGAATTTGTTGAGGGTATTAGAAAGCTATCTAGTGCTATGTTGAGTTCTGGATTTGGAACTGAGGGTTCAAATCTTACCTCTGCCACTTATTATCTGTGTGATTTTTTTAGGAAGTCACAGCCTCTCAGGGTGTCAATTCATTTATAAAATGAGATGGTTGGAATAAATGACCTCTGGAGTCTCTTCTAGCTCTAACCTATGGTCCTATGAATTTACTAACCAAAATGGATCATAGGCGATTTAGTATTGGAAGTTACCATAAGTTTTTAATGCAAGTAGTCTGTTTAGGAAAAATCCAGTTGGCCTTTTAGTAGTACTTAAGAGCTTTGTTTTAAGTGTCTTTCTGTCTTTAATCTTTCAGGTAAATGTTCCTGGATGCATTTGCAGTATTTTTGTGTTTTCAAAAAATTAAATTTGAGGAGGAGGAGGAGGAACTATTCAGAAATAGTCCTTTTCACTTGGAAATGAGCTTTCACATTTAAGTATTAACCTTAGTTGTGGGTATTAAGGATAGTGACCTTGGGGTTAAAGATATTTCTAGTTCCAAGATTGTCTATATATACACTGTGCCATATTGCCTCTTTCCCACCTATTTCATGAAGGATGTCACTGAAATCTCATCTCACAAAGGTACCTGCAGAAGGCCTTTGACAGGATGAATTGAGCTTCGCGGAATTGTACTGTTACTCATGAAGCCTATTTCAAATTTCTTAGCTTTTAAAAATAAGGCTTTTGAAGAATATCAGTAGTGAAAACTCTCCTAAACTTTGATATCTCTCCATCAAAAGATCACAGTTCCTCTTAAAATTTAGTAAATTAGTGGTCTTTGAGTTGTTACAGCTATGATAATTACCACATGATGAACGTAATCCAATATAAGATAGATCCTTGAACAACAGATACAGTTCATTAATAATAGTCCCATTAAGATTTTCTATCATGAGAAGGAACTTCTAAGGAAGGGCTTTTAATCTTTGCTGGTATAGTCTTCAAAAATCCATGTTCATCTGTCCATTTTGGTAAGAAATTAAAGGAATACTTTGGTGCAGAAGTAGGATTCTTGGTCCACCTTACTCATCTTGTCATCTTCAAGTTTTTCTTATGTTTTTTCTCTATCTTATGGGATAACTAGCACTATTAAGTATTCCATATTTCAGCACAAGATCTGACACGTGAATAGTTACTTTTATTATATAGTGTTTAGCACCATAAACTTTAGAATATTTGAAATTGCTTTGGATAATGATAGTTTTTATAGCTCTTCCAATAATTGGTTTTTAGTTGAGGCCTTTAAAAAAGTTAATGTTTATAGAACTTCAGCTTGAATAAGGGGTCTTGATTTGTCTAAAGCAGTTTTAAATTTATTAAATATGAAGCTTGAAAATTTGGATTTTTCAGATATTTGGTTATTTTCTGGGGAAAAACCCAAAATTAAAAATTAACATAAATATAGTTTCATAACCACAAATTCTTGACAAAATGTGATTTCTTTAATTGTTTGGGGCTTAGTTTTTTGTTTTTTAGTCACAAAACATAATTTGCAATTTTTTTTAACTGACCTTTGGTTTTGTCTGTTTAGGGAGCTCATCCTGAGGAACTACCAATGCAGTATATTGGCAATTGTGCAACTTGGAGAGTTGCCTGGGGCACTAAGAGTTCAAGGGACAGACTGGACTTGAACCCATCTCTTCCTGACTAAGGTCAGCTCTACTAAATTGGCCAGGCTGCCTTAGATTTTAATTGGGTGAAATCCAAACAGAAGTAGTAGATTTGAAAAAGTTAAAAGAAACTTTATTATAATCAAAGTCAAAAAGCCTTTATTTTCCTGATAAGTGTGACTTGCCCAAAGGTCAGAGGAGCAGAACTGGAACTAGACCCCATTCCAGTGCTCTTTTCTACCCTGTTCTGCTTCCCCTTGTGTATTCAGTATCAAACTAATTGCAAAACATTGCCACAAAGAACTCCTTTAATTATAATTGTACGCTGCAAGCCCTCTCTATAGCTATTACATATCTGTTTACAGCTGAATTTTGAATTGATGAAGTTTGGAAGCAAGTATATTTGGAATTTGGTTGTGGAAGATGTGAGTTCAAATTCCGTCTGAGACGCTAGCTCTGCAATTCCTGGGCATGTCACCTAACCTCTCCCTTTGTTTTCATCTGTAAAAAGGGGATAATAATAGCACCTACCTCACAGAGTTATTGTGAGGACCAAATGAGATGGACCAAAGCACTTTGCAAACCTTCAAGTACTATATAAATACTAGCTAGTATTTTGTTAAAATGAAAAAGTTCACACTACCCAAAATTTGCATATTAGTTCATGGGGTAGTCCACAAAGTAGGCTTTTCTGCTCTCAGTAGTTTGACCGTTCCCTAAGATATTTTAGTTAAATAATCTAGCATTCCATTAAAAGCATTCTCATTTGTAAATGGGAATATGTTAAAGCAACAAGATCAGTATGTTTGAGAGTGATTACGAAAACGTCTGCAGATAAAACTAATATTCTTAGGACTTTGATAGACTTGACTCAACATTTAGAATGGCAAGAGACTGGAGATGTCTCTAAGTGAAAAGTTGCCTTCTAAGTTACTGAGCCTGCTTCCTTGTCTTGTCTTAATTTTGCGAAGATGATCCATGCCAATGTGAAGGAACAGAGAAGGAAAACTAATACTGTAGTTTCAAAGTTAGTTTTTACATCATTTCTAATTTCTACTTCCCAGATTGCCACAGCACAAGTGATTGATTATCTACCTAAGATCTTTTTTTGCTGCCTTACAAGTTTCATGTTCCCTTTCCACTCTTTATATTAGATAATGAATTCTCACCTGCCACTTTGGTTATCATCTTTAAGATGTTCATCAACCACACGTACTATCTGAGCTCTCCAATTAAGTAAAGAATACATATACTAATAAAAATAAAAACCAAAGTAAGTATATACAATAGTTTTTAGTGTTCAGATCCTGAAGCAAAGTTCAGTCTATAATAAAGAGCATAACTTCTATTTTGGAATGATTCCTGGAATGACCCAACAGTGTTAGAGTGCTTACTCATTATTTTTCTTTTCTAGTATAGTGATGATAATGAATGAACAGGTGCAATGAGCCACGTGTTTATTTTTTATGTGTTAGTGACTGATACAGGCAGATTTCTGTTCTGAACTTACCTTCCATATCAAACATCCTCTACTTAGCAAATGAGTGTTACTTTAGATCTGATCATAGATCAAGTCAAGCTTAGCGTCACCGAAAATACTTTTAAATTACATATCAGAACATTTGATTTTCTGGATTTTACTTTGCTCCTCACTTAAGTTCGTGCTACATTCATTCCTTTAACTTCCACTCTTGAAATACAAATTCTTGTACTTCAGAGAGGCATAGAACAATAGTTGTGACCATGTGTTATAGTGTTTTCTATTTCGAGGTAGCAAGTGAAGGTGAAGAGCCTGATGCCCACTTTATCTGCCTGTTTTTCCTTTAGCTTACTCACTAGTCCAAGTGAAACACCATTATAAAAAACTGTCTCTGTGAAGTAGTTATCATCATAACTATCATCTAGTGTCTAATTGAAATGTCTGGAAGGAAAAATAAAGGGAGAAACCAAAAGAATTGGGGCCTTTAAAGGGAAATACTGTGAATTTTTCCATTGCCCTTTTGAGTTACCTAGATCCTTGATTCTGTTGAGATCTCAGTGACCTATGATTTGTGGCTATATAGACTGTGGACGAATAGTATGTTACAAAAGATGGGTTTTTGCATCACAGAGCAGTTTAGGACCCCTTAAAGGGTTGTGTAATTCCCTGAATACTGTTTACCTGGCAGTCTGTTAATCTGAGGCCTAAAGCTCATTGTCCACCTGCAAGTGCCTGTCCAAATTACATGTGGAAATGTTAGCACTAATTCAGTGAGCTGCTTGTCCGTCTGCAGAGATAGTAGTACCAAATAGTAATCTAAATATGAGAGTAAATATAAAGAATAGTGGAAAGAAGCACTTAATTTAAACAGAAGACCTTAGTTTGGTTTTCAACCCCCTTATTTTATAGTTGAGGAAACTGATACTCAGAAGTTAAATGACTTGGCCAGGGTCACACACGTAATAAATGGCAATGCCGGAATTCAAATCCAGGTCCCCTGGCTCCAAATCCAGTGCTCGTAACACTATCATGTTTTCTCCCAGTTCTAAATCCTGTCAACCTAATTGTCTTGCCATAGGAATCTGGGAGCAGCAAATGTTTATAATTTGTCCTGTACTGAGAAACACTAACAGACTGTCCAGGGTATCTTGGACTTGTGGCATGGTGGACTAGTTCATTTTGGTTCTGTTACTCAGCGTTCATTTTCATCATCGCACACACATTGCTATCTTTCCATTTTTCAGTACTTACAGGTGATATGTATGGGCTGCTGGACTGGTAGTGATGCCATTGATTAGCCTTTTGAAATGATTTTTGACGTCATGTATACAGGAATCTTCTTATATGGTACAAGGTCCAGTTGGGAATCAGGAAGTTTGTTCCTATGGGCTGTTTCTTGGACATACCTCACATCCTATCTGTACAATGAGCACATCGTTGTCTTTTTGCCAAGTCTGCTTCAACTGTTCCTTCTATATTTCTGGTAATAGAAAATCACCTAAGCCAAATATCTCAGGATCCATTTTTGGGATTGAAAAGTCAGTGGCTGCATAATATTCATTGTGATCGCTTGCTTCTATCCTCCTGTAAACCTTTAGGTAGTTGCATGTACCATCAAAGTGTGAAGATATTGGGTCCCAGCTTCTTGTCTGCAGTGTCCTAGTATCTTGAACAGACTGGAATTGGTTCCAGTTGGTGCAGATATGTTTTCTGGGTCTCCATTTACCTGGGCCACGGTGTCCTTTTCCTGCTGACCCTAAAAAGCTCCTTAGTAGACTCCAGGTTTGCTCTGATGTAGTCCAGATATGAATAATATTTGTAACTTGGTCTTCTTAAGTCCAAGCCCTTCTAGAGGCTATAACAGCCTTTCTTAAATATCTGTTGCAAAATAACTGGGAAATAAGGGTCACTTGTGTACTCTTCTCTCAAAGTAGGAAGTACATTCTTAATCTTCCCATCACTTTTTTAGGGGTCCTCTAAGTTTCAATGGGATAGACCCATAAACAACTTAATGAAACACTCTTGGTGTTCCAGGGAGACTTCCTTCCTTGTCTCTTACCTTCTTATTCTCAGCCCTGGCTTTACAAACCCCAGCTTCTTGAAGCACCAAAGCTGTATTCTTTTCATAAGTACATTCAAACTTTGTGTGGCCATTTTTCTCTGCAATTTTAGTAGAAATTTGATCTGCCCTTCTAGCAGTCTTATTCTGGTTTTATTTGTGTATCCTGCTTTCATGGCATCCATTCTTTTCTTTAAAAAAAAAAAAGTTTTGTTTTTTTTTTAAATTAACAAGTATTTATTTCCTTTACCTCCCAGCACTGCCTTTAAAAAAAAAAACACTTGGAACTCTTGTGATATGTATAGTTGAGCAAGAAAAAAAAATGGCCATATTGTACTATTACCTTTACAGGTAGAGTAGTTGTATCGGTGGTTCTTTCTCACCATTTTCTGTTGCTTTAGAGCCTTAAAGCTCCATTTGCATTGTGGCTTCTTTGTTTTTGTTTCCATATGCTGCTGGCATACTATATGATAGAAGTTCTAAACTGTAGCTTTCTTCCTAGGTGTGACAAATAGCTTTCTCTCTTTCCTTAAAAAGGGCTTTTGGTACAAAGTATCTGTATCCACTTTAGGCTTCCTTGGGCGATTATGTATGCTGAATTCATAGTGCAAATACGGTATGCCTAGTGCTGCTAATCATCTCTGGCAAGCAGCATCTAAATTGGCACTGCTTGGACCAACTCTTCTTTCAAGGTATTTATATAACGTGATAATAGTTTGAAAAAATGATTTTTAAAAATTTTGAGTAATGTGTTTTTAGTAACATTAAAAAATTCAGTGTACAGGATGGTTTTAAATTGACAGAAGGCTTTTAATGCCTAAAGCAGACTCACTTTTAATACATTTGTTACCTAAAGCAGCTCGTTCTAAAAATTAGATATTAATGATTATGTACTTGTTAAGTGTATCTACTATGTCACAATTTCTTAACCATAAACTATAAACTGAAAGGATACCTGCAAATTTTCCTTTCAGCTTGTTCTCTACCAATAAAAGCTGAAAGAAAATGAATAATGAAAATAAAATGTCACTTCAATTAAACAAATGCTGATTCCTTATAGTGTGTAATTAAGAATGTGGTGAAGTGCTGTTGGACACTTTCTCTCCACAGAAAGGAGAATCAGATCAATTTGATTTAAAGGCTTGAAGAATATGATACTTCTACTTATCTCACAATTTGACCCACATATTGGCCGGAAGTCTCCATTACATTATAGTCATGTTGTCATGGCAGCATAAATTTTTCTTTGTTAAAATATTTTCATGTACTTTAATCCATGTGCTAAGGACTAATTATAAAGTGGAAGGTCTTATACAGAAAACCCTTGGGGTATTTATTCTGAAAATCACACTTAGTTTTGTGTGTGTGTGTGTGTGTGTGTGTGTGTGTGTGTGTGTGAGAGAGAGAGAGAGAGAGAGATCATCTTTTGACTCATGATCTTATTGGGAAGTCTCAGCCAAATGTTTTTCTTTGGCTATCCATACTGAAATCTAGAATTCTAATTATTGCTGATCATTAATAGATGCATATGTATACAGCATTTCAACCTAAAGGACTCTGAATAAGAAGAAGCTATTTTAAAAATGTAAAGCCCTTTTAAATTATAGCTTTCATTTTTTATCAAATTAGTTTTCTTACTCTTCATCAGAAATTGACCACTTAACTCTTTTTTATTCCCATCTACAGAGTGATCTTGATACTGATAAATAAATTTTTATTGTCTATATACTAGTTTGGCGAGAGTGAGCCAAAGAAGATAATAGATGGTAGCCAGATAGACATGTATGTATGTATGTAGGATTTGCTTATTTGCCTTATAACTTAACTGTCTTTCTCATCTGTCTGTCAACAAAGCTGGTTCATTTGCCTTTCCATACCTGCCTTTTCTCCACTTTGCTTATGGAAGGCAGCATGGTATAATGGATAGAGGGCTGCTCTGAGAGACAAAGCCTAGATTCCAGCTTCTGACCTGTACTGGCTGTTGGCAGCTCTTGAAAAGTCTATTAATTGCAAAATGTTTACAGCTTTGCATTGGTAGGAGTGTCCTACAGTAAAGAAATCACTGATCTGAACCAAATAACAGTTCCCTGAAATCAACCACCCTGAAGGGCTGCCATGCTTTCACTTCTTTCCCTGCACAAAAGCTTCCAAACTTTCTAGTACAGGTTGGTAAATTCTGCATTTCAGTATTAAACTCACAGTAGTGAGCACATTTTGGGGAGTGGGTTAAGTTGAAATACAATCAAAATAATTCTTTTGAAAAAAGTTTTTATTCAAATTAAGAAAAACTAGTTCTTTCCATCCCTAAATCCACACATGTTCTTGGGTTCTCCCCCACCCCTGAAAAAAATCCTTTTAGGTGTTGTAGATTGTAATCTATTTGTCATGGCTTTGTTCATGACATTCATTTCTGTGTATAGTTACCCCTAGGCCACCTCTCCTCACCAGCAGAAATCTTCCTTAAGTTAATTAAACAGCAAATACAGTGTTTCATTTTCTTGGTCAGTACCAAGATTCTATTCACTCATCTCCAGGTTTTTTTCCCATTGAGTTCCAGGTTATGAGTATAGACTTCTCTAGCTCCAAAACCCACTGCCCTCCTTACTTTTAGCATTTGAAATATATAAAGTCAATCAGAATGTGAGATACTCTGATGTCTTATAGAACAGTATTGTCAGTTGAAGTGTTAGTGACAATTGATAGTCAAAGGTCCAATAACTTGAGCAAATTGGACCTTTTTGACAATCTGTGAATGGAAGTGGGGGAGGGAAGTATGGGAGAAGTCCTATCCAGCTCTGATGTTCTGTAATTTTGAAATTCTGTAATTCATCTCTATGGAGAAATATGTTCTTTATTGCCATCTTTAAAAATGAAAAACACCTCAATTCTTAGTCTACCTATCTTTTTTTTCCCTTTCTAACTTCAATCCCTTTCAATTACTCATTGTTCTCAATAATACAGTTAAATGTAAATGAAATGGGATGCAACTAACTAATTTTCCATTAACTGGATTTTTTTTACTCCCATTTTTTATTCTACTTTTAGGGGAATACCAGAAAACAAGGAAGGTTTGAAAAAAGCACCTTTCAGGGTATATCTTGGAATTAATACAGATTCAGCGCAATCTATGCCTTTAATAAGACTACAGTGATAAATGAGAATCTGAACTGAAATTCAAGGTATTCATTCTGAATCAAAAATTAAATTTATGTCATCAAGAATTAAATTATGTTCAGCAGATGATACTTAGGAAAGTACAAATATTTTGATTTTTTTCTTATGAATAATAACTTGCATCTGTATAGTGCTTTAAAGTTTGCAAAGTACTTAATAAATAACTCATACTCACAAAAGCTCTAGGAGATGGGTGCTATTGTTATCTCCATTTTACAGTGAGGAAACAGGCAGACAGGTTAAATGACTTGCCTAGGGTGACACAGTTACTAGGCAAAGCTGGATGTGAACTCAGGTCTCTCCACCCCCAGGTCCAGTGCTCAATCCACTGTACCACCTAGCTGCCTCTTAATCATTAATAAACAGAAATGTTTCGGTATGCCAAGAACAAAAAAATAAAGAGGATTGTATATGAACCTGTGAACTTCTGTTATGTACAATTTTAAAAGCTATATTAAATTTAACAAGATGATAAATAAATTGTCCTGTTTGTGTCCCCATTTGAACTTTTTGTTTTCTTTGTATTTTGGATACTTTTTTGATGCTCCTTTCTTCTTTCCTTTCCTTTTTCCATCTTTCCCCTCCTTCCCTTCATCCTTCCTCCCTCTTTCCTCTTTCTTCCTTCCTCTTTCCTCTGTCCTCTCTATCTTTCCCTCCCTCCTTCCTTCCCTTCTTCCTTTTTTCTTCTTTCCTTCCTCCCTTCCCTTTTCTCCTTCCCTTTTTCTCCTTCCTCCCTTGCCTTTTTTCCCTCCCTCCCTCCCTCTCTTCTTTCCTCTCTTCCTACCTTCCTTCTTTCCCTCCGTTGCACTTACCTCCACCCCTGCCCAGTAATACTTTTAAGAAACATTTAACGACTTCACTATGTATCCCTTCTGAGATCTCACTGAGGTAGGATAATGACTCATTTTCAGTGGCTATACCAGCAAGAGTATAATCTCTAGAAGGTTAATCAGTTTGAAAAAGCTTCAGGGCCAGGGGCAGACCAGCCTTACTAAGTTAAAAGGGGCTTATAACCAAGTTAGCCACAGAGCGATGAATTGTTTGACTATCACAATTTTTGAAATTCATTTACTAAAACATGAACCAGTTTAAATCTGGGTCAGTCAAATTATAAATCCTTGAAGTATCAACGTATTTTTGACCAAGTATAGTTGAAACATACAGGATTAACATCAGTTAACCAGAATAACACATCCCTAAAGCTTAGAATCAAAGAAGTTGAGCCCTGTTTCAGGGCTAACAAATCTTTAACTATTGCAGTGCTTTTCATGTCTGGCCTCTGTGGTTCAAGATAATGGCTTTGCCTCTTAGAATTTTGCAAGTACTAGTACACACTTTCATCTCTGGAATATAAATTAATATTGTTTACATAAATATACACACACACACACATATATGTATTCATGTATGCTAACAGATTTATACATAGCTATGTGAGTAAGGCTTTTGCTCCCTTGTTTAGGGTCTTTGTATATTCTTTTATCATTTCATCTTTCCTTCTGCCTTACAACCCCAATCCTGTTCTTTATTTTCACCGTAACCTCTAGTCCTACTTCTCAGTTCTTTCCCAGATCATTACACCTCCAATAGCTATATTCCCTTCTCTTTCCTTTCTTGACCCCTTGGAGAACCACTTCATCTCTACACTGTGCTCTTCTTTCTAGTCCTTTTCCACCTCATCCTTATATAAGCCCCCTAGCCTTGGATTACTCCCATCATCCACTGCTTTTACACCTCTTTTCATGATGCTATACAAAACTGGAGGAAAAAAACCCCCAAAACTGTGCTGACAAGGTCCACTACAAATTTGTTACTTAATCTTAGCTTGCCCTATTGGATGGCAAAGTAATTGTCTTTTTTGTCTTCCTGAGTCACTTTCCCTCTTAACATAGAGATTTCTCCAAATCCTTTTGTCTTTCTTCAAACCTCCCTTGCCTCCTCCCACCACCTGTCTCATATTTCACAGGAAAAATTGAGGCCATTCATTAGGAGCTCTCTCTTCTCCCCTTGTCATCTATCACACAGATACCTTCTGCCACTTTTTTCTTAACCCTTGCTTCATGTGATGGATTACTCTTCTTGCAAAGTCAAAGCTCTTACTTGAACATGATCCCTTTCCGTTCTATCTTCTCCAGCAGATTGCCTTCTCTTATCATCCCTGCTCTTACCAATGTCTCCCTACATGGCTGCTCCTTTTCTGCCTACAAACATCCCACGTCTTCCATCCTCAAAAACAAAAAGTTCACTTGATTCCACCCATATTATGTATCAATTCTTCTCCCTTTTTGTAACCAAGCTCTTTGAGAAAATCATCTATACTCCATGCCTTCACTCCCTCCCTTCTCACTGTTCTAGATCTTCTATAATTTGACGTCTGATCTCATCTTTTGTCTGAAATTCCTCCTGCCAAAGATACCAGTGATTTTTTAATTGCTCAATCTAATAGGCCTTTTTCAGGCCTCATCCTTATCAGCCTTTGATGCTGTCAAATCATCCTCTTCTCCTCATCTGTAAAATGAGGGTAATAATGGCACCCACCTCCTGGGGCTGTTTTAAGGATAAAAGAAGATAATATTTGTGAAGTGGTCTATAAACCTTAAAGTATTGTATAAATGCGAGCTATTGTCCTTCTCTTTGAGACTTTTTTCTCTCTAAGTTTTCATAACATGGCTCTTTCATGGTTCTCCTACCTGTCTGAACTCTTCTCGTTCTCCTTTGTGAAATCTTCATCCAGATCACACTTACTAATGGTGGGTGCCCCCCAGAGCTCTGTCTTAGGCCTTTCTCTGTTCTTCTATGCTATTTTTCATGGTGACCTTACTGACTCCTGTGAATTCAATGATCGTCTTGATGCAGATGATCCTCAGATATCTTTCCAGCTCTAACATCTCTCAACTGCCTATTGAATGTCTGAAACTAAAAATGTTTCATAGATGTCCTCAACTCAAATGTGTCCGCAATTGAATTTGTGATCTTTCCTTTTACACCCTCCTCTCTACCTAACCTCCCCATTACAATCAAAAGAACCACAGTCCTTCCCAGTCACCCTGGTTTGCCACCTGGGTGGCACCTTGACTTTCCAGTCTCACAAAATGTTGCTAAGTCCTGTTGATTCTTCCCAGGATTTCTTACATACTCCCTCTTCTCTCTGACGCTGCCACTACCATGGTGCAAGCCCTCCTGTTCCCTCATACCTGGACTATTGCAATAGCCTGCTAGTGGGTCTGTCTGCCTCCAGTATCTCTATATTCCAGTCTATCTTCTACTCAGCTATCAAAGTGATCTTTCTTAAGTGCAGGTCTGACCAGATCACACTCCTATTCAATAAATCCAGTAGCTTCCTTTTACCCCCAGGATCAAACATAAATCATCTAGCTTTATCTATCGGAATCTTGCCGCCTCCTCTCTTCCCACTTTTCTAGACCTTCCTCTCCTCCAGGTACTCTGAAATCCTGTGACATTGACCTCCTTGTTATCCCTCCTACAAAGTATTCCATCTCCCAGCTCTGTGACATCTTGCTGGCTGTCCCCCATGCTTGAAATGCATGCTTTCTGTCCTTATCTCTGACTCCTGGTTTCCTCGGCTTCTTTCAAGTCTCAGGTAAAATCCCACCTTCTGTAAGAAGCCTTTCCTCGTCCCCCTTCATGAAAGTGCCTTCTTTCTGAGATCACCTCCATAATTCATACTGTATTCTGTCTTGTTTGTTCATAGTGGTTTACATTTTGTCTCCTCCATTAGATGGCAGGCTCCTTGTACACGGGGTCTGCTTTTTACTTTGTTTCCTTAGTTCTTAGCATAGGGCCTTGCCACATAGTAGGCAGTTCACAAATGCTATTTGACTGACTACTGGCAGTTTATTCCCCAATTGCCCCTACAAAATAAGTTAGTATTTTTCATGTAGAATCTTGAACCAAAAGCAAATTAATGAATGGATGGATAAATACATGAGTGAATGAATAAATAAAAATAAGCATTTGTGCAAGACCTTCGATTCCTCATTTGGGTAAATAATCCAAGGCCATTCTCCTGGTGCTAGCCAGAAAATTGGTATTTATACCACAGTGATCACTCTCCCTTGCGTTTTGCTTTGACCTTTAAAGCCAGATGAGGTCACCCGCTATTTTCCCAATAACAATTCTGTAGAAAATGTATTTTCTTGGGCCCTGATAACCTGTAGCACCTGGCATCATAAAGAAGATTCTCCACCTTGTTAGGGTAAATCAGGAAGCATTCAGGTGCCATACTCTCATTCCCCTCAACCAATTACTTATACTCAAAGATCCCATAGTATATATTTGAATAAGGGGGTAACAGATAAACCCTTGCTCCAAGACAAAGAGATTCTAGGATGATACCAGAATGTACCTTGGAGATTACCTCATAAGTAACTCCAAATTAAAGAGCTCCCAAGTTTAAGGGTCTGAAGGCATTTCCTCTCTAGAGAAGGAAGATTTCCTGAACAGCATGTTTCCTGGGGAAAGATGAGAATCCCTTCTGGCAAAAGGAATTAATAGCTTGGGGAAGCAAGGGACATGAATCTTGCCATTCCCTCTACAGTGAATGATTATGATATGTGGGTCTAATAGGAAGGTCTGTGGTTTGCCCAACAGTACTAAAATATGAATTATGAGGGTGCTTTGGTGCTTTCTTTATTTCTGTGTAGTATTCTCTTGGGTATCCCTAACTGAAACTTCCACAGTGGAGTAACCATTCCCAAGTTCAGGGATCTGAACTCCTAAAACTCATTGGTGTATTTACATTTATTAGTCAGCCAGAAGAAGCAATTAGCCCAAAGCAAATGCATTTGCTAAGTTGACATAGCAACATTGGAAGCTTCAAAACATTTCCCCCCTAAACCTGGTATTTTTTTTTTTTGTTTAGTCATTTTTCAGTTGCGTCTGACCCTTCGTGACGCCATTTGGGTTTTCTTGGCAAAGATGCCAGACTGGTTTGCCATTTCCTTCTCCAGCTCATTTGACCAGATGAGGAAACTGAGGCAAATAGGGTTAAGTGACTTGCCCAGGGTCACACAGTAAGTATCTGAGGCTGGATTTGAACTCAGGGAGAAAAGTCTTCCTGACTCCAGCCCCAGTACTCTTTCACAAATACCACATTGGGGGAACAGTAGGCACACAGAGTGATAGTGAGATACACTATCTGCCTGAGACCCAGCCACAGGACTATCTTTGGGGCAGCTTCAGTCCTTGGAAGCCAATCAGGAGTTGTCAATTATCCCACTGTAGATTACCCACAGGAAATGCCTAAGGCCAAAGCAACACATGATTCTGGCACTGCAAAGCTTAATTGTCTGTTTTCTTCTTGTGGTATTTTCATGATGCAGTAGCAGGAAAGCAATTCACATAATGGTCATGATCGTGTAAAATAAAAGCACACTGAAAGTCTTTAGAAGGCCAAGTGATATGCTCCCACCTTTCAGCAGAGTAGTATAGATTTTGGAATGAGTCATCACATTTTTGAACATGGCCCCTGTGATGATTTATTTTATAATTCTAATTTGTTACAATGGAGGATTCTTTTGAACTGATGGGGAGTAGAGGGGGAATCATAGGCTAATTAAAGTAATGTTTTTTTCTAAAAACAGCATCAATAATTCATTTTAAAAGGGATGGGGGAGAAATTTTTTCCTGGGGAAAACTCCAGGTGAGGGTGGGATATGAAATAAAGTTGCCATTGATTTTCGAAATTTGTGGATGACTGTGCATTTTTAAAACTCTAAGATGTCATTTATAGATCTGCACCAAGGTAATGACAAATCCTTCTACATCAGTATGGAGAAAGGAAGCTTCGGCTCTTAACACATGGGGACAAGCACAACACATCCCTGCCTCCTACGGTAGAGAGGCACCATCATCCACCATTGGACATGCACAGTCCAAATATGTAACTACAACCTAAATGTGTTAGGATGGTCAAGGGCTTATGTATGCCTTTGCCATTTACTTCTGGGATCAGTGCCACAGCTGTTGCCATCTCTTGGGCTTGAAGAATCTACTCTCAGGATCTCTCTCTCTACTCAGACCCCATGGACCAGCACCTGCAACTTTCATGAGCTTCTGCCTCAAGAGAATAATTACCAGTTCCTGTGTGGGAGAGGACCATATATTATACAGTCACCCCCCACTTCCCTTCCCACCCTGCAAGACATACTAAGTTCTGGTCTGTCTAAAGAAGGGCTGAGAAGTATCTCCTTTAAGCTCCCAGGACAAAAGTCTATCTGCCTGAGACCCAGCCACACGACTATTCTTTGGGGCAGCTTCAGTCCTTGGAACCCAATCAGGAGTTGTCAATTATCCCACTGTGGATGCCCATACTCAGCAGTGAGATGTACTCAGATTGATGGAGAGGGAGGAGAACCCCCAATCCATCTCCTTTTCATTAACATATATTAGAAACTGCCATTTATGATTTTATTAGGTAATTTGAATCTTCCTGATTTATTGATAATTTAGTTATTAGTGGCTTAAGCAAAAAAGCCCAAATTACTTTTATCAGTTATACTTAAAGTCATATTAAAGTTTTAAATCTTAAAAAAAAATTGAGCTCTAAGTTCATCTAACTGACAGTACTTAGGTTCATGTGGCATAACTTATAAATGTGTACTGCCTTTCCCCCTTATCTCCAAAATTATTATCATCGAATATTTTTCCCTAAATATTTCAGCATTTTAGAAGGGTCAAAAGTATGCTTTATATAAAATTTCAGATCTTTAAAAAAGTCATTTAAAAGCCCATTTGTGTTTTCTCTGTATCTTTGTAAGTTAATTCTGAAGTTTCACTTCATACTCAACAAATGGGCAAATGTGGCAAATGATGGAAATGATCAGTGTTGTAAGGATATTAAAAGAAAAGGACGCTAGTACATTGTTGATGGAGCTACACATTCATCCAACATCCTGGAAAGTAATTTGGAATTACAATAAAGTGACTAAAATGGCCATACCTTTTGAGAGCTGACTGCTAATGCATACTATATATATACCCTAGGGGTGTCAGTGACTAAAAGGAAGGTCTAATATACACCGCATGTTTATTTCATATTTTTTGTCTAGTAAAGAACTAGAAATAAAGTCCCCTTTGATCAGGGAATTAGTAAACAAATTGTTCTATGTGAATGTAATGGAATACTATTGTGCTGTAAGAAAGGATGAATATGAAGAATATTGAGAAGCATGGGAAGAATTATACGACCATGCAAAGTGAAGTAAGTAGAACCAGGAAAATAATATTTTTGCCTACAATGATGTAAATGTAAAGATCAACAACAAAAATTTGAAACTGAATGCTGTATAACTTGGCCCCAAAGTAAAGATATGAGAATGCACCTCTCTTCCTTCTTTGTAGGGCTAGGAGTGTTCAGAACACTGTATATAAAGTCAAGCTTGATTGATGTACTGGTTAGTTTTTTTGAACTGTTTTTTTTTCTCTTTGTTATTTTTTATTATAAGGGCTCTCTGATAGGAGGAAAAAGGTAGGAATTATGGTGGAAATATAGTTAATATAAAAACAAGCTATCAATAAAAAATTTTATTCATAAAAGAAAGTTGATAGTTTATTTAGTAGAAATCATCTAGTAGCATTTTAAATTTAAATTCCTCCAATGACCCCTGCCCTTGAACTGCAAAATATATCCAATGGAAAGAGTTCCTAGAGTCCAGATCTTTCTACTATCACACACTGCCACTATATTGAATGCAGTAGTGTGCTGATAAATGTTCAACAACAGATTGGGGGGGAGGTGGGGGAATATACTTCTGTCACATTTTTATATTTAATATGCATTATTTAGATTTTTTCCACTGCTTTCTCAAGTCTAGATGATCAACAGAATGATAAATCAAGGCCTTATTTGTAGGGTTTGCCAGTTTCTCAAGCGTAAATATTTAAATAAAATTTAACAATTGGCTCTAGTGAACTTGCTGGCTCCAACACACTCCTGATTGTATAAAACAAAACTGCTGTACAAGATGTAATTTAAAGCTAAACGAAAACAAACAAAAAACTCCGGTCTCCTCTATAGCTTCCTTTCTGAAAGGCTGAGTCTGTCCGGTTTTATTTAGACCCCTGAGATTGGGAGCTGGGAAGGAGGAGAGAAGCAGGTGGGGGAAGACATGGCTGGGCGGCAGGTTAAGCACATTTTCTCTAGGGAACCTTTTCTAATATTCCCAGCTCCTATTGCCTTTACTCCCAAGCTACTTTGGATTTAACTATTCATCCTCTTCCTTTTTGTTCTGTATATACTTATATACGTCCACTTGTCTCCCCCATTAGAATTTAAGTAGGGATTATTTCATTCTTTGTCTTGGCAAATAGTGGGTTCTTAATAAATGCTTGAGACAGCTAGGTAGCCAAGCCTGGAGTCAGGAAGAGTCATCTTTCTGAGTTTCAATCTGGCCTCAGACACTGTGTGACCCTGGGCAAGTCACTTTATCCTGTTTATGTCAGTTTCCTCATTTGTCAAATGAGCTGGAGAAGGAGATGGCAAACCACTCCAGTATCTTTGTCAAGAACACCCCAAACAGGGTCACAAAGAACAATAAATACTGGTTGATTGATTGGCTGAAGTTAACCAGGTTACCCTCACTACTCTTCCCCCACCCCTTATTCCTCTGCCTTTCTATTTGCCAGGATCTTTTCTTCTGTTTCCCCTCAAGCACTTTCCTTCCTGTCATTCTCTCCTCCCCACCCCCATTCATCTCCAGCCCCCTTAACAAGAACAAACCCATTCCTCCAAATTGTCCAAATTGCCAGGGTATTTCTAGTACTAGGAAGACCAAACTGCACCACAGTTCATTTTTTTTTAAAGCCATAAGGACAATAATAGATAGTAGAATGAAAATATTTACTTCAAAATAAAAAGTTTTGCCTCGTTGACCCTCCTGGCACTTGTAGTGCTAGTCAAGTCGTCTTCACCCTCACCTCTTCAGGGGTTCTTTATTTTGACCTAGGTGGCACAGTGGATAGTGCCAAGCCCGGAGTCAGGAAGACTCATCTTCCCAAGTTCAAATCCAGAGCTCTGTGACCCTGGGCAAGTCACTGGACCCCGTTTGCCTAAATGAGCTGGAGAAGGAAATGGCAAACCACGCCAGTATCTTTGCCACAACCGAACTGATTTCATTCTTTTTATTTTATTTCATGCATTTAAAAGCATTATTCTGGGAAGGAAGCCATAGGCTTCTCCATACTGCAAAGAAGCTCTTGCCACAAAAGAGGTGCAGAACTCGCTGGCTGGGGGAGCGTGCAACTTCTCCAAGAACCGGACCAGCAAAGCGCATGCGCCCTGCACCCAAAGGGGCCCCGGGCTTCTCTCTGCGTAGCGCAAAAAAAAAAAAAAAAACAAACAACTTTGAAAAGCGGTTATGGGGCCTCGGCTCAGCTGACTTCAGGAGGCGGGCCGGGAGGGTCCGTGGGGTGCCCGTAGGTTCCCGAGGACCCAGCCGCCTCTCCCTGCTGCGCGGGTGCCCGGGATGGTGCCCGGGCCGCAGGCGAGCTGCCAATGCCTCCTCTCGCTGCTGCTGCTGCTGGCGGCGGCGGCGGCGGCGGCCTGGCCCGGGCAGAGCGGGCCGAGGTCCGCCAGTTTCAGCTTGGCCGGCAGCTGGCTTCTCCGGAGCCAACACGGCTCCGTAGCGCTGCCGGGGCAGGTCCCGGGTTGCGTGCACAGCGCCTTGTTCCAGCGCGGCCTGATCCAGGTAAGGGGCGGCGCGCGCGCGCTAGACACTGAGCCCCGGCGGTGCCCACGCCTGGGATCCCACGCCCTACCCCTTCTGCCTTTTCTGGCGCTCTGCGGAGAAAATGCGGCCCGAACGGTCGCTTTAGAGCCGTGTGGGCGTCCGAGCAGCTTCAGCTTCGCTCCCGAGCGCTCCACGGAGGGAGGAGGGAGGCGGGGGGAGAGGGAGAGCTGGAGGTGAAATTGAGACAGGCAATTAATTTCTGGTCCCGCAGCGTGAAACCTGCATAAATTGAGGACTGTAGCCCAGTAAGGTACTTGACTTTGTGGGAGTGATTGGAGAAAAAGACCGGTATAGGGAGATCCTGGTCAGAGTAGATAATTAATTACTTGTGTAAATAATTACAAGGTGTATGTTTTTAATAACCACAACTACCAAACCTGCACTTTGCTCCTCCACCGCCCCCATCTGGATTTCCCATGTGAAAATAGTTTTGTTTTTAAAATTAACTCAGTATAATTTATAACCTAGGCTTTTGGGGGGTGATGGGGTGGTAGTGGTGATGATTTAATAGGAACGGAAACATAACCGAGGAAATGATTGTAAAAACATTTTGCTACTTTTTTTTTTCCATTTTGGAAATTTAAAGTGGTAAAGGATAGGGTAGGAAAAAAACCTTTTACCTTCTTCCCTGGGATTTAGGTGGCTTTTCTTTTTCTTCAAAAATTTTTCTTTTTGATACCAAACTAAATACAATGAAGAATAGAAAATAGCGTCAGCATGAGAACAGGAATGAAAGCAATGGAGAGTAGGAGTGGTATAAGGCACGATCTGCAATAGGATATGGGGACTAGGCACTGTAGGAGAGTATAAAATTGAAGTTGTTCACCAGGGGATCAAGATGGCAAAGAGAAGAGAGTACAGCAGGTGCAGGCATGATGGCCTGGGAATGCTCTGTAACACATTGCCTCCCCTTTATCATGAAAGGCCTCAACCTATGTCTAGATTATTCTCTTAAATATTTTGTAGAGTTGGAAAAGTAGTCAGTATGTGCAACAGTTAATGGATATTCCTTGGTCACTTTTTTTTTTCAGCTATAATAAGTTTCTGTGGTTTTTTTCCAGAAGCACTTGGTATCCTTTTTTTCTTTTAGATATATTGGGAATCAAGTTTTCTGATTCTGAAATCAGCATCAAGTTGATGTTGAATTTCACTTTAACAAATTTGTGGCTTGAATATAAACAGTTGATTAAGAAATGACTTACAAAAGTCACTTGTTATTTCCTTTCTGTTAAAATACAACAAACTTCTGTTGTTTTTTTTTTTTTGTGGTGAGTTTTTGGTGTTTGGAATGAATATCCGGTATCTTCCAACTTTTTCCTTGAGGAAGGTATTTGTGATATATAGGTGTAAAGCTTTTTGATGATGGACAAACGTTTGGCCTCTCTTATCTTACTGCTGAATAGTTTTTTTTTCTGTTTTTTTATGGCTGTACATCTGTATTTTTTAAAATAATAAGTTAATTATTTATTTTTAGTTTTCAGCATTCACTACCATAAGCTTTAAATTTTTTCCCTCTCCTTCTAATTCCCTCCTCCCCCAACCCCAAGACAGCATGCAATCCGATATAGGCTCTACATGTACATTCCTATTAAACATTTTCACATTAATCATGTTGTATAGAAGAATTAAAATGGTTGGGAAGAACCATGGGAAAGAAAAAAACCAAGAAAATAGCCTACTTTGATCTGCATTCAGACTCCATATTTCTTTCTGTGGATGTGGATGGCATTTTCCTTCACGAGTCTTTTGGAATTGTTTTAGGTCCTTGCATTTCAGAAAAGAGCTAAGTCTATCAAAGTCAATCATCAAACAATGTGGCTCTTAACTGTACAATGTTCTCCTGGTTCTGCTCACTTCACTCAGCATCACTGAACAGTTTTTTTTTAACAATGTATTAGCATTTTTTTCTGTCCTCTCTTTTGCATTTAAAGTCACCAAATATTAAAGTACACAGTGGAGTTGTATTATATATTCCATTAATTTAGCAAAGTCAAGTGTATAGACTTGGAGAGGGGAACAGAGAGAGAGAGACGCATACAATTTTAAATAGTCTAGAATCTTCTCCCACCGTTCTACTCAGTGAGCATTTGCCCTTGCTAAGTTTCCCGATAAGCTTACGAGCCCCTGCCATACTCTCTTTGACCACCTTTTAATTTCTTTTGCCTCTTGGTGAAACATGAAACAGGTGTTTGGTGGTGTAATATTCCATTATTGTAATCACACTCTGGTGTGAAGCCTGTTCAGAATTCATATAGGCAGTTGTTCAATTATTTTCATTCTTTTCTGACTCTTCATGACCTCATTTGGGATTTTTTTGGCAAAGATTCTGGAGGAGTGGTTTGCCATTTCCTTCTCCATCTCATTTAACAGATGAGGAAACTGAGGCAAACAGGGTTAAGTGACTTGCCCAGGATCACACAGCTATTAAGTGTCTGAGGCCAGATTTGAACTCAGGAAGATGAGTCTTCCAGACTCCAGACCCAGGATTCTATCCAGTGCCACCTAGCTGCTTATCTATCTGTCTAGTAGCTATCCCATAATTCAGGTTTCTCTTAAAAAAAAAGTTTAAATTTAAATATTATTAACTTGGTCACACTCAAAAAAAAATCCAACCCAACAATTAAAAAAAAAGAAAGCATTTGTTAAAAAACTATAAAACTAAACCTCAGATTATTCCACAGCAACATTTTAAAAAAGATTTGTATGCTAATTTTGACAAAAGTATATTTTTTGCCTTCATACCTCTTTGTGCTCCTTTAAGTAATGGTGTCTGATATTTACCTATCACTTTAAAGTTATCGAAACATTTCTTCTCAAGAGCTTTTTAGGTAATGTCCTGAGATTACTATTATCCTCATTTTATAGGCATGGAAACCGAGGCTCTGAGAATTTTGGTAAGTCATACAGATAATTTTGTCTTAGGCAAGAATCACCCTCCCAGATCTTCTGACTCATATTCACAGCATCCTGCCTGTTCTGCAGCTAAGTGGTACAGTGAGTGAGTAGAGCCTGAGGCTTAGAGTCTGGAATATCTGTGTTCAAATGATGCTTCAGATACTTACTAGTGTGACCTTGGTAAGTCTCTTTACCTGTTTGCATCAGTTTCCTCATCTAGAATACAGGGATAATAAAAACACCTATTTCCCAGGGTTTTTTGCCAGAATCAAATGAGGTGATACTTATAAAGTACTTAGCATAGGGCTTGGCACATAGTATATTTAGTATAGTATATTTATATCAAATATTAGCTATTATTATTGTTATTATTCTGAATATTTTTTCTTCGAAATTTGTGACTTTCTTCATTTACTTTAATAATAACATAGTCCATATATTCTTTTCTGATTCTACTTTCTTCACAATGTATGATTATATATAACTTTCCATGTTTCCTAGTAATCTTTATATTTGTCATTTCTTGTTGTTGAGTCATTTTAGTTGTGTCTGACTCTGTGACCTATGTGGAGTTTTCTCCAGCTCATTTTATAGATGAGGAAACTGAGGCAAACAGGGTTAAGTGACTTGCCCAGGGTCACACAGCTAGCAAGTTTCTGAGACCACATTTGAACTCAGGATGAGTATTCCTGACTCCAGGCCTGGCATTCTATCCACTGCACCAGCTAGTTCCACCTGTCATTTCTTATAGTGTTATAATATTCTTTTGCATTTTTGTACTACAATTTGTTTAACCAATACCTGATCACTGGTCAAAATGGGTTGTTTCCTTTTTTTGTTGCTAATACAGATAATATCACTATGCTTGAACATACAAATCCTCCCTCTCTTCCTAACCCCTTCCAGAACATCCTTAGGCAATAGTCCTAATAGTTAGATCACTGGCTTAAAGGTTATGAACAATTTGGTACCTTTAATTGTGTATTACTGCCATACTCCATTCAAAAAAGATGGTACCAACTCAGTTACCCAGCAGTGCTTAAGTGCATTCCCATTTCTCCCCAGCCCTGGCAACATTCATTTTATTGTTTTTTAACCATCCTTTCCAGTATTCTTAGAATGCAGTGGTACCAGAGAATTATTTTCATTTATATTTATTTGCTTTTAGAAAGTTGGAATAGTTTTTCAGCTGGTTATTGATGTGCATTCCTCTTTTGAGGAGTGCCTGTTGATCTCTTTTGATCACAAGAGAATGGATTACTCCATTATTTGCTCCAATTCCTTATAAATTTTCATGTGAGATTTTTATCAGAGATATTTATGGCAAATATTTTTCTCTCTTTTCTGAGTTTTACTTTTGTTCTGTTAAAAACTTTTACATCATCAAATCCATCTGGTTTGTTTCAAAAAACTGCTTACATTTAATAGCTGAAAAACAATTCCTTTAAAGCTGATAGATATTTCATTAAATTTTTTATTTAAAAAGATTTAGATCACTGATCTACTTTATCATAATACAAGTTGTATATGCAATCCCATTTCTTACCGAGTGACTATTCGGTTTTCCCAGTGATTTCATTTAATAATGATTTCCTGCGTCTCTCTGTTATGGTTGCGGCTTCATCAAACACTAGCCCTTTGTATGCAGCTAGTTCTAAACCTGTATCATCTGTCTTGTTTCTTTGTTATATTTTTTAATCTTACACCAGATAATTTCGATAATTACTACTTAAAAGTATAATTTGAGATTTATTGTAAAGTCTTTTCATTCCCTCCCCCAATAATTCAGTCCCCTTTATAATCTTGTATGTTGCTTCTCTATACGTCTTATTCTTTTATCTAATTTTTTGAAGTAGCGCTTTTTGTAGCAAATTTCTTTTAGGTCGAATTTTATATAAAATGTTAGTACTCAAAATCCATCACAAAGCAATGGATGAAGCGCTTCTAAGAGATCAGATCCTGTAATGTGTCATTTCAGCAATGGAGATTTTCACATGAGGGTTACCCTTAGCGGCTTCTTGCCAAACTCAGGAAGGATACCAGCCTCGCTAGTCAGTCCTGTCATCAGAGAATGTCCCTGAGTTCTGGTTGCCTTCTTGCCCGTTGTTTTTGTATTGTATCAACTATATAAATTAATTTTATAGTATTGCCATCTTGACTATTGACTGGCCTCTGCCACAAACTTTAGATAGAGTTCTATCCAGTTACTTAATTATTCCTTTATTTTTGTTAAGGTGGTTTCATAATTGTAGCTACACAGGTCTTGTGGTATGTGTCTTAGTGGGCATATCTGCCTAGTAATGCCTGACCATTTAATACATTTTATCATTTTTATAAATGATGTTTCTCTTTCATTTTTCTCCCTAGTTTCTGTGGTATACAAAAAGACCGGTGGCTTGTGGGTTTGTTTTATATCCTGGTATCTTGCTAAAGCAATTTATCATCTGATTTTTAAAAAATAAATATAGCACACTGGAACTATATACATAGCATGAGACACATTTCTAAACATACCCAATGTGGGAATTTTTTTGCTCCTTAACTATGCTCATTGCAAAGGTTTTCTTTTTTCTTTTCTTTTTTTTTAATTCGAAGAGGGAGATGGGAGAGAAAAAAATACTTAATTTAAAAACATTTACTTAAAAGTGAATGTTGCATATCATTTTTAGAGTGATACTTAACCCTGTACTTTCTAGTACTTATTCTCCCAGTTCTTTTTCTTGTCTTAGGTCAAGTGGTAACAAATCAGTCTCATCAGTTGATTCTCGAAGAGGGGAAGCTCAAGCATTCCAAAAGGTAGAAATAAGCAGGGAATGCATTCCAGGTATGGGAAGACACCCTGTTTAAAGACATGTAGGATGGAATGCTGAGTTTGGGGCCAAAGCCAGTCGTCCAGGGTTTCTAGAAAGCAGAGCTTGTGAAGGAGAGTTTTGTGAAATAAATCTGGACAAACTGTAGCCAGATTATGTAGCCTTCTAAATGCCTTGAGCTGAGTAGTTTTATTTTATATTTTTTGTCATATTTTTAAAGGTTTTTCCCATTTTAAAAATTTAATAAGCATTTATTTTCTCTCCCTCCCTGTTTTGAAATCAGCCTCTTGTAACGGATGTGCATAGTTAGTAAAATCAAACTCACATTGGTCACATCCACAAATGTGGCTCATTCAACATCTTGAGTCCATCCCTCTCTGTCAGGAGGTGGGTAGGTAGCATGCATCATTATAAGTCCCCTGGAGTCCTGATCAGAGTCTTTATGACTTTCAAAGTTGTCTTTCCTTTAGAATATTGTTATTTTGTAAATCGTTTTCCTGGTACTCTTTATCTTACTGCATCAGTTCATACAAATCTCCCCAGGTTTCTCTGAAACTGCCCCTTTCATCATTCATTATGTCACCAATCCATTATATTCTAATTCCATAACGTGTTTAACCTTTCACCAAGTGATGCAGCATCCTCCAGTTCTTTGTCCCCACAATAAGAGGTACTTGATATTTTTGTACATATGGGTCCTTCTTCTTTCACTGATAACTTTGGAGTCTAGGCCTAGTGGTGGCATTATTGTGTTTACTAGCTTTTTGTGATGTAACTTGAAATTTCTGGAAAGTTTTTCTTATTGATATAATTTTGTGTAGTTTATATCATATCATAGTGAATCAAGTACTGGACTTGAAGTTACATGGATGAGGGTTTTAAATCATGCTTTTGGCACTTACTAGCCATGTGCTGGGGGGCAAGTCACTTAGCTAATACCTGCTTAGGCATCTCCCAGGGATTTATCTACTAAGGCCTGTGTAGGTTGGGATCTGTGTTGGTGGAGAGAGTTTCCACATTGGGAGTTCTTCACTGGTTTTTTTGGTTTATTTGCTTTTTTGGAGTGGGGGAGGCAAAGCAGTTGGGGTTAAGTGATTTGCCCAAGCTAGTGTGAGGCAGGATTTGCCCAAGCTAGTAAGTGGGTCAAGTGTCTGAGGCTGGATTTGAACTCAGGTCCTCCTGACTCCAGGGCCAGTGCTCTACTTACTTTGCCACCTAGCTATCCGCCCCCCCCCCCCATTCTTTACTGTTAACCAAATCACAGATTGTTCCAGTATAAAAACTGTTATAAAGGTGTTGGAACTATTGGATTAGGGATTAGCCTTTGATGTTATGGAAAGAGCCCCAAACTGGAATTTAAGAAACCTTTGTTCTAGTCCTGGCTCTGCGCCTTATAACCACGTGACTTTGGGGAAGGAATTTAATTTCTTTGAGTCCTCAGTCTGCCATCTGGAAAATGGCAGAATTGGACCCAATGGTCTTAAAGTGCCATTTCATCTCTAAAATTCAGTGATTTTTAAAGGGCAGTTGAACTGAACTCACATCCCTTAAATGCTTTTCCTAGGAGGGGAGAGTAAAAGCATTATCTTTGAGACCAGTCACTGGTTGGGAATAGGTGCCCAATGGGAGAATGTTATCAGGGCAAGACTATTAGCCATTTGCTGATAATTTTTAGTAGGATAAAGCAGGTGATAGATAAGACTCCATTCCATTGTCCCTTAAGCCTTACCCCCTTTTCTATTTTTTTTTTTTACTGTGGTTCTCTTATCAACACTAGATATTGGCTTAATAAGCTACCCTCTGTGACTCTTGGCTTCATGTGACTTTTAGACAGGATCTTTCAGCCTTTCTCTTAAGGGTCTACTAGAATTTTTCTGTTATCAGGTGATCTGGGCTGTTAAGAGCCTTGGCTCCACATTCTGCACGTGGTGCTCATTGGTCACAAGACTAGGTGGGTCAGGTGAGTGGAGGGGAGGATTCCACAGTGATGAGTGAGGGATCCATATGGAGAGTGGGAAAATGGAGGGGGGTGCTGCTTGGACGGAGAATAGCAAAATTGATTTGGTAGAGATTTATCTTTCAGTAAAGTTTTACAACTTGATTTCATATCTCTTAGGCTTCCACGAACCAAGATTTTCAAAATAATGCCCTATGGTAATATATGGGGTGTCCCAAAAGTCTTCATGCACTTATAAGCAATACTCTCCTAGAAGTTTTATGGTATAGTGGAAAGAGTGCAGGGTTTGGATGGAGTAGTTGATTATGATGAAAATGATGATGACAGTAATAATATTAGTATTTTTAGCTGTGAGAGAATTCACTTCATAGAGCTTTAGTGGTGACATTCAACTTGGATTCAGGAAGACATGAGTACAAATCCTGCCTCAGACACTTACAAGCTGTGACCTTAGACAAGTCACTTAACCTTTTCTAGCCTCAGTTTCCTCATCTGTAAAAATGGGGACAGTAGCAACACCTATCTCCCAGGGTTACTGTGTGAATCAAATGAGATAACATTTGTCAAACTCTGCACAAACCTTAAAGTGTTACATGTATATGATGCTTCTTGTCGTCGTCATTGTTGTTAAAGTGTTGTACCGGTCAGAGGTGAGTGCTCATGCTCCGGTGGGGGCTTCGGACAAAGCGAAGGGAAGAACGGAGTTCTGAAACTTTGGTTTTTATTTCAAATCACAGTCCAGTGTTGCATCCTTATATGAGGGTTTTTCTACTGGTGTCCTTTTAGCTTCAGATTGCAGTCAGGGTATCTTTTTATGCTTTTTGTAGCATAAAATGATGCAGGTAGTGAAACTGGGAAAGCTTAATTTAAATACTTTTAGCTATACATATTTGTCATATGGTTGTATTTATTCTTGAGTGTCTAAGCTGTTTTAAAAATTATTTCCCTCTTTCTCAAACTATTTAAATGATAACCTTCTTGAAGGCAAAAAAATTCTCTTTTTTTTTTTTTTTTTTTTTTAACACGGATGTAGGTAGAACAACTTGGCTCATTGAGCATTTAAAACAAATGCCTGCAAGGCCTTTAATGGGAACAAATACAACAAGCCCACCTAGGCCATAGGATAACTGCTGTTGCTGATTTGAGGTTTTATAGGCTTCAAACTCTTGCTGGCTAGAGTGAATTATAGGGCAGATAAGTGGTTCAATGGATAGAGTGCCAGGCCTGAAGACAAGAAAACTCATCTTCCTGAGTTCAGATCTGGCCTCAGACAATTACTAGCCATGTGACCCTGGGCAAATCACTTAATCCTGTTTACCTCAGTTTCCTCATCTGTAAAATGACCTGGGGAAGGAAATGGCAAACCACTGCAGTGTCTCTGCTAAGAAAACCCCAAATGAGGTCAGGAAGAGTCAGACACGAATGAACAACAGACAGAATTGTGCTCCTTATCATACATCTTAAGGTCACTGATTTTCCTGTCGGTGTGTTATTCATCTTCACCTTTTAGTTGTTGGTCATTTATCAGGGGTTCTGGACCTTTTTTCTATATGTGTGTCATGGACCCCTTCAGGAGGCTGATGAAGCCTGTGGACCTCTTCTCAATAGTTTTAAAATGCATAAAGTACATAGGATTATGACGTCAAATCAATAAGCATTTATTAAGCACCTATTATTAACAATAACTAGCACTTATGTAGCACTTTAAGTTTTGTAAAGCTCTTTACATGTATTATTTCAACAGCCCTGGGAGATAGGTGCTATTACCATTCCCATGTTACATATGGGGAAACTGAGATGCATAGTGGGTAAATGACTTGGCTAGGGTCACATAGCAAAGATGTGCCTGAAGCTGGATTTAAACTCTTTTTATTGACTCCAAGTCCAGTGCTGTATCCACTAGGCCATCTAGCTGCCTACTATGTGCCAGGTACTGTGATAAACCCTGGGGGTACAAAGAATGGCAAAAAACAAAACAACAACAAAAAAAGTGCAAGAAGCTCATGTTCTAAAGGGGAAACAACAAACAACTATGTATAAAGGAAATTAATTATATTGACATATAGTTAGCAAAGTCTTTTTTTTTTTAAGTTTATTGACTCCAGATTCAGAATGTCTAATAGAATTACTGAGCACAGAGTATGGCCAAGAAACATCATCCAGGAACCCTCTACTAGACAGTGAAAATAGAGTACTTAAAAACAAACAAACAAACAACTGTTATCAGTTCTTTATTTGAGGTTGAGTGCAAATGAGGTTTCCCTTACAGAATTAGGAGCTGGCTATATCTGGTCAAGGATTCTACAAGTTAAGCATATCTAACTCAGTGTAGGTCAGGAACTTTCAGTATGTTGTAAATGGAGTCATTGAAGGGATACTTTTTTATACCATGTGTCATTTGGGCCCCAGCCTTTGACACAAAGGACCTTTATTTAATTTTTTTGGGGGGGGCAGTGAGTCTCTTACAAAATATATGTGTATGCACACATACATACATATAAATTTTTTAAAAATTGATTTTTTTCTCCCTCCCATTCCATCCTTCCATTGAACAATTAAAAAAAAAAAGGCAAAATCTTTACAAAAAACGTGCTTAATGCAGAAACACAAATTCCCACATTGCCTGTGTCCAAAAATGGGTTATTCTGTATTTGAAACCCATCAGCTTTCAGAGGTGAGTGCAGTGCTTCATCTCTAGTTTCCTGGATTTATAGCTTACATTGCATTGTTTAGAATTCTTAAGTTTTTCAAAGTTGTTTTTCCTTATAATGTTATCATTGTGTAAATTGTTCTCCTAGTTTTGCTCACTTCACTCTATACCAGTTCATAGAGGTCTTCCCATTTTTCATGAAACTCATTTTTGGGGGTCATTTTTTATGACAATAATATTCTGTTATATTTCTTTATCATAATTTGTTTAGCTATGCCTTAACTACAGAACACTTCTTTAGTTGCCAGTTCTTAGCTACAATATTTTTGCATATAGGGGTCCTTTTTCTCTTTCTTTGATCTTTTTTGGGCATAGACCTCTTCCAATTGAACAAATAGGTGTACCTTTCTGCATTTCTCTTGGCTCCTTTGTTTCCATTTCAAAATGTCTACTCATTTCTGACCTTTTCATTAAAAATCCTTAGAAATACTTCATTTGATTAAAGGTCCATTTTCCCTGGTAGTTTTTTTTTAAAACTTTGTTTTTATGGATAGATTATTTGTGGTTGTAAACCTTTTTGATTTTTTGCCTTTTTAAATATTGTATTCCCAGATCTCCTTTTCTTTTAAAAGGTAGCTGCCAAGTCTTTTGTGATTCTTACTGTGGCTTCTTGGCACTTGAACTTTTTAGGAGGGGAAGAGGTGGTTACTTGTAATATTTTTTTTAATTGGAAAGTCTGGATTTTGACTATGACTTTCCTGGTACTTTTAATTTTGGTATTTATTTATGAGGTAAATGGTATATTCTTTCTATTTTCACTTTGGTTCTAAGAGTTTTATACATTTTTCACTTATGATTTCCTGAGATTTGGTAAGTAGGCCTTTTTTTTTTTTTTTGGTCATGATAGTCTTACATTATCTTTCCTTGACCAGGGTTTTGAAAAAAAAATACTCTGAATGCTTATACAACCTTTCTTTTCTCCCCTAATCTTTTGATTATACATCTTTTTGTCTCACTGAATTGATTCCTGTTTGGCCCAGTCCAATACTTAGGACATTCAGTTCTTGTTTTCCACCATCTGTTCTAAAGTATTAATTCTCCTTGTTCTTCTTTTGTTCTTAGCTATTCCATTTTTTTTTTAAATCTCTCTTCATTTCTTCCAGGCATTCTTAAAATTCTTGTAGGGGCTTTTGTGGGATGACTCTCTTCCTCAGGGTTTACCCCGAGGCATCTTTCAGTCCAAGGTATTTCCTCACAGTATTTGGTATTTTCCTTGGTTTGTTCATTTCAGTAGTTTCAGTGTGTAGTTTGGTGGGGTATGGGGTGGGGATGGGGCATGTGCTTGGGTCAAGCCCCTGAGCAGTGGAAGCAGACCATGCCTAGTCCTGAGTGTGGTAGTGAAGACTTGACCTGCTTCTCTGTGTTTCTTTTCAAACTTTGTTCTGTTTCTGTGCATTTAAGAAAAAAGTTTCAATGGCCATTTTTTTATCAGCTGTTTCATTTAAAATAGTTTTTGGGATCTTCTTTTGTTGGAGGTAGGTTTAATAGGTTAAACTCTTTATCCCTAGGGCCAAGCAGTCAGTTATTGTTAGACGTGACATAGCTTTTTCAATTTTTTTATAACATTGTTAAGTAAATACTATGACTTTTATTTGCACCTACAGGACCCTTACTATAGATTTAATGACCTGAATTATAGTTGGATTTCCTTGGAAAACTGGACCTATAGCAAAGAATTTAGGATTCCCTTTGACTTCAGGTATGTAGGTTTTGTTTTTAAACTTCTAATAAAAATCTTTATAGGCTGAATATTGGAATAAAGCATTCAAAATTCATTTCTTAAGTATCAGTCATATTATAAAGTGTGCTGCCTGCCTTTCACCACCTCCCCATGCCTGTTAATCTTACATTTGGAAATCTAGAAGTCAGAGTAGTCTTTTGAAATACTGATTTTTATCATGTGTTCCCAGACCTGAGAATTGAAACACGACAAGACTCCTACCTGGATTTCAGGATGCTTCTTAATATGTTCCCTCTCTACATTATGATCTTGTTGCTCATTATCCCTGAACATAAACCCTTCATTTTAGTTAATCCTGTCACCTTAATGTTGCTCATAAATGCCATACTGGTTCCCATTTCCTTGACTTTGCCTATACTATTTTCCTGTCTCCACTTTCCTCTCCCATTATAAGGCCTTACTAGGCTTCAGGGCCAAGCTTAGGTCTAACTCTACTGTGAAGCCTCCCTGACTAGTCCACATTGACTACTCTCATCCATCTTCCTTTCATAAGCTTCTGCAGTACTTAGTCTGTACAGTGCTGTATAACTCTTAATTATGTCCTGCTTGGCATTATTCTGTCTTTGGTTCTTGTATATTCTTCTTAATTGCCCAATTAAATTTTTTTGACTAAATTTTTTTTTCTGATTAATAAGCATTTATCTTTTCTCTCTCCCATTGAGCAAAAACAAAACAAAACAAAACAAAACCCTTGTAACCAATATATGAGTAGACGAGCAAAGCAAATTCCTACCTTGGCCATGGCCAAAAATAAATGTCTCACTCTTAGCATTAGATTGTAAGTTCCTTTGGTGTAGGAATTGTGTCCTCAGTAGGGTTTACCAGAATTTTGAGCATGTGATGGAAACTCAAGAAATACTTGCTGGTTGAAGTTAGGGGGCTCTTTAATTTTAATAATTATATTTACATTCCACTTTTTACTTTCAAAAGTTCACACATCTGCTCTTCCATTTGTATTCAGTCCTATGAGGTAGGGAATTTCAAACATAGAAATGATGTTATTCTTTCTAATGAAAAGTAATGTATCCTTATACAATGGCAACTTCCATTAAAAAACTATATATTTGAAGTATGGTGAAAAAAAAGGGATTCTCCTCAAGAGCAGCTTTTAGTAATCTGTTTTTCCTGTAAAGTGGTCCATATACCTTTACTTCTGTTAGCTGGTAAGGAAAGTTTTCTTGAAATGTTACTATCAGTATTAAATGATACATTACTTAAAATCTTTTTTTTTATTTTTCTTAGAAAGTTGCAGAAAGTAAATTTGATTTTTGAGGGAGTTGATACAGTCGCAGAGGTTCTCCTCAATAATGTCACTGTTGGGAAAACAGACAACATGTTCAATAGATACGTAAGTAAATAGTGTCCAGAAAGAGGCAAAGACTTAGCCTTTTTCTTTACATGTGTTAACAGGGTTTTGCTGAGCCAGTCTTTAACCTGAGAATGAAGAAACATTTTTAAACTCCCAGAGGGCAGATAACCATCTTTTTCTCTATTGTTGGATAAACTCTGCCCCTAGTCTGTGCTATGGAACTCGCACCTTTTCGGAATCCTATACGTTTGAATTTTTGTCACTGAAAATCTAAGTGTTTTCAGACTTTTTACATTAAAAAAGATGGATTGTTTTTGGTTTTGGATGAAGTTTGTACTTTAGATATGTTTCTTTTTACACTTGCATTGTAGGATTGCCTATAATTATAGTGGCATTATTTTTTGTTATCCAACCAGTACACAGAACCTAGTGCAATGTAAGAACTGCCAATGTGTAGGGAATATTAAAGAGGGTCATTTTCTGAAGGAACACAGAGATTGATTTTTATGTAAATTCTAGTAACCTGTGCAATCTACCACCTAATTTAGGACTGCTTTCTATAATAAAGTGCTTAATTTAGGAGGTAGGTCACAAGGATGAATCCACTTTTTTCATAGTACTATACTAGGCCATGCCTAGATGCATTTTGAATTCTTCATAACCTTTGAAAAGTCTAAAATAAAAAGGGACAGCACTTTGTAAGAGTGGGCATACCTGTGGATCAGCGTATATCAGTCCCCCGATATCCTTGCCAGAAAAAAAAGTGCCATAAAGGAAATTTTCCTCATGAGGTCACAGTAAAGAGCAGCTTCTTGTAGAAAGGACTTAAGGATACTGTGTCACAAAGGGCAGCACTCCATGCATAGTGAAAATGATGGACAACAAGGAATGGCCACTGGAGACCCCATGGCCAGGAGGCAGTGACTTGTATCAGCTGTCATCTGCCAGTCACTCATGTCATTCACAAGCCATTTGTCCAGGGAAAAAATGTTTAAGGAAAAGTCAAGGATTTAAAAAAAATTTTTATAAAAGCATTTCCAAATACAAAGTAGAGTCAAAAAAGAGGATTATACATGAAACTGCAGATGTCTAATTCCTGTAGCTTGTTTTTCCTTTGAAGTATAGATGAGATTTGTCTGGTAACTTTCAAAGCTGTTTGGGTTCTTTTCTACACATTGGAAAAAAATGCTTCAGTGACACCCTTGCTCTGTTGCAAGAAAGAGAACAAAATACTTTGTATGAGATACACATAGTGAAACAAAACAAACTTTCATTTGTCCATGTCAAAAAAGGGCTCATTCTGTACCCGGAATTAGTCACCTCTCTACTGAGAGGTAGGTAACATGTTTCATTATTATCACCATTATCTCTGGAGTATTTCAGACTTGAAACACTGTTACGTAAATTGTTCTCCTGGTTCTGCTCCCTTCCATATAAATCACTTCATACAAATCTTCCAAGGTTAGGTCACAGTCGTATTCCATTACATTCACACTATAATTTGTTCTATCTTTCCCCAACTGATGGTCACTTCCTTAATTTACAGTTTTTTGCCACCACAAAAAGTGCTACTATAAATATTTTTCTGTGTAGGAGTCCTTTTTCTCTTTCTTTGGTGTCTTTGAGTTCTAGCCTTAGTGGTGGTATTGTTGGGTGAAAGAAGGTGTGCACAGTTTAGTGTCTTTGGAGGCCTGGAGGTCAAAGGAAGACTTTTGGAGGTTCCAAATTGCTTTCCAGAATAGTTGGACCAATTTATAGCTCCTCTAATATTGAATTAATTGGCTTATTTTCCTACAGTCCTTCCAGTAATTGTAATTTTCCCTTTTTTATCCTTTGCCAATCTTATGGGTATGAGATAGAAATTTGTTTTAATTTGCGTTTTTTCTAATTATTAGTGATTTGGGGCATTTTTCATAAGTCTATTGATAGCTTAAATTTCTTCTTGTGGGAGCTGTGTTCATATAAAAAATGGAGCATTGCAGGAAATTACATTGGTTTTTTTTCCTTCAATTTTGAGAAATAGATTTTTTTAAAAAAAGTAGAAATTCATGTTCCAGTTTATATGCCCATTCCAGACATTAGGATATGGGAAACACATATTTTCTGTCTTTTTTTTTTTTTTAGAAGTTCCAAATTATAAGGCTATACTTTGGAGGAGAAACTCTTCATATAGGATTGAGGAATCTTAAACAGCCTTGTATCCCATAAGTAGCGAATGCACGAGCGTGTGTGTGTGTGTGTGTGTGTGTGTGTGTGTGACTATTTTTAGAACTATCATTCTAATGGGAGGAAGACACAATTTGTAAACTTTATTTGGGAGAAGAATTAATTTAGGATAGAAGTATAGAACCAAATTGTATTATGGGGTGGATTTTTCTATAGAACATTTGAATGATTTTTCTTTTTCACAGATTTCTGCATTGATTTAAATTTTGCAACTCAGTCTCAGTAATACAGTGGCCACATATTTCTCTTTTTCCCTTTAACTCAGACCTTTGATATTACCAAGGAAGTCAGAGAGCTCAACATCATCAAGCTTCATTTCCAATCAGCAATTTCATATGCTGCTCAGCAAAGCAAGGCTCATATAGGGTACCCAATACCACCTGAGTGCCCTGAACCTGTCCAGAAAGGAGTGTGCCATGTTAACTTTATTCGAAAGGTATAACCTCTTAGTCTTTTGGGGTTTGGGCTTGGGGATAAAAGTGAACATAAACTAATTTAAATATACACTGATACTATGAAATGATTCCACTTCAGCTAATGCTATTTTGTTTTTCTCCCAGTTATGGAAAGCCAGACAGTAACAATTTAAATTAGAACAGAATGACCAAATTCCCAGGCCCATTGCTAAAAATTGTCTAATTCAGAGAGCGTTTTGTATTTTTTGTGTTACGATCTAAGACTGTGAAATTCATTTTTTAAAGAAGAAAAAAGAGCAAATTTTTTCTTTTCTTTCTTCCCCCCCCCCCTTTTTTTTTTTTTTGCTAAATTGGAATGTAGTGGCCACTCACAGGCCAGATCCCAGCACTGATTGGCATGGAAACTTCGATCGTCTCTATTTTTGACCTAGACTGGTTCAGTGCTCTCTAAGTAGTCAGGCAGAAGTGTACTTTACTGTATTAGTGCCAGACTTAGCACAGACACCAGTTGACTACAGCCCTACCATGCTCCAGTGATAAACCCTTAGCTTTGTCTGTAACAAGAACTACAGGTGTGTATCACTATATTTGGCATGGAAAATTCCTTTTCTTATTATTCTCACGAGTGCCGGGCTTTGTGTTTGAACTTGAAATATGAACTAATATTGGTTCTGCTTGAAAATTGATAGGCAAATTGATTTGCATAAAGGGAGGGATGGCAGAGTTAAGCAGAATGAGGTTGGTCAAAATTGGTTTGTCATAGACATTGGTCTCCCTACCAATGTTAAGGGTCTTAGTGGAATACTTTAATTAACACAGTTCTATTTGAGGGGGAGGGACAAGTGGGAGTTGGTAAATACATTTGAATTATTTCCAGTAAGAATCATCACACTTAAGAATTGTCTTATATGTTCAGACGTTTGCTTCCCTGTTCTTTGTGATTATATTTAAACTCAGATAATTGGGAGGATTTGGTGGCTAACATGGTAGTTAACTAATATTTACTTAGTAATGTAATGATCTAAGACAAAAGAAATGCAAGATAGTCCAATGGGAGTTGTGTTTTATTGCAGCATTTCTGAAAATTTTATGTGGTGCTGCCTCACTCATGATACTCTCTATATAGAAAGTAGATCTTTCAAAAAGTACCCTTTGGATGATTTCCATCAATTGGTAATCAAAATGTTTGTTGTTTCTTGGGTTTACAGGAACAGTGTTCATTTAGCTGGGACTGGGGTCCTTCCTTTCCTACTCAAGGAATATGGAAAGATGTTAGAATTGTGGCCTATGATATTTGCCATTTGGATGACTTTACTTTTACTCCTACTTATGGTAAGACAGGATGATTTTTTAAAAAATAAATTTTTATTGGTATTTTTGGCTTTTGCAAACTTCTCATGGTATCATTCTCCCACCCTGATCCCAGATAGTCATCTCAGGTGACAAATAACTTTTTTTTTAAAAGAGGAAGAAAATCACTAAAACGGATTTATATATTGAAAATACATGCAACATTCTATCCCTGTGGACCTTCCATGTTTGCAAAGGATTATATCTGAGATATCTTCTGATGTCTCTTCTTTGGGACCAGTCTTGTTCTTTGTAATTTTGTAGCATTCACTTTTGATTGTTTTGTGGTTGATCTTTCCATTTATGTTATAGTCATTGGGTATATTCTTTTACTAGTTTTGTTTATTTCACTCTGCATCAGTTCACATAACTGTGCTTCTTTGTGTTCATCATAGTCTCCATTTCTTTCAGCATAAGGTAATTTGGTTTTGTTGCAGAAGGTGGTTGAACTTCTGGGCTATAAAAAGTTGCTGTATTTATAGTTCTGGGAATTCAGGGCTTGTTTTTCTTTTTTAGAACTTAATGACACAATTTTTAAAAATTGTGTAAATTATTCATACATTGTATTTAAGTGGAAAAAATTCTTAAGATAGAGCAGGAGATAGACTAGGACTAGTTACATAAGTCTTGGAGCCATTTACATAGAGATGGAATTAAACCCATGAGAGCCGATAAGGTTACTGAGAGAAGAGGGCTCAGGATTTATCTTAAGATACACTTGTATAGTTGGCTAGAGTTCAACATTCATTCAGCAAACACTGGCTATAATAATAGTCTGAATAAAGATTTCTCCAGTATAGGTCTCCCCCTAAAGTGAGATCTTGGGAGGAAAATTATATCTAGACATAGATTTATTCTGTAGTGATAATCTCATATATAGATATATAATATATATATGCATAAAATCTATATTTGTATTTATTATATATAGATCTATGTAAGTCTTTATATATTTACATCTATACACACATGGATCATATGTAGATATATAGATTTCTTAGCTCTATAGACATACATCTTTATTATATAGATCTATAGATATATGCATCTGTAGAGCTAAGAAATCTATATCTATCTACATGTATTCAGTAAGAAATCGATATCTGTCTGTCTACATGTATACATATGCATATAGATATATAGATTACATGTTGATATATAAATAGATTTATTCTGTAGATGTAATCCTTTATATAGAGATCTGTTATCTAGATATGTTATTATTGCATTTCCTATGTAGATCTTTAGATATATAGATTTATACATCTATAAATATATATAACAAATATATATGTATTTCTGTAAACACATCAATGTATAGATTATACGTAGATCTGTAAGTATAGAATTATTCTATAGAGATATTTTGTAGATATGTAGTTCTATACTTATAGACACATATCTGTAGAATAAATCTTTATTGCTACATCTGTACACTGACATAGTGATATAGATTTATTTTATAGATACATTTTATATATAAAGATATATCTATATAATATAGATCTATAGAGCTATATCTATACACCTCCATCTATACAGATAGATATATAGATTATATGTAGATGTATCGGTATGGATTTATTATATAGATCTATGGATACATTTATTATACTACATTTATTATATAGACCTATTGTATAGGTCTATATAATTCTATATTGTATAGATCTATATAATAAATCTGTATCTGCATATAATCTATGTAGCTTTATTATGTGTTTGTAGATGTGCCCTGAAAAATTATTATGGAAAATTATTATAAAAACTAATCTAATAAACATTCATTAAATTCCTGCAATGTGTGAGGTACAGTGCTGAGTACTAGGGATACAATCCTGCCCTCCAGGAGCTTATAATCTAAAGGGGGAGACAACACACAAGAGGAGGTAGGAAAGGATGGGATCCCAGAGGGTATCTGTGTACCCTAACCCTAAAAACCCTGACCTGTTTGGGAAACACTAAATTTTCTTTTTTATTATGCTCTTAATAATCATCATCAAAAATGGACATTTAGACGTACAAGAAAAAATTGGATTGTTAATAAGCTATAATATGCAACTATTTTGAAACGGTATTAAATTTAATACATTAATCACATCTTTGTGTCCTTTTCTGAACTTTCTTTTCTTCTATGTATTTAAAACGTTTTATTGTTGCTCTATTTTTGTAGTTCTGTCACTATCAAGTATTTCAACTTTCTGCCCCTCTCTGCCTCCCTCCCCCTGTCCCCCCATCCCCACCCCCCACACACATAGACCCTTCTCCCACGTAACAAGAATGATCAAGCCAAACAAAATAATACATTGACCATTCTTCTTCTGGAACTGTAGTCTGTCACCACTCCACGGGAGCAGGCTTATAATTAGTATTCTAGGGCCATAATTGATCATTGCATTTATCAGAGTTCAGCAGTTTTTCGAAGTTGTTTTCCTTTATGTCATTGTATAAGTTTTTCTCCTGATTCTGCTCAACCCAATCTGCATAAGCTTGTTATACAAGTCAGCTGAGGTTTCTTCAGATTGGTTGTAGTCATCATTTCTTATGGCACAATGCTATTTCATTATGTCTATATGCCATAGTTCAGTTGTTTTCCAATTGATGAGCATCCACTTTATTACTTGTTATTTTCCTCAGAGGCAAATGTAACAGAAAGTGTCAGGAGCTGCATAGCAGGGGATCTCTGGAAAGTGGGGAAATTTGAGAATGGCAAACAGCTGTGAGAAGTTGGGGTTTTCATGCATGATTAAAATAGATAACCTCATTTTCACTTCCCCTCCCCATCTGCCACTCTCCTGTTCACTCTGCTCTCAGCATGTCTACATATAAGTAGTATATATGAAATATAGATGTGGTAATAGGGTACAATAGTAGCTTTGGTGGTTGGGAAAGGCTTCATGTAAGGTGTGGCATTTGAACTGAACTTTGAGGGAAACTAGGGATTCTGAGGGCAGCTGGGTGGTACATAGTGCCAGACCAGAAGGAAGACCTAAGTTCAAATGTGGCCCCACACACTTATTAGCTGTATGACCAAGGCAAGTCACTTAACCTGATTGCCTCAGTTTTCCCATCTCTAAAAATGAGCTGGAGAAAGAAATGGCAAACTACTCCAGTATCTTTGCCAAGAAAACCCCAAATGGGATCACAAAGAGTCAGACAAAACTGAAGCAGCTGAACAACAACAGAAGGGATTCTAAGAGGCAGAGGTAAGGAAGGAGTGCCTTCCAGACATGGGGGATAGGTTGTGCAAGGCACATAGATGGGATATAAGATGTGGCATGAGAAGAGCAGCATGGAGTCCAGTGTGACTGAACCACAGAGCTGGTGAGAGGATGTACGATATGGTAGGGTTGAAATGGTAGGTTGGAACCATGGGCTCCAGGAGGGCTTTAAATGCCAAACAGAATGGTTCATATTGGTGCTTAGGGGGAATAGTACTTAAACACCCAGTAAACGCTTTAATAAATGCCTGCTGATTGATTCATTGACTAGGGAGCCATTGGGGTTTGTTGAACAGGAGAGTTGCAGTCAGAACTCGTTACTCCTCATTATTGTATTACTTTGGCCTTTATGTGAAGGATGGATTTGAGAGGGGAAACACTTTTGGTGATTCTTGTAATCTAGGCAGGAGGTGATAAGAGCCTCAGCTTGAATGGTGGCTATGTGAATGGAGAGAAGGGAATGGATGCAAGAGATGTTGTGGAGTTGGAATCCAGACTCCAGGGTTGCAAAACTTGGTGACTGGAAGGCTGGTAGTGTCCTTGATAGGGAAATTAGGAAGAGGGGTGGGTTTGGGAGAAAAGATACTAAGTTCTGTTTTGGATATGTTTGAGTATCAAGTACTTATGGATTATTCAGGTTTTTTGGAGGATTATTCAGTTTAACATGTCTAATAGGTGATAGTGTCTAGAGCTCAGAAGAGAGACTAGGTCTGGCTATAGAGGACCAGAAGCCATCTATTTAGAGGTGATAATTTAATCCACAGGAGGTCACTGCGAGTATGAAGAGAGCCCAATAAAGAGTCTGGGGTATGTTCATAGGGTCAAAGATACAGGGGATCATCTAGAAAAGCAGAGTAAGCGCTAGTCAGAGAGGAAAGAGAACCATGAAAACCTAGGGAGGAGACAGTAACCAGGGGGACAGCTAAATCACCTATGTGAAAGGCTGCAGAGAAATTCAAAAGGATGAGGACTGAGGAAAGGCCTTTTGATTTGGCAGTTAAGAGGTCAGTGGTGACTTTGAAGAGAGTGGTGCCCATTGGGTGCGGTTAGAATTCAGATTGCAAGAGGTTGAGAAACGAAACATCCCCAGTATCTGGTGTGTACTAAGCGCTTAAGAAATACTTGTTGACTGACAAGTTCACTGACCGAAGGGAGAGAACTAGAGGCAACAGATGTAGATGAATTTTTCTAGGTCTTTGGCTCTGTTAGGGAGAAGAGATATTGTATAATAGCTTGAGGGACGGAGGGTCAGGTTGAAGATTAGGGTCAGTAGTGTCAAGTGCAGCAGAAAAATAATGGTGAGGATCAAGAAGTAGGCATTGGAGCAGGAAGGAAGGAAACAAGCCTTTATTAAATGCCTGTCCTATGTGCCAGGCACTGTGCTGAGTGCTTACAAATGTCATCTCATTTGATCCTCACAATAACCCTGGGAGGTAGGTACTGTTATCATCCCTATTTTACGAATGGGGAAATGGAGGCAAGCAGAAGTTAAGTGACTTGCGAGGGGTTACACCTCCCCTCCTCCCCCAGTAAGTATGTGAAGCCAGATTTGAACTCAGGACTTCCTGACTCCAGGGCCAACATTCTGTCCACTGCAATACCCAGAGTGATTTTATCGGGGATGGAAGCCAGGTTTGCAAAGTGGTGAGGAGTGAGTGGCTAGTGAGGAAATAGAACTAGTGAGTATAGTTTACTTTCTGAAGGTGGAAGTTGAAGAAAGAGTTGGAATGATCACTTGAGGTCAGGTAAGGTCAGTAGGATTTTACTTTTCTAACTGAGATGAAATGTTGAGTGGTGAGGAAATCAGTCAAGCCAGAGATTTGAAGGGTCAGGAGAGGGTGAGGATACCTAGGAGAAAATGCTGAGGGAAATCTTACACATGCCTGGTCCTCACTTTTAAGGAGCTCTCTCCATGAACCTCTGTAACGGCAACCACACTGGCATACGCAGGATGGCTGCTAGTGCAGGTTCTTTTATCTCCTTTACTAAGGAAAGTCAGCTGTTTCAGGGGTCAACAATCTTTCTTTTTTAATCACATAAAATACAAACAAAGGAAATACAAAAAAGAGACATAAAGACCAACAGACAGGGCTCTACTGCCTGAATCAAAGCTTTACATCCACCACTGAATTGAGAGAGCCTTTGCCTCTGAGGAGTTGGGGAGCTCTGAACATATGGCCACTCAGAGTCTTGGCCAGGGAATCACAACATCTTTCTCATAAGTGAACCCCCAAAGCAAAAGCTCACCTCTCACAATATATACTCTCAGCTAACAGCCTCAGAACCAGAAGGCATCACAACCTGATCGATTGCCTAATTAGCTTATTAACAAAAGGTGTGCAAGCCTTCCTATAAGCAGACTTCCTTAACGGGCTCCACATGAGGCCTGTTAATCAGCAGGGAAGGTCTTATACTGCGCCCCCCCCCCCATTAACATTACAACTTCTCATAGAAAAACACAAAGCAAATAGGAATATGATGAATGCTGAAGAGGAGGGCCAAGTGCTGTGAGATGAGGTGAAGGGGAGAGGGCTTCATGGAGGAGGTGGCCATTGAGCTGGGTCTTGAAAATAGACCAAATCAACAGGAGGTATGGTGGGAGGGAGGGGGAGGCACTGGAGGATAGGGAAGATACAGGAAAGCATGATAGAAGCATGGGTTGTGGGAAAGTGTAGATGTTTTTAGTGGAAAGTGAGTATTCCAGTTTGGATGGAACATGTGTGAGAGGTTAGGAATGTGATAGAAAACTAGAAAGAGGAACTTCAGTGACACACTAGGGACTAGTTAAGACTTTGTCCAGCAGACAATGAATTGAAGGTTTTTAAGGAAAGAAAATAAGTAAAGAAAAATAATATTTCACGAATGCAGTATTATTCTATCGCATTTATTTGGTTCATGTGGTGGCACAGTGTGGGATATGAGTTAAGGAAATCCAGATTCAAATTCTGCCTCAGACATACTGGCTGTATGACCTTGGCCAAGTAACTTCTCTGTGGCTCCATTTTCTTCTATCTAAAATGGAGGTTATAATAGCACCTACATCCCAGGGTTGTCTCAAGAATCAAATGAATTAACAGTGTGAAGTGCTTTGTAAACCTTAAAGCACTACAAAAATGTGAATTATTGCATTAATTCTATATTCGCTGATGTTATCATGACTTCATAGCATTTTGTGTCATTCACTCTCCTGGCCTTGGCCAGGCTTCCCTTCCTGCTCCACGAAGAGCCATTTCTGTGTTTGCGGCTTCAAATTCATGGCTGCAGAAAGAAGCAAATTTAGGTCAAAGGGTGTACATCCTTTTACTACAATCATCTCCATTTTATAGCTAATACTTGGCTGTTAGACTCTTCCACAATGCTTTCTTGTTACTTGAAGTATTATTCAGCAAAGAGAACACCTTGCTTCTCCAGTTGTCTTTGATAGAATTGCATATATTTTAATACTCTGCAATGTCTGTTGTTTTTCTGCATCTGTAAAACAACAACAACAAAAAAACCAGGAAAGGTTTTTATCCCAAAGTTCGTTATTTCTTCTCCCTCTGTATCTGTTTGTTCATCTGTAAGTAGCACAAGTCAAAGTACTTCATTGATTTTTTGAGGGCTCAGACCTATGATTTCATTGGTATCATGAGCTTGAAATGTGGAAACTCCTAGCAATTCAGATTGGCACGTGCTTTGCAAGAGCCTGAGGCTCTTAGGGGTTAAGTGAGTTGCCCAGGGTCACACAGTTTATATATCAGAGGCAGGACTTAAATTCAGGTCTCCCTGACTTTGAGGCCAGCTCTTTCTCTGTCTCTAATCCCAAACAGCTTCCCTACTTCATTGATTCCTTTTAAAAAATTAAATTTTTATTGATATCCTCTGTATTTATGATATCCTCTGTATTTATATTACCTGCATCTCCCAATGTATCCATTCCACTCCTTCCTCTCCTCTCAAAGAGCTATTTCTTGTAACAAAGAATAAAAAGTTAAAAAAAATACACATTGGAAAAAGTCCGACATCTTAATTGCTCTATACTCATAGTCATCTCTCTATTTGAAGAAGGGAAGGAGGGGGAGGTACCTTTTCGTATCTCCTCTGGGCCCACACTTCGACATTCAGAATTTCACAGCATTGATTTGAATTATTTTGCTGTTGTTTCTTTTTACAGGGTAGTTATTGTTTTCCTGGTTCTGCTTATTTCACTTTGTATCAGTTCATGGAAACCTTTCTATTTGTCTTTGTTATATTCATCATTTCTCATAATACAATTACATTCGTGTGCCACACCTTATTTATCCATTCTCTAATCAATGGGCATCTACTTTGTTTCTAATTCTTCGCTGCCATAAAAAGTGTTGGTGCAAATATTTTAGTATAAGTGTGTATGTATGTGCATATGTACATATATATGCATACATCCACACACACATACATGCACATTTTATGGAAGAGCAGTGGAATCCTTGGGTCAAAGAATATGGCTATTTTACCAAATTAACTATGAAAGATCCCTGATATTCTCATTTTTTAATAAAAGTCATGACCCTTGCTATTCAGATCACATATTTGAATTTATTGTGAGAATTGGTGTAAGATGTAGGTCTAAACATAATTTCTGCTGGAATGCTTTTCACTTTTCTCAGCAATTATTGTTAAATAGGGAGTTCTTTCCTAGATAATTTATTTTTTGGAAGTTTGTCGTACAGGGAGTTAGTGTATTTAGCTGTTTCTGATTACTTCTAGTGTAGTTTATTCCATTGAGCTTATGTATCAACTTTTAAACAAGTATAAAATAGTTTTGATGATAATTGCTTTAAGTATAGTTTTATGTCTGGAAGCTCTATTCCCCTTTAATCTTGTCCTTTTTTTTTTTTCATTATTTACCTTTATATTCTAGACTTTTTGTTCCTCCAAATGAACTTTGTTATTTTGTTCCGCTCTGTAAAGTAGCCTTTTGGTTAGTTAGATTGGTAGAGCACTCACTCAATATGTAAAAAATCTGAGTCCCATCGTCACTTTTTTTGTGGCATGCCACAGTCATGAGTTCTTTTCTCTAGTTAAGCAATTCTGTTCTTCCTTAAGTAATGTTTTGCAATTATATCTCTAAGAGTGCTTTGTTAGATTGACTCCTAGATATTTTATACGTTTTTTAGTTATTTTGAATGGGACTTTCTGTTATTCCCTTTTGGGTTTTGTTGCTGCTGTATGGAAATGCTATTGATTTTTTTGGCGGGGATTGGTGGTTGATATCCTGTTACTTTACTGAAGCAATTATTTTAATTATTTTTTTTCTGATTCTTTTGAGGTTTTTGATATTTATGTAGATTTCATTACATCCTTATATTCTGATGCTAGAATTTTTCGCAAAGAATGTCATCCGGGCAAATAGCTGTCATGGTTTTGGTGATTTAAAAAAAATCCTTCCATTTTGCATTTTTAGTTATTGATGGTGGTATTGCAGAAGACTACTTTAATGTTGCAAGAGTTTAGTCAGTTTTTTCTTGATCTCTAGTTATTATCTTATGTAAAAATGAAGCCATTCATGTGTTTTGCATGACTATACATATATGTATAATCTGTAATAGGAAAAAATAAAATATAAAAGCCAATATCCACTTTACAAAAATGAAGCCATTCAATTTCATATGTATTTATTGAGCCATTTACTCATAGTTCATTTTTATAGTATTTGAAGTTTTGCAGAGCTTTTTCTTTATCCTTTTGTGAAGTAATTAGTAACTGAGGTCCTGAAAGAGAAGTAATATTCATTTATTTATTTGTGTTTATTCATTATAATTTACTAAACATATACTTTATTATGTTTCTATTACAATTTATCTAATTAAAATTTGATACTGTTAACAAAGGCAGGACTCTAGTCAAGCTTTCCTTATTTCAAAGTAGATACTGTAGTTACTATGCCAAACTACTTCATGCAAAGTACTCGTTGGGTAATGTGAAGGATATGATTATGACTAGGGTACAATCCTTATTCCTTTTATAGGATGAGTAAGACCTGAGTGTGAATCACTGTAGTACAAGGTGTAAGGCATGACAACCCACAGGATTGGAGGATTTTTTAGAGGTTTCCAAGTCTGAGATGTTAAGTTTGTGTGATTCTTGGTTGTAGAATTAGAAGAGACCTTAAAATCATTGGGAGTGGGGAGGGGCAGAATTGAATACTAGGTTAAGGAATTTAGAATATTTTGTAGTCCCTGTGGAGCCAGTGAACAAATCTTTTAAATTGAACAGTAGTTCCAATCATTCTTTTAAAAAAAATTTTTTGGAGGGGGGGAGGAAGGCAGGGCAATTGGGGTTAAGTGACTTGCCCAAGGTCACACAGCTAGTAAGTGTGTCAAGTGTCTGAGGCTGGATTTGAACTTGAGTCCTCCTCACTCTAGGGCTGATGTTCTACTCACTGTGCCACCTAGCTGTCCCTAGTCAAAACATTCTGAAAAATATTTCAAACTATACCCATCATTCACTAATATATGTATGTGTGTATATGCATATATATATGTGTGTGTGTGTATGTGTACATACATATGTATACATATACACATATACATATACACATATATGCACATATACATACATACACACACACACATATCCTTTGGTCTAGTGAGACCATTGCTAGACTTACACCCCAAAAGAGATCAAGTCAGAGGAAGTGGACCCATATGTGCAACACTGTTTATAGCATCACTCTTTGTTGGAGCAAAGAACTAGCAACAAGGTGGATGCCCGTAGATTAGAGACTAGCTGAACAAATTATGGTATATAAGTATAATGTCACATTATTGCACTGTAGGAAATGACTAAAGGGATGGATTCAGGAAAACCTTAGTAGACATGTCAGCTGATACAGAGTGGATCAATAGAAACAGGAAAACAGTCTATCCAACGATTACACAATAGTAAAGGAAACAACGTTGCAAGACTTAGGCACTGTGATAAGCACAGTAGCTGGTAACAACTCCACAAAATTGATACTGGATCGGGCTTCTGGGTGTTGAGGTCATGGAAGAGGTGCATAATGAGACTTATATTTTCAGACATTGCTAATGAGTGAATTTGTTTTGTACTTCATTGTTACCAGGGAGCTGTGTGTGTGTGTGTGTGTGTGTGTGTGTGTGAAACTTCAGGAAGTAGGGATACTAAAAAGATGGAATGAAAGAACGTTGAATTGCTAAATAAAAAGAAAAGAACTGAAGAAAGTTCAGAAGGGGGTACAGACAATTAGGGCAATGTTGGATCTACCCTGTTAAATTAGCAATATTTAAAACAAAGCCAAACAAAACCAAACCTCATGTAGCACATAGTGCAGTACCTAGTATGAAAACAAGAGTTGGGCTGGAGAGAAAGTCAGTGATCTAGACACTGAATGCTTTCTATCCTAGATCTTCTTTGATAGGAAGACAGAAGATTAAAAGCAGCAATAAAGAGATATGACTTTGCATCTCATGACTTATATAATGTGTTATCTGAGCCCCATGGGGCCCTTTCTCAGAAAGACCCTGGGCTCACATGTACTGAGTTCAATCCTAGGAGAACCTGAACCTGACTGAGAGGGAATCAAGTTTTTTCCCCACACTCTTTGACTCATTATGCCCTCCAACATCTAGTTTCAGGGGAAAATCTCCACAACAAAGCTTACAAGTGGCCCATGTCTACAGTCTCCCCTAAAAGGGACTAAAAAGGTTTTCGATATAATCCTTTTACAAAATACAGAAAATGTATTGGCTAATTTGATTTAAAAAATAAAAATTTACCAATATGAAAAAGGTGAATTCATAACCATTGAAGAGGAAATAAAAACAATTATTAGGACCTATTTTCCCAGTTAATTATATGCCAATAAAACTGACGATGAAATGGATGAATATTTACAAAAATATAAATTACCCACATTAACAACATAGCAAATGGAATACGTAAATAACCTTACCTTAGACAAAGAAATTGAACAAACCGCAAATTAACTCCCTAATAAAAAATAAAAACCCAGGATCGGATGATATATAGCAAACTCCACCAAACATATATTATTTTTTAGAATTTTTTTCTCAATTACATGTAAAAACAATTTTAAACATATTTTAAAGAATTTTTGAGTTCCAAATTCCTTCCCTCATTGCCCACCTCCTTGAGAAGGCAAGCACATTGATATAGATTATACAATGGAGTCATCATGCAAAACATGTTTCCATATTAGCTATGTTGCAAAAGAGACAGGCCAAAAAGCAAGAAAAACAAGGTTTAAAACTGCTTCGAGACTTCATCAGTTCTTTCTCTGGAGGCGGATAGCATTTTTCATCATAAGTCCTTAGGAATTGTTTTGGATCATTGTATTGCTGAGAATAGCTAGGTCATTCTCAGTTGATCATTGTACAATGCTGTTACTGTGTACAAAGATCTCCTGGCTCTGCTCACTTCACTTTGCATCAGTTCATGTAAGTCTTCCTAGGTTTTTCTGAAACGATCTTGTCATTTTTTTTGAGGGGGGAGGGCAGGGCAATTGGGGTTAAGTGGCTTGCCCAAGGTCACACAGCTAGTAAGTGTGGATTTGAGGCTGGATTTGAACTCAGGTCCTCCTGACCCCAGGGCCAGTGCTCTACTCACTATGCCACCTAGCTGCCCCTTGTCATTTTTTTTTATAGCACAATAGTATTCCATCACAGTCATATACTACAACTTGTTCAGACATTCCTCAATTGGTGGGCATCCCTTCAATGTCCAATTCTTTGCTATCACTAAAAGAGCTGCTATATAAACATTTTTGTGCCTATGGGAATTTTTCCTTTTTCTCTGATCTTTTTGGCATACAGACTTAGTAGTGATATTGCTGAGTCAGAGGGTCTGTACAGTTCTCTAGTCTTTTGGGCATAGTTTAAGTTGGGAGAGTCTCAGAGAGTGAATAGTGAATCCTCTTGGTTTATGGTGGAGGGGCCCTGGATCACTTATAAACCAAATCTATAAGGTTTTTCATATATTCATAGTCATAATTATATAAGTGAATTACAGATCAGAGTATTTAGAGGGCTCATGATGAGAAAGGAGACTTACATGTCACCAAGGTAACTAAGAAAACTTAAACATGAAACATTAAACCATGAAACAAAAGACAAAGCAATACAGTGATGATCATCAGTATTAACTAACATCAAATTTCCTTGTATCCTAATAACTGACTCTCACTGTCCAATTTATTCAGCATGTTTTGAGTCCCAGATGTCTCATGTAGTCATCTGGTCCCTGAAAATCTTCTGGACATTCTAGAATAGGCCTCATTCTCAGGGCAATTCTGAAGGGGGCTCTGCTTCTCTGGTTCCAAATCATTTGTAGAGGTTCCTAGATAATCCTGCTAAAATCTGCCAGTAACAAGACTTAATACAATTAAACACAGTCTCTTAAATTTGGTTTTTCAAACCTGAAACTGGAGAGAATTGAAGGGATTAGGACATCAGGTGGTTAATTGAGGGAATTGCGTAAACCACAGTGATTCCATCTTGTGACTCAGTTCTGGAGCTAGCTCAGTTCCCTTTCTATTCACTTATGGGTCTAATCCAACTTCTGTCTTGTGAGGAAACTTTATTCAGTTGCAGGAATTGGGAATTAACCTTATTGTAGTGTTTGAATCTAGCCCTGTGTAGTTAGAAAACTGGACCATCTTTACCTTCTACTTAGAGACCCTTAACTAAGGACCTAGGTTATGCTGACCAGAGACTTGGTCAGATCCAAACATTGATGTAAGAGAGTTTTCTCATAGTTGTACATCTCAAGCAACCCACATGTGTTATCTGAAAATTGGCCCCATATTGATCAATCAGTTACTGTTTCTAGGTTTCTTTCATTGTATACAGACACTAAGAGAGAGAGAGAGACGTCTTTTTCTGGTTTCAGCAAATCGCACCAATTCACTCTGCAGAACCCTGCAATTAGAAATCGGATTACTTAATGTTGTATTGTTTCCTTTTAATTAATTGGCCTTACTTGATTAATGCATAAAAGTTTGTCTCTCCCTGTATTTAGGGTCCATTGCCAAAGCTGAGGAAGGCTACTGATCTCTATTTGTTGGGCAATTGCCATCCATTGCTCAATAAATCAAAATGCTCAGAAGCTCAAGCCTTTATTTCATCAGTCATTTCATCTTTTAGCCACCAGTTTTTTTCACCCATCACAGGTATAAGGTTGTAGCTCAGAGTTGTTTTAATTTGCATTTCTTTAATTAATAGTAATTTAGAGCATTTTTTCATATGACTATAAATAGCTTTGATTTCTTCTTCTGAAAATTGCCTATTCATGTATTTTGACCATTTATCAATTGGGGAATGACTCATATATAAATTTGAATCAATTCTGTGTATATTTGAGAAATGAGGTTTTTTTCAGAGAAACTTGCTGCAAAAACTCCCCCTGCCTTCCCCTGCCTGTTTCTGCTTTCCTTCAAATCTTGGCTGCATTGATTTTATTTTGTGCAAAAGGTTTTTAATTTACTGTAACCAAAATTATCCATTTTACATGCTGTGATACTGTCTCTTGTTTGATCATAAATTCTTCCTTTATGCATAGATCTGACAGATAAACTATTCCATGCTTCCCCAATTTGCTTGTATCACCCTTCATTTCTAAATCATGTACCCATTTTAACCTTATCTTGGTATACAGCATGAGATGACTGCCAAACATTTTAAAAACAAGTCAACCCACTGGCCATGTCTATGTATTATCTCATCCTGTCCATATCGTTTTCCATCTCTTTGCTGAGAAGTGAGAAACCAGCATTGTATTTCCACTTATTCCTATTTGGTACTGAAAAAAGAACAGAAAATGAGAACTCTGTGTGAAACTGTGATTCAACCATGATGTGCAGGTGATTTAATATTTCAAGTTTATCATGGCAGTTCAATATTACCCTGCTTGTCTTTGTCCTCTTCTACATTTTCTTCAGATCTCTTCTGCTTAATGATTGATTCATTGATATTCATTTCTTTCTTTCTGTATCCCTGTCACTCCCCTTCTCACTCACAATCCCTTCCCCCCAAAAAAGCCCTTCCTTGTAACAACCAGGTATTGTCAAGCAAAACAAATTCATACATTGGCTGTCTGCCTCATTTTGTACTTCTAGCTCATCACCTTGGTGCCAAGGGGGGGAAGTTTGATTAAGCAGTTGTTTTCTTGAGTCACAACTGGTCATTGTGTTGAACATCGTTCTTAAGTCTTCCACCCTTGTTTTTCTTTTCTGTGGTGATCCTATCCTTGTATAAATTGTTTTCCTGGTTCTGCTTGGTTCATTCTTTATCATTTGGCATAAGGCCTTCCAGGTTTCTCCTTTTGTCATTTCTTAGAATGTAATAATGCTTATTATTATACATATATTATTATACATATATTTATATGTAATAATTTGTTTAGCCATTCCCCAACTGATTGGCACCCCTGTAGTTTCCACTTTTTTGGCTACAACAAAATATTCTCTCTTAAATATTTTTGTACATGTGGGTCCTTCTGTTTTTAAAATCTCTTTGGGGTATAAATCTTGTAGTGATATTACTGGATCAAAGAATTATGTCATGAACAATTTAGTGACTTTTTGGTTATCGTTCCCAATTGCTATCCATGAGGGCTGGACCAATTCACAGCTCCACTAACAGTGTATTAATGTTCTTGGTTTTCCATAGTATCTCCTACATTTGTCATGGTCCTTTTTTTTCATCTTTGCCAATCTTGTGGATCTAAGATAGAACCTCAGAGCTGTTTTAATTTGTGTTTTTTTCTAATAAATAGTGATTTGGGGCATTATAGTTGTTGATAACTTAGATTTATTCCTTTGAGAACTGCTTATTCATATCCTTTGACCATTTTACTATTGGAGGATGACTACAATTAAATTATATAATTATATCATTAAAGCACTTCCTTATAGATGTTGGAGAACTGCATTTATTTATTTAGGTGCAATAACTTTTCAGCTTTGTGTAATCATAGTTTACCATTTTTTTTTGTCAGAAACACTTTCCCTAAACACAGTTGTGACAGGTATTTCCTTTTTAGTTCTTAAAAATTCTTTATGATTCAAACTTTTATTTTTAAGTCACAATTTAGAACTTAACTCAGTATATGTTGTCAGACGTTAGTATGACTAGGATCTTGAAGGTCTTGTCCAGCTCTGATATTCTGTGGTTCTTTCTCTTCTACCTTATTTTCTTCTAAAATAAGTTAGAAAATCATTAGTTGTGATAGAACTTGGGTTTTCTTGAAACTGAACATTGAATGATTAACTGATTTTCAGCATTGGTTGAGGAAAATGGCAGTCTGAGATCAAGTTGTGCAAAGACTATTTGCCTCCCAGAAAGTACAATTTGAGTGAATTTCTTGTTAAGGGAAAAAACAAGTAGATTTTTTTTTGTAGTTAGTAAACCAATAAATCAGTTGTCCCAGTTTGCTGTTTGATGTCCCCTTTCCCTTCCTTCCCCTCCCCCCCAAAGCTAGGAAGAAGTTGTTGTGTGTTTGGTTTTTTTTTTCTTTTTTCACCTCTCCTAGTGAATAAATGCACTGTTTTATTTAATGTTTTAAGGATAAAAATGGCAGCCAGCATTCCCTAGAGTATTCTGAAGTTTCCAAAAATAATCCCATGTCTGAGCTAAAGCTAACTCAGCTGAAGTTTCCATGGAAAACCTTTATGGGAGGAGGGCAGATTTATTCATTCCAGGTTAATTGCTTCTTGGCTCCTTTTCTCCTTCTGAATCACCACCTGGCCACAGGAACCTGGGTATGCATATCTGTTTCCTTTTTTTTGGGAGCCTCTCTGAGTCAGCTTGAGAAGAGATTAAGAATTTGGACAATAAACCAGGGAGCTAACCCTTCAGCCATATTTAACATCCTAACCGGTATGCTAAGTATGGCGTTTTGCTGTTTTCTATACTGTACTTTGCATTGGGCTTTATCATTTTCAAAATTCTAGTGTATACATTTTTACCCTCCCAAGACCTTTGGAAGTGTTGGGACTAGGACCGGAACCTAGGTCAGTGCTTTTACCTCCATCCCAAGTTTAGCCTCTTTTGTATGGTGATCTGTCTCTCTCAGCTGACGCACAAACTTTGTTAGCCCCTACTATTTGCAAGATACTCTTCTAAATGATGGGGTATAAAGCTGCAAACTGACCCCATTGCACCCTGTGGTAGGAACACCTTCACAATGTAGGCTAAGTTAGTTTTTCCCTAAAGGGGTAATAAAATCAACCTGAAGATTTAGTTGGCTTAGGGGATTAAGTCTTAAATCTCTGATGTTGGGGCCAGAAGAGTTGTGCTCTCCCAACTTGACTGATCATCCCAATGCCATCTGAGTCAACACACCCTCCTGACTAGCATGTCACAATGAAACATACTGAGTTGAGTAGAGCAGTACCCAAATGAAGCAGTGCCACATCCCTGCTTCATAGGCTTTCCATGCTGTTGTTAAATAAGTGTTACGGAATGTGAGTTTCCCATTTGGTTACTGACACCACCCCAAATACCAGAACAGTCTGAGCAAGGCCTGAGCAAATGGAATGTCACATTTGTTCAGTTTACAGAATGCCGAGTGGCTCATCCTGGGCCGCTTCTGTAGGCGGAAGTGAATGAGAGATGTTCTCAGTATTTCAGTTGTTTAACTTCGGAGGACACGGAAACATGACGGTGAAAACCAGAGTTGTGTTAGACATTTCTGCGTCTTCTGATAAAGGCTTTCTTCCCTCTGCTCATGGAGTGAATGTGTGGTGCTGGTGTTTGGAAGGCTGGCGCAGCAGAGTACAAGATAATAACGGAACAATAATGGAATAATAATAACTGGAAGATAACGGAATAACCCACAGTCACATAGGGGCAGCCAGATGGCAGAGTGGAGGAGAGGATGCTGGGCTGCGAGTGAGACACTTCTAGCTCTGTGACTCCGGCCAAGTCACTTAACCACTCTTTGCCTCAGTTTCCTCATCCATAAAACGAGAATAATAATAGCATCTACCTCCGGAAGTTGTTGAGAGGCTCAAGGAAGATAAAAACTGTAAAGCGCTTAATGTATAGTATGGGCTGTGTAAATGTTAGCCACAATTGTTGTTCTTGTTGCTCAGTACTGGTAGATGAATGCTGTCGTTATCCCTGTTTCTTTTGACAAAGTGGTAAAATGGCATGTCCAGGGTTCCATAAGCAAGTGCTTGAGGCAGCATCTGAACCAAGATTCAGTTTTTTTTCCTGCCTCCCCAGTATGCAACACTGCCTACAAGCCAACCACATTATTAAGCCTTCTAGTTCTTGGCATTTGTTATTTGAGGTCACACTTAGCTAAATTGGGAATTCATCGCGTTGGCCACTGTAACTATATAAATGGCCTGCTAACGGGCTTCACCTCATGCATTAAATTCTGCATCATTGAATTATTAAAGTATTTATATACACTATCTTTTTTAAATTATATTTTATCTTTTTAGTAACAAAAATTATTTTTTCTTTTTCTCACCCCCATTAAAAAAGTGAAAGTGAAGCTCTTTTTAATAAATATGCGTGTCATTCTGCACCCTGAGCCCATCATGTCTCTGTCAGTAAGTTGGCATCATGTTTCATCATCAGTCCACTGGAATTATGCTTTGTTATTGCACTGGTCAGAGCTAAGAAACTATTTATGGATGTCCGTGGGGTCATAAATGATTCTGCCTTTTTAGTGAGTCTAAAAGAGCCTAGAGATAATGCCAACCCTTTTCTATACATATATTTTCTTTTCTTTCTCTCTTTTTATTTCAGTGAGCAGTGCCGGAGAGTGGAATCTTAAAATAGAGGCTTATTTTGATGTAGTTGGCTCAAAACCATTTGGTGGCCAAGTAACAGTGAGCATTCCAGGTTTGCAGACCCACCAGATATATAACATTGAACTTCATCCTGGGAAAAGCATGATCCCCTTGCTTCTGAACATTAACAAGGTAAGCGGCTGATTCTTGCTAAGATGCATATGGGATGAAAACTAGGTCCTTTTCATTTTCAAAGGACAAGAGACAAGAGGCTGCGTGAGTCATTTGTCTCCATATCTTGACTCCTTTGCATTTTTAAAATTCACACTCACAAAATTAATCCACATTGTATGTTCTGGAGAACATTTTCTACACAAACCCATTTTGTATGTTTCCTTTCCCCTTCATTTTTAGCATCTGTATAAACTACATCTTTTTTTCTGGCTGTCAGAACTGGAGAATCAATTAGGCTCCCAACAGAATTTAATAGGACTCATAAAAGGTGGGGAAGTGTTACTCGCTATCCTTGGTCCTTAAGGAGGCAAGAGGTAGGCATTGCATCTTTAGTATCAGAAACATTATTCCAGAACCACTAGGTGTAATTTAAGAATAAATTAAAGATAAGATAACTTTTTGTACCAGTTAAAATTTGTTCACACATCAACCAGTGCAAACATCCTCAGCTTTCGTGCATTGATGTAGAGTGCCCCATCCTCCTCCGGATACTGTTTGTATAGAATCAGCATAATCCTGTAACAAAAAAGGAGGGGCCAGCGCCGGAGGACCAAAAGATGGGTCAGAGCGACTTTGCAGCTGGGAGAAATCTGTCTGACTTGACTTGGTGTCCGTTAGAAGGCAAGCAGGAGAGGGCAAGGCTGCTTAGCTCGTCATCTTCCGTGTAGTAGGAGGTGCCTGATGAATATTCAGGTCTGATTGAATTGAATTGTAAAAGCTTAGTATCAGAAAATCTTGAGGCTCCAAAGCCCTGTGAGTATGTACCTCTATTCATTTTCCATCAGAATTCTGAAACCAGCTTAGCCGTAACTTAGTAATAAGTTCCTTATTCAGGTAAAATGGAAATTTTAGACTAGAGTCTTCTTAAACTTTTTCTACTTCTGACCCCTTCACTATGGGTTGTAACTGATCAGGAAGATGAGTGCTAAAGGGTAAAGAATTAGAGGAGAGGAAAATGCATAGTATCAGAGACATGAAGCACCGTTGGAGTTTTCTGAATTTCTGTACCACCATTTTTTTCTTTCCTTGTCCTTCTTTCCTATTTAATCATTCTAATTCTAATCCTTCCTACTGAAATTGTGACACATTGAGTGAAATGTTGTTTTTAGCTTAATTTGTGTTTCCCTGATCTTGTTAGTGAGATGTGGTATTCTCCGTATGTGGTTTTTTTGGTGACAATTCTATTTTCATTTCCAAAGTTTCTAGACTCAAAATTTGAATTTGTGGTTCATTTTTTCTCTCTCTAACTTGGTCATATTGGCTGTGATGCAATGAATGAAGAAAGCTAGACATCTATGACAACTGTTTTTAATTATTTGCTGGATATGTGCCATAGGTTACTTACATAAGATGACTTTATCTTTTTCTTAAGAACACTTCAGTGGAGACATGGTGGCCTAATGGACATGGAAATCAAACTGGGTACAATATGACAGTAACTTTTAAACTGGAAGGAGGCTATCATATTGAAAAATTAACTAAGGTGAGTAAGCACTTTGGATTCATGTAGTCTTTTTTATGCTAATTTAAAATTTGCGAATCAACGAGATAATATGTTAAGTGCTTCCATCACCAGCATCATTATTATTGCTGCAGCTGCTGTTGTTGTTATGGTCATTTAGGTCAATTTTGAAAGCAGGCAAGCATCCCAGGTACAGTATTTCTCTTGCTTGCTTAAACTTCATCACTGCCAGAGAACTGGGCTCTATTTTTACTTGGAAGGAGTTTTTAAAACATAAATACCCCTTTCCCCCCTCCCCAACACCCCCCTTTAGCTAGTGGCATTTATGAAAACAGTGGAGTACTTTGTATGTAGTAAATGCAGTATATAAACATTTTTGCTTTTGATGTAACAATATATCACATTACAAAGTGCGTGTTGAAAAAGCCTGCTGGGAGTTTGGTAACATTTAGAAGCATTATTGATGTAAAGCTTTCTCTATTTGGTTTAGTTTGCAAGTTCCTTCTCAAGTTTCCTTTTACATAAAAGAAATTAAACATGGAAAATGCTCAGGGTATACCTAAAGCTGGGGCAGCTTGGAGCTTTTCAGTCTTCTCACAAAGGTATTTTTGTCTAGTTCCCTACACTCCAATATGGTAGCAGAGAGCCCCAGAACAGCATGGCTCATGACATCATTTCAGATAAATAACTTCCCTGAAATGGATATAGTGAGAGTGAGACTTCATAGAGTTAGGCCCTCACAAGTCCCAGTAACCCTTTATAGTATTAGTAATTATTTCATTGCCTGCATGTTTCATTGGTGTTTTCAGCATTTAAGTCATATTGAAGCAATATTTAAATATTTGACTCTGCCAAATCAAGGCTTGCTCTGCTATCTACAGTGTTTCCTTTTTTTTTCTTCTGTGGCCCTGTGTGTGTTGAATATATTTTCTCTAATTTCTAGTTTATTTAGTTCCTAGCACAGATAGTTGGTTAGGCAAAAAACTATGGTACTCCATATTCACGTATTCTATTGCCACTCTGCAATTGTCACATTACAATATTTCTTGTGGCTAGTAGGAGAATCCCACACAAGTGTTTTCTTCTCCATTGTCCATGGCCTAACCACCAGGAATTCAGAGTCGGGATCGGTAAAGATTAAGTGCCTACTATGTGCCAACCATTGTGCTAAATGCTAGGGATACAAAGAAAGTCCCTGCCTTCAGGGCTTACAATCTAATGGACAAATATTAGACATAAAAAGAAATTGAAAAGGAGTTGGACAAGGGGGTACCTGTCTTGAGGGCATGATGAAATCTTGACACCAGGAAGGGATCTGAAGAGATGTTTAGTTACAGAGTGGATTTCATCTTGCAGGATAATGAGTTTCTGGAGATGGTGAAGTCCAGTAGAGCAGCTGGGTGGGAAATGATAAAGTGAATGACTTGGGTACCCACCTTAAATGGTAGAGGATCAGGAAGAGGAGTTCTCCAGTGTTGACCCTCCACCCTGTCCAACCAGCGTGAAGGGAATGGCCTCAAAGGCAGGGGTGCTGAGGAGATGTGAGTTTCAGAATTGATTTTGTCTTGCAGTGTGGTGAGTTTCAGGAGATCGTAAAGTCGTGATCATGAATAGCAGCTGGGTGGGAAATGAAGCTGACTGATGGGGCTTGTCCTAAAGTAGATATTTCATAGGCATAGCACAGACTGTCTAAAAATGGTAAAGCATGATGTTTCAAAAGACCCTCTGTTTGCCAGCCTCTGGGAGAACCATAAGAATTCAACTCTTCAACAGTGCAGAGAAGTCTTCCATCTACCGCTGGGTAAGGCCTAGCCTTAACGTCCCAACTAATGTAAAAGCTATCTCCAGAGACAGTGGAACTAGAATCTGAGAAGACCACACAGGCATTCTCAACTGAGGACTGTCTGAAAGACAGTCAGCTTGGAAATAAAAATACCCACTTTAAGGTGCTTCTTAAGTAGCATCTTCCCAACACTGCGTGGATTGTGATTACCTTCTTTGAAATTATAATCCCTTCTTTATAGTAATGACAACTTCCCAACATGAAGTTGGGACAACATTCTTGTTTTATTCTTATTGAAAGCTAACAAGTGAGGTCTCTCTTTGCCTTATTTCTTTTTATTGATCTCTGTCAAATTTCTTTAAAAGAATGACTTTTTAAAAATTCTGAACTTAAATATCAAAAAAAGCATTTATACACACAGCAAAACCCCAAAAGGATTCTTTATGGAGCTTCCATTTCATATGATTTGCTTTTTAATAAAAATGTACAGTAAATTCTGTGTTATTTTCAAAACTGTCCTTATCGCTCTGCTTCCTTCTGAAGTTCTTTTTTTCATTTAAAAATATTTCAGTGGCCCATCTTTTTATTTTTGGTGTCATTATTGCTTCTACAACTAAAAACTAAGAGAAAGGGAGGAAAAAAAACCACACCCTTGTAATAAGTGCATTCAAGTAAAATGAATCCATTCACTGGGCATGGCTAAAAAAATGTGTATCTTTTTCTGCACCTTGTATCTATCATCTCTCCTGTCAGCAGGTGGGTGACATGCTTCATCCTAGGCTTCTGGGAGTTTTTAAGTCTTTTAAAGTTCCTTTTTCTCTATAATATTGTTATTGTATAAATTGTTCTTCTAGTTCTGCTCATCTCTGTGTCAAATCATATAGTCCAAAAATCTGGAATTTACTCTTTTGTTTCTTATAGTACAATAATATTCCTTTACATCTGTACCCCATGTTTTTTTGGACATTCCCTGTGTCTGAGAGGCCATCTAAGGCCTCTCATAGAGTTTTTGCTTTTCTTTGTCCCCCCTCCCTCCTCCCTTTTACTCTCCCTTTCAGGATCAGGAAGTTTTTTTCCCCTGAAAGTCATTCCCTCTCTGATATTATCCTTCCTCTTAACCTCCCCAACTACCCTAGCCTTTGCTTTTTTCCCTGTTGTATTTAATATATTTCTGCATCAAATTGCATGTGTTCATTTCATATGAGTAAGGTTCATCTGATACCCACACCTCCCACTCCTTCCTCCACGTTGTATCTCTTGTTCTCATACACTCCAGTTAAGATAAATAACAAGTTCTACTCCCTTCTTCCTCTTGTCTGTGCTGGTAGATTTTTCCTTTTACTCTCTCCTACCTTTCCCTTCTTACAACTCTCAGAAAAAGAATCAATCCACTCCCAGGTTCTCTGTTTTTCTTATTTAACTGTCTCAATACCCTTTGAAGATATTATGTTCTTTCTTTTTGAGTCCCTAATTTCTCATACTGTCTTGGCATTTCTCATACTGCGCATATAAATTAAATAAATGAGATGACAACCTTGTCATACTCTTTTTCCAAGTTTAAACCAATCAGTTGTTCCATGTTTAGTTCTAACTTTTGCTTCTTGATCTATATACAGATTCTTCAGGAGACAAGTAAGATGATTTGGTACTCCCATCTCTTTGAGGACTTGCCACATTTTGTTGTGATACACACAAGTCAAAGGCTTTAGTGTAGTCAGTGAAACAGAAGTATATGTTTTTTTGGAACTTCCTTGCTTTCTCCATAATCTAGCGATTGTTGGCAATTTGGTCTCTAGTTCCTCTGCCTCTTTGAAAACCAGCCTGCTCTTCTGGTAATTCTCAATTCGCATATTGCTGAAGCCTAGCTTGCAGAATCTTAAGCATAACCTTGCTGACATGTGAAATGAACACAATTGTTCTGGTATTTTTGGACATTCCTTGGCATTGCCCGTATTTAGGATTAGGACATAAACTGATCTTTTCCAATCATCTTTTAGGGTTTAAAATAGCTCAGCTGGAATTCCCTTACCTCCAGCAGCCTTATTGTTAGCAGTGCTTCTTATGGTCCACTTGACTTCATTCTCCAAAATGTCTGGCTCTGGATCAGGAACCACACCATTGTGGTTATCGGTGATGTTAAGATCTTTCTTGTATAGTTCTTTTGAGTAGTCTTGCCATCTCTGATTAATCTCTTCTGCTTCTGTTAAATCCTTGCCATTTTGGTCTTTTATCATGCTCATTTTTGCATGAAATTTTCCCTTGATATCTCTAATTTCCTTGAAGAGTTCTCTTGTCTTTCCCATTCTGTTGTTTTCTTCTGTTTCTTTGCATTGTTAATTTAAGAAAATCTTATCTCTCCTTGCTATTATCTGGAATTATGCATTCACTTGGGCATATCTTTCCCTTTCTCCTTTACCTTTCCACTGAAAAAATTAGTCTTAGTACCTGATTCCTTCTGTATGCAATGAAGTCTTATTAAATGTTTTTAACCCAGAATTGTTTGTTATTCTGAAAAAGTAGCGCTGACAGCCTTTCTCTCCAACCTAGCATAGGCTGTTATGATTTCTTTTGTATTAACCAAAGACTCTTAGAATACCAGAGCTGGAAGCAAGCCAAGGGAGCTTGTCACCTAATAGCCTCATTATATAGATGAAGAAACTGACTAAGAGAAACTTAGTCTTTAGGCTCATTGCCTAAGAGGGAAGCTTTCTGTGGTGTGGAGTGACCAACTCTTAAATATTATATATAATATATACTTTGTATTATATACAGTATATGGTATATTATATATACAATATATTTTATATTATATATAATGTATTTATATTATTATTACATTATATATAATATATTTTATATTGGGTACAGCCTTTTGACTGAGTCCAAGTTTTACAGAACGACTCCTTTTATTAAGGGGATTTGTTCTGTGAAGTTTGGATTCAGTCAAAGGGCCACAATTGAGGACCTAGAGGGCCACATGTGGCCTCAAGGCTGCAGGCTCCCCACCCCTGTATTAGATGCTAAGGGAGCTGTTTTTCAGTTGTGATTAAATCTTAAAATTTCAAAGATACACTATAATAGAGCAAGAAAGGAATATGGTGATATGTATATCTTTTTATATACATCAAAGTAGATTTCTTTCATCTATTTTGTGGAAAGAAAAAAATACAAATAAGTTATTCTGCTAGTTATACCACAAGTAACAAATTTATTTTGTTTGCAAAATGACCTAATCTTTTCTAATGTATAGTAAAATATATGTGTGTGAACATATATTTATGCACACATAAAATATATATCCATATTTAGACATATATATGTTCCATGGGTAGAGTATGTATTTGAGTATGTGTATATGTATATATACACACACACATATATACACGCATACATAAATATTATCTTTTCTAAGGTCATTGTGGTATAGGGTAAGGAACGCTGAGTTTGGAGTCCAAGCATTCAAATTCCAGTTTTGCCAGTGTGGCCTTGGGCAAGTCACCTAGCTTCCTGCCTGGGCCGCCAGTTTAGCTTCTGTAATATGAGGGAGTTCAGCTACATTCTTTGCAGTTAATAAGCATATCCAGTGTCAGTCAAAAATGTGGCAACATATAATGCAACTATCTTAAGCCAGAAGTGGTAAGATAATGTTCATAGTTGTTGAGAAAAGGAAACTTTTGTCTCATTGATATCTTCTCTCCGTGTGTATGCGTGTGTGTGTGTGTGTGTGTGTGTGTGTGTGTGTGTGTGTATGTATTTAAGGTCACTTTTTCGTTTTTACCTCTTTAAAAGGCATCTGTGGTGCAGTAGATTGAGCATTGGGCCTAGAATCAGGAAGACCTGAGTTCAAATCTATCCTCAGGTGCTGTGTTTCCTTGGCAAGTGAATTAACTGCTGCTTGCCTCAGTTTCCTCCATTAGCATATAAGCTCTTCATGGGTAGAGATTGTTGCATTCATTGTGAATCATCACTGTGCTAGGGTTTAGGAAATGCTTATTGATTCATTGCTGTTTGGGAATGAACTTAGAAGGCAGGATTGTGGATATAGATCCGTGGTAATATTCAGCAGGAGATTTTCTTGAAGTTTGAAGTTGAAATGAGGAGAGCTCTCAGTGTTGGTCATGCCGGCAAGTTTTCAAATAGCAAATAACTCTTTTGAGAAACCACAGTCACATGGCTTTGCTTTTTGAGGTATCTGATTACAAACAGCTGAGAAACAGCCTTTAGTTGATGAATCAAGATTCATTACATCCTGACTTTACATCACCCATCTGGTCTGATGAAGTGACTGGTACCAGGGAGAGAAATCTGAGAGGTACACTGTATTTACTCATCAGGCAAGATTCCCCTTAAGCCCTTCTGTAAAGATACTTATAACTCCTGCATGAAAGATGGTATTGAGCTGGCCAGATCTGCACTCTTCACTAAGCAAGTCTGTTTTAAAAAAAACAAAGAAACCACTTTAATGAAGCTAGTAGGAGGCTTGCCTTTCTTATATGGATCTTAAAAATGCCTTCTCCAGAGAAGAAAAACAACAATATTGGAGAATGTAAAATATCCAAGTGGTGTTCCTGCATATTTAGACCTTTTATCAGCTCATCTGGCAAGCAGTCTCTGTATTTTATTACCTGCAGGCTCAGACTTGCAGGTTTTGTTTGGACTGTTTAAAGAAAAGCAAGTTCGGTCTCATAGAAAAATACTATCTTCAGTATGGAGCCTGCTTTGGCCCTGCTCCTGACCCTTTGCTAAACTCCTTTCACAACACATTATTTTATGCCAAGTAAAGTACCTGTTGTAGGAGATGACTTTGATGTTACCTCTCCTGAATAGCAGGGAAACTAGGAGGGCCAGATGCTAATCAAGGCCCACTAACTTTTAGCCTGTCTGTGTGCCCAGAGGGGAGGAGTGGGTAACAGGAGTAACTTCTTCCCTGAACCCTGTCAGGGGGCCTCTTAGGGACTTAGACCAGTGAGACAAAATGCTTGTAGGGTAGGGCACAGGCACTGGCTGCCTCTCCTAAAAATTTGAAAAGAAAAAGGTATTTTTTGGACCTGGGTGTGTGTATGTGTGTGTGTGTGTTTGTGTGAATTGAGTTCATTATATACATGTGGTGGTGTTTTACTGACTCAAGTTCTTGGAATCACATGAATTCCCTTTTATTTGCTCCATTTTTCCAGCACTATCAGCCAAGTTTGGAGTTGGGGCTTTCTGGTTAGTCATTCAGTCAAAAAATATTTATTTGTCACTCACTATGTGCCAGGCACTGTGCAAAGTACTGGGGATACAAAGAAAGGTAAAAATAGCTCCCACCTTTACTTTGTAGTGGGGAAGACCACATGCAAGTAGCTAGGTAATCACAGAGGAGAAGGCTGTAGCATTTGGGGGAGCTGGGAAAAGCCTCCTGTAAAAGCTGATGTTTGAACTGAGTCTTGAGGGAAATCAGAGAAGCTTGGAGGCTGAGGTGACTCTAGGCACAGAGAACAGTCATTGCAAAGGCACTGAGTTGGGCAGGTAGGTTATTGTAGAATGCATGGAAGGTGGGGAGGGGGAAGAGTAGTTTAAGACAGGTGGAGAGATAGGAAGAGGCTAGGTTGTGGAGCACTTTAAATGTGAATGTCCAACAGGGCATTTTATATTTGATTGGAGTTTATTGAATTAGGAGGGTGATGTGCTTAGATGTGCACTTTAAGAAATTCACTCTGGGGACAAATATGTACAAAAATATTTATAGCAGCTCTTTTCTCATGGCAAAGAATTAGAAGTTGAGGGATACCCATTAATTGGGAAATGGCTGAAGAAATTGTGGTCTGTGATTATGATGGAATGCTATTATACTATAAGAAATGATGAGCAGGACGCTCTCAGAAAAACCTGGAAAGACTCTCATGGGCTGATACAAAGTGAAATGTACTGTGTACAAAGTAACAGCAATATTGCAAGATGATCAGCTGTGAATGACTTGGCTATTCTCAGCAATACAACAATCCAAGACAACTCTGAAGGACTTAGGGTGAAAAATGCTGTTCACCCCCAGAGAAGAACTAATGGTGTCTGAATATATATTGAAACATACTTTCTTACTTCATTTTTCTTAATCTCTGTTTTCTTTCACAACATGACTATTATGGAAATGTTTTGCACGATCACACATGTATAACCTATATCTAATTGCTTGCCTTTTCAATGAGGGGGAGGAGGGTGTGGAGGGTGGAAGAGAGAGAATCCGGAACTCAAAGTTTTAAAAAGGAATATTAAAAAATGTTTTTACATGTAACTGGGGAAAAATAAAATACTAAAGAAAAAAATTCACTTTGGCAGTAGAGTAGAAGATGGATTGGAGTAGGAACTAAATTGAAACAGGGAGACTAATTAGAAGAATCTTATAATACTGTAGATGAGGCTATGAATGGCTATGACAGGGTGACATCTATATGTGGAGAAGAGGGCATGTATGTGAGAGCAGCAGGTGAGTGTAAGCCTTATAAACCCGAGTGACTGGGAGGATGGTGGGACAGTAAATGAGAAATTAGGAAGGGAGAGAGTTTGGAGGAAAGATACTGAATTGTGTTCCATATTTGAAAATTTACTTTGATTTTTTTTTAAATTTATTTTTTATTTTTAGTTTTTGTTTTTAATTTAATTTATTTATTTAACATATTTAGTTTTCAGCATTGGTTTTCACAAGAGTTTGAATTACAAATTTTATCCCCATTTCTACCCTCCCCCCCACTCCAAGATGGCGTATATTCTGGCTACCCTCTTCCCCAGTCAGCCCTCCCTTCTGTCACCCCACTCCCCTCCCATCCCCTTTTCCCTTCCTTTTTTGTAGGGCAAGCTAAATTTCTACTCCCCATTGCCTGTGTATCTTATTTTCTAGTTGCATGCAAAAAACTTTTTTTTTTTGTTTTTGAACGTCTGTTTTTAAAAACTTTGAGTTCCAAATTCTCCCCCCTCCTCCCTTCCCACCCACCCTCCCCAAGAAGTCAAGCAATTCAACATAGGCTACATGTGTATCATTATGTATAACCCTTCCACAATACTCATGTTGTGAAAGACTAACTATATTTTGCTCCTTCCCAACCTCTCCCCCTTTATTGAATTTTCTCCCTTGACCCTGTCCCCTTTTGAAAGTGTTTGTTTTTGATTACCTCCACCCCCATCTGCCCTCCCCTCCATCATCCCCCCCCCCTTTTTTTTTCTTCTTCCCTCTTCTTTCCTGTGGGGTAAGATACCCAATTGGGTATGTATGGTATTCCCTCCTCAGGCCAAATCTGATGAGAACAACATTCACTCATTCCCCCTTCACCTGCCCTCTCCCCTCCTCCCACAGAACTGCTTCCTCTTGCCACCTTTATGCGAGATAATCCACCCCATTCTATCTCTCCCTATCTCCCTCTCTCAATATGTTCCTCTCTCATCCCTTAATTTGATTTTATTTCTTTTAGATATCTTCCCTTCATCTTCAACTTACCCTGTGTCCGTCCTCTCTCTCTCTCTCTCTCTCTCTCTCTCTCTCTCTATATATATATATATATATATACCCATAGATATATACATACATACACATTCACTTATATATATATAATAAACATATATACATATATATGCATATTCCCTTCAGCTACCCTAAAATTGAGGTCTCATGAATCATGCATGTCATCTTTCCATGTAGGAATGTAAACAAAACAGTTCAACTTTAGTAAGTCCCTTGCAATTTCTTTTTCTTGTTCTTTTTCTTGATTACCTTTTCATGTTTCTCTTGATTCTTGTGTTTGAAAGTCAAATTTTCTATTCAGTTCTGGTCTTTTCACTGAGAAAGCTTGAAACTCCTCTATTTTATTAAAAATCCATATTTTGCCTTGGAGCATGATACTCAGTTTTGCTGGGTAGGTGATTCTTTGTTTTAATCCTAGCTCCATTGACCTCTGGAATATCGTATTCCTAGCCCTTCGATCTCTAGAAGCTGCCAGATCTTGGGTTATTCCGATTGTGTTTCCACAATACTCAAATTGTTTCTTTCTGGCTACTTGCAGTATTTTCTCCTTGATCTGGGAACTCTGGAATTTGGTGACAATATTCCTAGGAGATTTCTTTTTGGGATCTATTTGAGGAGGCGATCGATGGATTCTTTCAATTTCTATTTTGCCTTGTGGCTCTAGAATATGAGGGCAGTTCTCCTTGATAATTTCTTGAAAGATGATACCTAGGCTCTTTTTTTGATCATGACTTTCAGGTAGTCCAATAATTTTTAAATTATCTCTCCTGGATCTATTTTCCAGATCACTGGTTTTTCCAATGAAATATTTCACATTGTCTTCCATTTTTTGATTCCTTTGGTTCTGTTTTATAATATCTTGATTTCTCATAAAGTCACTAGCTTCCACTTGCTCCAGTCTAATTTTTAAAGTAGTATTTTCTTCAGTGGTCTTTTGGACCTCCTTTTCTATTTGGCTAATTCTGCCTTTCAAGGCATTCTTCTCCTCATTGGCTTTTTGGAGCTCTTTTGCCATTTGAGTTAGTCTGTTTTTTAAGGTGTTGTTTTCTTCAGTGTATTTTTCAGTATTTTTTGGGGTCTCCTTTAGCAAATCATTGACTTGTTTGTCATGGTTTTCTTGCATCCTTCTCATTTCTCTTCGCAGTTTTTCCTCTACTTCTCTAACTTGCTTTTCCAAATCCTTTTTGAGCTCTTCCATGGCCTGGGACCAGTTCCTGTTTTTCTTGGAGGTTTCTGTTGTAGGCTCTTTGACTTTGTTAACTTCTGTCTGTATGTTTTGGTCGTCCTTGTCAGCAAAGAAAGAATGCACAGTCTGAGACTGAATCTGGGTGTGTTTTCGCTGCCTGGCCATATTCCCAACCAACTAACTTGACCCTTGAGTTTTTCTGTGGGGTATGACTGCTTGTAGACTAAAGAGTTCTATGTTCCATGTTTGGGGGGATGTGCCAGCTCTGCCACACCAGCACTGCTCCTTCCCGAAGAACCCCCAACCCGGACTGGGCTTAGATCTTCAGCAGTCTGTGCAGTCCTGCTCTGATCCGCCACTTAATTCCTCCCACCAGGTGGGCCTGGGGCTGGAAGCAACAACAGCTGTAGCTGCCTCACCTCCGCTGCCCCCAGGGCTGGAAGCCGAACCTCGAACTCCTTCCACTCCCACAGCTTTTCCCACTAACCTTCTCTGCTGTCTTTGGTGTTTGTGGGTTGAGAAGTCTGGTAACTGCTGCAGCTCACTGATTCAGGGCGTTAGGGCCCACTCCGCCCGGCTCCTGGTCTGGTTGGTCCGCGCCGCTCAGGCTGGGCTCTGCTCCACTCCGTTCCCAGCTCCCAGCTCCATGTGGGATAGACCTCACCCAGAGACCATCCAGGCTGTCCTGGGCTGCAGCCCTGCTTCCCTCTGCTGTTTTGTGGGTTCTGCAGTTCTAGAATTGGTTCAGAGCCATTTTTTACAGGTTTTTGGAGGGACTCGGCAGGGAGGTCATGCTAGTCCCTGCTTTCCAGCTGCCATCTTGGCTCCGCCCCTTCTACTTTGATTTTTGAATTAAGCATTTAATTTTCTCTACTTTTGATCCCTTCAATTGGGGGAGGGGAGAGAGAGAGAGAGAGAGAGAGAGAGAGAGAGAGAACACAAAACTTTTTTAACAAGTATGCATAATGAAGCAAAAAAAATTCCAGCTTTGTCAGGAGTTCAGTGGTGTAGCTCATCAGTCTGCTGGAATCACAGTTGATCATTGCATTGATCATAATTCTTAAGTCTTTTAACTTAACTTGAAGGCACTTGTCTTATGTAAATTGTTCGCTTGGTGCTATTCACTTCATCGGTTCATCAATTCTCCATGGATTTCTCTGAAATGTTGCATAATTTCAAACAGAATAATCACATTCTACTACATTTATATATCATAATTTGATCAATCATTTCCAAATTGATGAGTAGCCCCTCGCTTTCCTGTTCTTTGCAGCTACAAAATGGACTGCTATATGTCTGTTTCTGTGTATGAATCCTTTCCCTCCTTCTCTGATCTCTTTGGGCTGTAGGCCTAGTAATGGTATTACTGGGTCAAAGGGTATGCACAGCTTAGTGATTTTGGAGGCATGGTTCCTAATTGTTTTTGAGAATGATGAGGCCGGTTAATAGTTCTATTAATAGTATATTAATGTGTCTAATTTCCTGTAACCCCTCCAACATTTGTCATTTTCCATTTTTGTTATCTTTGACAATGGTTATGAAATGGCATCTCGGAGTTTTTCAAATTGACATTTCTCTATTATTATTATATCTATCTATTATGGCTCTTGGTAACTTGGATTCCTTCCTTTGAAAACTGCTTGTTCATATCCTTTGATCCTTTTTCTAGTATGGAATAGTTCTTATTATTATAAATTTGAATTAGTCCATTATATATCTTTGAAATGCTACTTTTATCAGAGAAACTTTCTGCAAAGATTTTCCCCTCCAACTACCTGTTTCCTTTCCAATTTTAGCTGTATTTGCTTTTGTTTGTGCAAAAAATTTTAATTTCATGATATCAAAATTGACAGTTTTATCTTTTGGGATATATTCTATTTCTGGTTTGTCTAATTTGTTTAAGATGTGACCTTTTATATCTAAGTTCATTTGGAGCTGATCTTGTTATATAGAAATGAATTCTGTTTTAGACAGGTTGAATATGAGATACCTTATGGGATATTTAGTTCAAAATGCCCAAAAGAAATTTGGGGCTTTGAGACTGGAACTCAAGAGAGAGATTAGGGCTGGATAAATAAAAAGTCTATAAATCATTGGCACAGTGATGATAATTGAACCCATGGGAGCTGATGAGATAGGAGATGGAAAAAGAGAAGATAACCCAAGACAGCCCTGGGCGATACCTGCAGTTAGTGTGTTTGACATGAATGAAGATCCTGTAAAAGTTACTGAGAAGGAATAGCCATACAGGTAGTAGGAGAGCCAAGAGGGTCATGACAGTGTCATGCTAGTAAAGAGAGAGTATTCAGGAAGAAGAGGTGATTGACAGTGTCAGAGGCTACAGAGAGGTCAGAAGGGATGAGGCTTCCACCCTACTTTGGCTTATGTTGGTGCTGTTCCTGGTCTCAGCCATCAGATCTCCCACTTCTTTGATTCCCAGGGCCATCTTTGGCTCCTTGGAGAAGACCTCACTTCTCCCCTTGGGCTTTCTTTTGTATAGGCCTGGGCTCCTTTTTCCTTTCCTGCTCCTACCTCTTCTGAGGTGAGTCTCTTTGGTCTTCATAGGATACAATATCACCATCTGTCATGATGCTAGCCCTCAAGGAGAGGGCATTGAACAGTTTAATCATGTGCCTTACTCATGTGCTTCACTCCTAATACTGCCTGGAGTCATTTTTCAATAATTAGTGTGCTCCCATCCCTGTGGATATACCCCATCACAGTGATTCTGGGGCCTTGGCTACCAATGTACAAGTTTCATTTCTCAGCCCCCTCTGCCTTCTTTCTTACTTCCATCCACTTCAGTCCTGTCCCTCTAATGTTCACCTTCAGATCTGCCAGCTTCTGGAATTTGTTGTTCAGTTGTCTTTCAGTCCTGTTCAATTCCTTGGTGAGCTCATTTGGGTTTTCTTGTCAGAGATACTGGAGTGGTTTGCCACTTCCTTTTCCAACCTTTATCCAGCTTATTTTACAGATGAAGAACATGAGGCAAACAGGGTTAAGTGACTTGCCTAGGGTCACACAGCTACTCCATTGGGTTCCTTGACCCGATCACTGCTTGCCATGTCCAAACCTGGATTACTCCTAACGTCTGCTTCTTTCATTCCTGTTTGTGTGCTACTTAATGGAGCTGGAGGAAATCATGGAACTGTTGTATCTACTACATTCTGATTGTATTTAATCTCAACAGGGCCCTCACTGCTTTAAGACAATCCTTTTACTGCTCCCTAAGTGACTCACTATCCCATTCTCCATAGTGGCTATTTCAGACTTCCTCACCTCTGCTCAAGCCTACCTTGGCTCTCCTTCCCCCTCCAGCCCTTCTTTCTGTGGACCTTTTCATGGGAAAAAAATGAGACCATTCATGAAGAGTTTCCTCTCTTCCTCATATCCTCTTCTTCTGGTATCCTACTTTATCTTCTTCACTCCAATAACTGATGAAGAGTGGCCCTTTCCCTTGTCATGGCCAGTCCTACTAGATCTCCCTTTGATCCTGTCCTCCTGCTGTCTCCACCAGCAGAATGACCAGATTATCACCCTCATTTTCAAATCTCTCCCTATTTACTGACTCCTTCCCTGTCGCCTGCAAACACACCAGTTTCTCCCCCATCCTTAAAAGATTCTCATTCTGCCATCCCTGGTGGTTATCCTCCCATATCTCTTCCACTTTTTTCTGTTCCAACTCCTTGAGAAAGCTTTCTACATATGATGTACCTTTACTTTCTCTTCCCTTAATCTCTTCTGAACCTGGCTTCTGACCTTATCATTCAACTGACACAGCTCACTTTGAAGTTACCCATCATCTCTTAATTGCTAAATCTAATGACCTTTTCTCTTCAATAGTCAGGAGATTCTAGAAATAGAATATATGCAAGTTTCCTTTAGAGTAATTCTATGTGATGATCTGCTACCTTCTTTGGCTGGCCAAGTATGATTAAATCTTGCCAATCAGGAGTGGTTGAAGATTGTATCTAGGATCAAAGGATCATGGATTTCAGGTTGGAAGAGATGCTAGAGACCATCTAGTTCAACCCCTTGGGTTAGACTCAGGGGCAGAGAGGCTCACCCGAGGTCACAAAGTCGCATCCTGACTTCTCCCTAAGGAAAACTTGAGAAAGAGCATGTCCTGAGTGTGGGATGTTCTTCGCCATCTAGAGTAATATAAAGAGCTAAAATTGAATCTTCAAACAAGTCATCTTGAGGCTTGAACATTAAGTTGGACTGATTACTCTCTAGGGTAGAAGTCAGACTGAAGTGCTTTGTATTTAGTTTTCCTTTTGGTTATAAAAATTTCATTCAAGCATATCTAAATGTAAGTGCTTATCTCCTTCAACAAATCTCTGATATAGGTGACTTAGAAATACCTCTCTGTTGTTAATTTAACATTTTTTCCTATCATAGTATTCATCTAGTCCAACCTCCTCAATTTATATGAGGAAACTGAAACCTAGGAAGATAGAGGTAGAAGAGTGATGACCGGCCCAAGGTCACAAGGTCATTATCAAAGGTGGGAATCGAATCCAGGTCTTGGATCTCTCTTTCCACTGCATCAGCCTGTCTAAAGAGAGAACTCATGGGCTGGATCAACCATTTGAATATTTTCTTTCTAATTTTTAATTCTTACAAGAGCAATGCTTTCATAGAATTATTCATTTAGAGTTGAAAGGTCTTTAGCGGTTATATAAATCATCTCATTTTACGAATGAGAAACTGAGGCTTAGAGACATTAGATGGTTTGTCCAAGGTCACACAGGTTCTGAGCCCCGGTCCTGGTGTGATCCTTGATTTCTCATCCTGCTGCTGTCTGAGACCACAGCCTCCCTGGCACAGTGTTTAGTCAGCCTGATCAGCCAACATTGCAGGGGATGGTGGGGGGTGGGGTCAGGGAATGTCTGCAGGATGCATCAAAGGACTTTGGGCAAGCCAATCATATCAGAAGAGTTGGGATTTGAACCCCACATCCTTTGACTCCAAATCTAGAATTCTTTCCACTATATCACATTGCCTCGAAATGCCCCTAGTAAGAAGCAGGAATGTTAAAATTTACACGCATGTGCGTGTGCGCGCGTGTGTGTTATTGAAAGTTGAGGTGTGGATTTTCTTTTTTTGCTTGTAAGCACTGATTCCATGAATTCTCACTTTTTTGTTGTTGCTTTCCATGATAGGTTTATTTCCGGACAGTAGAACTTGTAGAGGCTCCAATAGCTGGCTCCTCCGGCTTAAGTTTCTACTTCAAAATTAATGGACTTCCCATATTTCTCAAAGGCTCTAACTGGATTCCAGCAGACTCCTTTCAGGATAGAGTAACCTCGGACTTGTAAGTTAGAATTCATTGTTCTTTGTTGATTTCTCAAAGTGATGTATAGTCTTTAAGAGTCAGTCATTCATTTATGCTGCGCTAGGAACTGATGCTTTGGAACATCATAAAACCCTGTCTTTAGGCACTATCACATTTAAACCATCCCAGATAGGTGACAACATACCAATTTTTCTTCCCAAAAAGGATTCCATAATTTCATTAGCCATTGCTTGCATATTTAGCTACGTTAGAGAACATTGCCCTCTGGGCTAATCCACAATTTGAAAAATTGGTTCCTGAATAATCAGGAATTCTCTGTGCTTTTTACTGTTTTTGAAAATGATTAAAAACAAACAAACTAGCTTTGGAATAAGCCTTGCCTCTGTTTTCTGGATAAGGCTTACTTGTCTTGTACTTTGACCTTGAAGATGAAAATTAAATTAAATTAAATAAATTTTTTTAAATTGGTGAAAAAAATGGAGATAACTTGAGTTCAACAGCTTTTTTTTTAAATATGGACTTAGAAGCATTTGTTAGAAAATATGGAATAGATTCTCTCTGAAGTCTGTATTACATTAAAATGAACATGCTCATTATAATATTGAGATGATTTTTCTTAGTTTTTCAAGTTTACCATGACTTTGAAATTCAATATATTATTTGGTATTTTGTGTAAAAAGTATGGCTAATACTCTCATGCTTGATGTTGGTCAAATGATTCATAGCGACTTCCTCTATTATTAAAATGTCTTTCTATTTTGTAATTTATTTGTATTTATATTTTGCAATTTCCCTAGTAGGTCAAACTCTTAAGGCACAGGATATATGGGCTGTAATCTTTTTTGGACATAGATGTTTTTGACTTTTAACTTCTTTGTATGTGGGTCCCATGGTCCCTGTGCAAAGAGCATATGACTTTCTGTCCCAGTTTGGCCTCCCTCTCCACCCCTACCCCGGATGCTGTGTTTTTATTTTTTTCCTGTTTTTAAAATTCTGAACAAAGATCAATACTAGAGCATATGATTCCTTATACCCAATAGAACAGAAAGGGTTGTATGTTAAGCTGAAAATTTCTGTTAGGTACAACTTGCATTCCTTTTAAAATATATAATGAATTCAACATGTTACTTTCAAGCTGTCCTGCTTGTTGTATGTGATTTCTTCTGGTACTCTTTCTATGTATTTCAAAAATATGTTTTAATGACCCTCTTTTCTTTCTTTTCTTTTTTTCTCTTTAGGTGACAGCCATATCCTTAGCTTCCCTCTTTCTTCTCCCCTCCCCCCAGATTGAGAAAAACAGAAAAACAAAACTTCTGTAATAATTTTATGTAGTCAAGCAAAACAAATTCCCACATTGGCTGTGTCCAAAAATGGGTGTCTCATTCAACAACATGAGCCCGTTCCCTCTCTGTCTGGAGGTGGGTAGCATGTTTGATCTTTAGTCCCTTGGAATCTTATTTGATCATTACATTGATCGATTTCTAAGTCTTTCATAGTCATTTATCTTTATAATATTGTCATATAAATAATCAGTTCGTATAAGTCTTCCCAGGTTTCTCTGAAATGATCCCTTTTGTTATTTCTTAAAGTGCAGTAATGTTCTGTTATACTCATAAGCCATATCTTGTTCATTCAATCCTCAGTTGATGGGAACTCCTTGGTTTCCAGGTCTTTGCTATAACAAAGATGCTATGAATGAATGAATGGAAAACATTTATTAAGCACTTACTACGCGTAAAGCACCGGAGATAGAAATAGAAAAGCAAGTCTGTCCCTGCTCACAAGGTGCTTGTATTTAATGAGCTATAAATATTTTTGAATTAATGAGACCTTTTCCTTTTTTTTTTTTTTTTTTTTTTTTGGTTTCTTAGGGGTATAGAGCTAGTGGTGGTATTACTGGGTCAAAAGGTATGCATAGTTTAGTAACTTTTTGTACATGATGTTGCTTTTCAGAATGGTCAGACCAGTTCATAGCTCCATCAATAGTGCAAAAGTGTACCTGTCATTTTTTTGTCATCTTTCCCAAACATATGTTCCTGAAGTGAAACCTGAGTTGTTTTAATTTGATTTTTAATTATTAATGATTTATAGCATCTTTTCATTTATATTTTTTTCTTTTGAAAACTACTTATTCATATCCTTTCACCATTTATCTCTTGGAGAGTGGCTTTGGTCCTTAAAATTTTGAATTAGTTCTTTGTGTGTCCTATATATGAGATCTTTATCGGAGAAATTTTCTGCAAAGATTATTTTTTTTCTTCCTCAGTAATTTTTTCTTCCCAGGTCAACTTTTCCTCAAGGTATCTATATCTATTCCTATCTCTTGTGGGTTTATTGGAAATATTCCCAAAATAGCTGAATGGGCTTCTTTCTTAGTTTGATTGGTCATATGGTAGGTTGGAAGAAGAAAAGATAAAGACAAGACTCATTAAAGAGAGAAGCTTTAGGAGGAAGAATAAAGAGCTAGGTGCTCATGTCAAAGTTTCTGTTTCATCTGCTAACTTTTCTTACACTTCCTTTCAATTGATGTTTCAAACCACTGGGAGTACTATTCCCCTCTCCCATAGCCAGGTGCCTCCCTGTGCTGGTCCATCCAGAACCCATCTGGGCTGCTTGACTGCTCATAAGACTTAGATGAGATGGAATTACCAAATGTTTTCTATCCAATGAGATGAAGGACCCCTATGCCTAATGATCTTGCTTGCTTTTATTTCCTGGAGATCCCTGCCACTGTCATCTAACCCACTGATGGAGCTAAGGACTCTTGGACCTTGTCATCCACCCTACAGCTTGTACTCACAGGACTTCCGGGGCTTTCCATAATTCCTGCAGCTGAGCTTTCTTCCCATAATTAGTGTGTAATTTCCTGGAGAGGAAGGATCATTTCTCTTTTTCTGTTTCTATCCCCAGGACCTAACGCAGTGCCTGGCATAGAGTAAGCCCTTAATAGCTCCTTTTCATTCATTCGTTAAAAACATAAGACTTCTTTGTAGTGAAGGTATAAAAGTATTCTATGCCTACTGCCAAGATTTGCATTTTTATTTGTTTTTATTTTATTAGGGAGGTTACAGTCAAGTCCAGATTTACTCATTCGCCCTATAGTGTTCTCATTTTCATGTCAGGAGATTCTTCTTTTTTACTTCAGTCTTCAGCGATGTAAATTGTGTCCATCAGTGGAATACCCAGTTATTCTTCACTTTCTTTTCTTTTAAAACAAGTTATTGGTGCTTAAAAAAACCCATTTCTGTCACTTCCTAATGAAGTCAGGGAGTGTACAGTTAAACCACGGAAAATCAAAACATTAGTTCTATCAATGTTTGCCTCATTTTCCATGTAAACTCTACTACGTCTCTGAGAGTTACTGTTTCTCTAAAGTCATTACCGAGACTTGCATTGATAAGAATTTTGAAGTCTTTCAATATCTTTCTTTACCTTATTGTGGTCATTGTATAAACTGTTCTCTTGCTTCTTTCTCCTTATTTTGCTCAACATCAGTTTACACAAATATTCCCATGTTTCTCTGATTTATTCATATTTTTTATGGTATAGTAATATTATATTAGATTCATATGCCATATTTTGGTTCACATCACTCTTTAATCAGAAGGTACCCACTTTGTTTCCAGTTATTTGGCTACCACAAAAAGTACTAGTATGAATATTTTGATTTATTGAGACTTTTCCTAGTGTTTTTGACTTCCTTGGGATATATGCCTCATATTGGTATCTCTGGATCAAAGGTCAGGTACAGTTTTGTGACTTTTCTACTATAATTCCACATTGTTTTGCAGAATAGTTAGAGCCATGCGCAGCTCTACCAACAATATGAGTATTCCTCCCTTCTCATAGCTCTTGAACATGTAACAAACTCCTTTTTTTGCCATGCAAATCTGATGAATGCAAGGTGAAACCTCAGAGTTGTTTTAATTTTCATCCCTTATTATTAATGTTTTTGTTCTCATTTTTTACAGGTTAACTTTCAAATAATTGTAGGACTTGTTTAATTTCTTGTGCTTTTTCTACTTTTTTCATATTCTATATTATGTTTCATATTTGTAGGTTTCAGAAGCTTTTATATTTAATTCTCTGTTCTGCCATAGATTACGACTTCTTTTGCGATCTGCTGTGGATGCTAACATGAATACTCTACGAGTTTGGGGAGGGGGTATTTATGAGCAAGATGAATTCTATGAAATCTGTGATGAACTGGGACTAATGGTACATATATATTTTGTGTTTGTCCTTTTGTGTTTGATTTGACCAATTTTCTATTCATAAGATATTTGCATGTTGTGAATTCTACACAATTTTCTCTTTGTGATTTAATTTATTCATTTTTGTAAAGTTCTTATGTTTAAATGTCTTCAGAAAATGGTATATCCTATTAGAAAAGCATTTCAGAAATCATTCCATCCCAAAGTATTTATTGAATACCTACTTTGTAGCTAGGACAGTCATAGGTAGAAAGCAAATAGGCATAAGACATAATACCTTGCCCACAAGGAGCTTAGTATAGTTGGAATGGCAAGGTACATATACCCAAGTCCATACCATAAATGAATGGTTTTGCCTTAGGCCTTTAAGGCAACCACAGGTGAACTTGAGCAAATGTTGTCTGTAAGCAGGACTTGTGGACGTCCAGAATTAAACCAGGACATTTCTTCTCTCCCTTTCTTTCCCCTTTACTAATGTATAAATAGAATAAAGCATTAAAATGTAATGTCCCTCCAGCTTGTTGATGTCAATGTTCTTAAAATACACCTGTTTAAAGATGCCATCATTCAGTCCTTTATCCTCAGTACATGACCAGCCCAGCTCCTTTACTGATTTTTCATAGGTTTGAGGATATTTTTATGCAGCATCTCCCACAATCCACATTGATTTACAGTCTATTTTAAACCCACAATTCAATTTTCCGTTGCTATTTTGATCACTTGCAAAGTATCTAAGTAAGTAAAATTAGGGAGTAGGCCAGTATAAATTAAAATACAGATGGAGTGGTACATGAAGGATTCAAGAAGGAAGAGACCACTTTGGCCTGGAACAGTTATAAGAAAAACTCCTGGAAAGAGGATGTCACGCAGGTCTAGACCCAGAGAGATTACAAGCTTTGGCCAAAGGTAATGTCCAGGGTGTCAGTAGAACTCAGGTCCCCTGAGACCAGACCTAGAGCCAGGCAGTCTGGGCCAAGCTGTGTAAAAGCTCAAAGGTTTTTGTCATGTATCCAGAACTGAGGAACCACAGGGAATGGTGAGATTGTTTTTAATTAGATTAGTTAAAATGAGTGGACCCTTAATTAAAACAGTCTGGCCTTTTGGCGGTGACGGAGGAGAGGAAGAGTTTTGACCCCCTGGCTTCCTGGAAACCTTGGAGAATGGGGAATGACTCTTAAGTGCTTTTTCCCCTCAAGTCAGGGCAAACATTTGAGTTGCTTGAACAACAAAAAAGTTTAATTGAGAGCAGCAAGGAGTAGTGCGAATGAAATTCAGTAAACATTTATTTAACTCCAATTCTATGTGAGGCTGTCCAGTGGTATCAGATCATGGATAGAGAACTGGCCTCCGAGCCTTTCAAATCCTGCCTCACACATCCTTTGGCTGTATGGTCCAGAGTGGGTCACTTCCCTTCTGGACAGTCCTCTAAGGCTGTAGTATATCAGAGAACAGCTGTTGATCTGTGTTGGTTTATCATTAAGGCAGAATTCATGACTTCAAAGATAACCATGAATATGCCTGAATGGTCCAGAATCTCAGGATATAAGGAATTCTCTAAGTAGAAGGCAGAGGAGGTAAAGCATTTATTGAAACTCAAAAGTAGCAGACCCACGGACCAATGTCTCCATTTCGACATCCTGGCAAGAACCTTCGAAAACCAGTATGCCCATCTCACAATAGTGACCAGGAGGCCACAGAAAAACATTATGGCAGCAAGCCAAGCCATACTGGTGTTTCCCCCCCAATGCCTGGGCCCTCCAGCAAGAAGACCACCCACTGGCCTCAAGCCCCTGCTCAGCACTCTCCAGTCTCCACAAGGGTCAGTCCTGCTTTTTTGTAGTGCCTGCCGCCTTTGTTGCCGCTTCCTCCGCAATCTCCAAGCTGTGTTCCAGTTAGCTGACTGCTTCCTTTCTCCATCAGCTCTTAACTGCTCTCACCAACTGCCTCTTAGCTCTGCTGCAACCATTCAGCAAGCTCCTCCCACCACAGGCTTCATGTCATCACATGGACCAGAACTCAGACACCTACCTTTGGCTCCAGTCCTAGCCACGCCCCCCAGGACCCTGAGAGCCCCGCCCCCGAAGCCCACTCAGATGGGTGGGAAAGATCTTCCCATTCACTGATTGCCTTATAGTTGGTAGAGAGTTTCATTACCAGGATGAAGCCCTATACTGATGAAATCACGGCCCTCCCAAGGGCAGGCAAAAAAAGAAAGAAAGAAAAGAAAAACAACACTGTCTCTTGGTGGGAACACGACAACAGAAAAATGACACTGGCTCTTCACAGAGGCTACAATCAAATAAAGAGGCCATGATATGTCCACAAATAAGGGGGAGCTAAGCCAGAATGGGACAAACACAGGAGGTCTCCAGAAGAATGTAAGAAAATCTCGGAGCTGGGGAAGTCAGGAAAGCTTATTTTTTAAGCCTCTGTTTAAAAAATAAATGTGTATTGATATATTTTGTTTTTACATTGCCTCCATTTCCTCCTTTATCCTTCTCTCCCTCTCTGTCCTTCCTCTACCAGAGAGCTATCCTGTGTAGTAGACACATTTCTTTTTCTAAAGAAAAAAGGCAGGAGGGGGAAAAATGAACAAACACAATTAATGCATCAAAAAAAAAACCACCTGTCATTATATGCAGTGTTCTACACCCATGGACCTTCCCCTGTCTTCAAAGAAATTGGAAGAGGTGTCTTCTCATATCTTTTATTTGCAAAGAAGCCTTTATGGAGAAAGTCTTAACTGAGTTGGATGTTGATTGGAGGGAAGGATTGTGACAGGTGGAGTTGAGGAGGGAATGTGTTTTAGGCATAGAAGACATGCCCAAATGAGTGCATGGGGTAGGAGAAATTATATTTACAGGGTTGGTGACCAGCTAGTAGGCAGAGGGCCTCTAATAGTTTTTTATTAGAATACAACGTGGTTTAAATGTACATATTTGGTAGCTCTCTGAAGGACAGCTTGGAGAGGAGAGATATTGGAAGCAAAGAAATCAGTTAGAGGACTATTAGAATTCATTCATTCATTCAATAGACATATTATGCAGCTGGCTCTATGCTAGAGGCTTACGTTACAAAGAGACAGTCCCAGTCCTTTCCCTCCAAGGGTTTACATTTTGTCAGGGAAAATAGCAGGTTCACATAAATAAATGCAAAGTAATTAAAATGAAATTGAAGAAAATAAGGAGGCACAGGAGAAATCAAGAAAGGCTTAATTCAGAGGTAGTTGGGACAGTATCTAAGTTTTGAAGGAAATAAGGAATTTTAAGAAGTGGAGGCAGGGAGGGAGTTGCATGTCTGGTGTGAAGGGGATAGCCTGTGCACAGAGATCTTGGGAGATGAAATGTCATGGATAAAGAACAAGGTTAGTTTGGATGGAATGTGAGGTGGGTGAAGGGATGTAATTACATAAGTCTGGAAAGGTAGGCTGGAGCCTAGATTATGAGGGACTGTAACGGTAAACAGAAAGGCCTGTGGCCAGTCAGGTTGGAAGAGTCCAACAGGCAGTTGTTGATGCAGGACTAGCATTGAGAGGAGGTACTAAGGTTGGAGTTATAGCTCTGGGTATCACCTGCATAAAAGTCCTAGTTGAGCTATGGGAGCTGATGAAATGAGGGCCTGAACTAGTGTGTGAATGGAGTGAAGGGTATGATGTGAGAGTGATTGGGGGGTAGAATCCACTGAACTTGGCAACTGATTGTTTATGGGAAATTGGGAGGAGAGACAGGTTTGGAGACTAAGACTGAGTTCGAGTTCCTCATGGAACGTCCTGGTGTAGATATCCAACAGGCATTTGGAAATGTGGGATCTGTGGCTGTCAGGACAAACTGGGTTTGAAAGTATCAGTGTGGGTGATAACTGAAATTGTGAGAATCGGTAAGATTGTCAAAGAAGAAAATAGAGAAAAGTGGAATAAAATTTAGAATTTAGAGCAGAGGTTCTTCACCTAGCATCTGTGAACTTGTTTTTGATAACTGTACTTTAATGTAATTGGTTTCCTCTGTCATCCTATACATTTTGTTTTATGCATGTAAAAACAGCATTCTGACAAGGCGTGTGTAGACTCCATCAGACTGCCAAAGGGGTCCATGATGTAAAAACAGTTAAGAACCCCTAGTATAGGGGACAGCCTTGCGGGTAGAGGAAGAAAAGTACCAAATGATATGTAAATGTTTAAATGTCTTAAATCTTATGTATTCCATATGAATACACATTAGTTTCTTGTGTTTAGTTTTTAGTTCTTGAATTAGAGAACTTGATAAAAACCTTTATTTTTTAAAAAGCATGATGAGAGGTAAAAGGAGTTTATTTCTTTCAGTTAATTCAAGAAACAAAAACTATCCATTGAGTTCTTGGCACAGAATAGGATTAATCACAGGAGATACAAAACCAAAAATGGAATTGTCTCTGCCCTTGGGGAGCTTATATTTCCTTTAATCATCCTATAGGAAGTGTAGTTGTTTAGATTTTTCATAAGCAATAGCCAAGGATTGTTCCATTGTTTACATGATGGTGGCAAAGATCTTACTTGAAAGTAACATATTCATCAGGGCAAAAAAGAGCTGCTTGAATGTTGGCTTGGCAAGCTACACCTATAAAGTGGTAGCAAATATAAAGGATTTAAATATTTTTATGTGTCATATTCACTTGGGTTAGGCTTTATCATGATTTTCTTTTAACATACACATGTATAAAAAGGATGAAGCAATAAAACCAAATCTTCACTAAGCAATTATTGTGTGCAGAGAATTGTGCTAGGTCTGGGGGAAGAGACAAAGTTTAGATAGGAGATAGTCCTGGTCCTCAAGAATTTTACCTTCTAATAGTGATAAGGATACTACCAGGTAGCTCCAATACACTTATCATGTAATATTGTATAATAAGGAGTGGAATAATCAAACACTATATGCAGTATGAGGAGGAAAGGTTATTTACCAAGCTGGGCTTAGGGCATTAGGGGTCAGGGAAAGCTTTCTGGAGGAAGTGGCATTTGAATTGGGGTTTAAAAATTTGAGTAGACTGATAAGGAGAAGGAGGGGAGAGCATTCTATCAGCCAGTCAACAAACAGGAGTGGACTCAGTGCCGTGCTGTGTGCTGGAGATACAATGACAAAAATGAAACTCTCTCTCCCCTCAGGGCGTTCATATGCTATTTAAGGGAGGTGACAAGTATGTTTATACATAGATACAAAATACAAGGTAAAACAGTTGGAAATTTCAGGAAAAGATTCATGTGGCATTTTCCAAAGAAAGCAAGAAATCCTAGGAGGTGGAGGTCAGGAGAGAAGGCATCTCAGTTGTGAGGAGACAGAGGCTGCTGAGAGAGAGGGGCATGTGAGTAAGGGCCAGTGCCAGTGTGGCTAGAATACAGGATATGAGAAGGGCAGTAATGTATAACAGCGTTGGAAAGGCCAGTTGTGAAGGGCTTTCAAAACCAAACAGAGAAGTTTATATTTGATCCTAAAGGTAATAGAAGGCCTTTGGAGTTCTGAGTAGAGGAGATGGGATAAGCCGTTGTTGTGTCTAGAGAGTGATATGGTCAGACTTGAACTTTAGGAAAATAACTGTGCTGAGATTGGGTTGGAATGGGGAAGGGCTTGTGACAGGGATACCAGCTAGTCAAGGGGGAATGGGGGAAGGACTAGAGGAGGATGAGCATGGTGCATGTTTGGGGCGGCCTTGTTGGCACATAGAGGGGTAATGAGGAGAAATCATCAACTTGATCATTCTTTAGGGTATTTGTTATTGAGCCATCGTGGCAAACCATTGGGTTAAGTGAGCCTGGGGATAGAGTGGGAAAACATCAAGTAGTTGGGGGACCAGAGGTCACAGTAAGGGCCAGGACTCGATCTGATGTGAATGAGGGAAGGTAGAAGTGGAGGTTTGGGCAGAAAATGGAATGTCAGAATTCCAGATCTTGGAGGAGGTGTAAGTTGGTAAGGTCTGAGATGTGATTGTACCAGTGTGTGAATTAGAGAGTGATGAAGATAGAGATTGTTGGAACAGAGGATGTTGAGCAGTTGTCTGGGGAGGCTGTAAAAAAAATATTTTGAAGTCCTGAAGCTCAGTGGGAAAACATGTGGCAGAAAAGACCACAGACCAGGTGCTAAAGGCACTGGAAAAGATGTGAGATTGACTACATAAGCAGATGACAGCAGCTGGTTTAGGGAGAAGTGGCCTGTGCTGTAAAGGGTTTGAAATATAAAATGTCATTGAGAGATGGTGGTGAAGGAATAGCAGGAAACAAGGAGGATATTTGCCCTTCCTTCTGACCCTCTGAGTGAGGAGTGAGGTGGAATGAGGGAATGATTGGTCTTCTCAGAGAGGGTTATGAGAGATTTGATGTTCTCAGGGGTGAGCAAGTGAACTAAATTTTTTTTACATATCAGCTTTAAAGATATCCAAAAGGGCAGAATTAATGAAGGAATTTTGTACTGAACATTAGTAAAATTTGATATTGTTAAATTTGTTGGACCAGATTTATTCATTGGGGTTTTTTAAAATGTCTAAATTAATTTTCCATTTATGTTGGACTTAACTAAGAGTTTGTTTTATTTTATTTTATATTTTTAGTTAGAGTAAAACAGTTGTAAAAATATATAATGTTCAAGTAGACATGACTTGCATATTTTGTTTAACCTATGATTTGAATTTTGCTTTGTTTTTGTGCCATAAAAACTTCTCCCATTTTATGCAAAGAAAGGAAATAACTTTTGTTTCTGCAAGACTTTGACCCTTTATATCTCGGAGAGGTCACATGTTTCTCCATCTCAGCTGCCTGGTGAGAGTGGAAGATGAGGAAACAAAGAGAACTAGATAAGAAGGAGGGAGCTTTCTTCTTTTTCCCATCTAGTACTTGCTTTCCTGAATCCTTTTCCTTCTTCTTTATCCCTTCCATCTTCTTTTCTTCCTTCTATTTTTGGGATTCCTGCTTCAGTTTCGGGCAATTACAGATTTAGTTTTTAACCATTAGCTTGGTCTTAATGAGCTCCTAAAGGGCAGGGACTATAGTTGATTTATTTTTCAACTCATAAAATAATAAAGTTCCACAAAGCCCAACTTATTGTCCTGGAGGGCAGGGGCAGGAGAATACAAATTAAGAGATACCAGGAAGAGTGGTATGCAAGGTAATGTACTCTTTGTGCCCTGGAACTTCCATGGTAGTGGTGAAAGCCTGGCAGAACCCTGAAATGCTGGCCAGTTGAACTCTAGTGATGCTGCATGGTACCCTGTGTAGTAAGAAGAAATTCTTTCACTGAATTTAAGAAATATTCTAGGCAGGGGACCATAGTATTGCAGGCTGGTCCTACTCAGAGCTGTCACGGTAGTCAGCTTGGCACAGAGGATAGCAGAGTAAATAGGGATCCAGTATGTTCTGATACTGCAAGAAGGCAAGATACAGATATATCAGAATGAATCAGAAATGATAGAACCTCACCTGCTGGGCAGTGATAGAAAAATAATGATAACTTCATCTCTATGCCTGGAGGTAAGAGCTGAAATCAAGAAGATGGTAAATTCTGAGGAGGGAAAGTTGAAGACCCTGAGATCGTTGGAAATCTTCACTTAATGCAGGCTCCAGGAATTATATCTGATGATGAAATGAAAGCTAAAAACAGCATTGGTAATCTCAAATGACAGGGTGACTGCAAGTAGTAGAACATAAACACCAGAACAGTAACCAAAGCCGAACTGGTATCTGCCATAACCATCATGATTGAATGTGTCATCCTCAGCCTTTTGATAGAATATGTAAAAACATTCTGGAACCCATCCACTGTCATCTGTATGGCAGCCATTGCCATGGCGAGAACCACAGGAATCAAGCTAGAAGACCTCTGAAGGAATGCCACGAGGATAGGTGTTCCATGAGACTGTCTGAAATGATGTCAGAGAGTATTGAAGATGTGTGGGAAGCCATGTTACTGTTGGTTCACACATTAAAAAACTTGAATATCATATTGTCCAGCAAATAAGAAACATATAGAAAAGAATGCATAAAATAAAAACATCAGGAATTCTAGGTTCCGTTCTTTAGCACAGAAAGTAGTCACTCTTTATCACTTAAAAATACCAAGAACAGCTCCATAAGCACTTACAAAAGAAAATAGCATGCTGATTGAAGAATAAAAAAGAGTATGTTGAAAGGAGCATTGGGAAACTATTGAATAAGCTGCCTGGGAAAGCACTGTAACATTTATTATATCTTTGTTGATTATTGCATAGCTTTTGGTTTATTTCCTCACTCATGTTTTATTCATGTACTAAACATATAGAAGACAGAAGTGTAGTAGAAATGTTAGAGTATTTGTTATTCACACGGGAAATCATTCTCTACTTATATCAATATACCAAGTCAATGATGTCAAGACTGATTGATAAGAAACCTTGGAATTTCTCAGACAGTTTTCAGCCCATCTTGATTCTATCTAGACTTGAATTCATTGTCATCTCTCCTAAGTAGAACTAAGTATGGCTTCTAAATTAAGGAGACAATCAAACCAAAATGTTTTATTAATTACTTCATGTCCGTGGAAGATATAAAATCATATTTTTCCAATGAAAAATACATTAAACAGCTCTTTTGTATCATGGAATTTTTCTCAAATGATGTCTTAAAGTCATATGGATTTGATAAGTACAATATTCTTTTCATGTACCCCAAGGAAAGATAAGTGACTAAAAACATTGAACTTGAATCCAGCAAACATGTTGAACTAATGAATGAAGGTGACATTTACAAAAACTTTGGTCTTCTCTAGGCAAGACGTATCAAGTGTAAAGATACAAAGCATAAAGAGGAGACAAAGGCCAAATATGTTAAAAACAACATCTTTAAATCTAAGCTGAATGTGAAGGACATGTTTAAAGCAACACCCTTCTCAATGTGTACTGTAAAATGGACCATGACAGATTTGGAAAATCTCATAACAAAAATCAGTATGGACAACGTCAGTAAAACAGTTCAAGGTGTCTGTAGAAAGATCAACAGTTCCTTGACAGAAAGGAAGAAGCTTAATGGATCTTCTTAGAGCATATGTTAAGACCAAAACCTATAGAAATACTTTTGGAACAAACAAACCTCACTTCAAAAAGCAATGGTAAAAACTGGTAAGAGGTAGACTGCATTGGACTTGCTGAATGGAACTGGAAGTGGTTAACTTTGCAGAAGAACCGATGAAGCCCTTAGTGGCTAGGTAGGAGCTGTCCAAGAAACGGAAGCCTGAAACGGATTGGAATGCAGTACAAATAATGGTCAGAGTATGTATAAAAGAAAAATGGGATAGCTAACAAACTTTACTCAGGCTATTCTAACTAAACTTCATGAAAAGAGATGAGAAGTATGGAATAAAAAAAATTCACAATTGTATGATATTTTCAAATATGCTAAATATTTTGTTATCTTATTTGATCCTCATAAGTATGTGCTTATTATAGCCATTTTACTGATGAGAAAGCTAAGGTTCAGAGAAATTAATTGACTTATATGCAAGCTAACAACTTATAATTGTTTGAGGCTGGATTTGAACCCTGGTCTTCACTTATTCTAAGGCCAGCATGCCTATCATTTATGCTATAGTAGGTGCTCAATAAATTTTTCACTAATTTGACTTATATACATCATACGCATATCAAGCTAACCCCTATATCTCCCAAAGTATTAAAAGATTTCTTTGTAATAAGATTATTAACTGAACGATTTCTTTTTTAGACATCATTTACCAACTCTAATTTTTTGCCTTGTAGATATGGCAGGACTTTATGTTTGCCTGTGCTCTTTATCCTACTGACCAGGCCTTCATTGACTCAGTGAGAGCAGAAGTTGTTCATCAGGTATGAATGCCAGGTGAAATATAAGCTTTTTATGTTTGTCTTGGTGTTCCAGGTTCTTTTAAAAAAGAGTTTTATTGACACCTTTCTTATATATCACAGTCATTTGCTAATATAGCCTTTTTTCTCACCAAAGTCATTGTTGTAATGGAGAAAAATAAATAAAATCAACATACAAATCCTTTGTGTTTGATAGCGCATACAACATTTTTAACCCATAGGCCACCACTTCTCTCTCAGGAGTAAGAAAATGTATTTCATCATCCATTCTCTAGGACTAATATTGGTTATTTAATTATATGAACTTGATTGTCTTTTAGCGGTGTTTTCATTACATTTTGTAGTCACGTATGTTGCTCTCCTGGTTCTTCTTTATTCTTCATTATTTCATGCAAATTTCTCCGAACTCCTCAGTCTTATTGTGCAATAATATTCTCTCACATTCATATACCACTATTTGTGCAGCCATTTCTTAATCAATGGACCTCCACTTTGTTTCCCATTTTTTATTACCTCGAAAAAAATTGTTGCATCTATTGTTTTGACCAGTGTTTCTCTCTTTGACCTTCTTAGGGCATGTGGTCTATAATTGGACTGCCTTTATTTTCCTCTTGTTCTCTTCTCTTTAAACTTCATCTCTTATTTTAGAAAAATTAAACTGCATTTAATTTTTTTTTAAATAAAGTCTACTTAACTAATTCTGCAAGCAGATTAGGGATTCTACAACTTCAAGGTAAAATCTGCTTCAGTCCCATTAGACTCTGATGGGAGACTAGATAAATGGTTTTAGAGTTTGGAACATTTTAGTGTCTTTTTTAAAAAAGAGTATGACACTAGGTATCCTGAGAGTTTTAGACAAAGCTTCTCTGAGAATAATTGGAGTGCTAGCTTCTGCCATACTCCCAATTTCTCCCCCTGTAACAAATATTATTAAAAGAGAAAAGATAATGTAGAGTTCATGTTAACTTAAGGATTATTATTAAGGATGGAATGGGTTGCAGATTGCTTTTTTGTTTGGTTTTGAAACCGTACTTATCTGTATAGAGAACTCCCTTTGAGGAAATTCCCTCCTCAGGTCATATCAGGAACTGCTTTGTAAATTAGAATCTTAAAGTATGGCCTGGACACTTTGTGACTGAGGTTGGCTCTCTACCCACTATGCCACTTGTTCAGTCATTTTTCAGTCGTGTCCCAACTCTTCATCATCTCATTTGGCGTTTTCTTGGCAGTGATACTGGACTGGTTTGCCATTTCCTTCTCTGGCTCATTTTACAGATAAGGGAACTGAGATAAATGGGGTTAAGTGACTTACTTAGGGTCACACAGCTGTAAGTGCCTGAGGTCAGATTTGAACTCAGGAAGAGAGGCATCTTCCTGACCTCAGTCCCAGCTCTCTGTCCACTGCGCCACCTAGAGTAGACCCTGATCCTGGCATTTAAGGCCCTTCACCATATGACTGTAATCTGTCTATCGGGCTTTATCTTATGTTACTTCCGTTCTTATAGTCTGTGGTCCAGGCAGTTGGATTACATTATGCCTGTGTTCTATTTCTGCTGTCTCTTATTTCTTTGTATTTCCTTAAGCTGTTTCCTCTATCTTGAGTCGACTCCTCCCCCTCCCCCCATCCTCCTCCTCCCTTCCACAACTGTTGGAGTTTCTTTCTCTGCTTCATGGACACTCATTCAGATAATCCCTCAGGAATGAAGTCTTCCTTGGTACTCCTCTCCCTCCCAGCCAAAAGTGATGTCTCCATCCTCAGATTTCTCACAGCCCTTCTTTTCTCAGGGTACTTTTATCCTACTTTCCTTTGTATCCTAGGTATTTATGTGTGTATGCCTTTTCCTCCATTAGCCTGTAAATTCCTTTAGAGAAGAATCTGTTATATCTGTCTTTGCAACCCTATTGCCTAGAAGGTCTACAAACTATGACCCTTGTATTAAAAACATAAAAACCATTCTTAGTCTCTGGACAGCTCAAAAAAGCAGCAGCATACTGGATCTGGGCCTCTGGCTGAAGGTTGCTGACCCCTGCCTTGGATCATTGCCACACATGTATGATGTTTAATTAATATTTGAATCAAAATGAACAAACATTTATTAAGTGCTTAATGTATAACTAAGTAATAAAGGGAGATAGGAAACTTAGATAAACCATTATCCTTACTCTCGTCTTACAGTTTAATGGAGAATATAACATATACATATAACTGTAGTACATGATATGTCCTTAAGATATGTCTATTTGGAAAAAAATGTTATTACTGCTCTGGGACCCAAGGAAGACTTCCTAGGAAAAGTATTTCAAGTGGGCTTTAATGAATGAATTCATATGCAGCTTTTGGGGAGATGATACAGCATGAATAGAAAATGGCATGAGCAGAGAGATAAAGGTTAGAAAGCATTTGCCATGTACAGAGTATAATGAATAGTCTAATTTAAATGAAGGGAGGGGAATAAGGCTTCAAATGCCAGACTAAGGAACTTTGAAATTTATTTAGGGGCAATAACCATCCCTGCCTTCAAAGAGCATAAGTGCTAATGGGGGAGACAACTGGTATCTAAATAGGTACCTACAAGATACATGCAGAATGCATGGAAGGAAATCTCAGAGGAGAAGATAGTAGCAGCTAGAGGGAACTTGGAAAAACCTCCTTAGAAAGTGGCTTTTGAGCTGAATTTTGAAGAGAAGCCAGGATTTCTAAGTCGTTGAGATGATGAGGAGAGTGTTTAAGGAAGAGGGAACAGATGATGCAAGGGCAACACAGATCAGAGAGGGATTGCAAATAGACTTCTTGTAGCTCAATCTTAGAATAATGCATAGAAAGGTAGGGAAGGGGCCAGATTGTGAAGAACATTGAATACCAGACAGAGCAGTTTATTTTTAGTTTATATTCACTCTTAGAAGTAATAGTGAACCCCTGGAGTTTGCTGAGTAGGCAGGGTAACATGGTCAGACTTATACTTTGGGAAAATCCCTTTGGCACCTATGTGACAGAAGAATTGGAGGGGCACCAGATTTGAGGCAAGGAGATTAATTAAGTGGCTCTTGTAGTAGGTCTAGGCAAGAGATGATGAAGGCCTGAAGTAGGGTGGTAGTGACAGATTAGATGTGGGCAAGTGAGAGGGAGGAGTCATTCAGAGGTGATAGTGAGTGACAGGTAGAATACTGGTACTCTCAACAGTAAGTAAGAAAGTTGGGAAGAAGAAGGGGTTGGAGGGGAAAAAACATGAGTTTTGTTTTGGATTATATTGAGTTTGTGATATCTATAGAACACCTGGTTCCTAAATATCCAGCGGGCATTTGGTAATCTAAGCCTGAGATTCAGCAGATACTAGGGGTGGATACATAGACCTGGGAATCATCATCACCAGAGGAGGTGATGAGATCACAAGTAAGGTGCTGTAGAGTCATCATAAATGAATTTGAGGAGCAAAGAAGAGATTATCTGTCAGATCTACGGATAGGGAAAGAGTCCATGACTAAACAAGGGATAGAGAGGATCACATAAAGTAAAAGGAACAATTTCATTATATAAAATTAAGAAGTTTTTCCACAAACAAAACCAATGCAGCTAAAATTAGAAGAGAAGTGAGTAAATGGGAAAAAATCTTTGTAGCAAAAGTTTCATTTCTAATACACAAACATAAGTATATAAAATATGGAATTGATTCAGTCATAACAAGATAAGCCATTCCCCAATTTATCAAATGGTCAGTGGATATGTGCAGGCAATTTTCATAGAAATTGAAGTTACTATGAGTATTTCGAAAATACTAAATCACTAATAGAGAAATGTAAATGGAAACTGAGATTCTGCTTCCTACCTATCAATCAGATTGGCAAAAATGACAAATGCTGGAAGAGCTGTGTGAAAATAGGCACATCAATGTGCTATTGGTAGAACTGTGAAGTAGCAGCTCTTCTAGAAAGCAATTTGGAAATATGCCAGGAAAGTTATTAAGCATACTTTTTTATTTTTATTTTTTTTTTTAACGAACCAGGTTATCTTTATTCACAGTTGGGGAGGTGGAAAAGGGGTATCCCCTGATCAGTCCAAGAGCATGGATGTTGAATGGGAGGGAGGAATAAAGGATGGAGATTCAGCATTCATCCTCACCCAGCAGGGCATAGGGGTTTGGGCCTGCCAGGTGTGAAGGCCGGGCAGGGGTGGGGGTGTCTTCATCTCCCTCACCCTCCTCATCGGCATCTCGATCCTCCTCTCCCTCCTCTTCCCCAGAACTGCTCAGCTCTTCTTCCTCATCCTCATCCTCACCCGACAGTCCCACCCTCCCCTGCATCATCACCAGCTCCAAGGTTTCTGGATGGGACTCCCAGGAGGCTCGCTGGTCACTGTAGCCAGGTGGACGAAGACAAAGGCTGAGCCGTCCGTCAGCAGCCAGCCGAAGGAGGCTGTTGGCTGCTCGGTACACATCGTTCCTAGCTGCTTTGGCTGTCTTGTAACCACGATTAAGCATACTTTGACTCAGTGATACCACTACTAGATCTGGACCTCAGAGAGATCAAAGAAAGACAAAAAGGACCCATATATACAAAAATATTTATAGCATTTTTTTCACAATGGCAAAGAATTAGAAACCAAGGGGATGCCCATCATTTGGAGAATAGCTAAACATTAGGGTTATTTGAATGTGATACAATTGTGCTCTAAGAAATTATGAAGGGGGCAATTTCAGAAAAACCTGGGAAGACTTGTGTGAACTAATGCAGAGTAGAGTAAGTAGAACTAGGAGAATAATTTATATAATAACAGTAATTGTAAAGGCAAACGATTTTTAAAGACTTAACTTTGAACAATAGTGATCAACCATGATGCCAGAGGGCTAATGATGAAATATGTCTTCTACCTCATGAAGAAGAGAGATGATGGACATGGGTGAAGATTGGGTCATATAGATTTTTTGGTCTTGGCCAAAGTGAGAATTTGTTTTGCTTGACTTTACATGCCATGTCTCTGTCATGACTGTACATATTTGTAACTGGTGTTTTGTCTTTCTCATTGGTGGAGCAAAGGTTTGGGAGGAGGTGGGAGGAAGAGGAGGCAGATTTTCTTTAAAATATAATTTAAAAAAATTTAAGACAGATTTAAAAAAAAAGATGGTATAGAGAGAAAAGAGAAGAGGCTCTAGGCCAGAACCTCAGAGTACACCCATGTTTAGTGAGTATAACTTATTTATGAAGATCCATCAGAGAAGAATGAAAAGGAAGAGCCAGGTGGGAAGAGTGCCAAGAGAGAAGTGTCATGAAAACCCCAAAAGGAAAGAATATGCAGGAGAAGACAAGGATCACTGGTGTCCAGTGTTGCAGAGAGGGCAAGAAGGATGAAGATCAAGGCCATTGAATTTGGCAGCGAAGAGGTCATTGGTAACTTTTGAGCAGATAGTTTCAGTTGGAGGTTTAGAAGACAAAAGGAAGAGAGAAAGTGAAGACATTTAACATAAATGACTTTTTTAAAAAAAAAGGAGTTTAGCTGAATGGAATGATGCAGGATAATAGGGGAGATATGGAAATGTTTATATATAGTATTGGAAAGAACAGTACACATAAATATTAGACAGGATGATAGTGAAAACAGCTGGAGAAGACAGAAGGGAATGGGATTGGATGTACATATAGAAGGGTTGGCTATGGTAAGGAGAAGGGCCACTTCTTCATCAGGGTATTGAGCAAGGGAGGAGATAGTGTGAAATGATATCAGAAGACTGTGAGTTGAATAGATGGGAAGAAGAGGAAGCTGTCAGCCAATGGCCCCAGTTTTTTTCCATGAAGTATGAGACAAAGTCTGGGAGGTTGGGAACAGCAGCTGCTGTGGGAGGTTTGATGAGGCAAGAAGAGGTTTGGAACAGAAGCTTTGGAAAATGAGATAAAGAATTGATTAGGTATGCATAGAAGGATTCCCTGGCTGCATTGAGGGGCCCATTGATATTAGATAATGTGGATTTGTAGTGGATTCATTAGCATGGTTTTATGCCTCCTTCCAGCTCTCTTCTGCACCACAGTCTGTCCCCAAGTCCATCCTTGTGGTCTTTCCAGCTTGAGCTTGTACTTCTAAGGGACATCTACCTCCTCACCTTACTGGTGGTATCTGAAGTGTGTTGTCCAGTCAATGACATGCATTTAATGGGTGGCCCATTATGTTAGTCCATCAGGACACAGACCTGGGATAGGAACCACATAAGGACAGTGACCTGGGCCAACAATTTAATGGGAATAGTAGCAAGAACAGAGGGTGGATTGTATCTGGAAGGTTGGGTAATGTTTTCAGTGATCCCAAACTCCTCTGACACATACAAACCCACCTTTTGAACAGCAGCAGCATTTTTCTGATGATGCTACATGGCTGCAAATCAATGATCACCAAAGAACCACAATTTCAGGTGACAACCCAGAACTGTTCAAAGAGAGAAGCTTCGCATTTCTTTGTCCTATATGCTTGAAAAAAAGTGGCCTTTTTTTCCCTTAAATTTCAGATCAGAAGATTGAAATCTCACCCATCCGTCATCGTATGGAGTGGTAACAATGAAAATGAAGTTGCTTTGGCACAGAACTGGTTTTCTGTGCCATCCAGTAAATTCCAAATCTATGTCAGAGACTATGTGACATTGTATGTGAAAAATATCAGAGAAATTGTCCTGGCGGTAAGTACCACTGCAGTGTATTTAGGAATGAATTTCTAAGTGAATTAATGTAGGTAATGTCTCTTTAGCAAGAGAACTTTTAGGAGGTTTTTTTTACCCCAGGATTTTCCTTTTCCTTCACTGCTGCTGCTGCTGATGTGTAGGGCTTTGGGGAGGTCGGCATAGAGCTTCAGGCCATTATTGTGGGGAAAAGGGAGGGAGAGAGGTGACTTATTAATGCTAGCATTAGCTAGTTCTGGTCAGCTTGGCTAAGTCACAACTTTTGAAGGTCTTCAATTTCTTATCTTAAAAGATGGGAGATTGGATGGGATGATGTCTAATACCCCTTCCAACTCTAATATTCTGCACCTTTAGACATGGACATTAGACATCAGCATGTTGGTATATTTTCCGCTGCAATGGAAAGGTGTGTTATGTGACCAGAAAAAAAGAGGTGGGTCAGTAATAGAGTGAGAAAGAGGAATAATGAAACCTGACACTTAGATGCCATTGTAAAGTTTGTAAAGACCTTTACCTCATCCATGGTCTGGCTTGAGCTTCACAACAACCTTGTATGGTAGGTACAAGTATATTTTACCCCATTTTTTTCTGAGGAGGAAACTGAAGCTCTCTCACTTTCTGTATCCAATCTGTTACCAAAGCCTGGAGATTTTACCTTTGCAAGGTCTCTCAAATATGCCCCTTTTTCTTCTCTGCCTCTGCCACCACCCTGGTGCAGGCCTTGGACACCTCATGCCTAGACTAAGTAGCCTACTGGTGGGTCTGCCTGCCTCAAGCCTCCCCACTCCAATCCATCCTCCATTCAGCTTCTAAAGTAATTTTCCTCAAACTCATGTCTGATCCTTCTCCCAACCTCTCCCCCCTTGTCTATTCCCTACCCCCACCCCCCACACTCAGTAAACTCCAGTGGCTTCTTATTGCCTCCAGTATTGAATACAAAATACTCTGTTTGGCATTCAAAGCTCCTCCTACCTTTCCAGTCTTACCCATTACTCCTCTACAGGTACTCTTCGATCCCATGACGTCAGCCTCCTGGCTGTTCAACAAACAAGATGCTCTACTTCAGTTCCAGGTGTTTTCTCTGGAGTTCCCCCATGCCTGGAATGCTTTTCCTCCTCTACTCTGACTGCTGACCTCCCTGGCTTCCTTTAAGTTCCAACTAAAATCCTGGGTTCTACAGGAAATCTTCTCCAACTTGTCTTAATTCCAGTGCCTTCCCACTGTTAATTATTTTCTATTTATCCTACATATAGCTTGATTGTAGGTACCTCGAGGGCAGGTACTGTCCTATTTTTGCATCTCCAGCACTTAACATAGTGCTTGGCAGAGAGTAGGTGCTTAATAAATGTTTATTGATTGAAAAAAGGAAACTTGGACAAGTGGGATAGCTTTGGAACTATGTGTTGAATTTATTATTTATTTTTTAAAGAAAAAAGCATGCTTTATGTGATAAATCAGCAATGTAATACTCATTTCTGTTTTCCTTTTCTGCTTTGTATAGGGTTGTGCTTGTTAGTGTTTGTCAAGTTCAGAATATGAAAAATAAAAATTATTTAAAAAACCAAAAGAGAACAAATCAATAAACTAGTTGTGACTAAAAAATTTACAAAAGCAGCAAATCAAAAAACTTCAGCCAAACATAAAATAGAAAATTCTAAATCAGAAACGTAATTCAGAGCAAACAAACAAAAGACTCAGGGGCTGTTTTTAAAAAGAAATTAATGAAATTAATTAATCTGGTTTTAAAAAGAAAAGCAAATTGCTAACATAAAAAATGAAAAATGTGAATTGACTACAAATGAAGAGGAAATAAAGAAAATTAATAAAAATTATTTTACCCAGGTATAGGCTCAACAAAACTGATAAATGGATTAATATTCACAAAAATATGAAATATTGAGATTAGCAGAATAAAAGTGGAGATTTTTAAATAACCCAATCTCAGATAAATTGAACAAGGAATTCCCAAATGAAAAAACCTAGGACAAGATGGCTTTACAAGTGAATTGTATCAAATATTCAAAAAAATCAGTTCCAATGTTACATAAACTATTTAGGACAAAAAAGGGTAAGAAGGGGTTTGTAGGAAGAACAGTAATTTGTTTTTATGTAGGCTGTACTGTCTTTTTAAAAGGGTGGGGAGGCCATGTGGCTTCCTTGCCTCCAGAGGCATAAAAAAATTCAGCCTATGAAGAATTGCTGTCCAGGCTTTTATAAAGTGTTCCTCTTGCCCTGTGGGGAATGCCTTTTTGACATAGCATGGCTGGTTGCCATGGTGAATGCAGAGGATTATGGGAATAGCTGTTTTATCTGAATTACTATCTTTTTAAACTTAGGAATTACATAATTTTTTTTATCCCTTTCTATTAATGAAGTCATTTTTATTGCATGTTATTGTTCACAAGTGTCTCATTACATTCTAACATTAAGCCAGAATCCTTAGATTGGCCTGTATTTGGCCTGGCCAAGAATATTTGGCATGGTGAGCAGTGGAGGGTTTGCCATGGTTCTGTGGTAAATTTATTATTCAAGTGGAAAAGGTTTCGCAGAAGAGTGAGAACCCATGGTGGTTGGATGGTCAGAGACAGGACATTGCTACAGTGTTGAGGGTGTATGGGAAGCCCTCTCACTGTAGTAAGAAAGCGAAATCTCCCATAAAGTCCAGTACTCGTGGCATTTGTTAATGGCTTTATAAAGAAAAATTAAGATAAATTGTCTCTGTTTATTAGACAGGGCAGGTAGGTGGTGTAGTGGATAGTGTCCGGCTTGGAGTTGGAGAGACTCCCCTTCCTGAGTTCAGATCTGGTCTCAGATATTTAATAGCTCTGAGACCCTGAGTAAGTCACTTCACCCTGTTTACCTCAGTTTCCTCATCTGTAAAATGAGCTGGAGAAAGAAATAGCAATTCACTCCACTCCATTTGCTGAGAAAACCCCTAGTGGGATCACAGAGAGTCAGACTGGACTTAAATACAACAATTTGGCAATTAGAGGCAGAGACGAATGACCTTTTGATCTCTAAGGACCATGTCCTAAAGCAGGGAGGGGGCAGCTTATGGCTCTAGTAATAGCCCTAGTGGAAAGGGCCAAGCTAATAGGGGCTCCAGATGGAATGTCTGTCAGCTAGCCTTTATTAAAAATACCCACTATGGGCCAGGCACTGTGCTAAGGGGAAAATAAAGAAAGGCTAAAGAACCGTCTTTTCTCTCCTTGCCTTTCTGAGCATTTAGTGTATGATCTCTGACCCAGAGGTTTCCTTGGAGAATGTGAGTTTAGGGCTGGAAGGAAAGAGAATAGGAAGAGTAGTAATGAGGATTGGGAAAGCATTCCAGTGGTAAGGATCTCTCCAGTTCTCTCATGAATACCACCATCATACTAGAATCATAGGAGCGCCATTTTCTGTCAGGCAGTCAGAGGGTGGACAGGCTTTTACCACTGAGGAATCAGGGTAGTTTCAGGAGAAATGTAAACAGCAAGCTAATGCATCATTTGAACTGTGGCTGCTAAAATTATCTCATGAGAGCAACTTTAACAGTTGCAAAGTTCCATCTGCTTAGACAGTTAGCGGAGAATTTGCTCTTGAACATGGCCTAAATCAATTAGAAAATCTAAATGGAGACTCCCTTTTCCTCCCTTTTGGGGTTCCTAAAAAGGAGAGTTGGCATTCTTAGCCCCACAGCCATTACTAGATCAATTCCATAGGCAGCAGATTCTCTGAAGGAGGACAGCAAGGGGGAGGGGATGAAATGGAACTGAATTTGAGAATTGTATACTCCGTATGCCTGCTTTGGATAACGTTAGATCCCACCTTCTGGGCAGAGGAACAATCTTTAGGTGTGGGCCTTACCCTCCAGACAACCATAAAGGTCTGAGCAGTTAAAACTTGGTGTTTGTTCATTAACTGCATCACAGCAACCAGCTCCCTGGGTAAATACAGTTGTCTACAGAAATAGCTGCTCTGGCGATGGTGAAAGGAAGCGTGTTGTTGGGTTCAAGGGTGATGATATTCATTCCTTTAAGAAGCTTTGGACATATATTTTGAACATGAAGTGGACATGTTTAATGATCAGTCTATGGGAGTTATGGTAAAATTATATTGTGATGTCTGGGACTAGGGAAGTTAGGGTCCTTTGTCCTGCCACTTCCCTACCTTTGTTCTTCAAAGTCATCCAGGTATCCCATTTGAGAGACTGTTGGGATGAATCACCCTGGGGCAGGGTCCAAGGTTTCTCTAAGACTTAGGCCATTCTAATTGCCAGAGTGCAGTTGTCTGTGTGCCCTAGTTGACTGTGGTTTGGAAGACCACTGAGGAGAGGAGTAGCCTTCCTTGGGAGTGAGTGAAAGACCTCTTGTGTGAGTCTCATTTGTAGTGGATAATCAGAGGGAATGTATTGTGAATTCTAGGAAATAAGTACCTATATGGTTCCTTACTCTATACTACTTACTTTAAATAGGGCTAAATGCAAACTCTTTTTCTGTGTAGCTAAATAATAATGGTTCCTGGGCATGTGTGTGATAGCTATTTCCTTCCTAGTAATGGAGATTAAAGAGGCTGGAGCAGTACAGATTCTCTTTATAATAACTTTGTGTGGCTGATGAAGATGGCAGAGGGTACCTAGTAATTTAGAGCAAATTATGGGAGCTGAATAAAGTTGTGATGGTGATTTCTTTGGTCCTTCCTTACCTCATCAACATGCTGGACCAGGTACCCCAAACCCTGGTGTAATATTATGGAGTTTTTTTTTATTTTAATGGTGCATTTTTTTCTCTCTTCCTATGGCTAAGTCTAGTTAGGAATAGTTTGGTTTTACCTGGGAAGGAGCTTGGTATACATTTACCATCCTTCCTCAGGTTTATTTGAATTCTCTTTGATACTGCCACAGTTTTCAGAGGTGAAGAGTGACCTGAAAGAGATCCTACTTCATAGGAGCACTGATTTTGATCACTACATTAATTATGTAGTGTTTATTTGGCCAACAAAGACCACAGTGGTAGAGAGATAGCATGGTGATTCATATGAGAGACAAAGGATGGGAGATGTACCCTGTGAAGATTCATGATCAACTCTGCTCAGTTGAATTGGGTGATACACTGGATGGGGAGAATCCAGATGACTACAGATGTAGTTTGTAATAAGTTACTGGTACTCCCCCATTTTTTAAAAGGAATTGGGAATTGTGGGGATAATAATCTGGGAATTGTGGGGAAATGGTGGCATGTTTAGGACCTAAAGGAGCCCAAATCCTATACAGACATTCCAAGAAAACCTCTAAAAATGTACCAGAAGGAATAATTATAAAGAAGATGCCATAAGCTCCTCCATCCAGTCTAGGACTGTATAAAAAGACTGTCAGAATCCTATGGAAGCTTTGAGTAGAGACAAGGCTGGCCAGGCAGAAGCCAGAACATGGTGTAGGAATGCATTAATCGCAAAACAAAAATGGTGTGGCAGGGAGGAAAGGTGAGAAAAAGAAAAGTGAGGGGAAAGAGTTTAAGATGGAAGGCAGGATAGGTGAAGTAGTGGTTATAAGCAAACCAAAATCCAACATTGGAGAGTTGAAGGGTCATTAAAAGGAAAGAGAGTAAAAACTTATGATAGAGACAGGGCGAAGGGAAGAGAAAAGAAGAAACAATGGAAATAGAATGCTTTCATTATAGATCACTAATATTAAGCATACTTCTTTTTCATCACCTTCTTTATTAAGAAAAGCATTAGGGGAAAAGAGAAGAAAAAGTACAGTAGGACAGGGGGGAGGAAAATATATAATTAACCATAATAACCATTAACAAAAATGGGACGAATTCATCTATAAAATGGAAGAGGATAGCAGAATAGATTAGAAGGCAGAATCCAGTAGTGTATTGTTTACAAGTAACACACTTGAAGCAAAAAGATTTGCACAATTAAAATTAAGGGTAAGAATAAAATCTCTTATGATTCAGGTGAAATAAAAGAAAAAAAAATCATAGTTTCAGAGAAAGAATTAGTAAAAGTAGACAATAAAAATAGATAAGTAGGGACACTATGTTTAAGGATTCAATAGACTATGAAACCCCAGGAATTTTAATATATGTGCCCTGAACAGCAGAGCATCTAAATACTTAATGCAATTATAAGGAGAAATAGAAAAAAGTGTAACACAGAGTTCAGTGTATCCCTTTCAGACCTAGACAGAGCTAACAAAAAAGAAACAAGAAAGAAGTTATGAACCTGAATAGAATGTTAGGAAAATTAGAAATGATATCTCTGATAATTACTGAATGGGATCAGAAAGGAATTTGCATATTTTTCATCTGTTCATGGCACCTTTACAAAGATTGACCATGTATTCACACACACACACACACACACACACACGCAGGAAAACAGAACTTGTCCATTAATAGAAATTATACTCAATAAAGAGCCTTTGAAGAAAGGAATAAAAATTAATTGCAGAATAAGTAATCCTAAAGAACACAGACCTAAAAGTCATAGAACATATAATAGAAACAGTGGAAAATTTCAGCAAAGAACATATATGAAACAACGTATCACAACTTAAGAAATGCTGCTAAAGCAGTTGTTAGGGGAAAATTTACATCTCTAAATGCTTCCTTCAACAAAAGAGAGAAAGAACAGATCCGTGAACTTGGGAGGTAATTAAAGAAAAAAATAGGAAAGTGACAAATAAAAAAAAAACAATAAAACACTGAAGTAGAAATTTTGAAAAATTAAAGAAAAGATGAACAAAAGTACATGCAGAACAACCCATTAATAAATAAAAATTGGAGCTGTATTTGAAGGAAATTAATAAAATGGATACATAATTATTTAGAATTTTTTAAAAAGTAAATTGGATCAAAAAGGAAAAAGGAGAATTCATATAAGAACATATGAAAATAAATAACAAATGAACAAATGAAAATAAATTATCAGAAATTATTTTTCTCTATTATATGCCAAGAAAACTGATAAGTGGAATAGATTATATTTATAAAAATAATAATCATAATAAAATTCCCAGACTAACAGAAGATTTGGATTATTTAAATGACCCATTTAGAAAAAAGAAATTGAATAAGCCATAATGAAATCAAAAAACCAAACCAAACCAATAACAATTTTAGGACCATATGAATTTACAAACGAATTCTATCAAACATTTAGAGAACAATTCCAGTATTACATACCCTGTTTGCAAAAATGGGAAAAGAAGATATATTTCCAAATTGTTTCTATGGTGAAAATATGTTCTTGATAACTGAATCAGGGAAAAAACAAAGTAGAGAAAGATAACTACATATCAGGGGTTCTTAAAATCAGTCTCAATCTGTCCCTCCTTCCCCTCCCCACCCCACCCACTCTCTCACTAACACTCTTTCTTTTTTTCTCTCTTTTGGTCATAGACTTTTTGATAATTTGGTTAAGCCTGTGAACCCCTTCTCAGGAAAAAAAAAGAGTTTTTAAATAGCTGAGCTAAATGGTAAATTTCGGTTAAAAGTGAAAAGAAAGATAATTTTTCTCATCTAAGTTCATAAACCCCTAGAAATCTGTTTGTGTACCCCAGGTTAAGAATCTTTTTTATAGGCCAATATCTTCAATGAATATCAATATAAAAATATTAAAGCATTAGTAGAGTAGTACAGCATAATGTGGAAATATGTTTAATATATTTGTACGTGTATAATCTGTATCAGATTGCTCACTGTCTTGGGAAGGGGAGGGAAGGAGGGAGAAAAAAATCTGGAATTCAAAGTCCTATAAAAGTGAATGTTGAAAACTATCTTTAAATGTAATTGGAAAAAAATATTATTCAATGGGAAAAAAGATTGTATGCTATGAACAGGTTAGATGTAGGTTTAATTCCATTTAAGGACATCTGTACAATAATTGACCTTATTAATGGAAAATATAATAAAAATGACAATTGTATCAGTGCTGAGAGAGCCTTTGACAAAATCCAATACTCATTTCTATTAAAAACAAATCAGTCAACAGGAGTAAACGGACCTTTCTTTAATATAGTAAATAATATCCATCTAAAACCCAGAGCAAACATTTTGTGTAAAGAAGCAGTCTTTCCAGTTAGATTGGGGCAAATCAAGGATGTCCATTATCACCACTACTGTTTCCTTAATCATTAGCAATGTGGGACATTTTTTCATGTGGTTGTTTGATAGCCTGCCATTCTTCAATGGAAAACTACCTGTTCATATCTTCTAACCATCTACTGGTGACTGGCTCTTGTTCTTATAAATTTCTGTTTCTTATTCAGGTTGTCCCAGAAATCTTAGTGCAGTTTGAAGCTATTAAAGTTGTAGATGAGGTTCCTGTTTCAGATATAGGGTGAATTATATGGTCTCTTGGGTCCCTTCCAACTCTTAAAATGCATATATGGGTGTGTGTATGTATGTGTGTGTATAGTGTGAAATAAGACAGGAAAGGTGTTTTGGAGCCAGGTTCTAGAATACCTAGAAAGCCAGGCTGAAGTGTCTTTATTTTATCCAATAGACCTTGTAGGATGTTTTGTGATCTTAACTTCATAACATTTCCATATAATAGGAACATTACTCCTTTTCCCTAGAGGGCAGTATGAGAGTTAATTAATGATTATGCAATTACAGGGAAGGTTTTTTTTTTTTACTTGATTCTAAATATAGATACAACTTTTCTCTTGTAGTCACTGTTTTGATGCCCATGCACAAGAGTAAATGGCTTCCCTCTGCTGCCTTTTTCCCTCTGTAAAATGGGAATAATAATGCGTGTTTCACAAAGACTTACTGGCCTCTTTTGGATTTTATGAGTAGTAATTAGTGCTTGTAAGAGTGCTTGTGGTTTGTAGGGTGCTTTGAAGAGAAATGGCAATAAATTAAATACTGGACGGGTGGCTGCCATTGTTTCTAATAAAATCCTGGGTTTTAAAGGTCAGCAGACATACTCATATGATCAATTCTATTAATTACTTATCAATCCTTAGATTTAATTTCCTGTTGCATAGCGTGTTTCTTTCATGTAATCTTTCTCAGGACCGTATTTTATTGTCATCCCAGATCATCCATTGTAAATAATGGAACTTTGATGGTATTATTAAATGGAAATCTGAAAGCCAGTGGAGTTGGAGTTAAGTTAGCTGTTTGGTTTCATTATAGAATGGGCAGGTGCTCTTAGGTAGAGACTAATTAATCACTTTCCTGGCTGGAACAAGCCTTTTTCATTTAACAGCCTTTTTTAAAGTACTGCTCTGTACCAGGCGCTGTTTTAGGGATTGGCGTTACAAAGAAAATAAGGAAACAATTTTTGCTTGGCCTGGCCCATAGTAAACATTTATTAAATGCTTGTTGACTATTTGCCCTCAAGGAGCTTACATTCTACAAGAAAGAAACAATGTGTGCAAAAATAGGCCAATATAAAAAATACATATGTTATGTGTGTATATCCAGTCTCCACACATACAAAGTACACACATGCATGTATATACATATATATGTACACATACATATACACACATAAAATAATAAAAAAAACATATATTTGAGCTGAAGTTTGAAGTTTGAAAAATACTAGGTTTTCCAAGAGGTGGAAATGAGGAGGAGGTACATCCTGGGCACTGGTAACAAGGGGAAATGAAGGTTGTGGACAGGGAAAAAAAAGAGTCAGCTGTTTTGGCTGGAACATAATATGTGAAGGGGAGTATTGTGAAGTCAACCTGGAGAGAAAGTCTGGAACCAGATTGTAAAGGGCCTTTAATGCCAGGCAGAGGAGTTTGTATTTTGTCCTGAAGCTACTGAAGCTTCTTGGGCAGTGGAGTGCTGTTAGGGTAATTAGGGTGGGACTTTTTTTTACTGTTTTCTCTTTTGGAATGCTGAGGTAATAAAGTACCTTTGTTGAGTTTTGCTTTTCAAGCAGACTTTTTGTTGTCTTTGTTTTGGAGTACTTCTTAGTACTAAGAAATCTTTGATTGAATTGAAACAAGTCTTTGATGACTTGTTTAAGTCACAAGAAGGCCTAAGTCATGTGGGTTTGAGTCGCGTGGTTATGGTTGTGATGTCCTTTGACCCTGAAGAAGTATATATAAACTCAGAGTTTAGCCTTTTGCTTTTGGGGGCACATTCATTGAAAGAGTGTTGGTGAAGAGACTCTGGGTAGCTGTTGAAGCAGCCCCCTGGCTTTGAAAACCCAGATGGTGGTGCTTTTCTCTCTGGTAACTATGCATGTATTGCTATGATCAGACAAAAGCCTGTTGGTTGATCTGTTTATATTTTCTGTTTGTAATTTCTGTTTGTATTTTCTCTGAAGTTCAGCGTGCTGGCTTTTCCCCCTGAACTAAGTGAATAGTATATGTATGTTTAATTAAAGTGAGATTGTTAACCCTTTAAAGTTGCTTTCCTTAGAAAAGCAGATCAAAGGACCTGTGCTAGCAGCCCTCTTGTGCGCTGGTGTTATTGATCTTACACCCCCACAGCAGCTGGTAGCAACATTGTTGTTACAAGTGCCTGCACTTAGGAATAACAGTTTTCTAGTTGTGTAGACACAGGATTTGAGAGGGTAGAAACTGGAGCCAGGGAGACCAAGTAGAAGATTATTGTGTAAGTCTAGGGAGAAGTGATGAGGTCCTAAAATAAGGTAGTGACAGCATGAGTGGGAGGAAAGAAAGGGAGATGATTCCAAGAGATGTGGAGGTAGAATTGACATGTCTTGGCAACTGATTAAATACGGGAGACGGAGGCAAGAAAGTGAAGGACCTGCCATAATGCCAAGGTTATGAACCTGTTTCACTAGATGTATTGCTGACATTCTCAGTAGAAGTAAGTAACCTACATAATTCAGGAAGATTTTGGTTTTGGTTCCATTTTGGGCTTCTTGTTTGAGGTAGCTTAAGTACACCCAATTGGAAAGGTTCCATAGACAGTAGGTGATGCTGAACTGGAACTCCAGAGATACATGAGGACTGGATATATTGACCTGGGAGTCATCTGCGTGGAAATAACTGAATCTGTAGGGTCTCTCTGATCATGGATTTCAAAGAATGAAGGGAAATGAATAAGGTTGTGGGAATTGCTGTGCATTTTAATATTAATGAAAATAATCAGTCAGTTAGTATTAAGTATCATCTTTATGTCAGGGAATTTGCTGCAGGCCAGGGAGGAAAGACAAAGTGAGGCAGTCTCTGCCGTCTTGGTACTTACGTTTTACTTTGGTGAAGGCGGGGGGCAATATAAATCAGATACATTATAACAGGAAAATTGTCTTATTTTAAAAATCAATTCCTTGTCATTCTAGATAGAAGACGTTTAAGTTTAGTTTGAGACAGGAAGCTGTTTTGAGGTTTTCATTTTCCATATGAAAGTTTGATTCTTTAAACCCTTATTTGATTTGATTTATTTTAATACAGGAGGACCAGACTCGTCCTTATATCGCATCCAGCCCTACAAATGGAGCAGAATCCATAGCAGAAGGCTGGGTTTCCCGTGAACCCTATGACACCCATTTTGGTGATGTACATTTTTATGACTATGAAAGTGACTGCTGGAACTGGAAGGTGTTTCCTAAAGCTCGATTTGTTTCTGAATATGGCTATCAATCCTGGCCCTCCTTCAGTACGTTGGAAAAGGTAAACCTGTGGTTCATTTTTCTCCTGCATCAGAGAGTCGGAGTGGTGGGACAGGGAACACATTTGCAAAGAACATCTGAGGTCTAGACAATGGCCAGCGGGTGACGTGACATGTTCACTTTCCTACGTAGAGTAAGTATTAGGGAAAGAAATCAGCGAAGAGATAATTTTTCTTTACATCATTATGTAAGGGAGGTCTCCTTTAAATAGTGTTTCTTTGAATTCATTTAGCAAACATTTATTAAATGCTACTGTAGTTTTCTTTATTTTTGCTGTTAACTATGTACCTTCAACGTTGTTTCCTTCAATATTGTTTCCTTTTACTTATATGCATTGAAACTTTATTATATTTCCTTTTACGTATTTACTTATTTTGATATCTGAAGAGCCATTGGTTGCTTAAGTCAGACTTAGCGTATTACAGAAATTATTCAGATTAACTACTTACTATGAGCTTATTTTCTTTCTATTATATTTGGTTGTGCCAATAGAATATAAAGATTTGATTAGCTTAACTCATTAAAAAAAGGCATATGGGCTAAGTGAACATTTCTTATGTTTTTATTTCATGTTGTCAGACTCTTTCAGTTCTGTTTTAGGCATTGTGGTTGGTTGGGAACCAATATTTTCTATATAAATTTAACTTTCTAGCTCCAAAGATTGTTTCATAATTGTAAAATCATAGCTCTAAAGCTAGAAAGAACCTTAAAGACCATCTAGTCCACCCCCCCCCCACACACCTCCTTATTTTACAGATGAGCAGTATGAATCCCAGAGAGCCTAAGTCACTTGACCAAGGTCACACCAAGATAAAGTGTCAAAGGTGGTGTTTTGAACCCAGGTCCTTGGACTCCTGAGCCAGTATTCTTTCCTTTGTAATACACGTGTGTATTCCTGATGTCAGTCTGTTTCAATAAATAGAGATAGGATTAAGGATGAACACTGAACCTATGAGCTCATGTACAGATCTCCGAGCACTTGTAACTGGCCTTATACCAACCGCCACTCCTGGTTGCAATTCTGTGGAAAGGTTTGGTTGTGTTTTGCAGAGTGATATGTATAAAATCTCTCATGTGTTCTGGAGAACAAATACACCAAACCTCTACCCTTCAGCCTGCTACTTAACAGTTATCTTTTCCATTCTCTGGGGTCAAAGACTAGCTGTCTAGGTATGAATGGGAATTGCCTCAGAAAGTACTTTAAAATATAAGATATTCTCATAAATTCATTAGCTTTGAACTTTCAGTGCAGTGAAACCAAGGAAACTTCCTATAAGCTTTTTATTTTCTTTGAGTCTCAAATCCTGATCTCATAGTCTAGACAACCATTAATGTTGCTGGCTGTATACTTATACTTTATTAATAGTAACAAATGATAGAAAGACAGATAAATATTTCAGGAATGTATTAGATGTGATAAATCTTACAGTTATAGTCAATTCAAAAGCAGGGAAAAAAAGCTGTCAGTTTGACTTTTCTCCCAAGGGCTATAGCTGCCAACACCTCCAAAATACTGGAACCGGGGTCCAACGACTCACCTTTCATGAAATCACTGAATTTGGAGACTTTAGCAGCCGTCTGATAATACATCAGATGGCACATCAGCCACGAAACAAATAACATAACCCAACACGACCTTTCTGGGCCAGCCTTTGCACTTTTGGACGATTCTAACTGTCAGGAAGTTTTTCCTGGCATCAGACCCAAGTTGGCCTTTTTACTCCTAGTTCTGGCCCTCTGGAGTGAAAAAGAACAATCATACTCCCTCCATCCTCCTCATGTCAGTTTCTTATATGTTTGTAGACAGCTCTAGTATCTATTCTTGAGTTTTCTCATCTCCAGGCTAAATATACCCAGTTCTCTCAAGAGATCATCTCTCAGGATGGCAGTTTTTGTCTCTTGGTTCCCCAAGGGAATTCTCTTCTCTACAGAACTAATTAAGCTTATTTCTCTCAGAATGTACCTTCAGACATCCAAGGATAACGGTTAATTCTCCAAATCACTTCAAGACTTCTTCTCACATGGCAGTTAACCTGTAGTCTCTCACGGGTTCTTTCTGCCATGACAATTGACTACTTCATTTTGTCAGACACTGTTTCTGTGACAATTTTCCAAGTCTCCTAAGGAAAAGAGGTCTTTGTCCCTCCTCAGTGTTTCACACAGGCTCCTCTAAAGAGGAGAGTTCACAGTCAGTTCTCAAGATTTGCCCCTCTATATTAAAGGTACAGTAACAGTATCCAAGGGGCAGCGAGGTGGTGCAGTAGATAGACTGCTGGGCCAGTAGTCGGGAAGATTCTTCTTCTTGAGTTCAAATCTGGCCTCAGATATTTACTAGCTGTGTGACCCTGGGCAAGTCACATAACCCTGTTTGCCTTAGTTTCTTCATCTGAAAAACAAGCCAGAGAAGGAAATGGTGAACCACTTTAGTATCCTTGCCAAGAAATGGAGTCATGAAGAGTCAGACACAACTGAAACAAATGAACAACAACAACAACAAAGTTTCCAAAATCTCTGGGAGGAGGGTCTAGAAAGACTGGGATTTAAGAATATCTTGAAGGACAAGGCCAAGCTTTGTTAGTTGATATGGTATATATTTTTTTTCCCATAAGGCAAAGAAAATGGGCATAGGAAGAAAAAATTTTCAAAGTAAAATTATAATATCTCCTTGTAATTATTTGTATTTAAAGTACATTTACATAGATAGGAGAAATCAAAATAAATTACAGAATAATCTTTTGCTTCAAAAAAGCTCATTCTCTAAGTTCTTCTCCTATCCATCTGACCAATCATCTCTTACCCTCTTATTGTGGGTCTTACTCAGGGCGTTGTCCTGGGGTCTTCTCTCTCTCTCTCTGGATCTCTCTGGATCTCTCTGTATCTCCCTCTCCACTATTCTAGGGATCTCATAGACTCCAGTGGGTTCAAGTGTCAACATTATGCACATCATGCTCAAATCTATATAGCCAGCCCCCATTTCTGTTGCAAACTCCAGTCATGTTTTATCAATTACCTGCTGCATATTTCTTCCTTGGTATCATTTATGCATTTTCTACTCATCATGTCCAAAGTAGAACTCATTATCTTCTCTTCTAAACCTGTCCCTCTTTCAAACTTAGCATCTTCCTGTTGAAGATAACGTCTCTGTTATATCTCCCAGTTACTTGTTTGTAACTTCAAGAGTAAATTTTAAAAAAAAATTGGTGAAAAGAAAGAATTCATGTGGAACAGATGAGCAAACTCAGTGACATTTGCCATTTTGATAGTGACATTTTGTCTTCATTCCAGATTTTGTGACCAATTTCTCCTGTATGTTGATTCCCATTCATTTTTGTCATGATGAGTTCTCCTTCATTATGAGACTCCGTTGGCCTAAATAAATAAAATAATATTTTGAAAAGAACAGTAAATTACTAAACAGCCAGGGAGTTTTAGCAAAACATTGCTTTGGACAGAAGCACTTTTCCAGAATCCTGCAAAGAAGGACTTGGAAGCCCAAACCTGGTTTCACTAATAGTGTTCAGTATGGGTATTCCAAATGTCAGCTTGCTTTAGGCTTGTCCATTACTGATAAGGATGTGGGATGGGAAAATTGAAAGCAATTGTGAAAATGTCACTACAGAGAACACATAGAAACATCTTTTACAGTGTCTAGGGTGTTTTCTAAAGTCATTATCCTCAACCTGTAGAAAAGTATTTTTTGTTGCCATGGCTTGAATTTTATCTCTTCCTTTGTTTCTAAAGGTGTCCTCTGCTGAAGATTGGTCTTACAATAGCAGTTTTTCATTGCATCGACAGCATCATAGAAATGGCAATACTGAGATGCTTGACCAGGCTGCTATTCATTTCAAGCTTCCTCAAAACTCAGATCCATTGGTAATGTTCAAAGACACACTCTACCTTACACAGGTGAGGCTTTCCTATTCTCTTGCAGTTGAATGACAACTGCTCTATTTTGGTTTATGGGTTTGTATTCACTTTAATTCACATGATTAGTGATTTCTCAGAATAATTGGGGAATGGCAAAAATATCTGAGCTGTACAGTAAGAATTCTTTCTAGAAGCTTTTACCTTGCCTATGCTCTCACACAAGGGAGAATTGGCTGTAGCAACCTGACAGGTTTGGAAGAATATCTCAGTCAGTTTGCTGTGTTTGAGATGAAAACTCAGAGTGATTTTAATTTTAATTTTTGGTGATTTGGGTCAATCTTTTATGTGGTGGTTAATAACTTCCAATTTTCTTTTAAGAACTGTTTGTTCATATCTTTTGATTCTTTATCACTTGAGAAATGGCAATCATTCTTATCTGTTTATGTTAATTTCCTATATATCTTGGATATCAGACCCTTATCAGAGATATATGATGCAAAGATTTTTTTCCCCAGTGACCCCCATTTTTATCTTAATTGCATTGATTTTGTTAATATAAAAGCTTTTCAGTTTTACATAATTGAGGTGATCTGTTTTTTTCTTTTGTGTTTATTTCTGTCCTTTATTTTAATTCCAGATTTCTTCCTTGCCATAATTGTAGAAGGAATGAGATCTTGTTATGTTATTATTTTACTAATGGTTTTACAAACTTTAAATATTCAGGTTGTGTATCCATCCTTTAATATTCATGTTGGTGTGAGATATTCATCCCATACCATGTTTTACGATATACTACCCAAGGGATAAAAGAGTTGAGCTCCTTCTATTAGTTTCAATGTTATGACTTTTAAAGATCTTACCTTATCTCCTTTTATTTTTTTCATGCTCCATCTCCTATAGAGATATCATTTCATGGGGGAAGCAATGTCAGAAGGAAGCATCCATGACCTAATAGAATTAGCCTGTTCTCCAAATCACATGGCCTAGGTCTTTCCCTTCCCTTCCCTCCCAGTTTTTGTCCCAAAGGCCATACCATTTGACTTTCGGCACAGTACTTCCCCCCAGCACTTCAGGTGCTGCCTACTTCTAGAAATTAACTCTCCCTTTTACTCGGGGCGGGGGGGGGGGGTAGGAATCTGCCGAAGATAGTATAACAGTCCCATGCAGAAGGCAGCCTCCCAGTGCACAAATTTTTACCAAACCATGCCCATCCTGGTGCCCATCACTCACCTCAAAATCATATCTTCTCTTTCATATGAATGCTCTTCAAGCCATTGCCCAGTCATCAAGGGTTATGAACAGGCAGTGTTCAGAAAAAGAAATCAAAGCTTTCAATAGTCATATGAAAAAATGCTCTAAATCACTATTGATTAGAGATATGTGAATTAAAACAACTCAAAGGTACCACCTCTCACCTGTAAGATCGGCTAACATGACAAAAGAAAAATGACAAATGCTGGAGGGGGTGTGGAAAAATTGGGACACTAATGCACTGTTGGTAGAGTTGTGAACTGATCCAACCATTCTGGAGAACAACTTGGAACTTTGCCCTAAAGACTCTTTGACTCAGGAATACCATTACTAGATCTATATCCCAAAGAGATCAAAGAAAAGGGAAAAGGACCTATATGTACAAAATATTTATAGCGACTTTTTTTGTGGTGGCAAAGAATTGGAAGTTGAGGGGAGGCTCATCAACTAAGAAATAGCTAAACAACTTATTTTATGTGATTGTGAGAGAATGCTATTGTGCTACAAGAAATGATAAAGGAGATGGCTTCAGAAAAACCTTGGAAGCACTATATGAACTGATGCAAAGTGAAGTGAGCAGAACTAGGAGATCCTTGTATGCGGTAACAAAAACATTGTAATGATGATCAACTATGAAAGACTTACGTACTCTGATCAATACAGCAGTTCTGAAGCACTCATGATGAAAAATGCTATATGCCTCCAGAGAAGAGAACTGATAAATTTTGAGTGCAGTTTGAAATATAATTTTCTTTGCTTTCACATGCAAAATTCCTACCCAGCTATTCCCTCCAGTAAAAACAAAACAAAACAAGCCAGAAACATTGATTCACTGGGACAGTGTATGGGGGGGTGTGGAGTATATAGTTTATGGTACCTCAGTTCAGTTCTTGCACCTTTGTTTCCTCTGAGTTAGTTCCCCTGAAATTGTTATACTGGTGGGTCCTTTTTATCCCATGATGGCCCTTCTTTGTTCCATATTTTATTCTAAGCCTCAGTCTTCCCCCCCCCCCCTTAATCTTTAAATATGAGCTAATTAATTTCATTTCTTCCTCTTTTCTTGATAATTATGCTTTGCTTGCATTTGGGGTATTTGCAGATTAAATAACATAAAGTGCTTCTCTGTATTAATTTTCTTTAGTCTTTGTATATAGTCCTCGACAGGGAAATTTCTATTTTTTACATTTGTTCTTTTCTTGGTGTTGGCCTTTTTAGATGTTTTTCAGGCTATTTTCCTCCCATCATTTCACAGAGCTGTTAGAACTGTGTCTGTTACTTTATTCTGGTATAACAATTCCACACAGGAGGCAGCTTTTATTTAGGGAGAGAAGGAAGGGGAAAGACCCAGGCCATGTGATGTGGAGAACTGGCTAATTCTATTAGGTCATGGCTGCTTTCTTCTGACATTGCTTCTCCCATGAAACTGTGTCTCTATAGGAGGTGGAACAGGAAAAAAATAAAAGGAGGATAAGGTAAGGTCTTTAGAGGTCATAACAGTGAAATTGATAGAAGGAGCTTAATATAAATTACCCACTATGATCAGTCAAGGGTTGACAGAATCAATTGTTCTTTCCTGAATTTATTAGCATTTGTCCCAACATAATTAGAAACCTGATTTACAAATGGAATTATTTACAGTGGGTATTGCCTGGTTACTTTCCAGAAAATTGGCAATATAATAATTTCAAACGCTGGCTGTGAATTAGAATCAGTAATGATACCTTGGAATTCTGTGTTTACTAGGTTTATTCTGAACTGTCTGGGATGAAAAAAAATAGTATGATGACTTTTAAAAATCACTACTTTAATTGGTTGGGTGACGTAAAATGGAAGTTGATACCTATTTTTCTCTTACTAATGGAATTTTAAATCATTTTTCATCTGTACACCAAAAATGAAATCCTCCCCTAGCTCACTTTTGTGGATTTTAGTGGATTCACCTGTTAGTTACTATTCTGTAACTACTATCCTGTAACAACAGTGGGACCAGCAGCTGCTGTGGAGGTGAAAGACCAGCAACACCAGCACACAGAAGGGCTGCTAGCATAGGTCCTTTGATTTGCTTTTCTGAGGAAAGCAACTTTAAGGGGTTGACAGTCTTACTTTAATGAAACATACATATATCATTCCCTTAGTTCAGGGGAAAAAGTCAGCACCCTGAACTTCAGAGCAGATACGAACAGAAATTACAAGCAGAAATTATAAACAGAGCAAAATAACACAAATCAACAGACAGGCTTCTATCTGCCTGACCATAGCAATACATACACAGTTACCAGAGAGAGAGAAGCACCAATATCTGGGTTTTCAAAGCCCTGGGCCTCTTTAACGGCTCCCCAGAGTCTCCACACCAACACTCTTCCAATGAGTGAGCTCCAAACAAAATGCTAACCTCAGAGAATATATACACTTTTTCAGGGTCAGAGAGCTTCACACCTCTCCAGGGTTTCACACCTCTCTTGATTTAATTAGCCAAAGGATGTGGGCCTTCCTACAAACAAAGTCAAGACTCAGTCAAAGGCATTGGACTGCCTTAGCACTGAGAAGCACTCCAAAGCAAAAGACAACAAAAAGTCCCACTTTGCTTGCCCTTACATATCCTTATCCTCAAGATACCATGAGACCTTAGACAAGCCACTTAACCACAAAATGAAGATCATATGGTCTCAGATACAGACCTGGAAAAGGTCAGAGATCATCTTGTTTAGCCGTTTCTCTTTATAGATGAGGGGCCCAGACAGGTTAAGAACAGGTAGAAAGCAGCAGAGCCATGTTAGGAGCCTGGATTAACTGCAAACCCAGCATTCTTTCCACTTCACCATCCTCTTTCAGGGTTGTTGCAAAAAATAGGTAAATAAAAGCATTTTGTAATCCTTAAATAAGGATTTGAAATATGAATTGTTATCATGCCCTTTGTGCATTCGTCTTTCCATGATGATGAATGCTGGCAGCGTGGTACAGTGAGAAGTGTGCTGAATTTGGGATCTGAGAACATAGGTTCAAATCCCAGCTCTCCCATCTCCTAACTGTGTGACCTTGGATACATGTAACTTCTCTGGGTTTCAGCTTCCTCATCTGTAAAATAGGAGGGGTAGCTTTGGTGGTCTCTGCCAGGTCCCTTCTCTCTCTAACTTATGCCCCAATAAAACTAGTATGCTTCTCTGCCCCACTTGGAGGAACCCTCCCACTGCAAAAAAAATTTCTACACTAAGCCCATCCCAGTCCACATCTCACACCTCATGCTCGTGCCTCCTCTCCTGTAAGAATGCTCTTCAAGGCCACTTCAGCTCTTACGTATTGGACAAGACTCATTCTTTGCTCTAAGGCACCGTGTTCTCTCCCATTTGTGTCTCATTTTTTCTTCCAACCATTAGTTTCTTCCTAAGCTCACAGGTAATGTTTTACCTTACCATGTCTGTCTTCTAGCTTTCTACCATATTCTAGCAGCTACCTGTTCCACATGACCTAAACCTGCATTCCTTTGCTCTTCCTGTTGACTAACTTACCTTTAAACTGGACTCCTGTTGCCTACCCTAGGCCTTTGTTACTATTTTTAGAAATATTTTAGCCATGCTCTTTTTTTTTAAACATTACGATCAATACTATCAATTACTGCTCTCACCTGCCACCTCTAATAGAGCCTTTCCTTTAAACAGATTAGGGTCACCATTTAAAACAAACACATTTCCGTGAGATTTTTTTTGTTATAACTGTAACGTTTTCAACAAACCCAAGTATTTCAACATACAGAACAGTGGGAGAAAAGGCCACTCCAAAGGAACAAGGCTAGTTAGGGTGATGGAGAACTTATTATCTCATTAAATTGTTTTTATATTGTTAGTGAAATTATAGTATAGAAACTTGTATTCAGTAAACAAAATATTTGATATAATTCTGAAATAGGTCCCTAAAATTTGCCTTTTTAAGAAATTACCTAAGACAAAAATACCCTATGATGTTAGTGTGTTAGACTTTATTTCAAAATGTTAGTAACTAAGTAAAGCATTCCTCATTAAATGTGAATTATAAAAGTAAAAAAAAATATAACCATTAAACATTTGTACTATGGGACTTTTCCTGGCAAATGAACTTAAGTATATAACCATTTCAAGCACTATAATTATAATTAAAATTACAGCTTTTTTATTGAAGTAGTTGGCACTCTAATAAAGAAATATAAGAAAAGTTTACTTATTAAGTCTCTTATTCTCATGCTTATTTTAAGAGAAAAATGTAGATTTTGTAAATTTAATAGCAAATGTGTAAGAATAAATGTTTCTAGAACATAATTACAACTTACCTACCAGTAGTGAGAGGGTTACCTAGGATATGACTGCTTATCCCTTCTCATTGGAAAAGCTAAGATGTTTGGTTAATTTTTAGGAAAAGACTACATAGGAGGGAAGGTTTTGTAGGAAATAATGGGTGGCACGGGGAGAGCTAAGTGGCACAATGGATAGAGCATTGGCCCTGGAAGCAGGAAGACCTCTTCAGAGTTCAAATCTGGCCTCAGACATTTACTAGCTCTGTGACTGTGGGCAAGTCACTTAACCCAAATTGCCTCAGTTTCCACAGCTGTAAAATGAGCTGAAAAAGGAAATGGCAAACTGTTCCAGTATATTTGACAAGAAAACTCCAAATGGAGTCACAAGGACTTGGACATGAATGAAACGAATGAACAGCAAACAACAACATGGACCTTTTTAAGCTTTGCAAAACTCTATGTGGATTCTTATTCAAGTATTGTAATGGCTCTGAGCAATAGATACTTTAGCTTCCCCCCCTTTCCTCTTTACAGGTGAGGAAAGTAAGAGAATTTAAGGGCACTGGCCCATTAGTCACACATCTAGTAACTATAAGTGGGATTTGAACCCAGTTGTTTTTTATTCCAAGTTCAGTTTTCTGACCACCTCACTGTGCTATATCTCCTAAAGGAGGCATTTTTGTATTTTTATTCTGTTTTAATTTTAGTTCCATATTCTCACCCTTCCACTTCCCTCTCCCCTCTTTTGAGGGGAAAAAAGAAAAACAAAATTCATTACAAACAAATATAGTTAAACAAAACCAATTTCCATGTTAGCCATGTCAAAATTTCCCTTAATTTGCACTTTTGAATCCATCTAGAGGTAGGTAGAGTGTTTCGTCGTGAGTCCTCTGGAACTGTGGTTGCTCAAAGTTCCTTAACCTTTCAAAGTTGTTTATCTTTACAGTATTATTGTAATTGTGCACATTCTTTTCCTGGTTCTGCTCACTTCACTCTGCATCAGTTCATGAAAGTCTTAGAAGAATCATTTCTACAGTCTCTCTAGGTAGCTAGAGTTAGAGTAGCTGGCTCCTACACCAACTCTAAAATCAAGATTCCCTGTCATAATATCCTTCAGCCTAAATTTGGAGAATAATATAGCTCAGTTCTTGGGCTGAGTTGGAGTCTTCAGTCTTCACTTGAGTTGTTAAGTATCAGAGAGCCTTCACACCCTCTGCACTTCAAGGGTCATACCTCTATCAGTATCAACTTATTTACAAAAAAGAAGCATCAAGTTCATAAAATTATATAGAATCATAAAAGGAACTTTGAAATCATTAGGAACAACCCTCTCCAAACTATCAGTTGTGCCTGTGTTGCCAACAAATACTTATCCAACCCCTGCTTTGAAGACCTCGAGTTATATGTAAAACCTTAAATTTTATGTAATCAATATTGTCAGTTTTATGTTCTGTGATTCTGTTTCTTGTTTTGTCATGAAATCTTCCCCATCCATAGATCCAAAAGGTAACCATTCCCTGCTTCTCCAATTTACATGTGACGTGACCTTTTATATCTAGGGTCATGTATACATTTGTAACTTATTTCAGTATATACTGTTGTAAGGTGTTGGTCAAAACTTAATTTCTGCTATACTGCTACCCAGTTTTCCCAAGTTTTTGTTAGATAGTAAGTCCTTGCCCTTTGGATTTATTGCATACTATATTGCTAAGTTCTTTTGCTTCTTTAAGTCATGTATATAATTTGTTTCATTGCTTAACTTCTCTGCTTTTTAACCAGTACCAAATTGTTTTGATGATTACTGTTTTGTAGTATAGTTGAAGGTCTGGTACTGCTAGAACCTTTTCTCTTCCATTTTTTCTCTTGAGATTCTTGACCTTTTTTTCCCCCTCTAGAGGAATTTTCATTATTATTTTTTCTAACTCTATAAAGTAATTCTTTGTTAGTTTGACTAGTATGACACTAAATAAGTAAATTAATTTAGATAATATTATCATTTTTGTTAAATTGGTTTGGTCCACCCATGAGCAATTACTATTTCTACAATTATTTATACAATTACTGTTTCTGTAATTATTAATTCCAGTTACGGGAAATTAACTCATCCCCTGGGTATCCTTTTCTACTTTGGGTAACTGATTGTTAGTAAGATTTTCCTGACATTGAGCAGAAATATATTTCACTGTAGCCTCCACTATGACAAACAACATAAATCTTATCCTTTCACAAGACAAAGAGTCAAGTATTTAAAGACTGACTGTATGGTTAATGGAATATAAGATCATCCCCATCCATTAATAGGCCTCTGTGACCACGTGCTCCCTTTTTCCCTTGGGGAGGAGCCGTGTTAAAGGTACACAGGTATCTCGATTAAGCTGTGATACATCCTGAATCACACAGAGCCCATTGGAGGAGGGACTTGCCTCATGGGAAGCTTGCTTAGAGGAAACTTTCTTGCAGAAAGTTTTTCACACCTTTTGGTACTAAGCTACTTAGGCACTGAGTCATCAGGGTTGTGATGCCTTCTGGCTCTGAGCCTATTACCTGAAAGAGTATATACATTCTGAGGTGAGATTTTGCTTTGGGGGCTTGTTTATGAGAAGGATCTTTTGATTTCGAGTCTCTGAGTAGCCCTTTGTGTTCATTAAAGAGCCTCCCCACCCCTCAACTACCCAGATGTTGGTGCTTCCTTGCTGGGGTGATGTATGTAAATGTTAAAGTGTGTAGAAAGATTCCTAGACATTTGGAGCCCTGTCTATTGGATCTTTGTGATAACTTGTCTGCTGGTATTTCTCCATGTTCAGGTGCTGACCTTTCCCCTGAACTAGTGAATTACATTGTTTAATTAAAGTAGGGTTGTTAACCCCTTTTGAGTCGTCTTTCCTTTAAAAAAGCAGATCAAAGAACTTGTGCTAGCAGACGATCCTGGGTATGCTAGGGTGCTTGCTGTTACTCTGACCCTAGGTCTTCTTATAAACTAATCAGCCCTAGTTTCTTTAGCTCATTGAATTCAACAAATATTTATTAAGTAGAACTTGTCATTTTTTAGGTCATTGTTTCTAGTCCCTTCACCATTTTGGTCACCCTCTTCTGGTTGTAGTACAGTATTTGCATGTTTTTTTCTGGAATAGACTGCTCTGAGTTGAATGTTACCTAACAAGGACTCTCACTTCCTTTGCTCAGGACATGTGATTCATCTTACTACATGCTAGGATTTCTTTTCCTTTTTGACTGCCATGACACTGTGATGACTCCTTGTGCTTGCCTGTACACTTGGTCATGTTCATGTGAACTGACTTCTGACTATGTCTTCTTATCTTGTGCTTCTGTGCCTGATTTTTGTTTATTTAAAATATGGGACTTTTCATTTATCTGTCTCAAATTTCATCTTACTAGCACCACTTAGCTTCTTTGGGACACACATGTGAAAATATCTCATAGCCTCCCACGGTTTTAAAAAATTTTAGTTTGGTGTTTCTTCAAGTTCATTGTCACTGTATCAGTTTTCCTCCTCCTTCTCACCCTTACTCTTCAGTCTGTTAAAGAAGCAGAATTATTTATTTCATTAATTAAGAGACTGGGTACCTGAAGCCCCAGGTTTCAGCTCTCACTAGTTGTACCCAGTCTCCATACCTTTGGAGCCTGTTAGCCATATCTAAGCAGTGCCCTTTGGTGATCTGTTATTTGTAGAGAGGTCTCTGTTTGTTTTTTGTTTGTTTGTTTGTTTGGTTTTTTTTTGCTTTTTGGCAGGGCAATTGGGGTTAAATGACTTGCCCAAGGTCACACAGCTAGTACAAGTGTCAAGTGTCTGAGGCCGAATTTGAACTCAGGTCCTCCTGACTCCAGGGCCGGTGCTCTACTCACTGTGCCACCTAGCTGCCCCAAGAGAGGTCTCTGTTTTAAGCATTTGTTGTCTAAATTTTACCCAGAGAGTGTCTTTCCCATTATAATATTGTTGCTATAGTGATAGCAATTGTCCTTTGAATTGTTTCAACACATTTTTTTTTCCCAACAGAATCAATATATGTGGGGTGTTATGCCTATAATGAGTTTACAGATATCCACTGGCACTCATGGATGTGAACCACTTAACATCATCCCATTGCGCCTTCTGCCAGAATTAGTGTCTTTCAATGTGAGGGATTGAGCTGGTGTTATTCTATATTTCTGAGCTACAGAAAGATCTGCTGCTTTACTCCTAGACCCTCCTTCAAGCATGGATTTCTTGCACAACCTAGATTAGATTAACTTCAGTCTTTTTGTGGTCTCAGTGCTTAGCACATTGCCTGGTACATAGTAGGTACTTAATAAATTGATCAGGATGCCAGACAACTGAGTCAGAGGTTCTGAGCCAAATCTCATCCATTGTCCATATTCTTAATGTGAAAAGGCTGTAAATAATGTGCCTTCTGACCTAGTCCAGTCCCTGAGTAATATGACTAAACTGAGATTTTCTCTCATTTTTTTCTTGGAAGAATGTCTCCTTTTCTGGTGTCTGGCCCCTTTAGTGTACTTAACTCCGAACTCTAGGTTTGACCTCTCTACCTTATGAGTAAATCTAGATTCCAGGAAAGTTTGAGACACAGCCTGGCATTGACTTGGTTAATATATTCTGAGAAAGAGAATTTTACTGTTAACACATACCTCAGGCGTAGATTCCAACTCTTTAGAGTGTAAGGTATGGTGTGCATTTATTAATCTCCTTCTGTGTCCAAGCTACTGCCCCAGGCACTGGTGCTATAAAGACAAAGGTGAAGCCATGTCTTATCTCCAGAAGCTTATATTGTGCAGGAGGAATATCTCATATAAACAAAGAAGTCACTGCTTGGTCACTCCCAGGATCACAGATTGAGAGCAGAAGGGACTGTAAATCCAGCTGCCAGAAGACCTCTCCTCACCTCCCCCCCCCCCCCCACCACTTGGCAATTATGAACAACCTGAGTGTCATCGTAGGATGCAGTATGATATAGGGAGAAAAGATCTGGAATCAGGTGGGTTCAAATCCTGCCTTTGATACTAGTTTGTAAGTCATTTAACCTTTCTGAGCCATAGTTCTCTTATCTGTAAAATAGGGCTATATAATACCTGACAAGGTCACTCCTCTACTACGTGACTCCAATAGCTCCCTATTACCTCTAGGATCAAATAAATCTCTGTTAGGCATTTAAACCGTTTTTACCTTTTGGCCCCACCTTTGCTGCCTGTTACATGTTATTCTCATTCACAGACACTGCAGTCCAGCCAGCCTGGCCTTGTTCCTCCTCCATTATATGTGCTCATCCTTATTATATGCTCCATCTCTGTGTCTTTGCGCTAAGTTGTTTGCCAAGCCTGGAATGCCATCTCTCCTTCCCTCTGCCTCTTAGAATCCTTACCCTCCTTAAAGGTCCAGCTCGCCTTCCAGGTGAGACCTTTCCTATACCATCCAGATGTTATCTCCCCTCAGGTTATTTTCTATCTATGTTGTATCTATCTACATACATGCATTTTGTTTCCTTGGGCAAGACTGTAAACTTTGTATCCCTAATGGCTACCACATAGTTGACTAATTTATTATATAAAAATTCTTAATAAGTGATTAGTACCTTGTAGTACCTTTCAGGTTAATATTGTTTGAATCAAATGAGACGTTTTATTTAAAGCCCTCTGTCGGTTGTAAAATATTGTATAACTATCAGCAATTATTTTTATAATTCCTAATGGTTTGCTTTTTTTATTTAATTTTTTTCAATTAACAAAAATCTTTTTTTCTCTCCTTGCTATCTTCCTCTCACCCCTCCCCAAGTTGGGGGAAATAAAGAGAGACAAATGAAACCCTAATAACAAATATGTATAGTCAGGCTAAATATGTATATACACATACATACACACATATATATACATACACACACCTATATATATATAGCATGACTATACATATATAAGAAGAATATATATTCTTATATATAATATACAATTATGTAGAAATATTATATTATTTGTATATCATATATTTCTATATAATTATATATTTTATATATATTATTTATACACACACATATATAAAGACAGACAAATGAAACCCTAATAACAAATATGTATAATTAGGATACACACACACGTATTTCCTGACCATGCATATATATGAGAAGAATATATATTTATATATATATATATATATATAAATATATATAATATGTATGTATATACAGAGAGAGAGAAATTAAACCCTAATAACAAATACACATAGGTAATATATATGTGTGTGTGTATATACATATATGTATACATACATACATACATATGTATAGCCTGACTATGCATATACATATGTGTGTAAATATGTATATGTATGTATATGGCATGAATTTCTTTTCATAATCCCTTCAAGGTGAAACATGTGACTGTGAAATTGGCATCATTCCATGGTACCTCTTCCATAGGAACTCAATTCAGTGCTGTCTTTCATTCCTTTGGCTGTCTTCTCTCAGGGTTTCTTACCCAAGAGTGGATAAAAAGTAATGTATATCTTTTGTCTTTTCTCTTAAATCAGGTGATGCAGGCCCAGTGCATAAAGACAGAAACAGAGTTTTACCGACGAAGCCGGAGTGAAATAGTACATGATCAGGGCCACACCATGGGGGCCCTTTATTGGCAGCTTAATGACATCTGGCAGGCTCCGTCCTGGGCTTCGCTAGGTGAGTCTCTTGGTACCATTATAAGAAATATTGTGGCTATATGAGTATGATAAAATGATATGTAAGAAGAGATGGAGACCCCCAAAAGAGGGAAGTGGATTGAGAAAACAAACTACCCGAGAAGGAGAAAATTGGCCTCACCAGAAATTTGCCAAGATGAGACACTTCTGTAGATACAATACTTGGATTCTCTCCAAAGCTTCTCTCTCCGAAGGACACAAAGCCCTCAAGTTTCATCAGGGAAATGTCCATCTAATGTGTCAGTCTAGTCCTTCCATCCCCAGCACCCAGCATGCTCCCTGGCAAATAGAAGGCAGCTAAGGTATGGTGTAGCTAGCATCAGGCATTGACAAAAGTCATGTCAGCAAGGGGAATCAATTTCATTTTGAACACTTACTTATCTCATAATTGTTGGTGGGGATTTTTTTAAGAGGAGTCCAAGGGAAGAGAGAGAGCCCTTCAGATTTCCTTTGTTTCAGAGCATTGAATTTGGTGCAGTGGTCATTTCAAGCAAGAATTCCTGAGCCTTCATGCCCGCCTCACCTGTATTTCCCTAAAGTTACCTTTGCCCTATTATCTTTCTTAAGACTGGGGGAAACTAGTGCCTGCATTCCAAACAGGGTAGATCATAGATCTTGAACTAGAAGGGACCTCAGAGAACATCTAGTCCAACCTGTTCATTTTACAGATAAAATATAGCTCAAAGGATGTTCTGTGACATGCTCAAAGTCACCCTGTTGGACTATTTCTTGAAACCTTAGGGTTACCAGAATCACTTCCCAGTCAGGGTCACCTTTGGAATATTTTTAGTGGTACAGAATCTTTATCTTTTGAGGAGAAATTTGAATTTTGAGAAAAGCTAAAGGTTATTCACAGAATCTTATGTTATTAAACCAGGAATGAGCCTTAAGGATCACTGATTCCTTCTTCATTTTATACTTAAGAAAATGAGGCTCAGACAAAGTGATTTGGCTGAAATATACAGCTTAGTTAGGGATGGAGCTAGATTAGAAACCTCATCTCTTGAATTCCAATGCAATGCTCTTTCTACTATATCATTTAGAATCATAGATGATAATTTTGGGGACAGGAGTCCTCAAAATTATTAGATGTAATTATGCAGTTTCAAGTGATTCTCTTGAGCACAGCTACTAAATGAACAAGTCGTCAGGGCTGGCCTTGTCTAGCTCTTCCTTTATGGTTCTGGAAACTTGGGTGTTTCCTGCCTCAGGAGGGCAAGACCTCATCTGCCTAAATTCTGCATCGGGCATGGCAGACATTGGGTGTATCAGTGATTACCATACCCAAGCAAGATGGGATGCAACCATGGAGCATTTAGGATGGAGTCTGTGAAGCACATGGTGGTGAAGGATCCATTGGTTCTTTCATTCTCTTCTTCTCTTCTTTTTAAAGTTCCTCCTCCCTCAAAATTCTCTCTCAGAAACATAACCACATTATATCCTAGAGTTTTCTGGGAAATACTATCTGAAGAGATTCCTTATAACAATAAATTCTAATATTAATAGGCATAGTAGAGGTCACTAGATAGAGCTTTAGGCCTGGAGTCAGGAAGACCTGAATTTAAACTTGACTTCAGACACTGACTAGCTGTGTGACCCTGGGCAAGTCACTTAACCTCTTTGCCTCAGTTTCCTCATCTGTAAAACAAGGATCATAATAGCATCTACCTCCCAGGGATGTTGTGAGAATAAACTGAGATAACATAAATCTCTTTGCAAACCTTAAAGCACTATATAAATACTATCATCGTCATCATCATCATTCAAACCAAAGCTCTTTGTGAGGTCCAAGTGATATGTTCATTACCTATCAAGGGGAAATCTTGCTTAATTATTTCCCAAGAAAATTGAGGCCATCAGCTCCCCTCAATATCATTTCCCGTTCTCTTCTGCTTTGTTTTAGTCTTGGAGAAAGATGGAGGACTTTCTCCTTCCCAAGGCCAACTGCTCTACTTTTTACGTTAACCCTGTGTTCTCTGACCTGCTCCAGAAGCTTTGCCCCTTTGCCTTTTTCCCTAGGAATCTTAAGTCTCTGTTTATAGCTCTGCTGCTGCTCACTGCCACGTCTGCATCTCCTTCATCCTTTAAAAAAAAAAAAAAAAAACCTCAAAAGCCTTCCCTTGGTCCTGCTCTTCTCTCCGTTGTCTCTCTTCCCTTTTACCATCGGACTTCTAGAAAAAAAATCTCTCTACACTTGTTGGCTTCATTTCCTCAGATGCCAGTCCTCAACTTCTTGCAATCTGGGCTTCCAATGAATGAATGAAAAGGCTTTCATTAAGCTGAGTGAAGCATAATTTTTTCACTTTCTTTATTTTTCTTTTTTTCCTCAACATGGCTAATATGGAAATATGTTTTTCATGTAAAAACTTGTAGCATTGCTGTCACATTTTTTGCCTTCTCAATAGGTGGGGAGAGAGTGTAAGAGAAGGAGAAGTTTTGGGAAGTTTTTTTTTTTTTTTTAAGTTTTAAGTGGAGAATTTATTAGCCGGCGGCCATCGGGGTACGGCACCACAAATCAATGGCAAATGTGTTGGGGTGATGGCTTGGCTTATATAGGATATGGGGTTTTAAAAAAAAGCAACATTCATTATGCTCTTATTTGTGCCAAGCAATATGCTAAGCCCTGAGGATACAAAGGGGAAAACAGAGACAGTTCCCGCCCTCAAGGCGCTTACATTCCAATAGGGTGAGACCATGCACTTAGGGCAGTGGAAACCCAGTGAAGCCTTGGAGCCCCACATGTTTATTGAAATTACTCTCTCCAAGTTTACTAACCATCTCCTAACTGCTAAATTTGATCACCTCTTGTGGTTTTTGGCACTGTTGATCACCAGCTCATCTTAGAAACCCTTTCTTCCCTGGGTTTCCATGACACTGCTCTCCCTCTGTTCTTCTCCCTCTCCAATCTTCTCCATCTCTTTTACCGAATTATCATCCCTGTCACAATCCCTATGTGTTGAGTATAAGTCAAGGCTCTGTGCTGGGCCCTCTTGTATCTCTTTTGGTGTCTCTGATCAGTTCCTACAAATCCACTTATAATCTTCATGTAAGTGACCCCCAAATCTGCTTACCCAGCCCTCATTAGCCTCTGAGCTAAAATTCTACCTTCCCTACCACCTCCTGGACATTTTTACCTGGATGTACCAGAGGCATCTGAAATTTACTACCTAAAATGGAGCTCATTAAATTTCCTCCAAAACCCACCCTTTTTAACATCTCCATGTTTGTCAGCCTCTCAGTAATCTTCAACTAACTACTCTTTCCTCAAATCCCATGTCCAGGCAGTTGCCAAGCCTTGATGCTGCTCTCACAACATTTCTCACATCTGTCTTCTCCTCACATGGCCCCCATCCTATTTCAGACCTCCATCGCCTTTCACCTGAGTGACTGCAGCAGCTTCCTCATTTGGCACTTTGCCTCCAGTTTCTCGCCTTTCCATTTTGTCCTCCACGTAGCTGACAGATTGACGTCCTTAAGGGACAGGTCTGGCTATATTACTCTTCTGATCAAGAAGCTTCAATGGATCTTTAAATAAAAACTCTTCTTCCCCTGCTCTCCCCTGGCCCTGAAATATTACAGTGATCTCTTTTAAGACACATAAATAGGAATTAATTGAAATTAGTTTTCAACAGTAAAACAATAACAACTATAATATTTTAAATGATTAGATACCACATTTATACAAAATACTTTTCAGTACATTTGGCAGATATGTATTTTGTAGCCTGTATATCATGAGAACTTCTTATGGTTATACCTCTCAATACTTCAATGTCAAGAAAAATGTAATTCAGATTTATCTGTGAGAGGACAGCAGGTCCCCCGCCCCCTTCCTCCCCTCCTTTGCAAAAAATAAAGGGGGTGGGGAGTAGTAGTGCAGGGATAATTAAATACAGATGTGAATTATCTAAGAGGTCACAGTGGTATTCAACCACTAACTTTCTCTGAATCAATTTAAACATGAGTAAATGAAGAAAAGTAACAGATCAAAGACTTTAAGTAAAGTGATAAGCCTTATTAACATGGATCATGGTACTAAATACCTTCCCACTTCTTATTTTACTCCATTAAGGTGAGAACTTGAAAAGAGTATGCTTTACAAACAGATTTATTTTAATTGGTTTTACATTTCCCTTAAAATTTCACACTCTAGCACGAGATTGTATATATTAGCATTGATTATGTGGCAGTATTTACTTGTCTCTGTATTTAGCAATTTATAAAACTTAATAGGATCCTGGAAACATCCCAACCCCTCCTGATGGCAGGTTTGACCTTCCTATAAGGGAAATTGGTGAAAATACTGAAAGGCCAAGCTGTCTCTGCGTGAATTTGTAGCATCAAACATCGACTCAGTTAGGAAACTTACCAAAACTTGACTGCAGTCAAGAAAAGAGTGTGGAAAGAAGGATGCTGCTGCCTGTTTACTGCATTAAAAGGTGGTATTTTTTTAAAATCAGGTTCCTTTCATTATTCATAATCTTTAGAACCAGTTTGGCTTAAATGCTCAACTATATCAACCCTGTCCCAGCCTTGTGGAAGTTCCTTTTTGTCATCTCTTTTGTCTCCTGGCTTCCATTCCTGGGTTTTTAAAACCTGGCTTTTTTTAAATTTTTTTTTCCACTTTACATCAGGGCAGAGCTGTAGTAGGAGTTTCTGCTGAAATAATTTTGTTTATTGATGTCATAAAATTAACAGTTTGGTGAATCTACGTGAACTGGTTTTTATTGTCCTTGTCAAATTCAGACTCCGTGTGTGTGTGTGTGTGTGTGTGTGTGTGTGTGTGTGTTTAACGTTTTCAAGATTAAGTCCAACTTTTTGCAGTAGCTTGGCAGCTTTGCAGCTGTCTATTTAGTACTGTTGAAAAAAAAGTGTCCACGGACCCTTGAAGGCACATCCCTAACTTTAATCATGTACGATTGCTTGCTAATATTCCTGTATCCTTTCATAATCATAATAAAGGAATAGTTTTTTTTAATGCATGTATATGATTGGATTGTTTATGGATCTGTTTCTGTCCAAGAAACTTGTATTAAGCCTGGAGGAATCACCATTTTCACCAATCCTTTATTGAAACAAAAGCTTTAGTTATTTGAAACATGTATCTTTTTCATTCATAGAAGACAACACTTCCAGGTCCATTTCTCGGTCCTCACTGGCACTCATCCCTCTAGCAGTGAGGTCTTCCTTGCTGTACAAGTTGAGAGTTGGGAGAGAGGAGGACGCAGTTGTGGTGACAGGGGACATACTCTACTTGAACCCCCACCTCACCTCCTCACCTCCCAACATCCCATCCTCCTCATTGGTTCCCTCTTGTGCAACCCTCTTCCATTTCTATTCTCACCTTCAGTAGCTGCCAAAATGATTTTTCGTAAAGCTTAGATCTGACCAGTGTCCCCCTATTACCTCTAAGATAAAATAGAAGCTCCTCCCTTTGGCATTTAAATCTCTTCACAACTTGGCCTTGGTTTCCTTTATGACCCAGCTCACACCGTTCCTTTTCCCAACTTTCTTTGAGATTATCCCCTTCGTTATTTCTTATAGCACAGTAGTATTCTATTATACTTATATATCATAATTTGTTTAGCCATTCTGCAGTTGATGGGCACCCCCTTATTTTCCAATTCTTTACCCCCGCAAAAAGTGATATTGTAAATTTTTTTGTACATATGGGTCCTTTTCCTCATTCTTTCAGCTCTTTGAGGAATATACCTAGTATTGATATTACTGGGTCAAAGGGTATACACAGTTTTATAAATTTTGGGGCATAGCCCCAGTTGGCCATGCCAGTTTATAGCCCCACCAGCAGTGCATTAATGTACCTATTTTTCCGTAGCTTTTCCAGCATTTGTCATTTTCCTTTTTGGCTAGATTGTAACAACCACCCTCCCCAAATTAGCTTCATTTTGTATGTGCTTATATTTCTGTGTGTTTGTGTTGTCTCCCACTTGCTTCTTGAGGGCAAAGGCTGACTTTTTTCTTTGTGTCCCCAGTCCTCAGCACAGTGTGTAGCACATAGTAGGTTCGTAATAGATCCTTGTTGAACTGTGTTGAGCAGGAATCAGGAAAGCCTTCTTGTGAAGGAGGAGGAAGCAGTGAAAAGAGAGACACTGTTGTACTCCCAGTCCCTGAGATCCTAAGAAGAAATGACTGGCTGATGGTGAGGTGACCCAGACTGAGAATAGTTGCACTTGAATCTGTGAGAAGAGAAGCCCCTATTCTTGTAGAGTCTCTACCTTAGGACAAGGCCTGAAACTTGAGGGCATCTGTTCTCACTGCTCTTGAATTTCTCTGTCCCTGACACCTAGCACAGTGCCTGGCACATAGTAAATGCTTAATAAATGTTCGTTAACTCTCTGCTCTACATTCCCATGTTGGGGAGGGAGTGAGGGGAATCACTGGTCCCAAGGGGAGATACATTCTTGGCATTTCAAATTGGAATTCTAAGTTTTCCTGCAAATGTACTCTTGTCTGTAATGGTCTCTACAGAAAGAGAGGGCAGTTGAAAGCTTTGTTACTTCTTGTGCAGCCTTCCATCCTTGGGCCTCAGTATTCTCATCTGTAAAGTGAGAGGGTCAGACCATGTGATCTCCGTGGTCCCTTCCAGGTCTAAGTCCCACGATCCTATTGGTACAGAATTATACATCTTGTATAGAATGGGTTAAATACTAGCTTAGGAATCTAACAACCACATGTACCATGATTGCCATTAGAAATTGTATCATAGGTTACAGACATGTGATTTAAAATCTTTAGTTATGCCTCAATTTGGTACGTAATGTAATGTAAGTAATCTAGTGAAAACCTTAAAAAAAATCTTTTGCTTTGAGCTTCTCATTTGTATCATGTCTCCCATTTGGTTGAGCAAATCCCCTAGGGCTTATTGCAGCCCCTTTTTTCTTACTCCTTTTCCTTTTTCCTTTTTTCTTTTTAGAGTATGGAGGCAAATGGAAAATGCTTCATTACTTTGCTCAGCATTTCTTCTCCCCACTGTTGCCAATTGGCTTTGAAGATGACGGTGTATTTTATATTTACGGTGTCTCAGACCTCCACTTGGACTACAAGATGGTGCTTACTGTGAGTTCCTTAGCTTCTTGTTAGAAAAAGGCAGAAGGACAGAAGAGAACAAGAAATCAACGTCTTTCCTCTTGGCTTAGGACCTTTTCCAGTGTCTGTTCTACCAAAAGGTCTTCAGAGGCCTCTGTCAATGTTGAATTGGTCTGGCCAGAGAGTGGAGAAGGAAATGGCAAACCATTCCACTATCTTGGCCAAGAAAACCCCAGATGGGAACATGAAGAGTTGGAAAGAGTTTATCAACAACAGTGGTAGGAGAGTCTCTATGAAATGCCTCCTCCTTAATTATCTGTGCTTCCTGCACTGATGGGACGGCAGAAATTGAGCTTTGAATTTTTCATTCTTTTTTTTTTCCTTCTAAAGCTTAATGTGAGAAGAAAAATCTAGTTGGGAAGGAATCTACACCTACAGTTTGGGGTGAAATTTAATAGGCACAAATGTTAAAACCTTATACTTGGATCAAAAAATCCAGTTCATGTGTGTGAGATTAAGAGGGGTTGTGGTTAGATGGCAATTCATCTGAAAAAAAGATCTGAGGCTCTTGGTGGTCTCAGTATGAGTCAATGTGATATGGCAGCCAAGAATCCAACCTAGTTATAAGCCACAATAAGAACAGTGTAGTGTCTGCAAGAAGGCTGCTATTATTTTCCCTGTTTTACAGGTGAGGAAACTGAGGCAGACAGAAGCCAGTGACTTACCCAGAGTCACCCAGCTAGCAATATTATAAAAATGAACTCTTTTGAAAGATTTGTGAACTCTAATCATTGCAGTGATGATCTAAGATTCTGGAGGCTCGCTGGTGAAGGATGCTCCCCACTTTCTGGCAGAGAGGAGACGCCCTTATATTGTCCTTATATAGGAACACCCTTATATTGACCTTATGTTGTTTCACAGCTTTTCACAAACCTACCCTGACTTTGAGGAAACCAAAAGAAAACTGCAGAATTCTTCACTGGAAAAAAAAGATCCCCAACATAAAGGGAACTTCTCATCTTTGGGGGAGTTTATCTTGAGGCCATTATTGAAGACCAGATTGTTTTGGGAGGTGAGGAAGTGAAGGGAATGATAGACCCCTGTGTTTGGATTACTCAAGTCAATGCTAATGGCAGACAGGGAAGGAGAATTTCAAATTGCTGATTTCTGGCAGACAGGCTGGCAATATCAGTTTTCATTCTGTTGGATCTATGGAAATATGTATGTGCATTCTCTCAAAAAAAAAAAGAGAGGAAGAAATCCCCACCCATTTCAGCCTCGCTTCTGAGACATCCTGTGACATCTGTCCCATCCTCAAAAAGCAATAAAGCTTTGTTTGCTAGCATCATAGCTTAAAAAAAAGTAAAACAGAATTCTGCATTTTTATTAAACTTGATTTAAAAAATATTTCAAACTGAATAGTCATGAGAAGCCCACATTTATCAAAAATTCACATGGCCTCTCCAGCACCGTCAGTTTTCCATGCCTTTTCTGTTTTGTCATCTCTATTTTCTGTAGGATGTTTATACCTGTACTAAAGCCAGCTTTTCCCTTTTTCCCCATTGCATTACTCCTCTGCCTTTTTTGGAGGTGCTTTTTTATAGTTGGGTCCTGGCTTTGGAGGGACATGTTTAGCAGATAGCCATGCTGATCTCTGTTTTTCATTCTTCATCTTGGCCTTATCTCTCTTAAAGTCTCCCTCAGTCCTTCTCCTGGATATGGTGGCGATTGTTGTGAGATGGAGGGCAGGAGACCTGGCAGCACCAGAATGTAGACATGGGATGTAGTAACTGGTCCAGTCATCGTTCCCATCTCCTGTTCCTCCTCCCTAATTCTATTATGACTAAGGTTCCTTTTCTCCATGACATGGTTGGAAATTTTCAAAAGGAATTTTTTTTTTCAGGAAAATAGAGAAACGTAGAAATGAATGAGTCTTAAAATTAAGCACAGGTTTCTTTAGGATAGAGCCTACCCACAGACTGGCTTGATTAGCAAAGCTTTGGGGGTACTTTTACCCCGGTTCCTTTTCATCTCTGAAATTGCATAGGGGGTGCTAGATTTTTGAGCCCACAGTAGTTTTGGGAAGGTGACATTTCTCCCAGCTCTGCTTTTGGTGTTTTTTTAAAACTTTCTTTTTGGATATCAACTCCCAGGTCAACAGTGTTGACCTTGAGCTATGTTTTGCATTCTTCTGGGAGGAGGAAGCTGCTTTCTTATCTGGCCCTAAAGATTCCTTCCTTCGTTAGCCTCTGGTCCTCTTGCATGGACCTTGCAGATGTATTTCTTTACCCTTCTGTGACTCTGTATGTCACCAAAAGTTCTATGGGCCTGGCTTTTTGCCCTTTCCAGATAGATTGCCTGAATCTTATTCATTTGCCTGTTGTTGAGGCTATTTTAGCCCATCCGTAAACCAGAAATTCTTAAAAAACATTTTTTTCAATAGCTAGCATTGTTTTTCTTCCTCCCATTTCTCTACTCCCATAAGAAAAAACCCAACAAATAAACCCTTATAACAAATAAGCATAACCCTGCAAAACATATTCCCACATTAGTTGCATCCAAGAATGTGTCTCATTCTGCATTTAGCCCCTCCATCACCTCTGTCAGGAGGTGAGGAGCATATTTTTAAAAATACATATTTTTCTTTATTTCATTGACTCTATCTCAATCACGTGTAAAAAATTTTAACATTCGTTTTTTAAAATTTCAAGTTTCAAATTCTCTCCCTTCTACCCCTTCACCCCTTGAGAAGGCAAGCATTATGATATCAATTATACATGTGAAGTCATGCAAAATATATTTCAATATTAGCCATGTTGCAATGTTCTCCTGGCTCTACTCATTTCTCTCTGCATCTTTCCCAGGTTTTTTCTGAAACTATCCTGCTCTGTATTTTTTATAGCACAATAGTATTCCATCACAATCATATACTACAAACTTGTTCAGCCATTGATGGACATCCCCTCAATTCCCAATTCTTTGCCACCACAAAAACAGCTGCTATGAATATTTTTGTACAAATAGGTCCTTTTCCCCCTTTTATTTGATGCCTTTGGGATACAGACCTAGTAGTGGTATTGCTGGGTCAAAAGGATACACAGTTTTATAGCCCGTTGGGCATGGTTTCAAATTGTTCTTCAGAATGCCTAGACCAGTTCACAATTCTACCAATAGTTAATTAGTGTTCCAATTTTTCCACATCCCCTCCAACATTTGTCATTTTCCTTTTCTGTCATGTTAGCCAATCTGGTAGGTGTGAAATGGTAACTCAGATTTGTTTTAATTTACATTTCTCTAATTGATAGTGGTTTAGAGCATTTTTTCATATGACTATTGACAGTTTTTATTTTTCCTTCTGAAATCTGTTCATATCCCTTGACCATTTGTCAATTGGGGAATGGCTTTTAGTTTTATAAATCTGGCTCAGTTCCTTATGCATTTGAGAAATAAGGCCTTTATCAGAGGAAGTTGTATAAATTTTACCCCCAGTTTCCTTTTTTCCTTCTAATTTTGGCTGCATTAGTTTTGCTTGTGCAAAACTTTTAAATTTTTATGTAATTAAAATTATCCATTTTATGTCACTTGATCCTCTCTATTTCTTGTTTGGTCATAAATTCTTCCCTTATCCATAGATCTGACAGCTACATATTTCCATGGCCCCCTGATTTTTGATATCCTTTATGTCTAAATCATTTACCCATTTTGACCTTACGTTTCTGTCAGACTGCTTTCCAGTTTTCCCTGCAACTTTTGTCAGCTGGTGAGTTCTGGCCCCTAAAGTTTGGATGCTTTTGTTGATCAAACACTAGATTACTATGGTCATTTGCTACTGTGTATTGTGTACCTAATCTATTCCCCTGATCCACCACTGTTTCTTAGCCAGTACCAGATTGTTTTCATTATCGCCAGGGGGCATTTTTCATTATTGATTCTCTGGAATCATGGCTGGTTAAATTTTTTGAAGTTGTTTGTGTAAGTTGTCTTTCTGATTCTGTTTGCTTCAGTTGGCATTGGTTCATCAGTTCTGCCCAGGTTTCCATTACATTCACTAACTGTAGTTTTATTTGTTTCCCAGTTGATGGGCGCAGCATTAGTTTCCAGTTTTTTGCTACTCTAAAAATAGATGCTACAGATGTTTTTGTACATATTTTTGTACATAAGGTAGATGGTGGATGCTTCACATTTGTTGTTCAGAGTTAGCACCTGGGTTAGAAGAGCGTATGTTCTTTGAAGACTGACACTTTCATTTTTGTCTTTGTATCTTTGGTACCAGGACAGGGCCTGGCACATAATAAATGATTAATAGAATTGAATTGTCAAGGGACATGTAGGCCTTATAAGTGGTACTACCTTTGTCTAGGGCTTTACATTGTTACCTTGTAAGAGTGTTAAAAATGAGCTCCTTGTCTTCCTGTTTCAAAATCTGCTCTTCATTTGGGGTTGTCCATAAATCTCAGTGTCTTATTTGAGAGAGACTTCTTTAGCTCTTGACTCATTTCCAGATGAAATATGACTCTCATGATTCGAGACTTCCAGCTATGACCTCTTCCCCAGGTTTTCTTTGATTTTGTTCTTCGGTGCTCTGAGGGTTATCTTATAGAGCCTGATTACTCTGATATTACAATATTAAAATGACTTAGCATATTACCCACCTCCTGACCAAGAGATGATGGACTCAGGACACAGATTGAGACACAGTTTTTTTTGACATGGCCAGTGCAGCAATTTGCTTTGCTTGACTATACACGTTTATAACAAGGATTTCGTTTTTCTTGCTTTCTCAACGGGAGTGGGAAGAGTGGGAGAGGTAGGAGGGAGAGAATGCGTATCTGAAAATTAACAAACAATTATTTAGCATATTCAGTAACAACAGATATGATTTCCACCAAGGGAACAAGTTTGTTCCAAACTAGATGGCAGATGGATGGATGGAGGGGTGGGAAAGTGGGAAGTTCTTGCTATCTCAGCTTTGGATCGAGGCGAATAATCACTAACTTTGAGTAATTTCAGGCCTGATTTTTCAGTTTGAGGTTTGCCCAAGCCCTTTGTCTTCTTTGTTTTTTCTTCCTATCCCCTGCCTTTTGGGCATTTCATCACTTAAAGAAGAGAGGGAGCAAAGGAAAGGCAGCATCAGTCTCCTTTTCTGCCTTAGCAGCTCTGATCCAAGATCAGGCTGGAGAAGAGGTTCAAACTTGTAGCTAAAAATAAAGGCAGTCTGTTTCATCTGCCTGTGTACTCCCTGGGCCCCCATTAGCATGGATAATTGGCAGTTTACAGTATTGTAAAAGCCAGTAAGAGGAGGCCATTGAGTATGGGCAGCTGCTCCGGGCTCCTTCCTTTTCAGCAGGAGTACTGCAGCCTTTGGGGGCCATAAGTACTGACTCAGCTGCTTGTTGACAAAATGCCCTTGCTGGGACTTTTTATTTGGTGGAGACATTGTCTTCTGAGACAGACCTACCCTCATTAGCGTCTCTCTTGGTTCAGAGGTGGTACTGATGGTGTGCTTAATTTTCATTATATCCTGATTCTTCCCTCATCCCTTGAATAAGCCTAAGTGTTCCCTAGAGCAAGATGTAGATGTCATCAGGAAACCAATTTATTTTAAATATTAAATGTTAAGAGAAGTCACAAGAGGTAGCGGATGGGAGAGCTGGCCTGGGAGTCTGGATGACCAGAGTTCAGACTCCCCTTGGACATTTTCTGCTTGGGTGGTCCTGGGTAAACTGCTTAATCTCCCTAGGTATCAGCTTCCTCATCTTTAAATGAAGGTATTGGATACCTGTGAGATCCCTTTTAGTTTTGCGTCTATGATCCTGGGGTGCCACCTTTCACCCTTGCTGGCTGTGTGACCCTGGGTTAACTTCTCGGTGTTCTAAGGTCACTTTCGTAAGTCCCCACCATTGGCAGAGCATTTTCAGGTTTGAATTATTAAAGGGGATTTCCTCTTGGGATCTCCTTTCTCAAGGAGATTATAGATCTGTGCCCCCAAAAGCCAACCAAACAAAAACCAGATAAAATGGCTTTGGGGTAATTTTGCACCCCTTTTTCTTTTTTTTACTTAGATGGGTCAAGGGCTGTTAAGTTGCATGTTTCTCTACTAAGAATCTTATGAGGGCTGTGACTGTATTTGTTTGACATTTGAATATGCTCACATAGACCTGTTAGGTTTTTTTTTTTTGGGCAATATCACAGTTAAAATTCTGTGACTGTTACTGTCAAGGTAACTGCTTATAGATTTTTTAAAAAATTCAGTTTGGTCCTGATCCTGATTCCAGAAATGAACCACAGAGAGGGGATGAGCCCCACAAAATAAAGAGACTGAAGCTGGGAAGACTCCTAGATACTTTGGTTGGGGCAAAATTGGAAAAATACGGACTTTAAGGCCGTTGACTAATTCTGCAGAAATATGATGATAATTGGAATGTTTCAGAGCCGGCCAACTCCACAGAAAGTGTCATAAATGATGTCATGGTGAGATTTTTCAGTTACACAATGATACCTAATGTTCTCTTTTATTGATGATGTAACTGTGAACCACCCTTGGTTGGGGTACCAGGATAGCATCCCATCAGAGTGTGGAGCAATGGTAAGATTGCTGGGTTTGGGGTCAGGAAGAAATCTTGGTTGACATTCCACCTCTAACACTTAGATGTGACAATAGGAAAGTTCTCTGAGCCTCAGTTTCTTTTCCTGTAAAATAGGATGATTATGCAACAGAGTTGTTGTGAGTAAAAAATGTGAGAATGTGTAAAGCTTCTAAACCCCAAGAAGCTATAGAAGGGGGGAGGAGAGGAAGGGGGAGAAAATTTGGAACTGAAAAACTTGTGGAACTGAGTGTTGTAAACTCAAAAAATTAATTAATTAAAAAAAGGGAAAAAAAAAGAGATTTAGTATTCCCCCCCCACCCCCCACTCACCCAATTCGTTTAAGAATAGGAGAGCACGGATCAGGTATAACCAAAAAGTGTTGGAAGAGGAGAGGACAAGATGGGCGGGGGGGAGGAGAGAGAGACATTTCGTGTATGTCTGTAAGCACATATAATTAACTTGTACCCTAAAGTATTAATGTATAACCTTAGTTATTAAATGTCTATTTCAAAAGCAAAATAAAAAAAAGAAGCTATAGAAATATTTGTCAGTCTTAACCTATGATGGTCCTAAATATAACAAATGACTGAAGGTGTCTTTTTCAGGTGAGAGTACACCAGTGGAGCTCTCTGGAGCCTGTGTGCTCTCGTAGGACTGAATACTTGGTGGTGGAGGCAGGACAGGCAGCCCCCCTCTACAAGGAGCCGGTGGCAGAACTGCTGAAGAGGTGTGGCCAGTGCACAAGACAGAGCTGCGTCATCTCCTTTGACCTGACAGCTGGTGGTGAGCTCTCGAGCCCCACTAACTACCACTTCCTGTCCTCCCTGAAGGATGCTGTGGGGCTGGAGAAGGCACAAATCACTGTGAGTACCCACCATCTTAAAGTTCCTGAAGAGATGAGGCTACCTCTGGAGAAAGGCAGCCCCTCCTCCAGAGCAGAACCATATCCGAGGGATGGCAAATAGGGCTTTGCCCCAGAGCACCTGTGTGGGGCAGGGGAAGAGAAGAGAGGGAGATTCCAGGTCCCTTGTGAGACAAAGAACAGGTGGGGACAGGGTCCTCTGATGAAAAATGCTATTCCTGGAGAGTCTGGGGATGAGATCATGGGGGCTCTTGGATCACTTTGTACCATCGAGACAGAGCCTTTGAGGGAACTAGTTTAGGGGATTAGTTGGCACAATAGATAGAGCGCCAGGCCTAGAGTCAGCAAGACTTGAGCTCAAATCTGTTCCTAGACACTTACTATTATGACCCTGTGTGAGTGTGCCTCTAGTTCTTCATCTGTAAATTGGGGCTAGTATTAGCACTTACTTCCCAGGGTTCTTATAAGGGTCAAATGAGATAATAATTATGATATATTTAGCACAGTGCCTGGCACATACTAAGCTCCATATAAATGTTAGATATCATCATCATCATCATCATCATCATCATCACCATCATTATTAATATTGTTATTAGCACAAGAGGAGGTGTCCTCTGGACCTCTTTCTTCCTGGGAGAAAGGTCATGTCATGGACATCACAGCTTTGTCTGCCCTTGGAAAGAGGGCAGGCAGGACATGTCTCCTTAGCAGGCATCAGGGACTTGGGATGCCTACAGGGAAAGGACTCTTCAGGGTCCCTGGTATGAAAGGAAAGGGAACGTGCTGCTCCCTGGAGTGGGGAGTGCTTCCCTGAACAAAGGAGTGCCCAGGAAGATGGGCACTACAGTCCGTTTATGTGACAAGAGCTTTTTAGGTTGTCTCCAATTTACCAGTTATATACATCTAGAAGGAAGTCAGTGGGGCATGCTTGTTTTTCTCCCTAATTTTTGCCTTCACCAGTGGCTTAATCATAAAAACTCTGCCAAAATTTACTGCAAAGCAAAGATGGAATGGCCCACATTTTAAATTTCTCAATGACAGTGAAACATGTCTGCCTACCTTTGACTCAGAAAATATCCATTTTATTACCATGTATGTAGAGGCCCATTAATTAATTTGTTGATTTTGATTGTTTTTATACAAAATGTTACCATTCAGATTTTTCAACTGATACGTGTTTTGGACCTACTCTATGCAGAGGTCCTAACCTGATAAGCCTGAAACACAGCAAGCACTTAATAAGTGCTCAATTTATAAGGCTAAAGTTTTATATAGGGATTAATTCTTGCTTCTTTTTGAAGGAAGAATAGTTGCCTTTAGAACAGATTTCATCTTTACTTACAGCTCATAGTAAAGCTTATATACCTTAAAATTATCTACCCCTCCCACTTCAGAACTAAGATATAAGGGAAACGTGGGGAGTGGCGTCCACTTGGATCCACCCAAAAGAGCAAAAGAATTATGGAGTATCTAGTCTTGGGATCCTCAGACCTTTGGATGTGGGAGAGAGTGAAAAGGATGGCATGGGGGAGAAGAATTTTTAGACCAGTTTTATTCTTGTCTTCTCTCATTTGGACTTTTAACAATCTTTATCCTTCTCATCACTAATCCATGGTGCTTATTAAATTAAGTCCTTTTAAGGAGGGAACATTTTTTGTGGTGGTGTTATTTGTTTTTCCTAAACTCACTAATCTTTCTCCCTATTGAGGAAAGCCAAGTGAAGAGATGATTCTTCTCCAAAGAGGCAACAAATATGTCCTTTACAGTGTCGTAAAGATCATGCAAAGTCTGGAGCCCATCAACACCCTCAAGTCATAAGTCTTAGAGACGAGAAAATCCCCGATCTCGAATGCTGTCAGCATATACAGCAAGGGAGAGTGTGCTGCTCCCTGGGAATACCAGATATGCCCGGCAGTGAGAGGTTCAGATGGCTCTGATGAGAGCCTGGTGTCTAGCTAATAATTTTACTCAAGTCTGTTCTATAGCCCATAATGGTGAAAGGGAGAGCATCAAGAAGTCAAATTGAGTCTTCATTCCTCCAAAGGCTTTGTTTGTCACATGACCTTACTCCAAATCACTGAACCTTCCTAGGCTGTCTTTCCCTTGATGCAAAATGTCACCCCTTCTAATGATGTTGTAGTGCTGGAACCTGTTAGTGAAGGTTTTGGGATCCTCACAGAACAATGTCTGTATGAAGAACAGGCAGCTGAATTTCTTGTTTTAAGATCTAACCAGCATTTTCCTCAACCCTTAATGAATGATATTGTATGTTTCTCTAAATGTCTAAAGCAGAAAGTGCACGGATGTATGACTAGTGATCATCCGATGGTAATTACCCAGAAATCCTCTGACTTTGACCTGTAGTAGTACAGTGGTGATCACACCATACGCACACGCATAGTCCAGGGTACCTCATTCTATTTATGTTCTTTCCTCCAGGCCAAGATAACCCAGCAAGGGAATATGTACAGTTTTGAACTCAGAACCACAGCTGTTGCTCCTTTTGTCTGGCTGGATGTAGGAAGTATACCGGGAAGATTTAGCGACAATGGTTTCCTCTTGACAGAGGAGAGAAAAACAGTACTATTCTACCCTTGGAAGTCCACCAACATTACTGAACTTGAAAAATCTCTTCATTTGATTTCACTGGCAGACATTTACTGAAGAAATCCCAGTTTTTTTCAGTGATCATACAAAAAATCAAAACCAAAAATCACAGGATTATATGTGCTCTGGAAAAAACTTTTGAAAACTGCAACCCCCATTTATATTGAAGGCACTGGAGAACATAGGAATAAATGGACCTTTCCTTAATATGATTGTGGTAAGAGTAATACTTCCTAGGACCCTATCCTATATAGACTGGGCTATTTTTTTCCTAGAGCCCTACCCCATGCAGGCATTGAAAATGATCTTTGCTTACCTAGCATTTGGAACAGAAACTTTAGATGTAAATAGAGTTTCATGGGTACAAATGAGCCAGGTTCAGGAAGTTATAGCTGTTCACCTGGGTGGGGTCTCTGATTGAGAACCATCATGAATAATGCAGAAGCTGGAAAGTTGGGCTCAGCTGAATCAGTGAGGGAGATGAAACTGTCTACCCAGCCCCTGAATATGATGGGAGAGAAATCTCTTAGAGGACTCTAAAGACAGAGATTTTGGGGTTGGAGATTCGTGGTCTATGAGCTAGGAAACACTAGGTGATAGTATAGGATGTTTTCGGTATCAGCCCTTTCAGTGGGCCTGGCTGCGCTGGAGAAAGCTATGACCTTTAGATAGCTCATTTGTTGATCCATGTTGAGGGTTTGTGTGATCTTGTAGCCCTCATGTTCCTGGTTTTGCTTCTCTTCCTCATTATTTCTTCACTGTTTGCCAGATAGGATGGTTTACTTAGAGAATCCAGGAGCTTCAACTAAAAAATTAACTGAAATAATCGATAACTTCAGTAAAGTATGTTACAAATTAAATTTAACAAAAAGTAAACTGAGACATGTTTCTCCAAGCAAGATATCACTTTATTAGCAAGGGCATGCTATTTGTCAATAAAAGAGTCAATGGCTGCCTCAGTTTCTAGCCAAAGACCCGTAACTGAAGCTGTAACTCATTTTTGTAAGCGTAGAATAAAGAACAGTACAGGGTAGGTTATATCTTGGGGTTGAGGTTGGTTACATTATAATTGGTTACATAGCTGAGATGTGGGAAATGACATGATTGGTTGGAAATTTGTTAGAGAGGCCATCAACAACCCACTTCTTCACTCTTGTCACTAAGAAGTCTTCACTGAGTCCAGCTGCGTGGTTTAGAGACAACGGACCAGACTTTTTAGACGGCAAACCAGATATCCTTGAAGGATAGCTTGGTGGTGTAAAGATTCTACACCAGACTCCCTTATGGCAAGCCATGTCCCCCAAGGTTACCTAAATTCCTTGAGGCAAGAATAGAACACTGATTAGCAAGAGAACTGGATTTCTAAACTTAATCCATTACAGGCCAGCTGTAATTCTGAACTAAGTTCAGAAACAGAGACCTATAACTGAAGCAATTACAGGACAAAATCAATTATCTATAAATAGGCTCAATAAGAAAATAATACAGACCCAATCTTGATCATTTCAAGTAGCAGGGTAGAAAATAAGCCTGTAACAATCACCAGCTTGTCTGGAGGTGACTAATAGGACCTAGCAGGAAGAGGGAGAAAAAGAAATCCCATCCAGAATAATTGCAAGATGTGTAAAATATCTGGGAGTCCACCTACCAAGACATACTTGGTACTTCCTTGAATGCAATAATAAGAAACTATAGAAATAAAGGAAAACAAATAGCACTATTAATTGTGCTCTGTTGGTCTGCTAATATCAAAATTATAATACTATTTAATTTATAGATTTAGTACCATACAACACTAGTAAACATTAATCTCTAGTACCAAAAATAATATTTTTGAAGGAATCAAAACAAGAATATCAAGGAAAATAATGAGAAAAAAAAAAAGGAGACATGAAGGGAGTCTTGCTGTAGCAGATTTCAGCCTGAAAAGCAGTAATTAATGAAACTGTTTCATTCTAGTGGAGAAATAAAAGATTTGATGGGTGGAATAGATTAGATAAATAAGACCATAAAACAATCACACATAGTAGCCTCGTACTTGATAAGTCGAAGGACGCCAACTCCTGGCATGATGACTCACTGTTAGATAAAGACTACTACGAACACTAAAAAAATAGTCTGACAGAAATTAAATTTGAGCAAACATCTTTTACCATATACTACAGTAAGCTAGAAATGGATAGATGGCCTGATTTTAAAAGGTCATATAAACAAATTAGAGAAAAATTGTGCGTTTGGCCAGTTTCCTTGACTTGCGCCTTACGATATTGGAACTAAACTATCAGGAAGCCATTCTGCACCCACAATGATTGGCATAGTTGGTAGTGTGGTCTTAGCACCTTTTAAAGAAAACAACTAGACCATCCCACATGGCAGTTGATCATGGTAGACATTTATCCTACTGTAAGAAGAGAAAGTACTATTTGGAATTATGGATAATGGGAAGAATTTTTTGACTAAACAAAGGATAGAGATGATCATGGAAAATAAAATGGATAATTTTGATTATATAAAATTGAAAAGCTATTGCACAAATAAAACCAAAGCAGTCAGAATTAGGAGGGTGAGTTATTTGGGAAAGTATTTTTAGCATATCTCTGATGAAGGTCTGATATCCAAGATATATAGGTTTTTTATAGTTTTAAAATAATTTTTAAATTAAGCATTTTATGGCATTTTATTTTTTCATATTATATGTAAAGATAATTTTTAGCATTCATTTTTAGAAAATTTTGAGTTCCAAATTTTTCTTTCTTCTTCCCTCCTCTCACAGTTGGATATAGGTTATATATGTGCAATCGTGTAGGACGTCTGCATATTAGTCATAATTGTGAAAGAAGAAACAGACCAAAAGGAAAAAAGAAACCATGAAAAAATAAAGTGAAAATTGTATGCTTTGATCTGCATTCAGAGTCCATCAGTTCTTTATCTGGATGTGGATAGCATTTTCCATTGTAAGTCCTTTGTAATTGCCTTGGATCATTGTATTGCAGAGAATAACTAAGTTATTTATAGTTGATCATCAAACAATGTTGCTGTTACTGTGTAACAGCAATAGAATAGAATCTCCCGATTCTATTCATTTCATTTTTCATCAGTTCTGTATGTCTTTAACGATTTTTCTGAAATCTTCCTGCTCATCATTTCTTATGAAACAATAGTATTCCATTACATACATGTACCACAGCTTGTTCAGCCATTCCCCAACTGATGGGCATCCCCTCAGTTTCTAATTTTTTGCCACCACGAAAAGAGCTGCTTATAAATATTTTGTGCATGTAGGTCCTTTTTCTTTTTTAAAATGATCTCTTTGGGATACAGACCTAGTAGTGGTATTGCTGGATCAAAGGGTGTACACAGTTTGGTTGCCGTTTGGACATATTTCCAAATTGCTCTGCAGAATGGTTAGATCAGTTCACAGCTCCACCAACTGTGCATTAGTGTCCCAATTTTCCCACATCTTCTCCAACATTTATCATTTTCCTTTTCTGTCATATTAGCCAGTCTGATAGGTGTGAGGTGTTGCCTCAGAGTTGTTTTAATATACATTTCTCTAATCAATAGTGATTTAGAGCATTTCTCCATATGACTATAGAGAGTTTTGATTTCTTCATCTGAAAACTTCATGTTCATATCCTTTGACCATTTTTCAGTTGCGGAATGGCTTGTATTCTTATAAATTTGACTCAGTTCTCTAAATATTTGTGAAATGAGGCCTTTATCAGAGATAACTTGCTATAGAGATTGTTTCCCAGCTTTCATTGCAGAGCATTTTTTCCTACCGTCCAACTCGTTTTCTCAACCTCCCCTCTTTGAAGGGAAAAGAAAAAGAAAAAACCCTTTAACAGCAACAGAAACATAGTCAAGCAAATCAAATCCCCTATTGGCCGTGTTCAAAAATTCATTTCTCATTCTTTATCTTTGTTGGAAAGTGGATAGTGTTCATCATTACTTTTCTGAAATGTTGGCTGGTCATTGCATTTTTATTAAAATTCTTAAGTCTTTAAAAATTATTCACTGTTTAAATATGGATTTTTAGTGTAAACTGTTTTATGGGTTCTGTTTACTTCATTTTACATCAGTTCATACAAATCTTCCCAGTAATCTCTGAAACCGTCCTGTTCATCATTTCTTACAGCACAATAGTATTCTATTATTAAATCATTCCTATATCATAATTTGTTCATTTCCCTATTGATAGATATCCTCCTTAGTTTTAGTATTTGGGTTTCTTTAAATACCAGAAAAGAACTGTTGCTAATATTTTAGTACATATTTAAGACTTTTCTTTTTTCTTTGGTCTTTTTGGAGTATAGACTTAGTAATGTTATCTCTGGATCAAGGGGTAAGTGCCATTCAGCAGATTTTGAAGCATAGTTCCAAATTGCTTTCCAGAATGTCTAGACCACAAACACTGCATTTACTGATCAGTCTGTTTTCCTACAGCTCCTCTAACATTTGTCATTTTCCTTTTTTAGCAGCTTTGCTAATCTTAAGGGTATAAAGTAGAGCCTCCCAGAGTTGCTTTAATTTGCATATCTCTAATTTTTAGTGATTTGAGCATATTTTTCATATGACTATAGAAAGCTTTGGGGAAGGAAATGGCAAACCACCCTTGTATCTTTGCCAAGAAAACCCCAGAAGGGGTTATGAAGAGTCAAACACGACTGAACAACTAGATAGCTTGGATATCTTCCTTGAGAACTGCCTATTGATATCTTTGACCATTTGTCAATTGGCAAATGGCTCTTATAAATTTGAATAGGTTCCTTAGATACATATATATTTCTGTGTATAAACATTATATATATATGTATATAATTGATACAGATGTATAAGAACAATAGCCATTCCACAACAGACAAATGGTTGAAATCTATAAACCATTTTCAAAAGAAGTAATGCTACCAATCATATGAAAAAAATATAGCAAATCACTAATAAGGAGAGAAATGAATATTATAACAACTCTGAGGTTCTATCTCACCCATCAGATTGGCAAAGATGACAAAAGATGATAATTATAATTGGTGGAGAGGTTGGTTTGTGTGGCTGAATAGATGCACTGATGCAGTATCAGAAGAGCCATATGCCTTAAGAATGGATGAATATGGCAGATTCAGAGAACCCTAGGAACAGTTACCTGATCTGATGCAGAGTAAAGTAAATAGAATAAGAGTTTACTTAATAACATGGATCAGTGTCATGGGAAGAGCATGGGAAGCAGCTTAGAATCTAGAATTCTTATCGCTATAGTGACCAGTCATGACTTCAGAAGGCTGATGCTGAAGCATGCTTCCCTCCTCTTCAGAATGAGACCCACATTTTTAGACATAGCAAATGTGTTCATTTTTTTGACCCTATTTGTTACAAGAGAGAGAGAAATAACATCAATAAAGCATTGAAGAGAACAGAAGTTCAGAAGGGGACACTGACAAATAGGACAGTGTTGGTACTACCATGTTTAATATATACTTAAATTATATACTTAATATATACTTAATATATACGTAAGTTCAAAAATTCGTATATAATCCTTTCTGTTTATATATTGAAATGTGCATTTTTAAGTATTTAAGTTAATTAAAAAATCCAGTACTACTTCACTTCCCCTTGCTCCCCACAGTTTTTATGAACATCACTGCTGCTATCCATGGCCACTTTTTTAAGGAGATGACATGCCGTTTACTGTGATGTATGACGTGCATTGCTCTACTTTGTGGTTTTGTATTTCTGGAAAGATTTCCAAGATGAGTAAACACTCAAAGAAAGAAGAGAGACCAAACAACTATATCTTTATCTACTCTGGTTGCAAAGCCTGTGTTTGAGAAGTTAAAATGATAGAGACCACTTTACTTGAACAACAATCTGCCATTACAGAAGTAGTAATCAAAATGGAAATGTTTTCATTCCTAGCTATGGAAATCTTATTTTGGGTAGACTTTGTCATTGTAGTTGTCTCTCACAAGCTGTGTTTCTACAAAGAGAATGAAGGTGGACCAGAGTTCAGAAGTAACTAGTGAAATTGAAGGATGTTTCTAAACTATTCCAAAGGTGACATAGACATAAAATAGAACTACCAATGTGGAATAATCATCGGGTGCTCTCTCCTTCCTCCCCCTGTCCCCCACTAAATTTACTATCATGAGATGATGAATTAAGATAGGAAATAATTAAATTTGTGGAGTATAAAATTTGAATTTAAAATGAGTTTCCAGGACAGTGAGCCTTAGGGGCATCTGATGGGCCCTCCATGGAGAATGTGGGTTTTCTCTTTGTCTGCTTGGTGACAATGTAGGGGATGGCTTTAGAGATTGGAGATACCCCCGAGTGAGAGGAACTGCCTTTCTCTGTCACGTTAAATTTGAGACCAAATGAGATACAGTTTTGCATGGGAAGTACTTTGCATACCTAAAAGCACTATATAAATTCTGGTGGTTATTATAGAAAAGAGGCAACAGACTTCTCTTTAGAACGTAGGCCCACTCTGCTAAATGAATTCTGATTTGTCATTGAAATGGGAGAAGAAAGAAAAAACAAAAGGAAAAGTGAGGTGGGAGGAGAGGGTACAATCTGACTTTGTTCTATGGACTATATATAGGCTCTTATACAGGCTAGCAGAATCCAACTGGAATCTAGCCTCAAGTGTCCCAAATAACAAATCATCTTGGTAATAGCCCCTGCACAGAAACCCAATCAGTAGCCATCTCCTGTTCTTTCTACAAAACCTACAGTAGTCTTGCCCACACTCATGTGCCTACAAATTCCTCAGAGACTTACTTCCTTATAAACTCATGAAACTAATTAGCTCATCAAATTGGTCAAGGAATACACTTTCCTTTCATAAAATTCAGTTATTCACTGTTGTTAACTATATTGGGCTTAGGCAATCTGATCTGAACCTTGGTTAACTAACCTTTCTGATGAACCAACAAAGGGTCAGTCCTAGAAGCATGTAAAGGTCTTCAGGACCTTTCTTTTCCATTGGTAGAATTATGTCATCTAATTTATTTGTATTTTTTAAAAATATGTTGATTGTATAGATGTTGACATCAAAAACTGTAAAGCTAGGAAACTGGAAGACCACCCTCTCTGGGATTTGGTAGAATGAGAAGTCATCAAAGGTAATTTATAGAAGGGGATAGAGGCTGAACCAGAAGCCTGTTCAGTGATTTGGCTAGGGGTGGAGGGAATATTAGCATGGTCAACCATGAAAAGCTTCCTGGAGGGGATCCTGTTTATGTACTATGCTGAGTTTGGGGAGCCCATTTGATCAGGCAGGTGGAAAAAATGGGCAAAGCTGTATTTAATTAGGTTCAGAAGGATATGAGTCAAGGGAAACAGTGAAATGAGATGAACTAGACTGGGTGTTGGGAAATTTGTATTCTACTCCTGCCTGTATCATTAATTCACTTAGTGCCTCTGGTCATGTCATTGAATCTCTCTTGTTTTGTTTGTTCATATCTAAAATGAGTGTATTGACCCTTCCACTGGTCCCTTCCGTCTCTGTAATTCTATGTGCCTAATAATAATTCTCAGTGTAGCACTTTAAAAGTTTACAAAGTGGCATACTGATTTAACCATTCCGTAGAGGCATTTGGAACTATGTCTAAAGAGCTATAAAACCATGCATACCCGTTGACCAAGCTATACCACAGTTACTAGGTCTGTATCCCAAAGAGATAAACAACAAAAAGGAAAAGGACCTATGTGTACAAAAATATTTATAGCAACTCTTTTAGTAGTGGCCAAGAATTAGAAATTGAGGGGATGTCCATCGATTTAGGAATGGCTGAATGAGTTGTTGTTTATGATTGTGATGGAGTAAGATTGTGATGCTTTAAGAAATGACAAGTAGGATACTCTTAGAAAAACCTGGAAAGACTTACATGAATTGATGCAAAATGAAATGAGCATAAGCAGGAGAATATTTATACAGTAACAGCAATATTATATGATGATCAACTGTGAGTGACTTAGCTATTTTCAACACTACGACGATCCAAGACAATTCTGAAGGCTTTTATGGTGCAAAATGTTATCTATCTCCAGAGATAAACTGATGGAGTCAAAATGCAGATCAAAGCATACTTTTTCTTTATTTTTCTTTTTTTGTCTGTTTTCTTTCACATGAGTAACATGGAAATATGTTTTGTACATCTATAATATATAGACCTATATATATATATATATACACACACACACACACACACACATATATATGTAAAACCTATTTCACATAATAACCTATATCAAATTACTTGCCTTCTCAATGGGGGAAAGGGGAGAAAGAGAGAGACAGAATTTGGAATTCAAAAATTTAAAAAATGATGAATGATAAAATTATTTTTACATGTAATTGGGGAAAACATAAAATCTTAAACTAAAAAATAAATGTTTACAAAAGTTTTTCTTTAAAAGTTTACAAAATCTAGTTCTAAGGAGCAAATAGTGCCAGTATTAAGGGATGGATAGGGATTGGACCTCTGATTTCATTGGTGAAGGGAGCTTCCGAGGAATTCCCTCTCCCAGTGGTGATGGGCGCCTTCTCCACGACTTTTGGTCCTAGAGGGTTGCCTAAAGCTCTGAGAGGTTGAGGGACTTACCTAGGGCCACACAGCCAAAGCGTATGTTGAACCAGGCTTCAGTTGCCAGTGTTGTTATCCTCTTTGTTCAGATAAATAAACTGAGGCTCAGAAGTTGAGAATTGCCCAGGATCTCATGGTTCGTAAATAGGACACTAGGAATAGGTACCCAGGTTGGGCCATAACTGTGAAGTAAACTGTGAATCTCCCCTAAAGTAGCTCTGTTTTTGAGTTCCAGTTTCTTTTTAGAGTTCATTGCTCACAAAGGTTTTGCCCCAGTGGGCTGGAGCTCAAGGTTTGCCACACAGCAATTTTTTTTATCTCTGCTTTTTGGCCTACTTCCTTCCAATCCATCATTTCTGCCTTTGCAAAAGGGTGACATTTGAATGCTTTATAATTAGATTTAATTACCATGGATCTATGAAACTTGGCATAAAGCATCCTGAGCAGATGACTAGGGAAAGGGAACAGATGAAAACATTTAAAAGAACAGTATAGAGCAGTGATCTCCAAATTTTTAGATTGTGTACCCTTATCAGTAAAAACATTTTGTACATGTATTCCCAGTATGTATTTATTTATATGTTATATACATATGTTATTATGCTAATCATTATTTACATTATAAAACCTGAAAATGGAAGTTTGAGAAGGGTAAGATAAAGGTGAAATAACGTTTGCTCCTGGAGTCCATAGGGATCCGCTGCAATTTTTTGAGTAGGAAAATGACATGGTCAGACTTTCTCTTGAGGATAATCACTTTGGTAGCTGTGTTAAGGATAGACTGCAGAAAGGAAAAATTGGAGGCAGAGAGATCAATGAGGTGGCTACTGCAGCAGTCCAGGTGAGAGGAACTAAGGGTCTCAACCAGAATAGTGCCTATGTAAGTAAAGAGAAGATAACAAATACGAGGTATGGTGTGGAAGCAGAAACAAGACTTAGCACCTGATTGGGAGTAGAGAAAGGCATCTAGGATAACACCAAAGTTGAGAACATAGGTGACTAATAAGTTGGCACTCACAATATGTGACTTGGTTTTCAAACCTGAGTTGTTTTGCATGCTACTACTTAGAAGTAATTCTAGACTGGTGGAGAGAACGATGACTAGATGCCTTCTGAAAAGGGGGTCATTGTCTGGAGACCTTTAGAGCGAAGATATATTCTTCAGTCCTGTTTTAGGGAGGACATGCATGATTCTAGACTCACTTGGGAATCAGTTCCAGACAGACTTTGGAATGCAGAAATGTAGGGAAAAGCCTACTTCTCACATGTTCCTGATTTTCAGCTTACTTCTTTATACATTTTGAAGAATTTCCTTTGGGTGAAATAAGTGCCTTTCTCTTGGTTGAACTGAGGTGTCTGGCTACCAGTGGGAAAGCTAATTCACTCTGTTTTCTGGAATATTCTAATCTGGGTTTGCTCACAATTTACCATTTGTGATAGTCTTTTGTGTAACCAGTACTTGATGGGAATGACTAAAGTCTATAGATGTAAGCTTGGGGATACCTCCCCCTTTATCTTTAAGGAATAGCAATCAGCAAAGCTAGAAGCTTTGTTTCTTTGAATTAAAAAAAATTATCTCTAGATCAGAAATAGTGGGGTAGATAATTGTAAGTAATCCTCTTTCTCAGAACAGAGCGGCAGTCCTCATGGCCCCTTCTCCAGGCAGAAATCAAAGTCTCCCTTGGAGAGAAGTGGGCAAGATTCCAGAGATCTCTATCAATGCCTTCCTGTGAGCTGTATTTAAACAACACAGGTGGACGTGCAAAACCTACATGAGTGGCTAATAGGGAAATTTGGAAGAGAGAAAGGTAATTAGTTCAATTTTGAACATGTTGGGTTTTAGATGCCTACAGTACAACTTGTTCTAAATGTCACAGGCATTTTGTGATGAGGTACTCAAGTTTAGTAGAGAAATTAAGACTGAATATATTTATCTGGGAGTCATTCTGCATAGATGATAATTAAACCCATGAGAGCTGATGGAGTAAGTAAGAGACAGAATATCAGTGGAGAAGAGAAAGGAGCCCTGGACAGAACCTTGGAGAATACCCACAATTAGAGGCTGTGATGTGAATGATGATTCAACAAAGATGCCTGAGGAATAATCAGACATTAAGGAAGAAAACCAAGAGAGAGTAGTGTCCTAAAACCCAGAGAAGTGAGATTACGTCTCAACCTGTGGACCCCAACTCACTGGTAGCAGAGACACAGACTCATCTAGCAGCAATGCCACATTTGGATGGGAACTTAGTGGGACCAATGCTATATAGAAACTATGTTAAGGCTGAGCCCACTCACCCCAGAAACTGAGAGATAGTATAGATGAGAGTATACCCCTGAGGTTTTGGGGGGAAATAGAATTCTTTCTTTGTTGTATCTTTTTAGAAGAGAATAGTTTTGAATGAACATAAGGAGGAGGTTGAGAACTTTGGAGGCTAGGAGCATGGTTACAGGGTAGTACCCCACAAAGAAATAAGGAAATTCAGAAGTGAGATGGATTTGGGGGGCAGTGTGGAAATAATGTGATCATGACCCACCCATGCCTGCTCATATTTTTATATTCTTTCCCAATAAAAATGAAAAGTGTGTATATGTTGGGGGAAAAGGAGAGCTTACTCACCAGACATTGCCTTTGTGAGCAGTGGGGAATGGAATATGGGCATTCTGAGGATGGTGGTGTAAGTTTCTTTGTATAACTGTTGTGGATGCCTGAGCTGTGTTGGATCCTATCCTTTCTGTCTTCAGTGGCCCATCCTGGAGTAGCCAAAGAAGGCCAGCTGTGAGTGGAGTGGAGTGGGAGACTGTTGAAATAGATGGGGGTGTTAGAGACAAGCCTGAGGTTGGCTATGTGGGGAGAGGGTGTTTGAGGGGTTGCAACCCATCTTCTTACTCACTGTTTAGTTGATCCTTTAGAGTCAAACCACAGCCCCCTTGGTGCCATTCCATGGCCCTCACTTTGGAGACCACTAGTCTGGAGACTGAAAATGAATATTAAGGAATGACCTCGGTAAGGCAAGAACCACATTAGGATAGAATTAAGAATAACAGAGGAAAGGAAACCATTTCCTGGGAGAGAATTAGAAGGCTCTAGGCTTCTTGGTCTTCTGAACCTGAATAGTTTCTGGTTTGGATACTTCTGTGGAAGCATACAAAGTCCCTACTATTCCCCCTTTTAGAAATGTTAAGGAAGCACTTCAGATTATTCTAGTCTGATGCTTTTGATCTAATCTGAAAGGGAAACCTAATCCATGTTTCTTCAACTATCAATTCTAAAAGCTATGCCTTGTTCTGTCAGAGCTGAGCTGTAATGACTCCCCCATTGAAGTAATTAAGACAGAGACAGGGCAAGGGCCAGGGGCTCCCTTGATTAATTGGCCTAAGAGTAGTACACTCTTTCCCTAAGCCTTCAAGGTGTTAAGTAAATCATGATATCAGGAGATGTCTAGAGTTTACTTTTGACCAGGTGGAAAGGAAAGAACCTTTAGAGGGAGTAGTCAAAGAAGAGCTGAATGGCTTTAGGAAAATGATTCTCCAAGGGTAGGCCAAAAATTAAGGAACTATTGTTCTGTTATTAAAGCAAAATATTAGGTGAATTGTTACCTAAACTCTGTACCCTTGCTCAGTTAGGACTACAAATTATTCCTTGTTCAAGAATCCTGTAAATTGGGACTTCAAAATGATGTGTGTTGGAGGAATGTCTGAGGCTGTGAGGGTTTTGGACATTTTTCTCACGAGCAGAGTAATGATTGAATTTAAAGTAATGTAAGCTTAGGTCTACAACACAGAATATGGAATTTTTTTCTTTGACACTTTTAGGGCTTAAACTTTTTTCATTTGCAACCCCCTCAGCGCTTCTTGGATTGCAACCCACAATTTAAAAAGTGTTATGCCTACTTTTTAAGATGAAAGGTTGATTAGAAACAAGGTCTGACCCTTTTCTTTTTGGGAAAGAAGAGTGATGAATGATGTTAGAATAGAAGCTCTTTGAGGGCAGGGACTATTTTGCCTCTGTCTTTGTATGTCCAATGCCTGGCCCAGCATAAGTGCTAACTAAAAGCTCCTTCATTGATTAATTGGTGAGGAATTCTCTGTTGGGGATTCATTCTCAGAGAGTGTATGTGTGTGTCTTGGAGGGAAGGGGAGAGAGAAGGTATGAAAAGGTGAAGCTAAGAGAATGAGCAAATGACTCTGGCATATTTGCTTTAGAGATGGAAAGACTCTCCTGGCTTGCATTTACCACCCGAGTACAGTTTCTTTGTCATTTAAGCTCAGTGATGGCCTAAGCATGAAGGAAGGCCTTCTTTAAAAAACAACTTGATATTTTTGTAAAACAGGGAAGTTCCCCCTTGTAAGGAATACAAGGATATTGTGTGGTGCCCACATGGAGTCACACAGGGGTGGGGAACCCACAGCCTCGAGGCCACATGTGGCCCTCTAGGTCCTCAGGTGTGGCCCTTTGACTGAATCTTGTCTGTATTCAAAAATCAGTTGTTCTCCGGGCTTTGTTCATTTCATTTGTCATCAGTTTATAAAGTCTTCGAAATGTTGTTTTTTTATAACATTGATGTTATGGTATAGATTGTTCTTCCAATTCTGCTTCTTCATTCTGTATCAGTTCACATAAGGCTTTCCATGTCTTTTTGAAATAATGTATCTCCTCATTTCTTATATCACATTCATCAACTTTTTAGCCTTTCCTCAATCAATGGGTATTGTTTTAGTTTCTACTTTTTTTTTTTTGCCACCACAAAGAATGCTGCTATGCACATTTTTGCACGTGTAGGACCTTTTCCTATTTCCTTGATCTCTTTTGGGTATGATAGCATAGCTAACATGATTATTCCATTCATTCATATCATATTTTATCATCTGAGTCTGCTGTTGCTCAACTTCCATCTTTTGTCCCAACAGCCCCAAACTGTCACATCAATTTTCAGGTTCCCATTTAGTATTGTCTGTAGCACCATAAGATCCAGTCCATGGGTCTAATTATTCTTGCTCCCTGACCCATGAAGAGTATTTTTGTTTGTTTTTTTTTTACCATCTCGCACAGTCTTTAAGAGTGGGAGTTACTCATGGCTCATTCCAACTTACTGATCAGCTTTGACTTACCCTCTTCCCAACCTAAGCATTAATTTGCCCCTTCTTAGGCAACCTGAAGGTTCCCTGCTCCCAGAGGCTCACCATATTGATGTCATTTTAGTGCAGACACCCAATTAATATGTGTGTGTGTGTGTGTGTATCTCCCAGTGCAATCCAGAATTCTTGAGCACATCTGCCAGTAGCTGAGATAACAGACATGAGTCCACATGCCTATCCAGATTGTTTTCCCATGACAATCTTCTTCCATTTTTTTCTGCCACTCCAAGGTAGCCCATTCATTTAACAAAAACTGATTGATTCCTCAGTTCCTCTCAAACCAGTGTTTCTCCACCTGTAAATTACATTGTATTTACTCCATGAGTGTATGTATATGTATGTGTGTATGTATATAAACACACGTATGTTGTGTCTATACACATGTATACATACGCACGTATGTGTACGTTTATGATGTTGTTTCTCCTGAGAGAAGGTGAGCTGCTTGAGGTCAAAGGCTGTTTCATTTTTGCCTTTGTGTATCCATTGCCTAGCCCGGTGCCTGGGAGATGGTTGGCACATAATAAATGCTTATGGATTAAATGATTGCCCCTAGGTGTAAGAAGACAGTGTAGAAGATAGAAAGATGAATGACACGGTTCCTGCTTTCTAAGAATAATGATATTCCAAGGTCTTATATGAAAATGCCATAAGAGACATTGAGAGGAAAGACACTTTTCCTTTTTGGAAGTTGCTGTTTTTTTAAAAAAAAAAAAAAAACAACAAAACTCATGGAAGGACAACAGCTAGTCTGGATTGAGATTCTATGGGTAGTGATTTCGATAAAGTTCTGTTGGCTACTCTTTCCTGAGGTCACATCGCAGCTCCCCATAAGTTTCTGCAGTAAGAATTAGGATCCTTCTGAACCATCCTGGGAAGCTTCAGATTTGCTTTTTGAGAAGGAAGGACAAAGTTAGCAAAGCAGGACAAGGAAGTGAGGAAAAGACTGATGGGGGACAGATGGGGAAAGGTGGCAGAGGAGGTATGAAGAGGGAATTTGGGGAAGAAGGGAATAAGAGTTCCTTTGCGGTAAAACAGATTCTTTGCCAAGATCTCCTGGCCTTGCTCTGGTCACGCAGGGCCTAGTGTGGCGCTCCCACAGGGAAAGGGCTCGGTAAAGGCTGACTTAATAATTATTCTCTGACTTAATAATAACAATAACACTATGTGTGCTCATTTAAGGTTTGCAAAGGGCTTTGCGTGTGTTACCTCATTTAATCCTTGACTTGATTTGCTGATGGAAGTGGCTCTCATGGGTCACCAGCTGTAGGGGATGACCCCATATAGTGTCTTTCTGAGGCAGGCTCCCTTTACCTCTCCTGGCTGCAGCTGCCTGTGCTCTTATCTAAAAGTCCTCAGTTTCTATAACAAGCTCTTAGGTATCATTATGTATTCCTTTTTTAAAAAAATCCTCTTGAAATATAGAGACATTCAGAGAGGTATACTAGTAGAAGGAGCATGGACTGGGTTTGCATCCCAGGCTCTGCCACTGTGGCCTGCATGATCTTGGGCAAGTCACTTAAGCTCTGAGAGCCTTAATTCCTTCATCTGTAAAGTGGGACTACTCATATTTGCCCTGCCTACCTCTGAGGGTTGTTGTGAAGAAAGTGATTATAAACTAGAAAGTGTCCCATAAGTGGATACTCCTGAAATTCAGCTTTCTATGCCAGGGAGCAGAACTCAAATCTGGTTTCTACCTTCACCCCCATCCCCTTCAGCAACATAATGATTTTCCCGTCTTGATAATACTCCCATGCAGGCCGCAGCTCACAGAATCACAGAATGTGAGAGTTGGAAAGAGACCTCAAGTGGCCATCTCATCCATACCCCCATGATTGAAAGGACTCTTCCCCGTCACAAACCCTACACATGCTCACTTAAAGACAGACCTTCAAATAGGAGGAATCCACACCTCCCAAGGAAATGCATTCCACTCTGGGACAGCTCTAATCATTAGGAAGTGTTGACTGACATCAAGCCTAAAGTGGCCTCTTGGTCACTTCTGGTGGCCATTTTTCCTGGTTCTGCCCTTTGGGGCCAAACAGAACGAGTTTATATCCTTATTCACATGACAGTCCTTCAGATACTTGAAGACAGCAATTATCTTCTCTCTGTGCCTTCTGCTCTCCAGGCCAAACATTCCTGGCATTTTCAACCTGATTACATAGGCCATGGACTCAAAGCCCTTCACTCTCCTGGTTGCTCTTCTCCAGACACTCCCCCAGCTTATCGATGCCTTTCCCAAACTCTGGTATCTAGAACTGAACACAGTGTACCAGATCAGGGCTGATGAAGGCAGAGTACAGTGGGACTACCTTCTCCCTATTTCTAGGAAGTTGTTCAGTTGTTTTCAGTCATGTCTGACTCTTAGTGACCCCATTTGGGATTTTTTCAGCAAAGATATTGGAGTGGTTTGCCCTTTTCTTCTCCAGCTCATTTTGCAGACAAGGAAACTGAGGCAAACAAGGTTAACTGACTTGCCCAGGGTCACACAGCTAAGTGTCTGAGGCCAGATTTGAACTCAGGAAGGTGAGTCTTCCTGACTCCAGGCCTAGAATGTTATCCGCTGCATGAACTAGCTGCCTTCCCAGGAAGTTATGCCCCTCTTAAGGTGGCCCAAGGTCATGTTAGATTTTTTTTGGCTGCTGCATGACACTGCTGATTCATATTGTGGGTGCAATTCACCAAAAACCCTCCAATTTGGGAGGAACAACTGCTGTCTAACCATATCTCCCCTTGTAAGGTTGATTCTTGTGTACCTTCACGCAAGACTATATTTATCCCTTTTGAATTTCAGCTAGGTATCACAGTCATAGAGTATTAGACTTGGGAGCCAGAAAGACCTGAATTCAAATCCTGCCTGACACTAGCTATGTGATCCTGGGCAAATCACTTTATTTCTCTCAGCCTCAGTTTCCTCATCTATAAAATGGAGGTTATAATAGTACCTACCTCACAAAATTGTGAGAATCAAATGAGATATTTAAAGGTGCTTTGTAAACGTGAAAGAACAATATAAATGCTAGCAATCATTATTACCATTATTATTATATTCAGGTTAATCCCCTAACCTATCAAGATCGTTTTAGCTTCACTGTGCTAATTCTCCTTCCCACATCTGGGTCATCTGCAAATTTGATGAATATAACATTTATCTACGCCTTTATTTAAGTCATCGATAAAAATGTTTACAGAGCCAAGCACAGATCCCTGGGGTACTTCACTGGAGACCTCCTGTTGTGTTGACATTGAGCCATTAATTACTATACTACTCTTTGAGTCTGGCCATCCAACCATTTCTGAATCTCTCTGACTTTGATCATCTAATTGTCTTGCTCCATCTTCTTCACAAGAAAAAATGAAATACTTTATCAAAAGCTTTGCAGAAATCCGGATGAACTTTATCCACAGCAATCCCTTCATCTATTACTATAGTAATCCTGTTGAAAAAGGAAATGAGGGTAGTCTGGCATGACCCGTTCTTGATGAAATCATAGTTGCCCTTTGTAATTCCTGTTTCCTTTTATAGCTAGATATTCACTAATTGTGTCTTTAATGATCCATTCCAGAAATTTCCCAGGAATTGAAGTCAGACTCATTGGCCCATAGTTTGCACACTGTTTGTTCTCTTTCCATATTTGAAAATGGGAACATTTGTCCTTTTCTTATCTTGTAGATCCTCTCTCATTTTTTCATGATCTGTCAGTGGTGTTATTAGGGCTCCCAACTTTGATGCCCTAAGCATTAGACTAGAGGTCAGAAAACCTGGATTCTGGTCCTGACTCTGTTACTACCTTTGTATCAGTGGGCAAATTATTTACTCTTCTTGGTCTTCAGTTTCCACATCTGTTTATCGGGGTTTGGATTCAGAGACCATTTAGGTTCTTTCCAGCTCTCTTATGCTAGCCCTTTGATTTTTCTGGTGCTTGGTTACCTCTGCATAGCCTGCGGGCTGCTGGGGAGATTTTTTTCATCCTCCTATACCTTCTCAGCCCCTTGCCAGAAACTGGAGATGGGAACTGAGCCACTAGGTCCTGACGGTTCTTTGCATTTTGGTTACCTCATTTTCCGACATTGGGCCAAGGCTTGGGCAGGTCTTGAGGTGCAGTACACCTTCCCTCCTACCCAAGGGACTCTGTGTAATAACAGCATCAAGGACTGTTAAAGATAAGGAACTTGGACGATGTATAGCTTGTATGAGGCCATACAGTAAGAGCCAGGGCAAACAGGAAGACAGTTTTCTGTTTCAGCCATTAAACCATCTTGTTTTCTCCCATAGCCCTCGGTCTGAAGACTCTTTTAAGAATAATTTTGATTTTCCATTGCTTTCTCTCTTAACTTTAATTTCTAATCCTGAAAAACTTCTTTGGATTTACCAGTGTTTAGTGCTCATAATAATGGGTGAATATTGCAGAGAAGGGAGAGGCAGAAAGACTCAAGTCCAGGGCCTGCCTCCTGATAAATACTGGCTCTATGACTGAGGTTTTAGTCATTTAACCTCTCAGTTTCAGAGCAGGGGTGGGCGGGTGATCCTCATTAGTAGAAGGATTTTCCTCACTGGGAGTTGCCTATGTCAACAAAACCATAGGTCTGGTCCAATATTGCAGCAAAAAGAAGGGCACATATGGCAGTGATGTCATGTGGTGAGTAAGGTCCTGATGGAACTTCTTAGTCTTGGCTGGCATGATTGTTTTGGGCATCCGCAGGCCCAATATAATAGAAGTGCTAATAAGCAGAAAGATGCTCCAAAACATACAGCAGGAAAGAAAATGGAGCAGCAAGCCTTCTGTGTGGTCCAAAAACTGGAGAGCTTTTCTGTGTATAACTGGCCACACAGTAGCCAGCCCTCTGCTAGGTGGGAATTAAGCACCTTTATCCAGATCCTATATCCTTTCTCTCTATGTCCTGGCTCATTTTGTATCTTAGCAGGATATAATAGTTTCATCAAAACAATCTTTATTTTGTTCTTCTCCTGTTTAAAGAATTATAGGCAGCCTAATACTGAGAAGTAAGGTGAAACAATGCAGATGATAGATGACCAAGGTCTTGGGGCTAGGGTGCCTCGGGGCTGAAAATATCTGTATGAACAGATTTGATTGATGAGACTTGATTTAGGAAAGCCAGGTGCTTCCTTGGCCAAAATGGGTCTGTGAACTTGCTTCTAAGAAATATTTTGATAACTTCATTTCAGTGTAATTGGTTTCTATTGTAATCCTATGTGTTTTACTGTATATATTTAAAAACATGATTTCGAGGAGGGGTCTATCCGGAAGCTTCTGTAAGCTGTTATCCATAAGGATGCTAAAGGAGACCATCATCCCCCAAAAGGTGAAGAATTCAAGGCTTAAAAGAATGTTGATTTATATAAGACTGAAAAAAAACTGGCTTTTTAAAATAGGTGTTTTACATATACATATATACATATATATACATATATATATATATATGTGTGTGTGTGTGTGTGTGTGTGTGTGATATACATATATACATATGCATATATACATATATACATATGTATGTATATGTATATGTGTATAGCTTATAGATTAAACCTATAAGTGAAGAGAAACCCCAAAAGGTAACCAAAGTCACAGGAAGTGATTTTACAATTTTTTTCTTGCTGTGATCTAAGTCTTAAACGAAGGTTTATTTGAACACCACAGCAGGGCCTTCCCTGAAGGAGCTGCATTCACTGTGGCTTTACCACCATCTGCTGGTGCCATATGAAAATGACTCCATCTCGCAGAGATGCACAAGAGTTTGGTAGCATCAGTAGCCTGGGAGCCCTGGCCAGGGTAGACTTTAGAATAAGTAAAAGAATGAGGGAGTTTCTGGAACAGAGAGAAAGGGCTTTGGATTAGGATCCTTTTACTCCGAAAGTTAGGGAATATGGTCTTGAGCTTCATACTTAGACCCTCCGCTGTCACGCCTGTTCTTCCTTTAAGTCTGGAGCTTTCCAAAATGGAAAACCTAGACCATGGTGGTGCTGGGGGATGAAAAGCAATAACTAAAATTACTGGATGTTTTAGTACAACTCCATAAATAAATCCACTTTTTTTAAATGAAAAAGTTCAAATCAAAGTTAACGTAAAAGCAACACTAAACAGGTAATTTGGACCAAGTGAGTGTATCAGAGCAAGTTTTGCTGTGGCATGTGAAAAGTATCATTGTCAGGTTAACCTTGTTATTTTAAAGTACCACAATAGGTGTTATACTTCCTGGTAACATTCCTTTTAATAAGCTAGTTTCCCCCCCCCCAAAATCTGAAAACCAAAATACCTTGCAGCTCTTTAGTAATTTTCAGCAATTAAAATCCAAACTTTTTCTCTGAAATATTTGTCTTTTTTAAATATTTATTTTCAGTTTTCAACAATGTTTGTCTTTTTTTTTAAGTGAAATAATATCCTTTCTTGATAGATAAATACACAATAGACAAATGATAAGCAAATACACAGTTTATAGAGAAAACCCACTAGAGAAATTGAAGCTGGTACAGGCAAAGATAGTTTAAGTAATAGGAGAATTGCATGTGTCTGATTTAATATCAATGTAATCCATTGAGAAATTAAAATCTTCTTAATTTACATCATAAATGACAAGCAACAGATGTAATTGTCAATGCTAATTTGATTATATGTGTATATTAAGTTGTTGAAACTGATAGGGCAGATTTGTTCATTTGCAAACCTAGTGGTGGCAAAGCCCCATCAGGAGAAATTTTCAATAAAATTGCTGGACTTTTGGAAATGTAAATGACGTAATGCAGGAGAATTGTATTGGAATCATCACTGAAGGAGCTCAGTGTTCAAATGAAATATAGGTCTACAAACATTTGTTTGAAATTCTTCTTGCGTAATTTGGACACATTGCTTCATGCACAATTACCTGTATCAAAGAATAAGAATAAGAGCTGCATCCAATTTTTCAAGTTGTTAAAAAAGAAATTGACTTTGAGACAGTCTAATTTTTTTTCCTTGAGAAAATTGCATGCTTTTAATAAGCAGACACAAATTAAAAAAAAAAACTTACCAGTTAGATGTGATGAGATGGAGGCAAGAGAGAGTATTTTGTTAGCATTTTAAAAGCCAGCATATGATACACACACACACACACACACACACACACACACGTATATGTATATGTATATATTGTGCCTCTGTGTATACATATACATGTATGTATACATGCATATTTGTATGCATGTTTGTATGTATACATATATATGTATATGTGTGTATATATATATATAGGCTTTCTCATGCCAAAGTGCTTTGAAGAGTGTTTGAGCTAAGAGACCATCATCATCATTTTTCTTCATGATTATTATAATAAAGATGAAGCAAATTAATTTTAGAAGATTTTCTCCTGAAACTTGCTTATTTGGTGGACCTTTATTTAAAGAAAAAGGATATTTTCAATACATCAATGAATGCAACATCCTCAAATTCATATTTGATTAATGATAAAGTGACTATGAGAAAGTCAGAGTTATGGATAATAAATTTATAAAATAACATTTTTGTGTATTTCCCATTTTAAAAAAAAATCTGCCTTGAGAATATAAGAGAAAGCAAAACTCTGCTTTAATCACTTTAATTAATCATTTGACCAGTCTATAGGATCAGTTCTCATTTTAAAGAATTAGTTATTTCTAAATATAAATTTATTAGGAACCTGTTATCCACAGATACAGGACACATTTGGTTTGACTTCATCTAAACAAGAACAGTTAATAGACTTGGTCTTGTGGACAGGCATTTGAACCTAAAAATCTTACTGTGTTGTAATTACAGATGAGTAGTGTGATGATTAAAAGGTTTCAAGAGACATAGTTTCTGGGTAATTTAATGATTTTATTCCTAAGGCCAGCATGTCATTAATAAAAGGATGGTAATGGGCAATCATGGAAGGGGTGGCAATCAGCTCTCATTTGTTAACATAATAGGAGGTGGGAATAAGAAGGGGGGATGGAGCCAAGATGGCAGCTGGAAAGCGGGGACTTGCCAAACACCTGTAAAAAATGGCTCTGAACAAATTCTAGAGCTGCAGAACCCACAAAATAGCAGAGGGAAGCAGGGCTCCAGCCCAGGAAAGCCTGGATGGTCCCTGGGAAGGGTCTATTGCATGGAGCTGGGAGTGGAGCAGAGCACAGCCCAGTGTGAGGCCACACCAGGACCAATCAGACCAGGAGCCAGGTGGAACAGGCAGTAGGTCCCTGAATCATTGAGCTGTGGCAGTTATCAGATTTCTCAACCCACAAACGCCAAAGACAACAGAGAAGGTTAGTGAAAAAACTGCTAAATCTGAGTGCAAGGAGTGTGCGGTTGACCTTAGCCTGGGGGCGTGGAAGTGGTGCAGCTCTGGGGCTGCTTCCAGAGCTCCAGCTGTAGTTGCTTCCAGCCCCAGGAATTCCAGCCCCTGTGGGAGGAATTAAGTGGCAGATCCGAGCAAGAGTGCAGAGCCTGCTTGGATTTGGTTTTGTTTCTGGGTAATTTAATGATTTTATTTGGATTTGGATTTGGTTTGGTCTGGGTTGCCGGTTCTTGGGAGAGGAGTGCTGGTGTGGCAGAGTTTGCTGTGTAGAAGTAGCTCTGAAAACAGCAGCACAGCCCCTAAAGCTTGGGACAAAGTACTCTCTACTCTACAAGCAGTCATACCTTTACAAAAAGCTCAAGGGTCAAGTACTTGGCTGGGAACATGGCCAGGCAGAGAAAAAGGACACAGACTCAGACTTTGGAATCTTTTTTTGGTGACAGAGAAGACCAAAACATACAGCCAGAAGAAGTCAACAAAGTCAAAGAGTCTACATCAAAAGCTTCCAAGAAAAATATAAATTGATCTGAAGCCATGGAAGAGCTCAAAAAAGATTTGGAAAAGCAAGTTAGAGAAGTAGAGGAAAAATTGGGATGAGAAATGAGAATGATGTGAGAAAACCATGAAAAACAAGTCAATGACTTGCTAAAGGAAACCCAAAAAAACACTGAGGAAAATAACACCTTAAAAATTAGACTAATTCAAATGGCAAAAGACCTCCAAAAAGCCAATGAGGAGAAGAATGCCTTGAAAGGCAGAATTAGCCAAATGGAAAAGGAGGTCCAAAAGACCACTGAAGAAAATATTACCTTAAAAATTAGGTTGGAGCAAGTGGAAGCTAGTGATTTTATGAGAAATCAAGAAATTATAAAACCTAATCAAAGGAATGAAAAAATGGAAGACAGTGTGAAGTATCTCGTTGGAAAAACCACTGACCTGGAAAATAGATCCAGGAGAGATAATTTAAAAATAATTGGACTACCCGAAAGCCATGATCAAAAAAAGAGCCTAGACATCATCTTTCAAGAAATTATCAAGGAAAATTGCCCTGATATTCTAGAGCCAGAGGGTAAAGTAGAAATTGAAAGCATCCACCAATCGCCTCTTGAAAAAGATCCCAAAAAGAAAACTCCTAGGATTGTTGTTGCCCAATTCCAGAATTCCCAGGTCAAGGAGAAAATACTGCAAGCAGCCAGAAAGAAACAGTTTGAGTATTGTGGAAACACAATCAAGATAATACAAGATCTAGCAGCTTCTTCATTAAGGGATTGAAGGGCTTGGAATATGATACTCTGGAGGTCAATGGAGCTAGGATTAAAACCAAGAATCACCTACCCAACAAAACTGAGTATAATGCTCCAAGGCAAAATATGGATTTTCAGTAAAATAGAGGTCTTTCAAGCTTTCTCAGTGAAAAGACCAGAGCTGAATAGAAAATTGGACTTTCGGGGGGGGGGGGGGATGGAGCCAAGATGGCGGCTGGTAAGCAGGGAATAGAGTGAGCTCTGTACCGAGTCCCTCCAAAAACCTATAAAAAATGGCTCTGAACCAATTCTAGAATGGCAGAACCCACAGAACAGCAGAGGGAAGCAGGGCTCCAGCCCAGGACAGCTTGGATGGTCTCTGGGTGAGGTCTATCCCACACGGAGCTGGGAGCTGGGAACAGAGTGGAGCAGAGCCCAGCCTGAGTGGTGTGGAACAACCAAACTTGGAGTCGGGTGGATGGGGCCCCTAGCGCCCTGAATATGTGAGCTGCGGCAGTTACCAGACCCCTCGACCTACAAACACCAAAGACTGCGGAGAAGGTTAGTGGGAAAAGCTGCGGGAGTGGAAGGAGTTCGTGGTTCGGCTTCCAGCCCCGGGGGCAGTGGAGGTGGGGCAGCTACAGTTGCTGCTGCTTCTGGCCCCAGGCCCACCTGGTGGGAGGAATTAAGTGGCGGATCAGAGCAGGAGTGCAACAGCCTGCTGAAGATCTAAGCCCAGTCCAGGTTGGGGGTTCTTGGGGAAGGAGTAGTGTGGGTCTGACAGAGCTGGCACCTCCCCCCCAAACGTGGAACATAGAACTCGTTAGTCTACAAGCAGTCATACCCCACTGAAAAACTCAAGGGTCAAGTTAGTTGGTTGGGAATATGGCCAGGCAGCGAAAACATGCCCAGATTCAGTCTCAGACTTTGGATTCTTTCTTTGGTGACAAAGAAGACCAAAACATACAGCCTAAAGAAGACAACAATGTCGTAGAGCCTACAACAAAAGCCTCCAAGAAAAACATGAACTGGCCCCAGGCCATAGAAGAACTCAAAAAGGATTTGGAAAAGCAAGTTAGAGAAGTAGAGGAAAAATTGGGAAGAGAAATGAGAAGGATGCGAGAAAACCATGAAAAACAAGTCAATGACTTGCTAAAGGAGACCCAAAAAAATACTGAAAAATACACTGAAGAAAACAACACCTTAAAAAACAGACTAACTCAAATGGCAAAAGAGCTCCAAAAAGCCAATGAGGAGAAGAATGCCTTGAAAGGCAGAATTAGCCAAATGGAAAAGGAGGTCCAAAAGACCACTGAAGAAAATACTACTTTAAAAATTAGATTGGAGCAAGTGGAAGCTAGTGACTTTATGAGAAATCAGGATATTATAAAACAGAACCAAAGGAATGAAAAAATGGAAGACAATGTGAAATATCTCCTTGGAAAAACCAGTGATCTGGAAAATAGATCCAGGAGAGATAATTTAAAAATTATTGGACTACCTGAAAGCCATGATCAAAAAAAGAGCCTAGATACCATCCTTCAAGAAATTATCAAGGAGAACTGCCCTGATATTCTAGAGCCACAGGGCAAAATAGAAATTGAAAGAATCCATCAATCACCTCCTCAAATAGATCCCAAAAATAAATCTCCTAGGAATATTGTCGCCAAATTCCAGAGCTTCCAGATCAAGGAGAAAATACTGCAAGCAGCCAGAAAGAAACAATTTGAGTATTGTGGAAACCCAATCAGAATAACCCAAGATCTGGCAGCTTCTACATTAAGAGATCAAAGGGCTTGGAATGCGATATTCCGGAGGTCAATGGAGCTAGGATTAAAACCTCGAATCACCTACCCAGCAAAACTGAGTATCATGCTCCAAGGCAAAATATGGATTTTCAATAAAATAGAGGACTTTCAAGCTTTCTCAGTGAAAAGACCAGAACTGAATAGAAAATTTCACTTTCAAACACAAGAATCAAGAGAAGCATGAAAAGGTAATCAAGAAACGGAAATTGCAAGGGACTTACTAAAGTTGAACTGTTTTGTTTACATTCCTACATGGAAAGATGACATGTATGATTCATGAGACCTCAGTATTAGGGTAGCTGAAGGGAATATGCATATATATGTTTATGTATATATATATATATATATATATATATATATATATATATATATATATATATAAGTGAATGTGTATGTATGTATATATCTACGTGTATATGTATGTATGTATATATATGTGTGTGTGTGTATATATATATATACATATATGTAAAAGAGAGAGCAGACACAGGGTGAGTTGAAGATGAAGGGAAGATATCTAAAAGAAATAAAATGAAATTAAGGGATGAGAGAGCAACATACTGAGAGAGGGTAATAGGGAGAGATAGAATGGGGTGGATTATCTCGCATAAAGGTGGCAGGAGGAAGCAGTTCTGTGGGAGGAGGGGAGAGGGCAGGTGAGGGGGGAATGAGTGAACCTTGCTCTCATCAGATTTGGCCTGAGGGGGAATACCATACATACTCAGTTGGGTATCTTACCCCACAGGAAAGAAGAGGGAGGAAGATAAAAAATAAAAGGGGGGGATGATGGAGGGGAGGGCAGATGGGGGTGGAGGTAATCAAAACAAACACTTTGGAAAGGGGACAGGGTCAAGGGAGAAAATTCAATAAAGCGGGATGGGTTGGGAAGGAGCAAAATGTAGTTAGCCTTTCACAACATGAGTATTGTGGAAGGGTTATACATAATGATACATGTGTGGCCTAGGTTGAATTGCTCGACTTCTTAGGGAGGGTGGGTGGGAAGGGAAGAGGGGAGAGAATTTGGAACTCAAAGTTTTAAAATCAGATGTTCAAAAAAAAAGTTTTTGCATGCAACTAAAAAATAAGATACACAGGCAATGGGGTGTAGAAATTTATCTTTCCCTACAAGAAAGGAAGGGAAAAGGGGATGAGAGGGGAGGGGGGTGATAGAGGGGAGGGCTGACTGGGGAACAGGGAAACCAGAATATATGCCATCTTGGAGTGGGGGGGAGGGTAGAAATGGGGAGAAAATTTGTAATTCACACTTGTGAAAATCAATGCTGAAAACCAAATATGTTAAATAAATAAATTTAAATTAAAAAAAAAAGAAAATTGGACTTTCAAACACAAGAATCAAGAGAAGCATGAAAAGGTAAACAAGAAAGAGCAATCATAAGGGACTTACTAAAGTGGAACTATTTTGCTTACATTCCTACATGGAAAGATGATGTGTGTCATTCATGAGACCTTTCTCAGTATTAGGGTAGTTGAAGGGAATATACATATATAGACAGAGGGCTCAGGGTGAGTTCAATATGAAGGGATGGTATCTAAAAAAATAAAATTAAGGAATGAGAGAGGAATATGTTGAAAGAGGGAGAAAGGGAGAGAGAGAATGGGGTAAATTATCTCACATAAAAGTGGCAAGAAAAAGCAGTTCATTGGAAGGGAAGGGGGGGCAGATGAGGGGGAATGAGTGAATCTTGCTTTCATTGGATTTGACTTGAGGAGGGAATAACATACACACTCAACTGGGTATCTTACCCCACATGAAAGTAGGGGAAAGGGGATGAGCAAGAGGGAATGATAGAAGGGAGGGCATATAGGGGGAAGAAGTAATCAAAAGTACACACTTTTCAAAAGGGACAGGGTCAAGGGAGAAAATTGAATAAGGGAGACAGGATAGGATGGAGTGAAATATAGTTAGTCTTTCACAACATGCGTATTTATGGGAGTGTTTTGCAAATGATATGTGAGGCCTATGTTGAACTGCTTGCCTTCTTAGGGAAAGTGGTTGGGGAGGGAAGAGGGGAGAGAATTTGGAACTCAAAGTTTTAAAAGCAGATGCTCAAAAAATGTTTTTTGCATGCAACTGGGAAATAAGATATGCAGGCAGTGGGGCATAGAAATCTATCTTGCCCTACAAGAAAGTAAGGGAAAAGGGACGGAGGAGAGTGGGTTGACAGAAGGGAGGGTTGACTGGGGAACGGGACAATCAGAATATATGCCATCTTGGAATGGGTGGGGAGGGTAGAAATGGGGAGAAAATTTGTAACTCAAAATTTTGTGGAAATCAATGCTGAAAACTAAAAAATATTAAATAATAAATTATGGAATTTAAGAAAAGACAATATTCTCTTATGATCTTCTGAAATTAGGAATAAAGAAATACTCCAAAAAAAAAAAAAGAAACAAGAAGGACCCCTGCAAAAAAAAAAAAGAAAGAAAAAAGAAGGAACTTGAAGATCCTGGTTTTAATCTAAATTGTTCAAACCAATCTGCTTTCCTGAGTCCCTGACCTTCCTTTCCTTTGAATGGTGAAATGGAATTTCGTTTCCACCTTGTGCTGTGAATCCTCACCAATTTTGTTAAACTTTGGTTTAATAGAGGCTTCCCATCTATTGTCGTTTGGTTGAGTGTTATCAATGGACAGCAGCTGGTCAAAGACTCAGTAAAGCTGAGTCTATGAAAGGAGGTCCTCACCCTACTGTCACAGATACTTTCATTGTGTTGGGGTTTATAAAATTCACCTGAGGGGGGAAGACAATGCATAGTTGTTTAGTGCTGGACAGCTCCTGTAGCTTATGCTTGCATGGAATTTTAAACATACGCCTGCACAGTTGACATGGAATTCCCCTCTTATTTCTGCTACCGTCTGTCTCTCAATTTTCATTTTCCCCATCACACTAACCTAATGAAACCAAGGAAACATTGACCAAGTGCACCAATGACAAAACACCATGCCAGGGAAAGGGCAGTACATAAATGGGAGGAAGCTTCCCCCCTACCGACCCACCCCCAAGAGCCTTTAAGAGCAGAAATGACTGGCTAGCAAACATATTCTGTTTCTTTCAAAACATAATTACAATGAAAATGAACCAAGAAGGAAGAGTAGAGGGGACTTCCTGAGTTGGATTTCTCCTGGGCACAGATATAAGATGGGTTCTGAGATTCAAAGGAGACTTTAACTTGTATTCATTGTGTGTGAAGCTGATGTGATTAATATAACAAAATCTTTTTTCCCAGTTTCTTTTAGGATGGACATGGAATGGATAGTCAATGGCTAAGCAAGTACTTGATTACTTGGTATGAGGTAGCTAGGTGGCTCAGTGGATAGAAGAAACAGGAACCACACCTTAGACCTTTTATTGAGTGTTCTACATACCAAACATTCAACACTTTTTCCTATCTTTAAACTATTTTGATAAAATATTTTGTTGTTCATCAGTCGTTTTGGTCATGCCCAACTTTTCATGACCTCATTTGGAGTTTTGTTGACAAAGATATTGGAGTGGTTTGCCATTTCCTTCTCCAGCTCATTTTATAGCTGAGGAAGTAAGGGAAGCAGGGTTAAGTGACTTACCCAGGGTCACACAGCTAGTTAGTAAGTGTCTGATGTCAGATTTGAACTCAGGAAGAGTAGTCTTCCTGACTTCAGGCCTTGCACTATATCCACTGTACCACTTAGCTGCCCATTTAATAAAATATAGGATGACTTTTTTTATTTTAATGAGACCATTCTGGAAAAAAATAAGCCAAATTTCTCCTTAGTGGGAGACCTCTGTAGAAGTATGAACAGCTTCTATGAGTTACTGAACATTCTTTTTTTTTGCTTTCTGGCAGGGCAGTTGGGGTTAAGCGACTTGCCCAAGGTCACACAGCTAGTACATGTGTCAAGTATCTGAGGCTGGATTTGAACTCAGGTCCTCCTGACTCCAGGGCTAGTGCTCTACTCACTGAGCCACCTAGCTGCCCTTGAGTTACCGAACATTCTAAAGAAACCTAGGACTTGGATGACCAAATGTATTCAAACTCTAATCAAATGGCATTGGTAGATTTGCGAAAATTCTGGTAGCATGTCTAACATCTACTTGAGGAAATAATCCTAAATAAATAAAGCTTATTATGCACTTCATCCATTATATAGCATTTCCTTAAATGTTTTACAATACATCAGCACAATGCTGTTAGTCCAGGACAACCGGTTTCTCACCCTGCAAAAGGGGCACAGATACTTTCAAAGGGGCCTACTTTCAATGATATTTGAAAAGAAAATTAAGTAAATGGTAGATGCTCTGCTAGTTTTGTCTGTTAATCCACAAGACTACTTTTATTACTGTGATTACTACTAAGCCAGCTTAAATTTAAGGCATAGGCATACATGACTCCTTCTATTCTCAAAGAAAAACCTCTCTGGGGGTTCTGTCATTAAAACTCTTCCTGATTCCTGCCCCTTTTATATAGAGGTGCCTGTCTGTAGGTGAGTGGAAACCTAGAGTTGGAATGCGATCTTGCATCTAGAGAGAGATTCTTAACTGGGCTCTGTGGACAGACACGGATAGATTTCAAGGTGGTGGGGGGAGAGAGTGAATTTGGATGGGAAAAAGAATTACACCTTTATCTAACAAAATTTTCTTTGATTTATAATCCCACTAATTTATTTTATGTACTTAAAAATGTTATTCTGAGAAGGGGGATCCCAAGGCATCCAGGACACAACCAGGCCTCATGATCTCCTCTTGCCATTGGAATTCCACTGGTTCTTGCAGCCAAATTGGGAAGACCCACACTTTGTTGTTCTTGTTAAAGAGAAATGCAATGTTTCTCACAAAGAAATGCTTTTTTTGCCCTTCTCTATCACAGGTCTCTGGGGGAACGCTGAGGGCACTAATAGATGCCCTGAGACAAATGGGCTATTCCAAAGCAATTGAAGTCATCCAGAAGGCTTTCAATGCCTCAGTAAATCCATCTGGAATCAAAGAGAAGACTATGAAACAGATATATATTCGCTGCCCCCCTCACCCTCCTCCATAAGACCGCAACTTGTTCATTCATCTGCAAACCTTGGGGGCATTCAGGCTGGCTGCTTCTGAAGTTCCTGCTTCCCGGAGCTAAAGATCTTTTTGTTTGCCAGCCCTTCTGGCAATGGCAGTGGGGAGATGTCACCATTATACAACCTGTCCAGTGCACACCAGGGCACAGGAAGAAAACTGAGCTAGGAGCCCATCAACTGGAACCCTGGTCTTGGTCCTATCTCTAATTAACTAAGTGACCTCAGACTTTATTTCTTTCCTCTATAAAATGAAGTGGATTAGGGGAGCCCCCAGGTCTCTGAACTTCATAATTCTAGGTGTCTAGGGTGGTGATAAAGCAGCTAGGTGGTGCAGTGGATAGAGCATTGGCCCTGGAGTCAGGAGGACCTGAATTCAAATCCGGCCTCAGGTACTTACTAGTTGTATGACCCTGGACAAGTCACTTAACTCTGTTTTACTCAGTTTCCTCATCTGTCAAATGAGCTGGAGAAGAAAATGGCAGACTACTCCAGAATCTTTGCCAAGAAAACCCCAAATGGGGTCATGAAGAGTTAGACACAAATAATTGACTAAATAGTAACAAAGGGTGGTGATACCTGCCCTGTGACACCAAGGTTAAGAATGACTAATTTAGGAAGTCTAGGCTCAGGAATATGTAGACTGTGTGTCAATAACCCCCGCTCCCCCCTCCCCCACCCCGCTCCCGCCAAGACACAGCATTTCAAGTTTGCAATCATTCTCATACCTACTTGCTGTCTTATGGAGGAAGGTGATGGGATCAGTGACTATATCTGCTTCATAGTCTGCTCTTTGATTCCAGATGGATTTGCTGAGGCATTGAAGGCCTTCTGCATGATTTTAATTGCTTTGATATAGCCCATTTGTCTGAGGGCATCTATCAGTGCCCTTAGCATTCCCCCAGAGACCTGTGAGAGAGAAGGGTAAAAATAGCATTTTGTGTGTGTGTGAGAAACACTGCAATTCTCTTTAACAAGAAGATCAAAGTGTGGGTCTTCCCCATTAGCGGCAGGTTTCGATGCCCTCCTCCTCTCCTCGATGGCCTCCCTCCTTCACTCTTGCCACTACCACCCTCCACGCTGGGAGGGACAGAATCACTACTGGTTAGATGCAAATCATCAGTAGAGTGACGAAGAAAACGTATCTTTCTTGAAAAGAATTCAGTTTCCTGTTTCATTTCCTGAAGACCCCTCAGGAAATCAGTGAGGCTATCTATAGTGAGTACAGAGAAAGAAATGCTGAGACAGTAAAAGCTCCACATCAAGTGGAGCTTGGAGGGTTTCCCTGCATAAGTGAAGGCTAGAGTTATTGAAAAACTGCAGCTGGGGATGGATTTTTCAAAAGAAAGAAAAATGGCTTCATCCTCATGCTGTTTCTACGGTCTGTATCAAGCCACAGTCTGAATTCTTAGAAACAGAGTCATCAGCAGGACCATGGGCTTCATCAGAACCCGCCTCTCATCCACACTATTCTGTGACATCAGTGACCTTTTCCTCTGGGCAGGTATGCGCATGTTTTTATATTCCAAACCACTTAATTCAACAAGGCTGCTAATCTGGAAGACATGTTGGGAGCTGCACCCTTTCTCTTCCTGTTCCTCTGTCCTTTGTCTCTCTCCTTCTACACTCACCTTTCTTTTTCTACCTCTCTTTTAATCCTCTTTTGTCTCTGCACCCCCATCTCTGTCTCCTCCTTCCTCTGAGCGTGCTAAGGGTAGAAAGTCAAACCCTAGGGACCCAATCAGGACAAATTTTCAAAGAGACTTCTAAAGCCCTAAACTATCATCTCAGTAACCGAGGGCACAGAAGGTGGCATGCATTTTTTCTAGAGCTACCGCCTCCTTCCCATGCACGAGACCCATCTTTATTTCATGACTAAGAACCCTTCAAGCTCTTATGTTCCAAACTTTCAGTACCATGTAGTTCTAATGAACCCTGCTAATCAGGATGGTTTGCACCATTCTGCAAAGACCTCAGTCCCTAGGTTGTGGCCAGAATGTAGCACTGGCTAAAAAGTTGGTCAAAATGAAGACTTTGGGAGCTAATCTGTCAGCCTATCATGACCCAATGCAGACAGATGGAAGAATTTGAGTCATTAGGCACTTCTGGCAACATCTAAGAAATAGTCAAAGGAGGGGGAATCTCAGCTAGCCAAAGTCAGCCCCAAGTTTACTAGGAAGAGAAATATTTTCGTTTTGTGTGTTCTCCTTTTCAGCACATCTCCAAGACCTTGCAGGTTCAAGAGAAACAGGGTAGAGGCTGAGGCTGGGCTAGACTGCAGTCACTAAAGACTGAATGACAATGTGAGAAATCTCTTCCTGATGGGACAGCTGCACTGGGGCTTTATACCTTTGGATTTCCAAGTAGATGTTATTACAAATATACAGATCCTTGCCCACCTCCAAAAAACAAAACAAAACAAAAAACCTTCCCAGAAAACACTTAGTAGTTCAGCATTTTTCTACAGCAGCTAGAGAAAACTAGCCAGAAAAACAGTGGATAGGGCGCTGGACTTGGTCGGGAAGACCTAAATTTGTCTGAATCCTGTCTCAGACTCTCACTAGGTGTGTGACCCTGGTGGCAAGTCATTAAACCTCTCTCAGACTCAGTTTCCTTGTCTCTAAAATGGGGATAATATTAGCACCTACCCTCACAAGGTTGTTGTGAGGATCAGAGATAACATATATAAAGTACTTTGCAGAGGCTAAATGCTAACTATGAGAGCTATTATTAGTGTGTTTGTCCTCTAAATTTTATTTTCTGAGAGGCTCTGGAAAATCCCAATCCCAATGTGGTCAAGAACAGCCTTCTCAGAGAAGGTAACTTTACCGTTCCCAATTAGGATCGCCAGGTCACCAGGGTATCCTGGACACAAGAAATGCCTTTCTTCCTCTGAGTTATTGGGGTGAGGGCAAGTGGAGAGAGCTCTGCCTCCTGATTAACGATGGCTGAAGACAACCAAGGTCAAATGCAAATAAGCAAATGCTTAAAACAGGGCATCACCTCCTGGTAGTCCATTAGAATTTTGGAAGGAGTAGGACTCAGCTGGAAGGCATTGTGAAGTGTCTCCAGGCCTAATTTCTGCGCCAGGGTGGACTAGTTTTTGTCTGGATCGGGGCATTTCTAATAACTTATAAAGCTGCAACTTTGCATCTTCATTCAGCTGTTTCATATCTCCTGAAGGGAATGAAGCCACAAGAGAGACAGAATGAGTTAATAAGCCAATGGTTCATAACAGCTTTGTTCTCTCACCATCTCACAGTGGAAGCAATCAGACTACTTTATTTGAGGATGTCTGATCCTGCCATCAGACCCTGCTGAGACCAGGTCAGACCCTGCTGAGCAAAATTCATATGTATTCCAGCAGATTAAAACTGGGCATTCTTCCTCTTCATGCCTCCAGGATCTTCAAACCCAAAGTGAGAACTTGTGCTTGACACAGTATGAAACATTTTTTTTCTAAAAAACATGCAATAATTTGCATTTTAAAGCATCATCAAGAGAAGAGATTCATATTCTATCACAAGCCAGTAAATCACTGGATGTTGACTCTGATTGATACAACTTTCCATTTAATATGGCATAGACCTATTGGGAAGAAGAGAGGGAAATGTTACATATTAATGGGAGTGTCTGGGGAAACCTCTCCCTAATACCTCAAGCTCATAGAATCCTGTGCTTTCCTCACCTTCTCTATTAAAGTTAGCTCTTAGGAAAGGATTTGTCAATTCAGTCTTTGTGATGGGATGAATATTAGGTTCTCTATGTGTCTCTCAGTTGCTGTAAAGATCTGCTTACTGATCTGCAGGTGCAGGGACAGCAAAGTGGACCAAAAGGTACCATCATGAAAGCAGTCTCTTTGCTTGCCCAGGGCCTGAAGCAGCAGTGATGTCTGGGGATGCTGATGGCCTAGCAGTTCTTGCTCTCAGAAAGCCTGCCAGTAGGAAGGTGGGGGCTGTCTGAGCTGGAAGCGAGGCCAGAGCAGGCTGATTAGTCATCTGTGTATAGGCTGGGGAGTCTTACTACCTCCTCTCTGGGAGGCACCTGGAAACCTGTTCCACACTGTGAAGCAGGCATGCATATCCCTTCAGGGCTCTCTCCCTCAACTCTCAGGGGTCCTCTTAGGGTCCTCATGGTTTCTGATCTTCCCTACTAAAACTTGCTGTCACAGACATGACTTAAATTCAGGTCTTCCTGACTCCCAGGTCTGCTCTCCATTTGCCATGCTAAGTTGCCTCTCAAACTCTCTACTATTAAGGCATAAAAACTGAAAAAGCTTAAATTAATATTATCATCTTAGGAAAAAAATGGGAAAAGCTTAAGCCAAAGTAAAGAAAAAAGCAAAGCAGTGGAATTTCAAGCAGCTGTCAGAAATTGGGGGTGATGTTTGGGGGATTGACTGAGGGATTGTTTTTGGTGCCCCCTGAAATCACAAGACATAAGTGGCTGCTAATTTGTAAGGCCAGTTAAAGAAATATGTAGGAATTTTGCATTAATGGCACACCATTCATTTTAATATTGTTATGTGGGTCACATAATAACATAGTTAACTTTATAATGGTAAGATCAGGAAGGAGGGCTGGGCATTTCCAAATGGGGCAATGCTCCAGTGTGGTCCTGGCCTTGAGGCTGGTCGTGCTGTGCCCTGTTTACTCTGGACGGAAATGGGACACTGAACTGGGTCACTTTCTCAGAAGACTTCGCCACACAGCCCAGAGCCACGAGAAGCCATACTTCAAGGGAAAAATATGCAGTGTCTCTGCCAGGGATCATTTATGACAACAAGATGAAGAGTGTTGAAGGTGAGATGAGCATTCTTTTATGGTGTGTGTGTGTGTGCACATGTGTGTGTGCGTGTGTGCAGTACCCCCCTCCCCATTAGATTTTAAGGGCATATAGTGCTCTGTATGCAGTAGGCACTTAATAAATAGTTGAATTGGATTCAGAAACCCACTTACACTCACAGAGCTTTCGCTATGTCAGAAAGTCTTCATGTTGGCCCCCTCCCTGTCACTGGGCCAGACCAGGGCACTTAACACATCTCCTTAGTGGCTTCTCCCCTTCACAACTATGAGCAAAGTCTCAAACTTCTGTAATTCTATTTAACTTTACTGTAATTTAAGAGGACTGCACTCTGTTGTTTACTACTTAGCTGAATAAACCACGAACTTCATGCCAGACTGCAAAGTCAAGATGCTAGCGGTGGGGTGGTTCAGACTTGGCTGAGTCTCCCTTTGTACTGTATTTTCCTCCTTCCCAAACCCTTTCTACTCTCTCAGTTCTTATCACAGAGCCACCTTTAATGTCTAGAATCAAAATAGTCTGAGTTAAGGCAACAGAGGCTTTTCACGGTGATGAAATATCTTTAGAAGCAGGATTCCCCCCCAACCCCCCAAATGAGAGCACAGTGTTCAAGGAATAAGAAACCAGGAGAACATCATGAGCTGCCTGACACGTTTTCTATTCTTTGCTCTCTCACCAATTTCTCTCTCTACCTCAGCCGGTGATCAATAAACTGGGGACACCCCTCACCTGGGAGTTGGCTGCCATATCCAGAGGTGTAGTTCCGGGAACTACTCCCTCATTTTGTTCTCACATATCATCCAAGTCAAACAGAGGTTCTAAGTTCTCTAAAAGAAGATGTGCACCTGAGGAGTAACATATGTCAAGTGTTTCCCATAGAATTAAGCAGGGGGCAGGAGCTGGTACATTGTATTAATAGAGCACTGGATTTTGATTCAGGAAGAACTGAGTTTCTTTTCTTTCCTTCTTTCTTTTTTTTGAGGCAATCAGGGTTAAGTGACTTGCCCAGGGTCATACAGCTCATATGTATCCGAGGCCAGATTTGAACTCAGATCATCCTGACTCCAGCACCACCTAGTTGCCCTTGAAGACCTGAGTTTAAATTTAGCCTTGGAAACCTATTAGCTGTGTGACCCTGAGGAAGTCACTTAATTGCTAACTACCTCATTTTCCTCATCTGTAAAATGAGTTAATAATAAACCCACCTTCCAGGGTTGTTGTGAGGCTCAAGTGAGATTATATTTGTCAAGTCCTTTACAAACATTAAAGTGCTATATACATGCTAACTAGTATCATTATTTATTTTCCAGGTATTTTTGGTGGTCGTATTTTCACTGGCAAAATACAGAGGAAGCCAGAGGTAGTTATGTGTATTATTTTTAATAAATAAAGCCAGTTGCTGCCTAAAAAAGTGAGACTGTTTTCTTAACATTGCTTTAATTTTGAATTAAATATGAAATTAGCTGTATCTGAAGTCTGGTAAGTTGGCAAACAGAAAACAACAATCAGCTGATATCAATGACTAAAAAGCATATATTTACTTAGCCACCATGTTCTACGTGTTGAATCTTTGCACCTTTTAAAAACTGGGGTTATAATTGTTATTGTTGGAACATGAGGTCCTTTCTTGGGCTGGTGAGTTTCGAAGGCCAATAAGAGAGTGACAAACTAAGATCCTAGAGTGAGATGAGAAAACTACACCTGAGAGACGTTTTTGACTCCCCTCCCTTCAGGTATGACTGTACCTTAATCCAACTTTAGGAATTGGAGATGGAATGGCTTCTTAAAGGTAGCCAAAAAGTGTTTAGTCTGGAGGAAGTGCGTGGCATAGAGTCCAAGGGAACAACTCAAAGACCAGTGGTGACTTTGGAATACCTTGCCATGCGTACAGACTTCTTCCTTCAGATGCTCATTGTAGGACGAGAACCACCACATCTTGCCCCATGCCTCTTTGTTAAGATATTATTTCTCCATATCCAAGTCCTTATAATATATATGCATAGTCGAAGAAAACAAATTTCCTCCCTGGCCAGGGCTTAGCACAATGCCTGGGACATAGTAGGTGCTTAATAAATGCTTGCTGACTAATTAGCCGTGTTAAAAAAATATGACCTACAAATTTTAAAATCTCAGTATTATAAATATTAATTACAGAAAACTAAGAAAAGGATTTTTTGGTGGTAGAGAAGAATAATGCCTTGATTAGTCCCTAACTTAGCGAAATTATTTTGAGAAAATTAAAATTAAAAAACATAACTGCAACCTGGTATGCCTGCCCTTCCCCCTGCCCCCCATGTTACTGAAAGAATTAAGCATACATATTCCGATCAATGTTGGTTACTAGATAAGCATTAAATGAGGCAAAGTTGGTTTGTTTTAACAGTCATAATACTGAAAGTAAGGCATCTAGGTGGCTCAGTGGATAGAGCACTGGGTCTGCAGTTAGGAAGACATGAGTTCAATTTTGGCCACAGACACTTACTAGCAAGTCACTTAACCTGTTTGCCTTAATCCACAGGAAAAGGAAATGATAAACCACTCTAGTATCTTTGCTAAGAAAACCTCCTGAACAGCATTGGCGTGCTATGGTCCGCAGGGTCACTGAACAAAGGAACAAATAATGAAGTCAGGCTTCAGCTGTGAATTTGTGAACCAGAAGACAAATCAGGAGTATTAAATAAGTCCTTATATGTTAACTTGTAAAGTGATAGAGATAGAGACAGGACTTGCAGTGTTGTTGATATAAGGAATGGCCAAGTGAGGAAACCCCCTCAAATCAGTGCAGGTTGTTGGTCCCTTTGCTGCAATTCTGAGACCATAGTATCGCAATTAACCTAGAGCAGCTGGCCCAGGGAGGAGTCAGCTTTTCTCCCTAAAGTAAACCTATGGGGCATAATCTATGACATACGTAGTTTCAGAGGGCTACCAAGGGTACTTGTCCTAGGTCACTAGTGAACTATCCAAGGTCACAGAGCCAATATGTGTCAGAGATAGGATCCTTAAATTTTCTTCTCCTTTCTTTCCTAAATGCATAGAGGAAGCAGTAAGAAAAACACAAAGAACAGATGGTAAGTGACTACCTTACCTAAAGGTTTTAAGTCTAGAGTGGTTTGAATTAGTATGTAGAGGATCTTTCTATGATCTTATTAAAGTTGTGACACAGTGTATGTAAGACCTATCATATTTTAACATATTTCCATTCTAGTATTCCAAAATAAAAAAGAATACACCCAAATGTGAATTCTTTGGTTTATCCTTTCATTGCTGTTATTGTTCAGTCCTTTTTTCAGTCATGCCCAACTTTTCATGACCCCATTTGGGATTTTGCTGGTAAAGATACTGGAATGGTTTGCCATTTCCTTCTCCAGCTCATTTGACAGATGAAGAAACTGAGGCAAGCAGGGTGAAGTGACTTGCCCAGGGTCACACAGCTACTAAGTGTCTGAAGCCAGATTTGAACTCATGAAGAGGAGTCTTCCTGACCCAGCACTCTATCCACTGTGCCACCTAGCTGTCCATATCCTTTCATACCATGATGTTAGAAGTTAATTGTGTCACAATTAATAGGAGCATAATGTCTCACTCAGAAATGAAAAGATTCTTTTTCATGGTATGGAGGATTTTAAAGATATTAGCACTAAAAACTTTTCGAAGATATGCCACGTTGGTGTAACTATGTATAAGGATAAGTGGAAGGAACATGTAATAAATAATTTGTTGGATGAAATTTATTCAAGGGCCTAATATGGCCAATATCCTAGCACCTGAAAGTTCCTATATTGCCTTGTATTTTGAGAAGTTTCTTTAGCCGATTTTCAATTTAAAAAAAATTAGTTTTTTAAAGTAAAAACTATTATCTCTGCTTACTGGTAGAGGTCATTTCTCAAGTTAATGATGTCATCAGAAACCAAACTTCTAGAAGGTTCTATACCAATTTAACATGAAGGTGGATGACTTCTAAATGTAAGAAGCTAAAATGAAAAGATAGGGACAGTATTCAGTTAGTGGGGGAAAATCAGTTAATGAATTAATAGGTTCACATTTAATGATCTATAAGCACCAATCAAAGGTTTTCTAAGAGAAAGATGATGTTTGTCCCTGGTGGCCTTTTTCAGTGTCCAGTTTATGCTGACCTAGATGCCATTCAGTGATAATAACCTGGCCAATGTTGTGGGCTTAGAGGTGGAGGAAGAAAAAAAGAGTAGACAAATAAACGTGTTGGCTTTATATTTACTAGGTCCTCAGTGATGCCAAATATTAATTTTCCGGGAGGAGAAATATTAAAGTGCAAGATTTGTTAAATTAACTTCTGATTGACAATGTGAAGGCATACTTCCTAGATTAGGTATAGACAATCACCTAACCCAAGGAGGCTTGTTGACTATAATCTGGTGAAACCCAGCGACTCCTCAGAATCCTGTTTTGAAAATGCACAAAATAAAACATGTAAGATGATAAAAGAAATGTATTATATTGAAATGTAGCTACCAAAATGCTTAAAACGAGTTCACAGTTAAGAATGGTTAAGTTGTCCAGATGAAAAAACCCCTGCTTTAAGAGGACATCTGCTCCTTAAAATAACAAGAGAGACCTCACACAGGTCAAGTGTGCACATGGTGGTCAGAAGAAGCAGTACAAGAACACTCTCAAGGTCTCTCTAAAGAACTTGGGAGTTGATTGTGTGCCATGGGAGACACTGGCAGAGAACCACTCAGCTTGGCATGCCCACATCAGAGAAGGTGCTGTGCTCTATCAGCAAAGCAGAATTGAAGTCATTCAAAAGAAACACAAGATGCTCAAATTTAGAGAAATCCTCCCTAAATGTTCACATGGACTGTTTGTGCCCAACCTTTGGCAGAGCATTCTGAGCTCACATTGTTCTCATCAGCCACAGTCGGACACACTGTAACTTGACTCTTGCGTAGTGATATCACTTAGGTCCTCTTTGAGAATGAAGGACAACAACCAACCAACAAAGTAAGAGTTGGTCCCTGCATCCAAAATACCACGTAGCAAGACGTCACTATAGCTAAGAAGAGAAAAGATCCGTCCAGTTTAACTTTGAATTGAGGGCCATTTTATTCAGACGTGTTTCTTACTCCTTGAAAATAAGTTATATTTGGGATTGAACACTGGCAAGGAAAGGCCTGTTGTTTCATGTGAGAAGTATTTTTACAAATATAATTTCGTAGCTGAGCTAGGTTCTGTTGAGGTACTGTGTTGTAAGAATTTTATCAAGACTCGAAAGTTGGGGAAGACATTATGCACATGGGCCATTAAAAATGTCACTTTCCAAAACATCCTAAAGAATTTCCATGTGTATTTCAGAGAAGAAGTAATTTTCCCTCCAAATGGGGATTTCTCTGTGGTCAGGAGTTTAAGGGAGATTGGGAAAAGCTTTTCGTAGAAGGTGGCATTTTAGCTGGGACTTGAAGGAAGCCAGGGAATCCAGGAAGCAGAGATGAGGAGAGAGAATTCCAGGCATGAGGCACAGGCAGTGAAAATGCATGGAGTCAGAAGAGAGAATGTTTTGTGTGAGGAATAGGCTAATGTCAGAGGATCATAGAGGACATGGAGAAAAGTAAGGTGGAAGAAGGACTGGAAAGGTCTTGTGTGTGTGGAGGGGGAGGTGGGGTTCTGAGGGGCTTTAAATGCTGAACAGAGAATTTTGTATTTGGTCTTGGAGGTAATAGGGAGCCATGGACGTTTACTAAAGTAGATGAGAGAGTGATATGGTCAGACCAGATGCTTTAGGAAGATCAGCTTGATAACTTCTCTGTAGTCTTTTGAATAGTATTTCAGTGCACTCTGTCTAAGAATAGTTTGTGGCTAGACTAAAAAAATGTTTTTATAGGTAAGGGGAAAAAAAATACACCAATGAAGGCAAAGTGAAGTTGAAGATATTACAGATAGTAACAAAAAGAGAGGAATGACCTGAAGAAAAGTGGGTGACCTGAGGATGGAAAATTCTAGAAAAGGAAACTCTACCTCTGTCTCCAGGGATCTGCTCAGGGGCTGAGCTAAACAGAACAGGCCCTGGAGGCTAGAGTGTTTGAAGGCTTGTCTCAAAAGACTATTGAAAAAAAAAAAATCTGAGGAGCCCAGATACTCATTCAACCTTGGGATACAACACGCCTCCTTCCTGGGACTTGCTTGGAAGCAATGTTTGGGTTGTTGACAACAATCAATATAACACATGAGGCAAGACTTTTCAAGGACTGGACCACTATATAACCCATCTCGCTTCTCCTTCCCAGCAGACTGCACCGTCTCAGGCACTTTTATGTAGGGATGATGAAGATGGCAATCCCAGCTAGGGAAGAAGGAGGTGGCTGATTGGACAGAACCCCTTGGGCTTCTTTATATCTAGACAGCCGGGTGGTACAATGGCTAGAGCATTGAATGTGGAGTCAGGAAGAGCCGAGTTTAAATTCTGCCTCAGATACTTACTAGCTATGTGACCCTGGGCAAGTCACTTAACCTCTCGGCCTGTTTCCTTATCTATAAAATGTGGGTAATAAAACTTCCCAGGTTATTGTGAGGATAAAAGATTTCTAAAGTGCTTAGCTAACCTTAAAGCATTATATAATGTTGGCTATTATTATAGTTGTTATCTGGATGTCTCAGAACACCCCCACCCCAGCAGTCATTTGACGGATTGGTGCAATCCTTGCCATCTCCAGGCCCACTCCCTTCCCTTTTTCCCCTCCCCCAACTTCTTGCTTTCTATAGAGTCCCACTTACTTGTCCCCATTGTCATCCTGCATCACAGTAAGCACTGCATAGCTAGGAACATCTTCACATCGCCAGTCACTGCATAGTCACAGAGACCACTGGTGTGCCTTTTAGCAAGCTGCGTGGCCTTCTCTTGGAACAGGTCACCTGCAAGGTAATTATCCGTCTTCTTCAAAGAGCTTATAGTACAGTCATAATACAGTATCTTGTGTCTATTTCTCACAGGCCATTATACTGCCTGACAAAAGATCAAGATGCAAAATTCCATTAGCCTACTTTCCCGCTGAGATGTGCATTGTTTTACTTCAAAAGATTTGCAGGCTTACATTAGAAGAAGCATGGGAGTCAACAGTTAGTTCTTCCAAAAAATAAGACAGTCTGAGAATTCAATCTAGTGTTTATTAAGGAGAAGAAAAATACTTGAGGGGAGAACCAGAGAGATCTGTCTACTTAAAGGGAAATGAGCAATCTACTGTTTTGATCTTAATTCTTCCACTCTCGATAAGGATTCTCAAGCTAAAATCCCAAGCCATACTGGGCTCTGATTGAGATGTGTAATCACTCTCTTAGTGAAGTCAAAATTTCATTAGCTTCTGCCAGCAGCAATTCCCTAAGGCAGATTTGTTATAAATTAAAGATCAAGGTTACTACTCTTTGGGGAAAAAAATAATAGGGTTTCCAGTCTCTATAGTTCTCCTCCCTCAGAGACTGTAGGAAAGAAAGGGATAGCTTATCAAAAACACGTAATTAATCTGCCTTTGGAAGACAGTTTCCATGAACTGTTAGTGTTTTTATAATTTACTTTCCCTTGGCAAATAGCCTAGAAATATCACAGGTGCCTGAGCCGTTTTCAATATTTTCAGTAGAGGGCAGAAACAATCATACAAATAATTCATCTAGGAAATGGTATGGGAGAAAGCCAGGAGAAATTGGTTAGTGCCAGGGGTGGGGAACCTGTGGCCTCAAGGCCACATATGGCCCTCTAGGTCCTCAAGTGCGATTTGTTCTGTAAAACTTGGACTCAGTCAAAAGGCCACACCAAAGGATCTAGAAGGCCACATGTGGCCTCGAGGTCCCAGGTTTCCCACCTGGTTTAACCTGTCTTGCTTTCAGACAGACCTTCACCTGAGCCTGGTTGAAAATTCTGAGGAAGTTCGGCCTGTAGAAAACTTAGGGAAGGTGGGGGTGGTGGTGGAAGGCAGAGTGTAGAAATAAGGTAGCCATCTACAAATTTCTGAATGGCTCTCCTGTGGTAGAGAGGCTTATTCTGCTTGGGTCCAGAAAGCAGACCTGGGAGTGACAGCCTGAGGTTTGATGTAAGAGTCAGAGCTGGCCAAGGTTCACTGGGTCTGCTTTGGGAGTCAGTGAGTTGCCCATCCCCGGAGGTCTTTGCTCAGAGTCTGGGTCACTACTTTTTGAGATGTTGGATTTTCTAGGTTAGAATAACAATGACCTCTGAGATTCTTTCCTACTTCCAGATTTTGTGATTTTGTTTATAAGACACTTCATTGGGTTACTAAGAAAGGTTAGAGGGAATCTTCTTTGAAGTTTTTAAAAATCAGGATAGATACACATCCTTCTGGTATGTATTGTCTGGAACAGCTGTATTTGTAAAAAAAAAAAAAAGCTGCTGATGGTACTGGTGGAAAAGAAGAAAAACCTGATGTGCATGTTCATATTGAATCCCTAGATAACATTCTACAAGACACATGTTAAGTGTTAATATGTCGGATTCATCTTAACATTAAAAAACAATCAATAGACCCTTTTAGTCAGCTTCAGGAAATACATTGCTATCTAGAACCCCCAGTAAAGATTAATCATTTACTTATCACTCACTTTGTAACCTATAATCGTCCTCCTCCACTCCTACTGTGTACGTCAAAGTAACATCTACCCTGGTGACTCTGGACTTATCTTCTTGCTTTGTGGTTTGTAATATTTTCCCAGAAAGTTCTGCAGAGTCCCTGTTATCTCTCTCAACACAGCCTTCATGGCCTTGCTCAGATGAGGAGTCTAGAGTTACTAAAAATAATGAATAAAGATTAGCTGCTTCTCAGTCTAATCAGCTTCCGCCATTATAATATATGTTAAGGAGCACCCACTGAAGGAGAACGCCACTGAAAATGGAGAAGAAAGAAGTTATATTCAGATGTTTTAAAAATGCTTCTGAAAAAAGTAACATATTGTTAAATAACTTTCAAAATTTCACTTTTTTTAACATCTAAAATTAAGCCATCATGGTTTTTTTAAGAGGTTAAATGTTTCTACTAGTTGTAAATGAACTTTTTTAAGTTAAAAAGAAATATATGTAAAGAAGTTTATGGATAATCCTTTTTTGTTGTTTCTATATTTAATTATTCATATTTGTTGATTAAGTTCATGATAGAAAAACTTAAAAAAGAAAAAAATTTTTAAAAGTCTGGATGCTTTTCTTTTTCAATTATTGTCTATTATTAGAATTAGGCTCCACTTGAATGTTCAAGGCAGCTAGGTTTCTTCAAGCAAAAGTTGGATGACCACTTGTCAAAGAAATTAGGGGATTTCTATAGTTCAGAAGGGGCATCTGAGTGGCATAATAAATAAAGCACTGGGCCTGGAATAAGGAAGACCTGGGTTCAAATTCAGCCTCAGACACTTACTAGCTGTATGACCTTAGGCAAGTCACTTAAGCCTGTTTGCCTCACTTTACTTATCAGCTAAATGAGCTGGGGAAGAAAATAGCAAACCACTCCAGTATCTTTGCCAAGAACACCCCAAATGGGGGCATGAAGAGTCAGACATGACTGAACAACAACAACATAGAGCAGCAATTCACAGATTGTGGCCTATGGACCCCTGGAGTTGCCAAGACAGGGGACCTGCAAGTGCAAAAGTATTTTGATAATAATACTAAATATTATTTGCCTATTAAAACACTCATTTTTCAAGGTTGGATTTTCTTCATCTATTTCAAGACAAGGTATTGCAGCAGATTGACTGCAGAAAGTTGTGAGAAACCATTTTTCTTCTATTAAACCAGACATAAGAGAAATTTGAAAGAATATACAAAACAATGACATTCTTCCTAGTAAAAGATTTTTTTGTTCTGGAAAATATAGTTTTATTTTGTAAAAAATTTTTAAATGAATTAATAAATATTTTAAAATTGATCAGTTTTGATTTATAATACAAATAATGTTGAAAGACAGAACCCACGTAAATAAAAGACATTTTGGGTCCTCAGTAATTTTTAAGAGTATAAAAGGGTGCCAAAACTGAAAAGTTCAGCAATTTGATTTTGTAATTTTTAATTTAATTTTAACAATTTGGTTGATTTCTTATTTTGACAGTTTGATTCCTTAATTTTGATTTTTAATTTTGATAATTTGACCCCCTAATTCTTTTTCCTTATTTTTAATGTTTTGATTCCCTATTTTTAAATTTTTTTAATTTTGAAAGCCTAATTTTAATAGCTTGACTTTCTAATATTGAATCCCTAATTTTTACTTTGTAATTTTGACAGTTTGATTTTCTGTCTTTGATTCTCTAATTTGAAGTTCCTAATTTTGACAATTTGCCTTCCTAATTTCTAATTTTGACAATTTGACTCCCTATCATCATGGTAACTAGGGTGGGACTATTTTTTTTTAACTGTTTTCTCTTTTGGAATGCTGAGGTAATCAAGTGCCTTTGATGAGTTTTTCTTTTCAAATGTAATGGCAAGCAGAATGGACTTTTTGTTATCTGTTTTGGAGTACTTCTCAGTGCTAAGGAATCTTTAATTGAATCAGGAGTCTTTGATGACCTGCTTATGTCAAGGGAAGGCCTAAGTCATGTGGGTTTGAGTCACATGGTTGTGACACCCTTTGACCTTGAAGAAGTGTATATAAATTCAGAGGTTAGCATTTTGTCCTTGGGGGCACACTCCTTGAAAAATTGTTGGTGACGAGACTCTGGGTAGCTGTTGAAGCAGCTCCTGTGGCTTTGAAAACCCAGATGTTGCTTCTTCTCTCTGGTAACTATGTATTGCTATGGATAGACTGATTTGTGTTTATTTGCTCTGTTTATATAATGTATGCTTCTAATTTCTATTTGTATTCTCCCTGAAGTTCAGGGTGCTGGCTTTCCCTACTGAACTAAGTGAATTGTGCATATGTTTATGTATGTTTAAATAATGTATGTGTAATGTATATGTTTAATTAAAGTGAGATTGTTAACCCCTTAAAGTTGCTTTCCTTAGAAAAGTAGATCAAAGAACCTGTGCTAGCAGCCGTTCTATGAGCTGGTGTTATTGGCCTTACACAGCCACAGTAGCAGCAAGTAGCGTTGTTGTTACACCTATTTTTCTTTATTTTTAACGTTTAGATTCCCTAACTTTCAATCCCTAATTTTGACAATTTGACTCCTTTATTTGGGCTTTCTAATTATGAATCTTTAGTTTTTACAATTTGAGTTTTTAATATTGACTTCCTAAATTTGAAAATTTGACTTTTTTAATTTAGACAATTTGACTCACTAGTCTTGACTCCCAAATTTTGATGATTTGACCCCATAATTTTCCCTTATTTTTAACTTGTAGATTCCCTACTTTTTAATCCTTAATTTTGACAATTGACATCCTATTTTTCCCTTTTTTTTTACATTTTGATTCCCTAACTTTAAATTCCTAATTTTGACAATTTGACTCTTTAATTTTGACTTTCTAATTTTGAATCCCTAATATTTACAATGTGACTTTTAAATTTTGACAATTTGCCCCACTAGTTTTGATTCCTAAATTTTGACAGTTCAACTTTGTAATTTTTAAACAATTTGAATCTTTAATTTTAACTACCTGTTTTTTTCAATTTTACATTTTAATTTTGACTTTCTAATTTGACAATTTTACTTCCTAATTTTTGCTCCCTAATTTTGATTTCCTAGTTTTTACAGTATTACTTTTTTAATATTGACTCCCTAATTTTTATTTTGAAAATTTGGCCAATGAACTGAAGTCCCCTGGAAAGAGAATGGAACAAGCATTGCCCTGTGAACCCAGCTCTAGAATGCAAGGGCTGAAGAAGGAAATGGGTGGTGGTGGGGGGGGGGTGTCTTTGCTTCTACAAAGTGGTACATTGAAATCCCTGACTATTATAAATTTTTTTAATATGTGTGCATATATTATTGATATTATTTCATTGTCTTTTATGTCTTTTAGCATAGTTCATTTTCCCTTTTAATCATCCTTAAAGATGTCTAGTTTTAATTTCGGGTTCTCTGAGGGCATAACTTCTACTTTTATCTTTCTGAATCCACTTGAAGCATAATACCTTTTCCTCATTTTCCTTATTTTTACTCTCTGAATTCTTATGCTTCAAGTGTATCTTGTAAAAAACAAACTGGATTCTCTTTTATAACATTCTACATACCTCCATTTGTGAGTGAGTTCATACTATTAACATCAACTAATTGTATATACTTTCCTCTTTCACATGCTTTTCTACCATTAAAACTTTTCTTTATAAAAAATAAGATGGCAAAAGGGACAGAATATGATGGACATATAGTATGTAATTGAAGCAATCTCCTTCCAATATGCTTTTCTTATCTGATCATTCAGACCCCAATGACTGGTTCTTACTTTTTCCGTGTTTTTTTTTTTACTTCCACTTCAGGATTTACCCTCCAAAGTGTAAGTTTGTTTTGATTTTTACTACTGTCTTCCCATATTATCCTCTTTCCCAACCCTTTTCCCTTTCCCTCCTCTTCCTACTGAGCAGGATATATTTCTTTACCAAACCCTGTGTGTGTATGTTCAACCCTGTTTTGTCCATTTCAAAGAAAATGAAAGTTCATGGTTTATCTTGATAATACCCAACTCTGTGCCCTTTCCTTTATATTTGTATACTTTTTTCACATATTCCAGTTATAAGAAATGGTAAGTTCCACCTACTTCCACCCTTCTACACCAGTGTTAAGTCCTGATATACTCTTTTTTTCCCATCTTAAAACATTCAGAACAGATCCAACCCACCCACAGTCCTCTGTTTTAGGAAACTCCCACAATATAATTTGAAAATAGTGACGTCCTGAAATGACATTTGTTTCTTTTCCTTTTATAAGAGTAGAAACCCTATTTTTCCCTTTTTTTGGTATCATTGTATATCCCCTTCCAATTGATCATATAAACTTACCTTTCAAAGTTTACTCTTGTGATTTCTTTTTAAAGTTTCTATTCAGCATTGACCTTTCGTTAGTTATCTTCAGAAAGAATCCTCAATTCCATTAAAGGTCTCTTTTTCTCCCTAGAGAATTATATATATTCAGCTTTATAGGTTGTTATTCTTAGTTGTAAGTCTAAATCTTTTACCTTTGGGAACACTGTATTCTAAGATCTCTTGTTTACAGTAGAAACTTCCATGGAGATTCTGAATGATTCTGACTGTTGTTCCTGTGTATTGGTACTCTTTCTGGATACTTACAACATTTTTTCTTAGACATGAAAGCTTAAATTTTTCCTGTGACATTCCTGGAATTTTTTTTCAGAATGCAGTCAGCAGATTCTTTTATGTTCCACTTGAACTAGATACGGACAGTTTATTAAAATTTCTTGAAATTTCGTGTCCAAGCTGGTTCACATAGTCTGATTATTCTTAAATTTTCTTCTCTTGACTTGTTTTATGTGTTGGTGCTTTTGATAAATTTTCTTCTTAGATTTTCTTCTATTTTTTTATTTTATTCTAATATTTCTAGTTTTCTCATGAAAACATTGATCTTTTTTTGTTTATTTTAATTTTCAGTGATCTGTTACATGGACATGGTTTGCCACTTTTTGTTCTAAGCTATCCATTCTCCTTCAATTCTTTCTTCCAGAGCTTGTATTTAAATTCTTAATCTCTTATCTGACTTCTTCCAGATATTTCTGTTGTGCTTGCAAAAAACCCACTTTTTCTATTTTTGTTTATGCTTATGATTATTGTGAAGTTACTCTCTTCTACTAGATTGGATTTTGGGGTATCTCTCCATCCATAATAATTCTTTATAATAGTCAATGTATTTTTCTCCCCGTTTACTCACATCTCTAGCCTTAGTTCATGAATTAGGGCTTTCTACCAGGGCTAGGTGCCACTACCTTTTGTGCTTTTGGAGGGAGTGGTCAGTACTGCTTGGTTACCCTATTTCTGACCTTTACACTTTGGGATATGTCTACACTAAGGAAGTTACTAGACTTTTTTTAGGTACCCCTCAATCTTTAAGGTTTAGAATGCTGGATCTTCATTGGCATCTGAGGACACACTGTTACAGACTTGGGAGCCCCTGGGATTACAGAGTTTTAGTGCTGTCAAGCTTATACCGGTTGTGGCTGTTTCAAGTTGCTTCTGAGATCCGCAATGAGATTTTCCAAACAAGTATGGTACATTTTCATTATTTTTTGTCCTTCACACTGGATATCCTTGCAGGCTATATCTCTGGTCTATCTCCAGTCATGGAAAGGCTTCTGCCTTGTCTTTTTTTACTGTATTGGTATTGGATTTTTTGGTCTTTCCTATTGTCTATGGATCCCTGGCTGACTTTTTGTGTAGTTCTGGAATGAAGTCACATACTGTATATATTTTCATTAGAATTCTTGATCATTATTCAGTATGCTGATATTTTGGGGTTTTTACTTGAGTAGGTGTGCAAGAGCTATCTGCCTGTCTTTCTTTAGGCAGATTTGAAGTTTTAGGAGCCATGAAAAAGTTTGAAAGAGCTGTTGGGAAGAGTGGAATAGGTTGCTAAGTAAACTCTGGAAGGATTGTCTACCAATCAAGAATGAATTTATAAATTTATAGTGAACCCAGTCAGTATGATTCTAGGATTTTTTCTATCTTTGCTCCTTGTATGTGAAGTTTTTCAGCAGCACATCATAGGAGCAAAGGCTGAGGTTCGACAGGACACAGCTGGTGATAAAATAAAGGGGCAATAATTCTTTCACCAGCCTCTACATTTGTCCAGACATAGAAAAGTTAAGTGATCAGCCTGAGGTCACACAGCTAATGGCAGAACCAAGAGGTGTTTTTTTTTTCTCCTCTCAATTAAATTATATTAAATATATTGACATTTTCAAATCTAAAATGTGGGGCAAAAATCTCAGAAGTATTATAAATTTTTAAAAAAAAAACCCATCATATTATGAGCTTGTCAGAAAATGTTTTTTTTAAATCCAAACCTTGACAAATAGCTGAAATAAGAATGATTTGCTTAACCTGAATTATTTTTTAAAAATTACCTCAGTTCTGTACTTCAACTGCACAGCCCACATGTGTATATCATTTTAGTTTTCATACAACCTCTGCATTCAGAATTTTAGTAATAATAGTGGTAAAGTCCAGGGATAGAATTGAAGTGTTGATTCAGTCAAAGGGCCACACTTGAGGACCTAGAGGGCCACATGTAGCCTTGAGGTTTCAGGTTCCCCACTCTTGGGCTTTAGGCAACATAAAGCCAAAATCAATTCTTAACAAGTATTTTCTTCCTACCAAATATTCCCTTTAAATAATAAAATAAAACACAAGAATATTGACCAAAACACATATTGTCTATAGATTCCACTTGTTCCATCTATCTATCCTAAACCCCCTTATACAATGTGATATTTGGAGCAACAATTGTTTTTATTCTGACCCTCATTGTTAGACAATAAACCAGTCACCCTGCCAAACCATCTAAACTGTTTTTGTACAGTCAATCTGAAAAGAGTATTTTGAGATACAAACTTCTGTCTTTTACAGATTTAAATTTTAGAAATTAAAAAATTTTTTTATTCTGAACTTAAGAAATAAAACAAGCATTTCCATAACATATAGAAAAAAGATGATTTACATGAAACTACAAATCTATTATGTACAACTTGCTGTTCCTTTTAAATATATAATAAAGTTATCATGTAACTTTCTTTTTTCCCTTTTTTCTTCCCTTCTGCCCCCCATCCCCACCCTAGAAATGGCTACCATTAGGCAAATATATATATATATATATATATATATATATATATACATATAAATAGATTTATATATTATGTATTATATATATGTGTAAAACCATTCTATACATACTTCTATTTATCAGTTTTTTTTTATCTGGATACAGGTAACATCTTCCTTCATTTGTCCTTTGTAGTTAATTTGGGCTATTTATAATAGCCAAAATGACTTAGTCACTCAAAATTATAACAATATTGCTATTACTGTATACAGTGTTCTCTTGGTTCTGCTCATTTCACTCTTCATTATTTTATACAAGTCTATCCAAGTTTTTCTAGGATCATCGAGTTCATAATTTCTTATAGCATAGCAGTATTACATTACAGATTCATATACCACAACTTGTTCAGCCATTCCCCAAATGATACCCTTTGACCCAGTAATACCACCATTAGGTCTGTTTCTCAAAATAATTAGGGAAAAAGGAAAAGAACCTATTTTTCTAAAATATTTATAGCAGCTCTCTTTGTGGTGGTAAAGATTTAAAATTTTGAAAAAGTAATTTTTTTTGTAAAAGCAGTTTTTTTTCTTTGTATTGACTCATATCTGTATCTCCATTCCCAAAGTAGTAAAAGAAGAACACCAGGTAGAAGTGACCACAAAAAGCTTATGGAAGTTATGTGTAAGTATTTCTTAAGGTTAAGAGTTAGTCAACTCTTTCTCTACATGTCTCTCAAAACCTTCCTAGTGGATGTAAGCACTTCACTTTCTTTAAGTCCCACCATATCTCAAATTTCTAGCATTGCAACAAAAACAAGAATAAGGGCCAGCATGTTATAAAAATATTTTGAAAAAAATCAATGTATTGTTTGCAATTCTGTAAAGGGATTTTAGAGGGGAAAATTTGGGAGAATGTGCTGTTTCTGGAGTCAATAACCACTCCAGGGCTCTATTTCTTTCTTCCATTGCACTTGGAGAAAGAAAGAAACACTTCCATTACACATTTCCCTTCCACACTACACATCATAAATTCTTGAAATTCATATCCTTAATCTTGAATAGCAAACCCCACCAAAGCTCACACTTCTTCAGATACCTCCCCCGAAGTCCTTTAAAACCTTTTGCAACCGTTTTGTAATAATACTAATTAATGTGCCAGGGTCTATTAGTTGTCATTTGTTGAATGAGCATTGATGAGGCCTCAATTTTCCCAGGATTTAATTCGTAGGACTGGAGAACACAAAAAAATCAGCCTCTGGTATTGTACCTTTTGGTTTATAGTTAGTTTTCTTAAGAGATTTATAAAAATCCTTCTCCAAAGGACACTTTACAGCCAGCACCCTGATTTAATGTGGTTCCAAAGTTTACCTACAGAACAGCTTTACAATCTTTTCCTCCTAACCACCCCAGACTCAGGGAAAAATAGCGAATCTTAATTCGCTTTAAAGACAAAAAAATCCCATTAGTCACATGAGCCTTTCCACCACAGCAACAACACACCTCTCCTTACAGGCACGCGCGCGCGCACGCACGCACGCACACACGCACAAAATACGTGCCCATTGTGTATGTATAAATTTCCTCCAAGCACAAAGGGGAGGGAACGTTCCCTCTTTCTTACCTTCAAAGCTGGTAGTAAGGCAGGAGACTGAAAGCAATGACCTCGCAGAGAAATTAATCACCTGGTAGCAGCAGCCATTGCTCCTTGTCCTTGGGTGTCCCGCAGAATATGGAACAAGAGCGACCCCCGAGATATCACGGGGTAAAATGCGAGCCATGTGTGAGCCTCGTTAATAAGGGAGGGGAGGCAGCCAGCACAGCCACAGGTCACCTGCTTCCCAGGAGCTGGGCAAGCTGCGCTCGTGTGTCCTGCACGGGGCCCTTGCTCCAATGGTAGGATGGCTCACCGCTTGCTCTTGCAGGTTTGGGAGTGTGTGTGTCTGGAGGGGCTCCCATCGGCTGTCAAAGCTTGGCACCCAGAGACTGAAATGACCGAGGTTGAGTCTGCGGCTGCCCCTAGCTCCCTTTTCTGTCCTGCTCCTTTCCCTCAAAGAATTAGAGCAGAGGTGGATTTTCCACACCCACTCCTACAGATCAACCTGGCAGGAACCTCGTCACCCTACCCCTATCAGATCCCCCTGCCTCCCTCTGTCCCACAGTTGAACTCGCCTAGTCAACCAGCATTTGGAACATTTGCCGGCCACGGAGGTAGAGGCGGGCAGGGTGGGAGACTCCGCCTCCCAGCCAACCCTTCCCCAGACTCTTCTGCTTTCTTCCTCCCCAGGAATCATTGCTGATTCTCCAACGCTGGGGAAACAGCAACTCGCAGCCGGTCTGGTCTGTGGTCAAGGACCTGTGACAACACCCACCAAAAGTGTAGAGAGGTTCGGTAGGGGGACAAAGGGGCAGAGACAGACTCAGCAGGGATTCGGGACTTCATGTCTGGGATTTTGTAGCTGGCAGGATACTTTTCATAACAACCTGTGCACTGAGACTCTACAGAAGCAGCAGTTTAGGGGAACAGTATTGGACCTGGAGTCAGGAAAATTGGGGCGGAGTTCCAGATGGACAGGCAAGTGGCTGCTAACTTCACTGAGCTTCATTTTCCTCATTTGTAAAGTAAGGATTGAGATCTCCCAGGGTTGCTGTGAAGAATGAGCTTAAAAGAATTATATAACGGTGAATTATTACCTACACTGTAATGTTGAGCTTAGATGACTTTGATAACAATATTATAATCACTCCTGTATGAAAGGATTGCTAGAAGATTTAGATGTCTGCAGATCTGGTTTCTGATTAACAACTGTAATCTGACTTGATCCACTACAAATTTATGTAATATATTCTCAACTGGACCCTCACTTCAGCAATACTTTTATACCTCTCTAATTAATTTACTATCCCACTCTCCAAAGCAACTTTTTCAAACTTTTTCATCCCTCCTCAACTCTGCCATGTGTCCTGTGTGATGCTCTGAGTCAGGGATTCAGGATGGAGAAGAGTGGTTGTGAATCCCGACCCTACTTATGAGGGGCTGGCATTTCAGTTGCTCTGAACCTGCTGTGCCTTCCAGTGTTTTAATGGTGGCTGATTCAAGCAACAGTCTGCTGAAATCTGTAAAAGACAGAACAGAACAACCAGGTTATTCCCTAAACTTGGGTTAAGAACTTGCAGAACTCAGACAACGGTGACAGTGTAGAGAATTTCTACTGGATCACACCACTTGGGGGTACTGAAAGCTTACAGGTACCCAGCTGAAGCTGTCAAAGCAACAACATTTAAGAGAACAAACATAAGCACTAGCCAAACATCCCCCACCCTCCCCCCATGCATTCAGGAGTGTGTGGAGCCAGCATTGACCTAAAGTCCAAAATCAAGAAAAAGGTTGGGAGAATAAGCAAACAAAAAGAGCCATAAACCATGAAGAGCTATTATGGCAACAAAAAAGCTCAAGACATAAATACAGAAGAAGATTATGACTTGAAAAATTGAAAATCAAACATGAAAGAAAAAAAATGCAGCTTGGACACAAGTCCAGCAAGAATTCCTAGAAAAATTAAAGCAAGAGTTAAAGAAGAACCTAAAAATGATTTAAAAAATTGAGAGCAGTATAGGAAAGCATGAGAAGAGTGGCAAGATCCAGGGAAGAAAGATATAAAAAGAGAATTAACAGCTTGGAAAAGGAGATGCAAAGCCTTATTGAAGAAAAACCTCTTTAAAAATGAAAATCAGCTAAATGGAAGTTAATTGGAATCATTCAAGAGACATCAAAAATAATAAAACAAAATCAAAAGACTGAAAAAAGCATGAAATTATTTATAGAGAAAACAACTGATCCAGAAAACAGATTGAGGAGAGATAATTTAACAATCATTAAAGCCATGAATTTAAGGCAGCTAGGTGTCATGGTGAATAGCGTGCTGGGCCAGGAGTGAGGAAGACCTCGTTAGTTCAAATTGGGCCTCAGATGCCTACTAGCTGTGTGACCCTGGGCAAGTCACTTAACCCTGTTTTACTCAGTTTCCTCATCTGTTAAATGAGTTGGAGAAGGAAATGGGATCACAAAGAATTGGACAAACCTGAAAAAGTAATGTATTAAAAAAGAACCTGATATCATAGCAAATAATAACAGAAGACTGTCCATCTATCTTAGAACCAGAAGGCAAAGTAGAAATTGAAAGAATCTCAGTCCTGAAAGAAATCCCCAAAAGAAACTCTCCAAGGAATATTTTAGCCAAAATTCGGAGATTTAAAATCCGGGTCAAAGAAAACATACTTCAAATACCTAGAAAGAAAGAATTCTAAGACTGAGGAGCCACAATCAGGCTCACACAAGATTTGGCCACCCCTACTATAAAGAAGTGAAGAGGGTGGTTCTAGAAGGCAGAAGATCTAGGCTTACAAACAAGAATAGCTTTCCCAGCAAAACTGAGTACAATCCACCAGGGGAAAAATAGATTTTTAATGAAATAGAAAACTGCTAAGTATTCCTGATATGAAGATGAGAACTGAGTTGAACATTTGACATGCGAACACAGGAATAAAGAAAGCATAAAAAAGTAAACATGAATGAGAAATCATAAGGGACTAAACAAGGTTAAACTCGACACTGTGGCCACCAGAGGGGCTAACCAGAGCCTCCCAGAAGAACATAAGGAATAGTAGGGCATGCCCCTCGGTGGCTAGGGGAACAGCCCAGCCAGAGACAGGGTAAAAGGGGAAGTAAAAGGGAGTCTGGAAGTCAGCTATGTCTTTGGGAGCATACACAATTCATAGCATGCTAGTATCAAAGGGTGACATAAGCATTGCATATACTATAATCCACCCCCAGTCCTTTAATCACCAAAAATTACTTTGCGACCTGTACAGTTGGCCTGTTGGTGGTTGGGCCACTGCCACTTAACCTTAAAGAGGTATAGTTGAAAAAGTCACAGGCAGAGGATTTCAAAGCCTCCTTATGGCCAATTTCCCCATATTCCTAGAGGAGAGCCAAATTAATAAGTTTTTGACTTAACCAAAAGCAGTGGTGGACATGTTCCAAATCTTTTCCCCATTCTCCTAGCACTGGCTACATCCCTTGAGTGGTTTCTTGGCCTTATAGGATGAATCCACCAACATACAGTAGAAGGTATAGACCAGGACAAAGATGCTTCCTCAGTGGGCAAGCAGGAAGTCCAGGGCACTGGGTCCATGACCATGGCAATAAGGTGCACTGACTTTCAGTGATGGTGTCCAGGCTTTTGGCAGTGTCTAATCTGGGCTGATAGCAAGCATGCCATTGCCTTCTGGGACTTCTTGAGCTGAATGTTTGCATTGTATTGAGCTAACCTCATGCCTGATGCTACTGCTTCAAAACCCTACTGGAGTTGCCTCAGCAGGGAGGAAGCACAGTGTGAAAGGTAGCATGATGGAAACTGAGGACCAAGTTCAATTCAACTAGTACAAAGTAATGTTACCTAAATGGGGCACTGTGGAGTGGGAAAATAGGCTCACCAGATTCTTGCAGGAGCAGCCAAATGAAGGATATTGATCCGCTTAGGATCAATGGCTGAGTTTGTAGTTGATGGGCAAAATTGTAATGTGGTCCTTTTAGACTCAGTTATTTAATTACAACTCATTTCTGAAGTAGCAGTAAAGAAATGGACACAGGAGTTGGGTTGGGTGTATCAGAGTCCAGGGTCTATAGGGTAGAGCTAGAGGGGTGCATGAGCATGGTGATGTTGGGGGCCTCATCTACAGGGAGGATCCTGAGCTGGGTCCCTTCCTCCCCCGGCCCCCAACTTCAGGATGGAATAGCAGATCTAGGAGTTGAAGAGATTAAAGGCAATCTGTAAGGCTTACATGAAGATGCAGTTGCTCACCCATTGTCAGCCCTTCCATGTACTCAGGTAAGGGGTAGGCCAACTAGCTGAGGGGAATGTTGAGATATCAGATTGGCAAGTCCTTACAAAACTCCAGACGGGCATTGTTTTAACAACCCAGCTAGTAGCTTCTGTGGGGGCGTAAGATGCACCCACAGCCAGCACCCAGGAGGCTGCCGGGACCCAGGATGCTGCCGGGACGCCGGGAAAGCACAGGTTCTTTTTATCTGCTTAAACAAGGAAAGCACGATGAAGGGGTTGACCAGTTTACTTTAATCCAGCATTCAGTTAGCATACAGACAACATTCATTTAGTTCAGGGGAAAACACCAGCATTCAGTTAGCATTCAGTTCAGGGGAGCATACAGACAAGCATCAAGAGACAGACCAAATACAGATTCATTGACTTACTTCAAGGGAAAAAACCAGCACCCTGAGGTTCAAAACATTCATTTAGTTCAGGGGAAAAACAAACCAGCATCCCGAACCTCAAAACCAAAATACAAACAAGTTACAAATATCAACAGACAGACCCAATACAATTCATAGTTACCAACATCTGGGCTTGGCCCAAGAGCAAGGGCTAGCCCAGAGTCACGCTCCCTGCTTGCTCCCACACCAACCGGAAAAGGAAAGAGAGCTTCAAGCTGTCCTCTTCCCTCTTATAGAGTTTTTGACATCATCAAGCGCCACCTGAATGACCAGGGCTGATTGGTTCTTGACTTGGCCCCTCCCCCTAGTGTAGAGGTTAACACCTCCCCTCAGCCAGCCCCAAGACTCATCACACAGGAAGTTGTCTGCTTTCTGGCATGCTCTCTGGGCTTCCTGCCCCAGAAGAGCAAGCCCCAGTGTCCAGCGAGGCTCCATGAGGTAAGCTGAGTCATTCAAAGAAAACAAAGGCCACTCTGGCTACAGGCATATAGGAATGAGTGGAACTCAACAAACACCTATGTCCAATACCAATGAGCCACTTCACTGTGAGCAAGCACATCCCAGGAAGAGTGTTGGTGAAGATGGGGACAAGGAATTCCTAAATCCTAATGTCTGTTCACATGCCTTTCCAATGGGTTATGGATCATCATGCTGGCTACCAGGCTTCCAGCATCAGGCCACTGATTCTGGGGTCCTGAGGGCTGGCAATGGGGGATCTTCGGGGAGGCTGTCAGCACTTTAGATCAAGTGGCTTGTACGGTCTCCATAGAGTGACAAAGATTGGTGGCCTGGGAAGCAGTGGCACTTCCTCTACTTGGGCCACTCCTTGGATGGCTGTGGGGAAAGTAGAGTAATAATCCCTAGTGCAAAGGGAAAGGGCACTGGAGAAAATGAAGGAAAACATTTGGTTGGAGTTAGTGGATGATTACTGGCCATATCTCATGGTTGCTGTTCTCCATCAAGTTGTTCAGTTATCTGACTATGTCATTAGCAGGAATTAGTTTTGGATCTTGTTCAACTTTTGGCAGGGCTCACACTGTTATGCTAGTCTCAGATATTCAAATTAGCCTGTAAATGCCTGTAGGGGAAAAGGATAAATCAATCTTTTTTTCTGCTAGACAACAGGAATAATTTCGAATTGAGCCCTAATTGGCTGAGGATTAGATTCCCACAAGGCAGTGGTTGGCATTTCTCTTGGCTTCCTTTTGACCTCTACTGAGCATTAATTAATTAATTTCCCCTTTGTTGGTAATTCCATACCGATTCCTCATCTTCCATTTCAGTGGTGGCACTAGCTATGGGCCTTGGAAGCAGTGACAGAAGCCTTGGCACCAGGAGAGCTCAGCACAGGCTAATAAGGGGATGGAACACCTGATCAGAAGGAGATAACAAGGAACCCCTGTGCTACTACTAGGATGAGGCACCATGGGTAGCTCCATTGACCAATACCTAGTTCTGTATTCTACTTCCAGGTCAGAGAGAAATGCTTGTAGTTTTAAGGGAGCAGGTCACACATAGGGACAGGTTCCAGTGAAGACAGGAGTTCCAGTCATGGGGGAGCAGAGGCCCAACTTAGGTAAAAACTAGAGTGCAGACAAGGAAAGCAGTGACTGAATCTCTCCCTGGATGACATAACCTTGGAAGCACCAAAAATCTTACACACCCCCAGACCCAGCTGAGAAAGCAATAGGATATAAAAATCAGAAGACTAGGCAGACATCCCCACCAGACCCAGAGGTGAGCAGAGTCCAAATCAAACATAAAGTCCACAGTCAAGAAACAGGGTGGCGCAAAGGATAGAACACCCGGAGGACCTGAGTTCAAATTTGACTTTAGTCAGTTACTACCCTTGTGACCCTGGGCAAGTCACTTAACCCAGATTGCTTCTCAAGGGGAAAAAAAGGATGGAAAAGTGAGCAAATAGAAAAAAAAAACTGATCATAGGGAAGCTCAAGACATAAACTCAGAAGAAAACTATGAATTGAAAATATCTAAAAGCCTCAAAGGAAAAAAAATGCAGATTGGACACAAGCCTGACAAGAATTCCTGGAAGAGCTAAAGAAAGATTCAAAAAATAGCAAAAAAAAAAAAAGATTTTTTAAAAATAAAAGTGATGGAGGAAAAAATGGGAGCAATGACAAGAAATGAGAGCAATGCAAGAAAGGTATGAAAAGAGAATTAATAGTTTGTTAAAAAAATATACCAAACACGAAAAGCATAAAAATACTGAAAAAAATCTTTAAAAAATGTCTAAATGGTAAGAGAAGAAAATGTTTTCTTAATAAAAAATTATAATTTCTTAGTAAAAATCTCTTTAAAAGTAGAATTGGTCAATTAGCTTCTGCTAATGATTCCAAGAAACATCAAGAAACAATGAAACAAAGTCATAAGAATGAAAAAGTAGAAGAAAATGTGAAATATCTCAGGAAAAACAACTGACCTGGAAAATACATAGAGAAATAATTTATGAATTATTAGACTACCTGAAAGTCACAATTGAAAAATGATCCTAGACATCAAATTTCAAGAAATCATATAGGAAAACTGCCCAGATATCACAGAACCAGAGGACAAAGTAGAAATTAAAAGAATCCTGGAAGAGACCCCAAAATTAAAAACTCAGGAATAATGTAGCCAAATTCCAGAGTTTCCAGATCAAAAAAGAAATACTGAAAATAGTCGGAAGGAAAGAATTCAAATATGATAGAGCCACAATCAGGATTACACAAGATTTAGCAGCTACCACTAAAAAGGACAGCTTAGAATGTGATATTCCAGATGGCAAAGAAACTAGGATTACAACCAAGAAAAACCTGCCCAGCAAAACTGAATATAATAATAATAATGATGATGATATATTTAATGAAATAGAGGAATTTCAAGCATTTTTGATGAAAAGACCAGAAAGAGGTGGATATAAAATGTGACATTCAAATACAAGACTTGGGAGAAGCCCCCAAAAAGGTAAGTATGAGTAAGAAATCATAAGGAACTTAATAAGATTGAATTGTTTATATTTCCAAATGGAAAGATGTGACATATAGGAATATATGCATACACACACACACACATATCCCCTAAGAATTTTAAAACCGTCATTAGGCATGTAGAAAGAGTCTCCTTAGAGTGAATAGAGTGTTTCTGAAATTAACTATAACATACAGTTAACGAATTCATAAGCTGAAGTAAGGGTTTAAGACCACACAGCTAACAAGTTCCCTGATCCATGCATTTTTCTAACACTTTGCCTTAATGACAAATAGTAAAATAAATTATGGTTTATCAAAAGCATCTTATTAGGAGAGACATATTTCACTTAAAATGAGATCAGAATAAATTCAATTATACCTGGATCTATTTTCCAAATGGTGTCACACAGTATCTCAATTTATCATTTCTATTCTTTAGTATTGTATTTTACACAAGGGCTATTTATTCTAAACATTTCATATTATGGGGTTTGGGACTTCTAGTCAATCCACTACCAAAGATTTTAAAAGTGGCAGTCTGATATCAGTTTTAATCTACCCCAAGTATCACATGGAAGGGCACATTGTAATTTAATTAAAATCTAGTATCTATAATCTCAGACATTACTGACTTCTAACCTTCTATAACTTTTCTCTGTTGACCTTTAAATTAAGCTGTAATTTTTTTTACTCTAGTTTCCATAAAATAAACACACGAAGTTTACCACAACCTTAAACAAACCTTAAATCAACCTTAAACAAAGCCAGAACTTACTAAAGCCTTCTCAACATGCTTAAACGTTCTTTTCATTTTTATATATCTCTCTTGTGGTTTGAAAACTCAAACCTTCCTTATTACTTTCCGTTTTCTTCCCTCAAGCCTTTCTTATTTCTTTCCATATCTCCAAAACTCATTACTCAGACTACACAACTTTCCTTTACTTGCTTAAAGTGTACCTTTCACCCAGACTATATTCACTCCATTGATTATTTCCTTTATAATTTTAGCACATATTGTTGTTAAATCCCTATGTCTTACTAAAAACCATCCTTTCCCAAGTTGTATAGTTAACTTTCTTAGGGATGTGACCCTAAAGACAACTTAACCTGATTTTTTGAGTTGCCACGTTTTCTAGAAATACTTGGACTCGGCGATGCAAGAGGCTTAGAACAAAGTCAAGGATTGGAACAATGCCACCCACCCCCACCCAAGCTGGCTTGATTTGCTACTTTAACCCTGACTAAACTCTCAGAGTGCCCTTGAGAGTTGTAGCAGCTACAGGACAGTCACTAGTCAGCCTGTACCAAATTGATAAGCTGTTGGTACAGCTGGGACCTTGGTACATAAGCAGACCATCCCATCTTCATGGGCTAGCCTTTCCCACAGAGGAAGAAAAATAGGCTCACTCTTGCTCTGTCGCCCACCCCATCGCCTTGGGGAAGAGATCATGCCTTTATCCATCCCTTTGGGAAGGGGATTAGTCCTTTCCCCCTCCCTTATGACTTCCTCTTTTTGCTGTAACTCAAATACCCAGCTCTTTCCCTGCATTGTTGGACTCCTTTGTATTCAGTATCAGGAGTTCCAACATGCATGTCCCTGATTCCTTTCTCTTGTAATAAAACTTTTTGATTCATAACTTTTGTTGTGATTTCTAGTTAACAGTAATTGGTGTCGAAAGTAGGATTTTGATGAGAAAATGATTTGAACTGACCAGAGGCTTTCCAGAGGTGGGGCTAGGTACCAGCTCTTGTTCACTGAACTGTGCCCATTTCTAATCTCTGATTTGGTGTTTTCTTTGCTCAAATTGTGGACTCTTGTCTTTGTCAGTTAAGTTTATTATTACAAGAGAAATCAGGTGGTTTGTGGCTATGAGGAGGAAGGACCTCAATTTGGGAGAATTCTCAGGTAAGGTTCTTTGGTGTGTGTGTGTGTGTGTGTGTGTGTGTGTGTGTGTGTGTGTGTGTCACCAATCAAAACTGGACCTGAGCTGCTTTTGATTTTTGAATGGATAGAGTATAGTCTAGCAATGTGAGACCCCCTATGGGTCTAGGAAGTACAGAAGGGGTCATGAGTGGAAAAAGTTTAAGAAGCCCTGATGCTGAGACAATCCTGGATGAGACTTCTCTAGATCTTTGGTGGAAAGAAGTGAGCTCTAGTTTGAGTTCTGGCTTCCTTAATTCGGAAGTAATAAAACAACAACAACAAAGGTTTTTTTTTGGTTTACCATGGGTAAAGGAACATCTAACAATTAAGGAGGATACCCCAGGGGATCAGCCACAAGCCACATGTTACAACTACACGGTCCTGAAGCTTGCAGGTATCTAGGTAATTGGCAGAAAATAAGCAAAGATGATCACTGTCATTGCTGGCCAACTTGGGGAACTTTTGATTGGGACAAAATAAATTATCTTAAGAAATGTCTTGATAATGTTTCCACGAAGGTAATATATCTGGAATGGGATGCCTTTAAAAATGGCGAATAGAAGCCACCAAGAGGGAGGCTGAAAGTAACCTGTCCTCAGTAAAAGAAATATTAGATAAAATGAAATTAGGGAAGAAAGAAGCCAAAAACCAGGTTTGAGCCTTGCAAGATGATGTTCAAACTTTCTCAGAACAATTAAGATTGTATTGATAATTTAAAGCAAGAAAAAAGAGGCATGTGGGCTTGTCAAACCCAGCTGATGAAAAGGCCACCAGAGGGCAGTCTAAGACTGATAATGAAGGGTCTTCTGGCAATTCCCATTCACCAGTTTCCTTTTAAACTGAAAAAGGTGCTTGGCTGTAACACTCCCATTTATTCATTTAGCCCACGGACCAGACCTGAATTCAAGGTCATGGGGAAGGAATATCCACAAGTTCTGTCTGATCCTCTTGGGTTTACTAAGGAATTTCAGATAACCCTGCCAACTTATAAACCTGACCTGCCTCTATCAACTAGTTCAGACTACAGTGAGACTTTGGGAGGTTGATCACTGGCTCCTAGTGGCTGACTGAAAAATCCATTAGACGAAATCTCTGGGTCTCAGTCTTCACAGGCTTATCTTCAAGAACAGAAAAGGTTGGCAAGACTCTCTTTGCCTTCCCATTGCCTTCCCAAGGCCTGTTGATTGGTCCAAGATCAGAGCCTGTCAGCAAGAACCCAGGGAGTTGGTCTATACATTTTTCAACCATTTCCTTCAAGCTTTTGATTTGAATTCTGGCCTAAGTCATGCTGAACCCTCTAACTGCCTTACTTTTAATTCCTTGCTTACTGATGGCTTTCAAAAAGACCTAAATGACTTGATGAAAAGAAATTTATTGGGATGGCAAACTTCAGAGACAGGTGGCCCTTCTGGATGAAGCTTCTAGATATTGGGCTATCCTCATGGATCATAAATCTAAAATGGAAACTAAAATTATGACTTTACACCTTAATTTGCTGCAAAAAGCAGGAGAAAGGAGTGAGGAAGAAAGTTGTAACCCTGCCTTCCCCCACCCACACTTCCTGAGATTTCTGCACTTAGCCTTATATTCCCCACTCTCATCCCCAGGGATTTTGGTTTTTGGTGGCAGATGATTTTGGGATGCTATGGAAGTAGAGGGAGTTCTGACATCTTCTGGGCAACCTATAAGAAACTAAGCATATGTTGCTCAGTTATTAAATTGTTTGCTTTTGCTAAAAGCTATTACTGTTGTTAGGAAATCTGGGCATGGTAAGGAAGCCACTGACTACAGCTGTGGCAATGCCTTGGCTGACTGCCATGCTAAGCAAGCTGCTCTTAGCTCCTTGGTTCCCATTGGAGTTTCATTGAACATTTTCACTGGACCCTCTTCCTTACTTGTGTTAATACCTGAAGAGATTATTCCTGCTCAAGGAACAAGGTTGCAGTCAGCTCTAAGCCAGTTGGAAAAAGAAGGGTGTCATAAGGACCCCAGAAAGGATTGTGGAGGTTACCAAATGCATCTGTGTGTGTGTATGTGGGTGTATGTGTGTGTATGTGTGTGTGTGTTAGTGTTACCTGACTCCCTGTCTCTTTTCATGATGGAACATTTTCATTCAATTAATCAGTGGGCCTCTGACAAACTGATCTCCTTGGTCCACAAATACTGGTGGGGAAGATTTCATAGGACAGCCTTAACTTTTATGCAGCCTGCCCCATGTATCCCAGACACATGTCCAAACCATTTGAGCCACCAGCTGGATGTTTCCCCTTGCCCTCTGCACCTTTCAAAATATGATACATTGACTTCATTCAAATAGTTATCAGTACTCAAATGGATATCAGTTTGTCCTGTATGAGTTCCTGGTGGGTGGAAGCATTCCTGGTCAGACAGGCTATAACTATGGCTGTTGCCAAATCCCCAGCTGAAAAGGTTATTCCTACCTGAGGGGTTCCTCATGAAATAAATAGTGATAGGGAGACCCATTTTAGTGGTTCAGTCATATCTCATCAATATAGGCCTTCTGGCATATAATCCAACACTTGCATTGTGCATACCACTCCCAGTCTTCAGGGTTAGTTGAATGAATAAACAGCAATTTGGAGACCTAATAGGTGAAATTAATTGAAGAATTTCATCTTCCCTGACTCAGACCCAAACCCTGCTTAATTTGTGAACCTGCCCTTTCGGTAAAATGTCTCTATTTCCACATGAAATATTTACAGGCCGGCCCATGCCCCTGTTTCCCTGGGAGGGCTGGATTACTGCCAAAGCTATTCTCCATTCATATTGTCAAGGAATCCAGGAAATTCATCATCTTGTCTTTCAGTCTCAATCTATAGGTCCTCTACACACTGAACAGCGACTGGGTCTACAGGAAACACCACTTGAAAAAGAGTTCCTTGGAGCCACGGTGGAAGGGACCATCAAAGTCCTTCTGCCTACCCCTACAATTCTAAATGTGAAGGGGTTGAGGCATTGATTCATCTCTCACACCTGAAGAAAACGCTTGCTAAACCTGGAGAAGGACTCAAAGTTCACTTGCAGTAGGCCCAGAAACCGCCAGCATCCCAAGGAGACAGCTATGCCAAGATCCTAAACGAGGGCTGAGTATGTGGGTACCCATACCACCTACCAAACCCTTTTCTTTCCCTTCTCCTTGATGCTCATATTTTAAATCTTTATTGTCTGCCTCCTTTTCCCAGTGTTAATTTCTCTTTCATGTCACATATGCTTTCATAAGCCTTGATAAATCATGATGCTTAATTTTTTTAAATTTTTTTTTGTGCTTGGACCATTGCCATCTGCTGTGCTTTCAGTTCAGTATCCTGATTTCACCACACTGCAGGCATTTGCTGGTCAGGCTAACCTATCTCCCTGCTGGATCTGTGCCTAATACAACCATTCACTGTCAGGGCCTGGCCCTGAATTATTGTGAGTACCTGTACCACTTCAGTCTGGGGGAGTAACTATTCTGTGATATTCTTAAGCTGTTTTAAAGCCAGAGTGTGTCAACCTCACCGGCGCTGGCCAGCTCTTTGGGTAAACTCATTCCCCAGGTGACCTAGTATTTTCTGGTGAACCCGTTCATTCGTGTTTAACCAGGAATTTCTCTCTTTGCACTGAAGTTCCCAAATGCCCTTCCTTGGGGCCTGTGGGGACTGTCCCTCTTTTTGTATGTAATTACACAATACAATTGGATCTACCTGGGCCATTTCCTGTATTCTAGACACCCCAGTGCATTCAGTTGTTCAGTGCTGGGGTGGGGAACATGTGGTCTTGAGGCTTTGAGTATGGCCTTTTGACTAAGTCCAAGTTTTATAGGACAAATTCTTTTATTGAGGGGATTTGTTCTGTGAAGTTTGCATTCAGTCAAAAGGCCACACCTGAGAAACTAGAAGGCCACCTGTGGCCTTAAGGCTGCAGGTTCCCCACCTTTGGTTCAGTCTCATACCCTTGCTGGCCTCTGTGTTTTTGTTGGGGGAGAGGTAAAGGGATAGGAAACTGATTGTGAAACCTTGGCACCTGTTGCCAATTACCTAGAGCCCCACTGGTATTTAATGCTTCTACCAGGAGCATTGCAGGCCTTACTGCAATTTCCTGCGGTAATTATTCAAATAAGCCCCTTTTTGCATTACTCCAGGAATTTTGAACCCTCTTACCCAGCACTTATATCACTGCGGGGGATGGGGTGTATCAGGGACTCTTCTGGGTCTGTGATCATGACCTTTACATTTCTCTTTCTCCTTGTTGGACTGGATGGTGTGGAGCTGTCACACTGATGTCTGATATTCACCTCAGACCCCGCCTTCTGCATGCTTGTCTCCAACTTTGCTTGGCATCTTAGAAGCTGCCTGATTCTATTGTTTATGCAGGGCTAATTTGTTACTTTCAGCCCTGAAAAAACTCTCAGAGTGCCCTTGAGAGTTGTGGCAGCTACAGGATAGGCACCAGTCAGTCTGTACCAGACTGATGAACTGATAGTGTAGCTGGGACCTTGGTAGAAAAGCAGACCATCCCTTCTTCATGAGCTAACATTTCCCCATTGGGGAGGTAACTCTACATTTACCCATCCCTTCAGGGGGAGAATTAGTCTTTTCCCCATCCCTTATGCCTTCCTCTTTTTGCTGTTACTTTAATACCCAAAGATTTCCCTGCATTGTTGGACTCCTTTGTACTTAGTATTAGGAGTTCCAAAACATGCATGTCCCCCACACACCCTTTCTTTTTCTTTCTTTTTTTTTTGTAATAAACTGCTTTTATTCATGATCTTTGTAGATGTGATTTCTGGTTAACAATAATTGGTGTCAGAAGTGGGATTTTGATGAGAGAAAGTGATTTGAACTGACCAGAGGCTTTCCAGAGGTGGGGCTAGGTACCCGCACTGGTCCATTAAACCCCACCTATGTCTGATCTCTGGTTGGTAAGTATCATTTCTGCTCAAATTCTGGCCTACCCATCTTTTTCAATTGCATTTGTTCGTAGTTATGGGGAAGAAGGACCCTGATTTGAGAGAGCTCTCAGGTAAGCTCTCTCTCTCTCTCTCTCTCTGCGTGCGTGCATGTGTGTGTGTGTGTGTGTGTGTGTGTGTGTGTGTGTGTGTGTTTGTGTATTTCACCATCAAGTGGACTTGGATTTGAGCCACTTTGGTTTTTGAATGGATAGAGTATAGTCTAGGTGAGACAGTCCAGGAAAGGGCTTCTCTAGATTTTTTGTGACTTGAAGTAAGCTCTGGTTTGAGCTCTGGTTTCCTTAACTCAGAAGTAATAAAACAACAAGGGAAAGGAACAACCAACATCTAAGAAGGACACCTTCCCTCCCCAAGGGGTTGGCAACAGGTCACATGTTATAGCTACATGGCCCTGAAACCTTCAGGTATCTAGATAATTGGCAGAAAATAACCAAAGATGATTTCTTGTCATTGCTGGCCAACTTGGGGAACTTTTCATTGGGACAAAATAAATTATCTTAAGAAATGTCTTGATAATGGCTAAATATCTGGCAGGGTAAATATCTGAAATGAGATGCCTCCCATAAATGGTTAATACAAACCACTAAGAGGGAGGCTGAAAGTAACCTGGCCTCAGTAAAAAAAAAAAAAAAAGGTAAAATGAAATTAGAGAAGAAAGAAGGCAAAAACCAACTTCAAGACTTGAAAGATAATGTCCAAACTCTTTCTCAGGACAATTAAAATTGCATTGATAATTTAAAACAAGAAACCAGCTAGTCCCTCCCCAAAACATCTATCCTCTTCTTAATGAGTCATATGATGAAGAGACCACAAGAGGGCAGTCTAAGACTGATAATGAAGAATCTTCCGGCAATTCCCATTCCCCAGTTTCCTTTTAAACTGAAAAAAGTGCTTGGCTCTAAGACTCCCATTTATTCATTTAGCCCCTGGACCAAAGCTGAACTCAGGGTCATGGGGAGAGACTATCCACAGGGGCTGTCTGATCCTCTTGGGCTTGCTAAGGAATTTCAGATAACTGTGTCTACCTGTAAATCTGGCCTGTCTGACCTGTATCAGCTAGTTCAGACTGCAGTGGGACCTTGGGAGGTTGATCATTGGCTCCGAGTGGCTGATTGGAAAAATCCATTAGAAGAAATCTCTGAGTCTCAGTCTTCACAGGAGAAAAGGTTGGCAGGGCCCTCTTTGAGGCTGTCTCCATTGCCTTCGCAAGGATGTTGTTTAGGCCAAGATCAGAGCTTGTTAGCAAGAGCCTGGGGATTGGGTCTATAAATTTTTTAACCACTTCCTGCACACTTTTGATTCGAATTCTAGCCTGTCATGCTGAGCCCACTAGCCACCTTCTTTTAATTCTTTGTTTACTGATGCCTTTCAAAAAAGACCTAAGTGACTTGATAAAAAGAAATATGTTGACTGGAATACTTCCAAGGCAGTGGATGAGGCTTTTAGATGGGGCTTCTAGATAGCAGGTAAACCTCATGGATCATAAATTTAAAATGGAAACTAAAATTATGCCTTTACACTTTAATCTGCTGAAAAAAGCAGGAGAAAGGGGTGAGGAGGAGTGTTGTAACCTTCCTCCTCCCAAGAGATTTTGGCATGCAGCCCTCTTCTTTTCCCAAGGGATTTTGCCTTTTGATGGTACATGATTTTGGAAGCTACAGAAGCACAGGGGGTTCTGACATCTTCTGGAGAATTTATTAGAAGCCAAGCATATGTTGCTCAGTTACTTAATGGTTTGCTTTTGCCAAAAGCCATTGCGGTTTTTAAGATCTCTGGGCACAGTAAGGAAGACACTGACCACAGCTGTGGCAATGCCTTGGCTGACTGCTATGCCAAGCAAGCTGTGCTTAGCTCCTTGGTTCCCACTGGAGTTTCATTGAACATTTTCACTGGATCCTTTTCCTTACCTGTGTTAACACCTGAAGAGATTATTCCTGTCCAAGGAACAATGTTGCAGTCAGCTATTAGCCACTTGGAAAAAGAAGGGTGTCATAAGGACCCCAGCAAGGATTGTGGAGGGGACCAAATGGACTTCTTTGTTTACCTGACTCCCTGTCTCTTTTCATGATGGAACATTTTCATTCAATTAATCAGTGGGCCCCTGACAAACTGATCTCCTTGGTCCACAAATACTGGTGGGAAAGATTTCACTGGGCAGCCTTAACTGCCTATGTAGCCTGCCCCCAGGTGTCCCAAACACAACATGTCCAAACCGAGTAAGCCACCAACTGGACACTTGCCTTTGGCACCTTTTGAAGTATGGTAAATTGACTTGATTCAACTACCACCCTCAAGTGGATAAAAGTTTGTCCTGATTATGTTCCACATGTGTTCCTAGTGAGGGGAGGTTTTCCCAGTTAGATAGGCCATGGAAATGGTTGTTGCCAAATCCCTAACTGAGAAGGTCATTCCTCCCTGGGGGAGGGTTTCTTTGTGACATATATAGTGATAGGGGCACCCTTTTTGCTGGTTTGGTGATATCTCATCTGCCAGCCTCCTGACTTATAATCTAACACCTGCATTGTGCATATCACTCCCAGGTTTAATTGAATGAATAAATGGCAATTTGAATACCCAATAGGTGAAATTACCTGAAGAGTTTCATCTCTCCTGGCCCTGAGTGTCATTACCTCTAGCCCTACTTAATTTGGAAGCCACTCTGTAGTGTCCCAAATGACAATTCTCTTGCCTTATAAATGACCTTTATTGTTGCTACTTTGGTAATCCTCTTTATTGACACTCTAATTTAGACTCCTTAATTTTAACTGTTTGATTTTCTAACTTTGACAATTTGACTTTCTTCTTTCGATTTTGACTCCTTAAATTTAACTCCTTTATTATTTCAATTTTATCCCCTAATTTAGAATTCCTTTTTTTGATTCCCTAATTTTGACAATATGGCTACATAATTTCGATTTTCTAATTATGCAATTTTTTCTTTTTTATTATTTTTAGTTTTCAACATTCATTTCCACAAGAATTTGCATTACAAATTTTCTCCCCGTTTCTTCCCCCCACTCCAAGATGGCATATATTCTGATTGCCCCATTCCCCAGTCAGCCCTCTCTTCTGTCACCCCACTCCCCCCCATCCCCTTTTCCCTTATTTTCTTGTAGGGCAAGATAGATTTCTATACCCCATTGCCTATATATCTTATTTCCTAGTTGCATGCAAAATAAATTTTTTTTGAGCATCTGCTTTTAGAACTTTGAGTTCCAAATTCTCTCGCCTCTTCCCTCCCCACCCACCCTCCCTAAGATGGCAAGCAATTCAACATAGGCCACACATATATCATTATGTAAAACACTTCCACAATAATCATGTTGTGAAAGATTTAAATATATTTCCCTCCATCCTATACTGTCCCTCTTTATTCAGTTTTCTCCTTTGACCCTGTCCCTTTTCAAATGTGTTTGCCTGATCTGCCCTCCCTTCTATCATCCCCCCTTTCTTATCCCCTTCCCCCTGCTTTCCTGTGGGGTAAGATACCCAATTGAGTGTGTATATTATTCCCTCCTCAAGTCAAATCCAATGAGAACAAGATTCACTCATTCCCCCTCATCTGCCCCCTCTTGCCTTCCAATAGAACTGCTTTTTCTTGCCACTTTTATGTGAGATAATTTACCCCATTCTCTCTCTCCCTTTCTCCCTCTCTCAATGTATTCCTCTCTACCCCCTCAATTTTATTTTATTTTTAAGATATCATGCCTTCATATTCAACTCACCCTGTGCCCTCTGTCTCTATATATGTATATTCCCTTCAGCTACCCTAATACTGAAAAAGGTCTCATGAATTACAAACATCATCTTTCCATATAGGAATGTAAACATAACAGTTCAACTTTAGTAAGTCCCTTGTGATTTCTCTTTCTTGTTTAACTTTTCATGCTTCCTTTAATTCTTGTATTTGAAAGTCAAATTTTCTATGCAGCTTTGGTCTTTTCATTGAGAAAGCTTGAAAGTCCTCTATTTTATTGAAAATCCATATTTTGCCTTGGAGCATGACACTCAGTTTTGCTGGGTAGGTGATTCTTGGTTTTAATCCTAGCTCCTTTGACTTCCAGAATATCATATTTCAAGCCCTTTGATCCCTTAATGTAGAAGCTGCTAGATCAGGTGTTATCCTGATTATGTTTCCACAATACTCAAATTGTTTCTTTCTGGCTGCTTGCAATATTTTCTCCTTGACCTGGGTACTCTGGAATTTGGCTACAATATTCCTAGGAGTTTTCTTTTTGGGATCTTTTCCAAGAGGTGATTGGTGGATTCTTTCAATTTCTATTTTACCCTCTCATTTAAAATATCAGGCCTGTTTTCCTTGATGATTTCTTGAAAGATGATATCTAGGCTCTTTTTTTGATCATGGCTTTCAGGTAGTCCAGTAATTTTTAAATTATCTCTCCTATATCTGTTCTCCAGGTCAGTGGTTTTTCCAACGAGATATTTGACATTGTCTTCCACTTTTTCATTCCTTTGGTTCTGTTTTATAATTTCTTGATTTCTCATAAAGTCACTAGCTTCCACTTGCTCCAGTCTAATTTTGAAGGTGATATTTTCTTCAGTGGTCTTTTGCACCTCCTTTTCCATTTGGCTAATTCTGCCTTTTAAGGCACTCTTCTCCTCATTGGCTTTTTGGAACTCTTTTGCCATTTGGGTTATTCTATTTTTTAAGATGTTATTTTCTTCAGTAAATTTTTGGGTCTCCTTTAGCAAGTCATTGACTTGTTTTTCCATCATTTTCTTCCATCACTTTCATTTCTCTTCCCAATTTTTCCTTTACTTCTCTTACTTGCTTTTCCAAATCCTTTTTGAGCTCTTCCATGGCCTGAGACCAATTCATATTCTTCTTGGAGGTTTTTGATGTAGGCTCTTTGACTTTGTTGACTTCTTCTGGCTGTATGCTTTGATCTTCTTTGTCACCAAAAAAAAGATTCTACAGTCTGAGTCTGAGTCTTAGTCTGAGTCTGAGTCCTTTTGCACTCCCTGGTCATGTTCCCAGCCAACTACTTGACCCTTAAGCTTTTTGTCAGTGTATGACTGCTTGAAGAGTAGAGAGTACTTTGTCCCAAGCTTTAGTGGCTGCACTTCTGTTTTCAGAGCTACTTTTATTCCACAGTCACCACTAACAAGCTCTGCCACACCAGCACTCTTCCTCCCCCAAGAACTGCCAACCAGGATTGTGACCCAGATCCAAGCACGGCAAAGCAAGCCCTGCACTCCTGCTCTGGTCCACCACTTAATTCCTCCCACTGGGTGGACCTGGGGCTGGAAGTAAGTGCAGCTGGAGCTCTGGAAGCACTGACTGTGCTGTACCACCTCCGCTGCCCCAGGGGCTAGGGCCGGACTGCTCTCATCCTGATACAGCAGTTTTCCTACTAACCTGCTCCCTTGTCTTTGGCATTTGTGGGTTGAGAAGTATGGTAACTGCCACAGTTCAGTGATTGATGGACCTAAAGCCTGCTCCTCCAGACTCCTGGTCTGGTTGGTCCCAGCATGGGCAACACTCTTCTCCCAGCACCATGTGATAGACCTTTCCCAGTGATCACCCAGGCTGTCCTGCGCTGGAGACCTGCTTCCCTCTGCTATTTCGTGAGTTCCACAGCTCTAGAATTTGTTTAGAGTCATTTTTTACAGGTGTTTGGAGGGATTTGGGGGAGAGCTTAAGTGAGTCCCTGCTTTCCAGCCACCATCTTGGCCCCACCCACCCATCAAAGGCCTCGTAATTATGCAGTTTTACTCCTAATTTTGACAAGTCCATTTCTTTATTGTGACTCCTAATACTGACAGCCAGATTCTAGATTTGATGCCCTATTTTTGTCAGTTTGACTCCTTAATTCTGGCATTTTTCTTTTTAAATATATTGACTCCCTCGTTTTGACTTTTTAACTCCTTGGTTTTGATTCTTTATTTTTGGCCCCCTGATTTTGAAAATTTTGACTCTTTTGCATTGATTTGTTTACTTTTTATAATTTGCTCCCACAATTACACATCTGAGCTCACAATCACCCAAACTCTCTTCTGATCTCACGATATCATATACAAGTTTTGGATCCTGCAGTCACATACTCACAATTCTGATCCCAGGATCACACAAATATACTTTGGATTCCACAAACATACATAGACACACATATACACAAACTTCTAATTCCAGAATCACATTAAGTGCCTCTGATCTCATAATCACACACACACACTTCTGAGTCTACAACCAAACACACTTCTAGTCCCACATTTATACACACAGACAACTAATAAACCATACACACACTTCTGACTTCACAATCACACACACACATACACACTTTGGATCACAGAATCACTCAAAGACACACATACTTATGGTACTACAATTGCATATACACACACTTTTGATTCTCCCAACCCCACATATTTTTGATCCCATAATCATACAAACATTCTTCTAAATCCGTAAAAACATTTCAGATTTTACAATCTCACACATGAGTTTCTTATCCCACAATTGAAGACTCATGATTCTGATCCCAGACTCATACAAACACATTTCATATTCCACAATCCTACACACATGCATGCACACACACACACACACACACACACCTGTTTCTAATCCAGCTATCAGAATATACATCTCTGATCTCATAATCATATGCACACTTGTGATCTCACAGTCACACATACACGCTCATTTTTAATCCCCAAAACACACAAAATTCTGAGTTCACAATCACATGTGCAACCTTCTGATCCCAGTATCGCACAATGCTGATCACACATACTTCTCATCAGATGACAGAATTCTGATCTCACACTGATACACACACATACACACATATTTCTGGCCCTACAATCAGAGACACTTCTGAAAACACACGGATGCACACTTCTGATCACACAGACTTCTGATCTTACAATCCACTCACACATTCATACTTCTGATCCCAGAACCACATAAACACATTTCAGATTCAATAATCATACACAGATATACTTTTATTCTAGGAATCATAACACATACCTCTGATCCCACAATCATACACACATAATTCTGGTAGTACAAACGTACACCTACTACTTTTTTAATATTTTAATTTCTCCCAATTACATGTAAATAATTTTTAACATTCTTTTTTTAAAAAATTTTGAGTTCCAAATTCTATTCCCCCCCTTCCTTCTCTCCCTCTTCCCTGAGATGGTGAGCAATCTGATATAGGTAATACATGTGCAATTATATAAAACATCTCCGTATTAGTCATTTTCCTGCACATACTTCTGATCACAAAATCACCACGGACACACATACTTCTGATCTCACAGTTATAAAAATACACTGCTGATCTTGTTATCACACAACATTTCTTTAACCACAGTCATACATACACGCCACTGATTCCACAAACGTACCCATGCTTCTGATCTCACAATCACACAAGCACTCACTTTTGATCCCTAATACAAACATACAATACTGAGTCCACTTTACAAGTTCACCCAGACTTCTGATCCCACAATCACACACACCAACACACATACACTTACAATTCAATAATCATATACACACTTCTGAGCCCACTATGACACACTCTTCCAATTACGTAACCTCATGCATGAGCTTCTGATCCTACAATCACACACTCACATTTCTGATCCAAGAACACATACATACTTCAGATTCCTTTATCATATACACAAACTTCTATTCCCAGAATTATAATACATGCCTCTGATCTTATAATTATAGCACACACACACTTCTTGTACCAAAAATATGTACATACTTCTGATCACAAAATCACTACAGACACCCCTTTCTGATACTGTAACCCCAAAACACTGCTGATCCTACAATCACACACATTTCTCTTCCCACGATAATACATGCATAGTATTGCTTCTACAATCATATACACACTTTTGAGCCCACAAACACTCTTCTGATCACACAATCCAACATATGAGCTTCTGATCCTGCAATCATACACTCACATTTCTGGTCCCAGAATCACAATACACACTTCAGATGCCACAATCATACACCCTCCCCACCACACACCCTAATCCAGCTATCTCAATATATACCTCTGATCTTACCATCTCACACACACACGCACACACACTTCTTATTCTAAATATACACACATAATTCAGATCACAAAATCATCATATATGCACACATTTTTGGTACCACAATCACAAAAACACACTGCTCACCCTATAATCATACACACATTTCTCTTCTTACAATGAAACACACGAATACTGATCCCACAATCATAAACACACTTCTGAGCCCACAATCACACAAACACTCTTTTGATCACACAATCTCCTACAGGAGTTTCAGATCACGCACACACACATTTCCAATGCAACAGTCAATTAATCTCCCCCTCATATTTCTGATCCTGCAATTATAAACATAATTTTGTTCCCATGATTATCATGTATACACATGATTCTGATTCTATCACATTTACACTCTGAGTTCACTATCACACAAACACTCTTCTAATCACACAATCTCTTACCCAAGCTTCAGATACCAAAATCACATGCACATTTCTGATCCCAGAATCTCACATACACACTTCAGATTCCACAATCATATACACAGACACACAAACTTCCAATCTGAGAATCACACTACAGTCTTTTGACTTCATAGTGACACTCTCACTTCTGATCCCCTAACTGCATGCATATATACACTTCCATTTCCACAGTCGTACACACATACACAATTCTGAACCTTCAATACACATAATTCTCCCCCAATCAACCTCCCCCGACGTTTCTGACCCTACAACAAGAAACACTTCTGATAACACACTGATGCGCACTTTTAATTTGATCATACAGATGTGTGATCTAAAAATCACACAAACATTCATACTTCTGATTATAGATTTATGTAAACACATTTCAACTTCCACAATTCCAACAAGCACACTTTTATTCCAAGAATCACAATATACACCTCTGATTCCACAATTACACACTTCTGATGCCAAAAACATACACATACTTCTGATCACAAAATCACCATGGACATACGTACTTTTGATCCCATAATTATAAAAACACACTGCTAATGCTACAGTCCCAGCACATTTCTTCACCCACAATTGTACATATATACTACAGATCCCACATGATCCCTCAAACACACACAATTCTGAGTCCACATCACACACTCAACCTTCTTATTCCAAAATCACACGTACACAATTGTGATCACTTACACACACTTCTTGTTCAATCATACAGACTTCTGATTTCACATTTACACTGATTTTACAGTGACAAACACATGTTTCTGCTCTCAGAAACACACACACAAATCTGAGCCCATGATCACTTACTCTTCTAATCACAGAATCTCATACTGGAACTTCAGATCCCATAATCATACACACACACCCTTTTGATATCACATGATATCATTTGATCTCTCGATCTCTCTCTCTCTCTCTCTCTCTGTCTCTCTCTCTCTTTCTCTCTCTCTCTCCCTCCCTCTCTCTCTCACACACACACCCACAATTCTGATGAAACACACATTTCTTATCCCCTCAGATTTCTGATCCCACATTTTAATTCCACAATGATAAATACACATTTCTGCTCCCACAATCACACACACACATCTCTAATCCCCAAATCACTCACCCCTCTGATCCCACAAAGATCCCACAATTGCAGTACGCTTCTGATCACACAATCATATATATATACTTCTGATCACTTAATCACAGACATTTCTGATCTTAAAATCACACACTTTTGATCCCACAATCATCTACATACGGACACACTGCTTCCAGAAACACACACTATCCTGAGTTTACAAACACTTCTGATCTCACAATTTCATACGCATGTTTCTGATTCCCTCAATCACACAAATACATTTATGATTTCACAGTCATACACACATAGACACACACAGACACACAATTCTAATCTCCAAATCACAATGTACTCCTTTGATCCCCCAATCATCCAGACATGGATCTGATCCCCAAAACAATATACTTCTGATCCCAAAATCACACAAGCCTCTTATTTCACAATCACACAAACTTCTAACCCAAAATCACACAGATGTTTCTGATTTCATAATCACACACACACTTATCTCACTATCACAATATACACTTCTGCTCCCACAATCATAGCCATCCCATGATCATGCAAATTACTCACCTTAACATTACACACAGGCTTTTATCCCAAAGGACTCATGATGAAGAATACTATCCACCACCAAGAGAAAAAACTGATATTGTATGAATACAGATGGTGGCATACTATTTTTCACTTTTTTTCTTTTTTTGTTTTTTTTTTCAACAAAATGACTAATACAGAAGTGTTTTACATGATTGCAAATGTGTAACCTATATCGGATTGCTTACTGTCTTAAGTGGGGTAGAGAGGAGGGAGGGAGGGATAGAATTTTAAAATAACAACAATGAATGTTAAAATTGTTTTATATGTAATTGGGGAAAATAAATCACTTTAAAGTGTGTGTATGAGAAATTCTGGAATCAGAAGTGTGTGTAAATTGTGGAATCTGAAGCATATGTATAATTTTAATATCAGAAATATATGTGATTGAGGAATCAGAAGTGTGAGTGTCTAGGAATGTGGGATCAGAAGTGTGCAAGATTTGGGGCTCAAAAGTGTGATGTGTATGTGGATCTGACACATGTGTGATTTTAAGGTGAGAAGTGTATTGTGACGTGGGATGATATGCATGAATGTGAGATAGTGAGATCAGAGGCATATGTTGTTATTATGGGATCATGTGTGATTGTGAAATCAGCAGTGTGTTTATTTTTGGATTAGAAATGTGTGCGATTTTGGATAGAAGCTTGAGTATGACAATGTGTGACTAGAAGAGTGTGTTGGTGTGCTCAGAAGTGTATGTGTGACTGTAGTGTCTGTATTGATTGTGGGAACAAAATTATGTGTATAATTGTGAAATCTGAAGTCTGTATGTATGAGTTTGGGTTTAGAAGAGTCAGTGTATAATTATGGGATTCAAAGGTCATATACAAGATTGTGTGATCAGAAAAGCGTGTGATTGTGGGCTCAGAGGTGCCCACATAACCTATATCAGATTGCTTACTGTCTCAAGGAGGGATAGCATTTGAAACTCAAAACTTAAAACAAAACCCAAATGCTAAAAAATGTTTCTACATTTAATTGGGGAAAGATAAAATATTAAAAAAAAAGAAATATCTGTGTGTGTGTGTGTATGATCAGAAGTGTGTGTGATTAGAAGTGTGTGTAATATTGTAGGATCAGAAGTGCATATGTATGTGTGTCATACATATAAGGTCAGAAGTCTGTGTGATAGCATCAGAAGTGTGTATCAGTGTGTGATTAGAGGTGTGTGTGTGTGTGTATGTATGTGTGATTTTGGGATCAGAAGTGAGAGTATTACTGTGGGATGAGAAGTACATTTGTAAGATTATGGGATCAGAAGTGTATACTATGATTCTGGGATTAGAAGTGTGTGTGTATGATAGTGGAATCTGAAGTGTGTTTATGTGATTTTAGGATCACCGGTGTGTGTGATTGTGGGAGCAGAAATGTATATTTGTCACTGGGAGATCAGAAGTCTGTATGTCTAGATAAGAAGTGTGTTTTTGAGTATTTTATATGAAGTGTGCATGTGTGTATGTATGTGTGTGTGTATGTCAGAGAGAGAGAGAAAGAGAGAGAGAGATCAGAGGTGTGATTTTCTAATTTTGATTGCCTAAATTAGATACTCTAATTATGTCAATTTTATTCCTTAATTTAGAACATGATTTTTTGGCTCCCTAATGTGACAATATGAATATATAATTTTGAATTCCTAATTTTACCAATTTAATTCTCTAATTTTGACTTCTCAGTTTTGACAATTTGACTCCCTGTTGACTCATTAATTTTGACTTTTTCGTTCTATTTGAATTTTTAACTGCTTCCTTAATTTTAAACAATTTGATTCCCTAAATTTTGACTTTTTAATTTTTACAGTTGCAACCACAATATTGGCCTTTTAATTTTGACAATTTGAATCTGTATTTTGACTCTTTAATTTTGACTTTCTGAGTTTGCCAATTTGACTCCATTTTTTGACTTTTTAAATTTTAAAAATATGATTCTTAATTCTGACCTTTTGAATCCCTAATTTTGTTCAGTGTACTTTTTTTTTCCATTTAGCCAATTGTGTTTTTTAAGGAATTGTTTTCTACAGTCAATTTTTGTCCTTCCTTTTCCAAGCTTTTGACTCTCTTGCATAGCTCTCATTTCTTTTCCCAATTTTTCTTCTACCTTTCTTAATCTGACTTTTAAAATCCTTCTTGAGCTCTTCCAAGAAGGCTTTTTGGGCTTGAGACCAGTTCATATTCCCCTTTGATGTTTTCGTTGTGGGTATATTGACAATGTTGTCCTCTTCTGAATTTGTGTTTTGATCTTCCCTGTCCCCATAGAAAGACTCTGTGGTCATTGTTTGTTTCTGCTTTTTGCTCATGGTGTTTGCCTATTTCCTGGCTTTTAAAGTTGAGCTCTCCTGTTGGAGCACAGAGGGCATAGTTCCAGGCTTCTTGTGCTGGGTGCCAGGGGCCTGGTCACTGGCTTTGTGTGCTGGGGCCTCAGGTGCTGGCATCTGGAAACTGTAGGGGTCTGGCAGCTTACCTGATGCTGAGCTGGGGTCCTGGTGGTGGTGGTTGATGTGTGCTGAGGTCAGGAGAAGTTTTTCTGTGTTTCCCTGGGGCTATGCTGAAGCTGTCAGGGTGGCATAAAGGTGCCTTGCTCCTGGAGGATGCTTGCCCACCTGGAGTTGCACTGAAGCACATGGAGGTTCAGCAGCTGGAGGAAGCCTGTTCACAAGCACACATGGTAGTTCTCTCAGCTTGAGTCGGCTGATTCTCCTGGCTGTGCCAGGGCATGGGGGAGTCCTGGTATTGGCACTAGTCTGCTCCACCACCCTGGGACTCCAGATCTTCCACTGGTTTGCTGAGGTGTGGCTTACTGCTGGCTTGCCAGGACATCTCCTGTCATGTACTACTCTCCTTCCACTTTTCCTATTAATCCCCCAAGCCTCCTGGGCTAAAAGACTGCTGCACCCCATCTTTTTGCTGGCTCCACTGTTCCAGGATTTTTCCTGGGGCAAGATTTTCTAGATTTTTAGAGGTCAATAAGGGAGAGTGAGAGTGACTTACTGCTTACTCTGCCATCTTGGCTCCCAGAACCACTCCTGGGCCTCTCCCCTGAAGCCCTAATTTTGACTGCCTAACTCTAAATTCCAACTTTTGACAATTTGACTTCCTAATATTAAATTCCTAATTATGACAATTTCACTGACTAATCGTGACTCATTTTGTCCATTTGACTTTCTAATTTTGACTCCCTTATTTTAAGTTCCTAATTTTTAACAATCCAACACCCCAATTTTGAATCTCTAATTTTTATAACTGAACTCTCTAAAACAAACTCCCTAATCTTGACAATTTGACTCTCTAATGTTTCTTTAAAAACTTTGATTCTATAATTTTGAATCTTTAATATTTACAATGTGACAAACTAATTTTGACTTCCCAATTTTGACAATTTGACCCTCCTCATGTTCATGCCCTAATTTTAGTTCCCTAATTTTGACAATTTGGCTCCCCAATTTTTCCTTAATGGTAACAATTTGATTCCTTAATTTTTACAATTTTACACCTTAATTGTGACTTCCTAATTTTGTCCATTTGAGTATAATTTTGAGTTTTTTGTTTTGAATTTCTAAATTTTACAACTAGACTCTCTAATATTAACTCCCAAATTGAAAAATTGACTTCCTAACTTCACAATTTGATTTCTAACATTGATACCCCAATCTCAAAAATTTGACTCCCTAATATTGCCAATTTGACTCCCTATCTTTAGCTCCCTTATTTTGACTTTCTATCTATAATAGCTTGACTCACTAGTCTTGACTCCCTAATTCTGCCAATTTGACTCTTTGATTTTTAACTCCAGCATTTTGCTTCCCTAATTTTGAATCTTCAATTTTAAAAATTTCATACCCTTATTTCGAGTAATTTTGAATTTCTTATTTTTACTCTATGATTCCCTAATATTGAATCCTTAATTTTTGGAAATTTGACTTCTAAACTTAAACAATTTAATTCATAATGTTAACTTTTAAGTTGACAGTCTGACTTCCTAATTTTGACAATTTGACTCCTTAATTTTTAAAATGTTAACATTTTGATTTAAAAATTTTGAATCTTTAATTTTTACAATTTGTCATTCAAATTTTAACAATTTTACTCTCTAATTTTGAATTCTTAATTTTTACATTTGACACCCTAATTTTGCCTTCCTAATTTTGATAATTTGGCTTTCTAATTTTGATTTTATTATTTTCAATCCCTAATTTTTACAATTTGATTATGAAAATATTGTGGGATCAAAAGCATACATTTAAGTAATTCTTTGATCAGAAGTTGTGTATGTTTGTTGTTATTGTAGAATCAGAAGTGTTTGTCTTATTGTGTGTTATGTTAATGAAAATGGGAAGATCTTTCCCATCCATTAATAGGCCCATGTGACTTGTCTGAGTCAGATGAGTTTGAGTCATATGGAGCCTGTGGTGGGAGGGGCTTGCTGAATGGGTGGAGCAGGGAGGGGTGGAGCAGGAATGAGACAGAGCAGTCAGAGCTGAGAAGGAGAGATCAGGCAGAGGAGCTAGTGTGAGTGAGAGAGGGAGTGGTTTTGCTTAAGGGAGTCTGCTTGTGCGAAGGCCCTAATGGAGGGAAGGCTTGGAGATGTGGGTACTCTCTGCACTGGTTATGTGTATAGACTTTTTGGTTACTATGATGGATTTGGCTTTCTGGTGTTAGGATTCGGCTTTCTGGTGTTGGAATAAATGTTTTGGTTTTGTCTTCAATGAAGAGAGTCTGTTATATTTTGCAATTCAGAACTATACCAGCATATTCATAGCAGCCGCAGCCACTGTGGGTATCACATTGGCACAACATTGTGAGATCAAAAGTGTGTGTCTATGATTGTAGGATCAGAAGCATGTATTGTGATTTTTGCATCAGAAGCGTGAGTGTGGATTGTAGGATAAGAAGTGTGGGTGAGAGATTGTGGGATTAGAAATGTGTTTTTGTTATCTGAAGTATATGTATGTGATTGTGAGAATAGAAGAATGTGTGTGTGTGTTTCTGGGATCAAAAGTATTTGTATATGTATGATTGTGGAATCAGAATTGTCTGTAACTGTAAAACATGGTGTGTGTGTGTGTGTATGTATGATTGTGGAATCAGAAATGTGTGTGATTGTGGGGTCAAAATTGAGAGCATATAATTGTGGGATGAGAATCATGGGTGTGAGATTGTGGCATCAGAAGTGTGTTTGTATTATCAGATGAGTGGGAGCATGTGTCATTGTGGGAACAGAAGTGTGTGATTCTGAGATTAGAAATGTTTGATTGTAAAATCAGAAGTATGTGTGTGTGTGTGAGATTGTGGAATTAGAAGTGTGAAGTGTGTGTATAATTGCAGGATCAAAAAGATCTGCGATTATGGGATCTTAAGTGTGTATATGATTGTGAGATCAGAAGTCTGCAAGATGGTAGGATAATAACTGTGTGAGTGTGTTAGAAGAATGTGTGTGCATGATTATAAGATCAGAAGTGTGTGTGTGTATGTATGATTTTGGGATCAGAAACATGTGTGAATGTGTGATCAGAAGCACGTGTATGATAGTGGGTTCAGAAATATGTGTGTATGTGTATGATGGTGAGATCAGGTGTGTGTTGTGTATATGTGTGTGTTTGTATGATTTTGGATCAGAAGCATGAGTGTGTGATTCTGTGATCAGAAATACATATGTGAATTCATGAGATCAAAAGAGTGTGATTTTGGGGTCAGATGTGTGTGATTGTAAGATCAGAAGTGCATGTCTGTTACTGTGGAAAAAGTGTGTGTTTGTGTATATGTGTGTGTGTGTGATTGTGGGCTCAGAAATGTGCATGAATGTGGGATCAGAAATGTATGTGTGTGTAATTGTGGGATTAGAAGTATGTGTGTGATTGTGGGATCAGAAGTATGTGTGTTTGTGTATGATTGTGGGATCAGAAGTGTAGGTGTGATTATGAGATCAGAAGTGTGTATGTGTAATTGTGGGATCAAATCCAGTGTGTTATTATGAGATCAGAGTGCCTGTGTGAGATTTTGGCATCAGAACTGTGTTAATGTGATCATAGATTTAGAATTGTGTGTGACTGTGGGATCAAAACTGAGTGTGTGTCTGATTGTGGGACCCAAACATGTGTTTGTGTGATTGTGCAATCAGAAGAATGTTTTTGTGATTGTGAAATCACAAATGTGTATATAATTATTGGATCAGAAGTGGGTGTTTGATGATGGGCTATCTGTGTGTGAGTATGGGATCAAAAATGTACGTCTAGTGGGATTATTAGTGAGTGTGTGTGATTGTGGGTTCGGAAGTGTTGGACCATTAGTATGTAAGTATGATTGTGGGATCAAATGTATGTCTGATTTTTGTATCAAAAGAATATGTGTATGACTGTGGAAACAGAAGTGTATGTGATCTTAGAATTGGAAGTATGTGGTTTTGTAATTGTGGGATCAGAGGCGTGTGCAAACTTGATTTTGAGATTATTAGTGAGTGTGTGTGATTATGGGTTCAGAAGTGTTGGATCATTGATTATGGCATCAGAAATGTATGTCTGATTTTTGTATCAAAAGTATATGTGTATGACTGTGGAAACAGAAGTGTATGTGATTTTAGAATCAGAACTACATGATTTTGTGATTGTGGGATCAGAAGTTTGTGTCTATTTGATTTTGGGGTTGTTAGTGAGAGTGTGTGATTGTGGGTTCAGAACCCCCAGGAAAAAAGAGCATTGCAGGCCTGGGGGACAACCGGCTAGTTAAAATGCCTGGACTTATGGGTGGATTGTTTGAGGAACAGCAAGGAAGGCTGAGGTCATTGGATCCCAGTGTACATGGTTGGGTGTAAGGTATAAGAAGATTGGGAAGGTTTGGTGGAAGCTGTTATGAAGGACTTGAAGGACTCCCACACTTGGACCATAAAAGCACATGCTCACAGAGGAGGTAGAAATGGTTACAAAAAAGAAGAAAGATGGAAAAGTAACTGGGTTGGACCAAGAGATATAGAAGAGATCCAAGTTGTAAGTATACATTTGTGAAAACAGTAAGGACATACTATACAACAAATAAGAAAGCGGGAGATATCAAAGATATGGTAAAGTCTAAGACCTTATTGACATAGAAAAAAGGTGACAGAGTAACAGAAGTACCTCAGAAGGATTCTCTAAGAGAAATATGTAATATTAAATAACTATCGGTATTTAATAACTATTAGTCTATATGCCTAATCTCCATCTATACAAAAATTTTATGAGAGTCCAGTGTGAAGAGAAAGAACAAGATGAACTATATCTTGTAGCGGTCTTTACAATCAGAACATATATGATAGACATATTCTTATAAAATCACAAAAATGCTTAGGAAGAAAAATGTTGTAGAATGTAAAATATAAATATTACAGATTGAGAATGAAAAAAAACCATATAATATTATAAAATACTTTATATTTTTCACTATTGCTTAATTTATTCCACCTTAAACCCATTAATATTCAAAGCTGTGCCATGTAGAATTTGAACAGCATTCAGAGAGATTTGACTCTTTCCTTGTTAAAACAAGTAAAATCTCTTTATGTGATATACTCATTCTGATTTATTTTTGACAATGGTGTATTTCATGAAGGTATTATTAGGAAATAAGCAGACTTTCATAAGTGATATTCAACAAATGGACCATGTCTTTACAGTTTATTGATTAAATGAAAGAGGTAGATCTTGATTTCTATCTTGTCATGTTTATTGTTTGCTGATTAAGGGAAAAATTTATTCAATAAAACACAATTCCATCTTCCAGACTCATCACAAGGTTTGTACCAGCAGTATATCAAAAAGATCTTCCCAGATTCCTTTGAAGATGTGGCAAAAGAACCAATGAAGTTCAATGACCCTCTGTTAATAAATTTCGGGCAAGCTATAAACCAGGACAATGTATACCTGCCAAAATGTTTACCACTGTGATGGAGGAGATTCACTGCAGAGTCCAATTCATAGAAGAATTCATAGTAAATGGTCAGGTAGCCTCGTGGAAAGGATTATCCTCGTTGTATCAAGATCCAGGCCACTGCAGAACTTTCTGAAGACATGTCATCATTTAAAGGACTTTGGCCTGTCCCTCTACATTGGAAAGGCAAAATGGATAAAAACTATCTACTGACCAGATTTCACAATGTGTTTGGATGGGCACCCTATACAGCCTTTCCAAAACCATGTATATCTGGGACAGACAGTGCAGATGGACAACAAGCTGTTACTCAGAATTTTTTTAAAAAAAAGGAGAGTGGCTTGGATTGATTTCAGGAAATTGAAAAGCTCTAACTATAAACTTCCCATAAAAGCAAAGGACCTTATTTTCAGTACTAGTGTTTCTTTGGAATTGGTATATGCTATGACTGCATATATATAACCTATATCAAATTGCTTACCATCTTAGAGAAGGGGGAGAGAAGGGAGGGAGGGAGAAAATTTGGAACTCAAAATTTTAAAAAATGGTTAAAATGGTCTTTACATATAATTGGAAAAAATAAAATACTATTTTGAAAAAGGAATTGGCACATGATAAAAAGACATGGATCACCACTGCATCTGAAGAATATCAACACAGAAGGCAATGGAGGGATTAATAGTGGGCATAAGCATACTGTACTATATAACCAATGAAAAAGTCCAAAGGAAAGGATTAGATGGTAAAGAATTCTCAAAATTCAGGGGCTGCTAGGTGGTGCAGTTAGTAGAGCACCAGCCCTGGAGTCAGGAGGACCTGAGTTCAAATCTGGCCTCAGACACAACATACTAGCTGTGTGACCTTGGGCAAGTCTCTTAACCCCAATTGCCCTGCCTTCCCCCCCCTCCAAAAAAAGATAAGAATTCTCAAAATTCTCCAACATAGGAATAAGTAATTGTAGCTGGCTCCACAGGACAAGATACCAGGAAATGTAGTGAGGCAATAATATGATGAATTAACAATGGATAAAGCTAATTCCTAATATACTCATTCAGCATCCTCCCCCAGCAGCCTCTTCTCTAGTAGGGCAGCACAGCTAGTAGTTTCCTTGCAGCTGTTCTAGTAAGGGCCAGCACATTCAGCTGTTCTTGGCCCTCTTCTCTTCCCTGTCTATACCAGGGGTGGGGAACCCATGGCTTTCTGTTCTGTAAAGTTTGGATTCAGTCAATAGGGCTGTACTTGAGGCCACAGGTTCTCCACTTCTGGATACAATTTCACTTGAGAATCTCATCATATCTCATGGATTCAATGACCATCTCTACTTATCCAGACCTAACTTCTCTGCTGATCTCCATTCCTGCATCTACACCCACTTATCTCAACTAGAAGTCCTGGAGGTATCTTAAATTCCCCATTTCCCAAACTGAACTTGAGATGAAAAATAGGGATGTTGCTTGAAAATTACCATAATTAAGAAGTCAGGATAACCTATCTGTGAGACAAGAAGGCAGCAGCTAATGCCAATAATCCCAACAGGGATGCCGTCACCACAGACAACATGGAGTATCTAGACATCTAAGCCAGTGGAAAGTTGGTCCATTTTATTGTTGTGATTGAACTATATGTTTTAAAGAAGTTGAAAGAGGGCATCTACAAGGTGAAACATTTGTGTGGCATGGGGATAACAGCTGATAATTCTATAGTACTTCAAGATTTTTAATTCAGTTTATATTCATTATCTCATTTGATCCTCATAACATGCTGAAATGAAGGTATTGAACTTTACAAATGAGGAAGCTGATATTAGGGGAAGATAAGGGAACAGGGAGGAGATGTAGGTGCTGGAAAATGACTGCTAAAATTTCAATGTGACCACAAATGCTACCAATCATGACCCAGTTGATTGTTTTGTTATTTTCCAGATGGGAAAATGATGGAGACAATATTAATAATTCAAATTAAACTTAAAAGTGTCCCATTTACCTTCCCCCCACCCCCAAGCAGCCAGTTTTAAAAATATTTACAGAGCCCTTATTTGAGGTATTATTTGAACCTAAATTATTCCTGATTCCAAGTCAAGCTGTCTATTCACTGTGCCATGGTGTCATGGTGTGGGGGGAGACGGATCAGGACCCCCCACAGTCACATTTGCCAAGTTTACTAAATAGGTTGCTTCCAGAACACAGAAGGACTAAGGGTTGAGAGCAATGGTGTTGAGGAGAAGCTCCAAGTATTTAAATTTGCTGATGTGACAAGTGTTTCTGCCTTGTTTATCCTATAGATTTAGCTTACACTACATGTATTTTCTTTCTTTTCATGTCATTAGTTTCAATTACTTAGCCACATCTATCACAAGACTATCTGAGAAAAGCTTTAAATGTTAAACAGAGGAGTTTGAAATTTATCCTAGAAAGGAGAAATATTAGTTTTTGAATCAAATAACCTGGGTTCAAATCTAGCCTCTACAATTGCTACATGTCTAAACTTGAACAATTCATTCAATCTCAGGGGGTCTTAATTTCCTCACGTGTAAAATGAGGGGTCTGGACAAGGTGAACTCTGGAGTCTTTCGCAGCTCTAGATGTATGATCTTTGATCTTATAGTCTAGTTGGGAGCCACTGAAGTTTCTTGATTATCATGGTCTGAGTCATGATGCTATTTATTTCTAAACAACATTTTTATTAAGAACAACTCTATTACTGACATAATATGAATTATAACATTTTGAAATTTCAATTTTCACTAGCTGTTTATTCAACCTCAATTTCTCATTATTTGCAAATGTATCTACAAAGTTAAGTTTGCATGCATTTTAAGCAATCGAGGTTATACAGTTTCCAAGGGTAATTTCACCTCACTTTGGGAGCATTTGCTTTTGATAATGAAAAGATAGAACTGCTACAGTAACAAGGACAAACCACATGCTATACTAATGATAGACCACAATTTCTTCATTTCTCCTTATGAAATCTTGTAAACCAGGCACCTGACAAATGCACAGAAGGGGAAGCGAGTGGGAAAACAACTATGGCAATAAAACAATGACTTAAAATGTCAAATTTTCTTATCAGCCTGCAAACCCCCACTCCCTCCACGGTGGAGAAGCACCAGATGTAACCCAATTAAACTCAACAGTGCACAGGTGTTCATAGGAATGACTAAAACAAAAGAATACTTACCTTTAGGGCTCTTAAAAATTAGAGTTCTTTAATTTCCATATACTTTCCAAACAAAACTCAACAATAAAACATTGAAACAGAAAGAAATTAGATTCAGCAGGGGAAAAACTCAATCAGCATGAGTTATAACCCAATTAAGCTGAATAGCACTCAGGTGTTTGCAGGAGCGCTCTCACTTAAAATTTTTCTAACACAAATCAACTTTAAAAAAAACACTTAAGGTTTTATATGAAAATTTTTATTCTTCAAAGTTGCATCGACATAAGAAACCTTTGGATTTGATATATTTATTTTGCTTTATGACACATGGCAGCAACATAGAAATGGAATCTAAGTATTCAAATAGGGTACTTTTATTTGAGCAGTTCTGAGTTTTATCAAGAGGTTAAATTCTGAAGTTACGTTGGTTAGTAAAAAACAGCAACAGCATACGGTATTAATGATAGCATGAGGCATCTTGGTATGGTAGAAAGCTGGTCTTGAGAATACAACAAACTGGAACCAAGTTCCTAAGATTATCAGTTGTAGATCTGGATTGATAGAGGACATTTTGTCACAGGGACCTAGCTTCCTCCAGTGATGAAAGCATAGATCCAGATGAATAAGAATAACCTAATAATGATATAATAATGATAATGACAATGATAGATGTATCTAAGTTGTTAAGCTAAGAGAAGAACTTAATAAAGGCTTATTTATATATTTATGAAATATACTGTGGGAATGTATGTCAACCTTCTATGACTTCAGTCATCCAAGGAGAATTTTTAAGTGCCTACTATGTTCCAGGAAGTGATGGATATACAAAGCAAAAAATAAAGCAGTTCAGGTGCTCAAGAAACTTACTTTCTATGGGAGAACAACATGAGGATACAGAAATCTAACCTTAAGTAGTTGCTGCTGGGTGAAAGCAGCTAGTCTATGCCAGTCCCTTGTCTGTATTGAAATAATCAGTTGGGATTGGGTTTAATCCTGGTGATCCTGTCCATAGGTGAGTAGGGGCTAGTCTCCTTGTTCTCATACATTTTGACTCATTCTTTTTAAACCCAAGTGAGCTTGCAAAAATTTTATTTATATAGCTTGGGTTATGTCTCTCATTGGTTTCTTCCAAAAAAGAAAGGAGTTAAAAGGCACTTAAGTCCTCTTGATTTTCTCTCTGTGAGATCTGTTTCATATATCTATTTCTCTTCCCTGACTCCATCACCACATTGGTACAAGCTCTCATCACCTCAAACCTGAATTCTTGTAACAGTCTGCTGCTTCATCTTCTTGTCTCAAATCTCTCCCTACTCCACTCCAGTCCATCCTTCACTCAAATGTCAAATTGATTTTCCCAAAGTGTGGAATCATTCTCCACCCCTCCCCCATTTAATAAACTTCAGCAGCTCTCTATTGCATTCATTATCTATATAATATCTATATCTATAACTAACATTCATCATCAAATAGAAAATCCTCTGCTTGGCTTTTAAAGTCATAATCTGGCTCCTTTCCAGTCTTCCTATACTTTCCTCTTCCCCACAGTGGATCCAATAACACTAGCTTCCTTGCTGTTCCTCACACTCCTAAATCCATGCATTTTCACTAGTTGTGACCTATTCCTGGAATTCTTTCCCTCTTGATCTCTGTTTCCTGGCTTCTATAGCTTGCTTCAAGTCTCAACTAAGATCCTACCTTTTATAGGAAGCCTTTTCCAATTCTAATTAATGCTAATGTTGTTTAGTCATTTTCAGTTGTGTCCAACTCTTCATGACCCCGTTCAGGGTTTTCTTAGCAAAGAAATTGGCATGGATTGCAATTTACTTCTCCAGCTCATTTTACATTACAGATGAAGAAACTGAGGCAAGCAGGGTTAAGTGACTTGCCCAGGGTAAGTTTCTGAGCCTGGGTTTGAACTCAGGTCTTCCTGACTCCAGGCCTGGCACTACATCCACTGTGCCAGCTTGCCTAATTATAAAAATGTTTGTTTTCATATTGTTTCTTCCATTAGACTGCAAGTTCCTGGAAAATGGAAACTATTAATTAACTTTCTTGACAAATCACTTAATTTTGCCTCCGTTTAAAATGAAATAAATGAAGTAATAGCTATATAAATGCTAGCTTTTATTTATATTATTTGTATAGCTATTATTTGTTTCCACAAAGTGTACCACAATGCCTTGTCCATAGTAGACATTAATAAATTAATAATTAATTTATATTATTTATAATTATAAAATATAAATATATTAATTAATGGATTAATTAAAAATAATTAACAAATGTTTATTAACTTGACTCAGTGTAAAATATGAAGCAAGTGTGGAGTAGATAATTTATTTCTATACACACGAGCAATGAAAGCTAAGCACAGGACCATCAAAAGGGGTCATTTGACAAAAACAAGCTGAAAACAGGATTTAGTAATCTAACTTCTATTACAGTCTGGTAGGAGGCAGCTACCTCAGTCTCATCAGAAAATAAAATAGTTTTTTTAAATTTATTTTTTATTATTTAATATTTTTAGTTTTCAACATTGATTTCCACAAGATTTTGAGTTACAAATTTTCTTCCTATTTCTTCCCCTCAACACAAGATGGCATATATTCTGATTGCCCTGTTCCCCAGTCTGCCCTCCCTTCTGTCATCCCACTTTCCTCCCCCCTTATTCCCTTTCTCCTTACTTTCTTGTAGGGCAAGATAGATTTCTATACACCATTGCCTGTGTATCTTATTTCCCAGTCGCATGTAAAGATGCCTTTTTTTTGAGCATTTGTTTTAGAACTTTGAATTCCAAATATTCTCCCTTCTTCCCTCCTCTCCTACCCTCCTTGAGAAGGCAAGCAATCCAACATAGGCCACACATGTATCATTATACAAAACACTTCCATAATAGTCATGTTTTGAAAGACTAACTATATTTCCCTCTATCCTATCCTGTCTCCCTTTATTCAGTTTTTTCCCTTGACCCTGTCCCTTTTCAAAAGTGTTTGCTTTCGATTACCTCCTCCCCCAATCTGCCCTCCCTTTTATCATCTCCCCTTATTATCCCTATCTCCTGTACTTTCCTGTAGCATGAGATACCCAATTGAGTGTGTATGTTATTCCCTCCTTAAGTCAAATCTGATGAGAGCAAGATTCACTCATTCCCTTCCACGAGCCCCTCTTCTGGGGCGTTATGACTGCTTTTTCTTGCCACTTTTATGTGAGATAACTTACCCCATTCTATCTCTCCCTTTTTCCTTCTCCCAATATATTCATCTCTCACCCCCTAATTTTATTTTTTTTAGATATAATCCCTTCATATTCAACTCGTCCTGTGCCCTCTGCCTACACACACACACACACACACACACACACACACACACACACATATATGTATGTATATTGCCTTCAACTACCCTAATACTGAGAAAGGTCTCATGAGTTACAAATATCATCTTTCCAGTAGGAATGGAAACAAAATGGTTCAACTTTAGTAAGTCCCTTATGATTTCTTTTTCCTGTTTACCTTTTCATGTTTCTCTTTATCCTTATATTTGAAAGTCAAATTTTCTATTCAGCTCTCATATTTTCATTGAGAAAACTTGAAAGTCCTCTATTTTATTGAAAATCCATATTTTGCCTTGGAGTGTTATACTCAGTTTTGCTAGGTAGGTGATTCTTGGTTTTAATCTTAGCTCTTTTGACCTCCAGAGTATCATATTCCAGGCCCTTTGATCCCTTAATGTAGAAGCTGCTAGATCTTGTGTTATTCTGATTGCGTTTCCATGATACTCAAATTGTTTCTTTCTGGCTGCTTGCAATATTTTCTCCTTGACCTGGGAACTCTGGAATTTGGCTACAATATTTCTAGGATTTTTCTTTCTGGGAACTTTTCCAAGAGACGATCAGTGAATACTTCCAATTTCTAGTTCTTTGGTTCTAGAATATCAGGGCAGTTTTTCTTGATGATTTCTTGAAAGATGATGTCTAAGCTCTTTTTTTAATCATGGCTTTAGGTAGTCCAATAGTTTCAAAATTATCTCTGCTGGATCTATTCTCTAGGTCAGTGGTTTTTCCAATGAAATATTTCACATTGTCTTCTATTTTTTCATTCATTTGGTTCTGTTTTATAATTTCTCAATTTCTCATGAAATCACTAGCTTCCACTTGCTCCAATCTAATTTTTAAGGTAGTATTTTCTTCAGTGGTCTTTTGGACCTCCTTTTCCATTTGGCTAATTCTGCCTTTCAAGGCGTTCTTCTCCTTATGGACTTTTTGGAGCCTCTTTTGCCATTTGGGTTAGTCTATTTTTTAAGGTGTTATTTTCTTCAGTATATTTTTGGGTCTCCTTTAGCAAGTCATTGACTTGTTTTTCATGATTTTCTTGCATCACTCTCATTTCTCTCATATATTTCTTGGAGGTTTTTGATGTAGGCTCTTTGACTTTGTTGACTTCTTCTGGCTGTATGTTTTGATCTTCTTTGTCACCAAAAATGATTCCATAGTCTGAGTCCTTTTATGCTGCTTGCTCATCTTCCCAGCCAATTACTTGACTTTTGAGCTTTTTGTCAGGGTACGAGTGCTTTCATAGTGAAGAGTACTATGTCCCAAGCTTCAGGGGTTTTGTGCTGCTGTTTTCAGAGGTACTTCCATTCCACAATTACTGCAAGCTCTGCCACACCAGTGCTCCTCTTCCCTAAGAACTGCCAACCAGGACTGCAACCCAGATCCAAGCAGGGCAAAGCAAGAGATACCTGCCTCATTGCCAGCAAAGCAATCCCTACACTCCCACTCTGATCTGCTGCTTAATTCCTTCCACCATGTGGGCCAGGGGCTCTGGAAGTAGCTGCTGCTGGAGCTCTATAAGCAGCCACTGGAGCTTCCTGCTGCTACCACCCACTGTCCCTGGGGCTGAGGCCAGACTGCTCACTTCTCTCACCCAGATCCAGCAGTTTTCCTACTGACCTACTCCATTTTTTTTGGCATTTGTGGGTTGAGAAGTCTAGTGACTGCCATAGTCCAGTGATTCAGGGCCTTGAGGACTGCTCAGCCTGATCTACTCCTGGTGTGGTCTGTCCTGGTGTGGCCCATGCTGGGCTGCACTCTGCTCCCACTACAGTGCAATAGACCCTTCCTAGTAACCATCCAGGCCGTCTTGGGCTGGAGACTTGTTTCCCTATGTTATTTTGTGGGTTCTGCAGCTCTAGAATTTGTTTAGAGTCATTTTTTACAGGAGTTTGGAGGGATTTGGGGGACAGCTTAAGTGAGTCCCTTAAGGAGTCAGCCACCATCTTGGCTTCACCCCCAGAAAATAAAATAGTTTATACAACTGATAACTAGTCATTTTTTATTTCACCTTCACTTTGTTTTTTTTTAATTCTTATTTTTTTTTAAAAATTATTTATTACAACATTCAGTTCCACAAGGTTTTGAGTTCCAAAGTTTCTCTCCTGCCCTCCCCTTCCGCTTCCCCCCTCCCCCAAGATGGCATGCAATCTGATATAGGCTCTACATATACATTCACATTAAACATATTTTCATATTAATCATGTTGCAAAGAAGAATTAGAACCAGTGGAATGAACTACGAGAAAGAAGAAACAAAGCAAAAAGGAGAGAGAACAAATAATATGCTTTGATCTGCATTCAGACTCCATAATTCTTTCTCTAGATGTGGATAGCAATTTCCATTGTGATTCTTTTGGATTTGTCTTACAACCTTGCCTTGCCGAGAAGAGCCAAGTCTATCAAAGTTAGTCATTGCACAATGTGACTGTAAGTGTGTCCAGTGTTCTCCTGGTTCTGCTCCCCTCACTCAGATTCTGTTCATATATGTCTTTCCAGGTTTTTCTGAAGTGCACCTGCTCATCATTTCTTATAGCACAATAGTGTTCCATTACATTCATATGCCACAAGTTCAGCCATTCCCCAATTGATGGGCATCCTCTCAATTTCCAATTCTTTGCCACCACAAAAAAAGCTGCTATAATTTTGAACATATGGGTCCTTTTCCCTTTTGTATGATCTCTTTGGGATAAAGCCCTAGAAGTGGTTTTGCTGGGTATGCACATTTTTATAGCCCTTTGGGCATAGGTCCAAATTACTCTACAAAATGGTTGGATCAGTACATAACTCCACCAACAATGCATAAGTGTTCCAGTTTTCCCACATCTTCTCCAGCATTTATCATTTTTCTGTTTTGTCATGTTAGCCAATCTGACAAGTGTGATGTGGTACCTAAGAGTTGTTTTGATTTGCATTTCTCTAATCAATAGTGATTTAGAGCATTTTTTATATGACTATAGATAGCTTTAATTTCTTCCTCTGAAAACTGCTTGTTCATATCCTTTGATCATTTATCAATTGGGGAATGACTTGTATTCTTATAAATTTGACTCAGTTCTCTATATATTTTGGAAATAAATCATTCATCAGAGACACTGCTTATAAAAATTCTTTCCCAGTTTTCTGCTTCCCTCCTAATCTTGGTTGCACTGACTTTGTTTGTACAAAACCTTTTCAATTTAATGTAATCAACATTATCCATTTTGCATTTCATAATGTTCTCTATCTCTTGTTTGGTCATAAATTCTTCCATTCTCCATAAATCTGACAGGTAAACTATTCGTTGCTCTCCCAGATTGCTTATAGTATCAGCCTTTTTCACTTTCTCTTTAAGTGATCCCAAAACTCCTGCTCCATGTTTTCTGGCAAAACAGTCAGGCTTAGGCCAATATTCTTGCACATGCTTATCCTCTCCAAAAGTACTGGAGTAATTGCAGGAAAATCCTCCCCAGATGTCATTCAGCTTCAATTGGATAGAACCTCTGGATTTCTCAACTCACAAGGTTGCCTTCAAAGTGGGACACATCCACCCAGAATTAGATTCTCATTTGCCTAAGATGAGGAAAACAACAATAGCAACAACAACAAAAGATGTTGTCCAGCTCTAGGCTTGTCTACACATGACACGTATTTTAGATACCATATGCTCATAACCCCTTTGAAGACTGGTAAAGTGTGGGAGTTAGGGCAACTACCCTCACCCTACACCTCTTCTGACAGAGCACATCACTCCCTTTTAAACATCCACTGAGTCACAGTTCTGGCTTTGAAGAAGGACTTTTTCATCATTCTGAAGTGCAGACCTTTTAGCCTTTCGTAATGGCAAGTAAAGTGGGACTTTTTGTTGTCTTTTGTTTTGGAATGCTTTTCAGCAGTAAGGCAATCAAGCGCCTTGGAGTCTTGCCTTTGTTTCAATCAAGAGTCTTTGATGACCTGCTTAAGTCACAGGAAGGTTTAGGTCAAATGGGTTTGAGTTGCATGGTTGTGATGCCATCTGACCCTGAAGAAGTGCATATATACTTTGAGGTTATCATTTTGCTTGGGGCTCAATCACTGGAAGAGTGTCTTGTGATTTGATCAAATAGGACTCTGGGTAGCTTTTAAGGAGCTGCCTGGCTTTGAAAAAGCCAGATTTTGGTGCTTCTCTCTCTGGTAACTATGTATGTAACATCTTGGTCAGATGGCTACAAGCCTTTCTGTTGATTTGTGTTGATTTGCTCTGTTTATATAATTTCTGCTTGTAATTTCTGTTTGTATTTTCTCTGAAGTTCAGAGTGCTTTTTCCCCTGAACCAAGTGAATGATATATGTATGTTTAATTAAAGTAAGATTCTTAACCTCTTAAAGTTGCTGTCCTTAGAAAAGCAGACCAAGGAACATGTTCTGGTAGCCCTCCTGTGTGCTGGTGTTATTGGCCTTACACAGCCATAGTAGCAGCCAGCAGCCTTGTTGTTACACCTTTCATGCCTTCCATAGCTGAAAGCAAGACCCATGCTCCCGCATGGTTGACTGGGCCAACTCTAAGCATGCTTTGGAGAATGAGCCTCATTGCCACATTGCTCCATAAATAAAAATGATATCATAGATTAAGGCCTAATGATCTTCTTAGGCACACAGAACACAAGTGACTTCACACAGATAGTTAATATCAGGGGAAAGATCTGAACTCAGATCTTTTGAACTTGAAGTCCAAAAGTACTCGTTAGAGGAAGCTAGGTGGTATAGCGAAGAGAATGCTGGAAGACCTAAGTTCAACTTCATATTTAGCCTCAGTCACTTGCTATCTCTATGACCCTGGGCAAGTCGCTTTACCTCTGGGTGCCTTAGATTCCTCGTAGGCAAAATAGGGATAATCATAATTTCCAGGGATCCATTATGAGGATCACATGAGATCTATGGAAGCACTTAATTCAGTGACTAGCACATAGTAGGCACTTAAAAGCTTCTTCCCTTCTAATTTCTATCTGCTAAGTGGCTACTGTATGCCAAATTTTATAATTACATAGATTAAAATCTAATACCTACACTATTCGGGCTATTACCCAATATGGACCTTGTGGCCTCAAGTGGCAGCTAATAGATTCAGGTAATTGGTTATAGTAACACTGTGAACTTGATAAAAAACAGGATGTGAGGCTGTATCATGACTTTGGAATAATTAAAATGAGATTACAGTAGTACTTATTTTAGAGTAAAAACAGTTAACAAAAGATAGTTAATGAGATAGATCAGAAACATATAGGTCAAAATTTTGTCCTTTTGATATGCTAATCAAACATCTATCAATTATTAAGCACCTAATATGTGCTAAGTAAGGGCATACAGAAAGGAAAAACAAAACAATCCTTGTTTTCAAAAGCCTTAAGGAAAGTTACATATACATATATATATATATATATACATACATATATATATGTATGTATATATATGAGATTTATATTGCTAGAGATATAGATATTTCTCCCCAAAACATATAAAAAGTAAATACGCAGTTATTTCAGAAGGGGGTGGCCCTGGATCAGGGTGATTGATCAGAAGCAATCTCTAGCAGCACTTGGTATTGGAGCTGAACTTTGTAGGAAGTGAAGGATTCTAAGTCACAGAGAGAAGGAGAGAGGGTATTTTCACATTTATGAAACAGCCTTGCACATAGTAGACATTTAGTCAATATTTGTTGAAATGAAAATGGAGTCTTATAGTCTATAGCATATAAAAATATAGTTTAAATGTCATTTTAATATGAAATACAAAAATGCTTACATATAAAATAGATCTTCCTGAGGCTTCTGTCATAAGTGTTAGGAAGGAATATATTTAGAACTTTCCTCAGTTGCTGCTCACTATTAAATATTTTTTTGCAATAAGATGCATGGCCAGCCAGGAGTTTTATCAGAACTCTAAGAAATTGTTGAATAGCAATTTCAATCCAACCCTACAATGAGTTAAGAGCTAATTCTTATAGTAATTTTAATCATTAGGTAAGGCTATGATCCTTTCTATTGCTTCAAATATGCTCAAGCAAATTTAGAAATTTAATAGTGTGTAAACAAATGAAAATTAGTTAGGGAAAACTTATTTAATCAATGCATTACTATATTTAGAGTCTAATATTATTTGAATCACTGACTGAGGTTTATATAATCACTTATACTATGTCCAAGATAATACAAAAATCCTTTTCCAGTCTTAACAGAATAATCCTACCTGAATAGATCAAGCTAGGATTAGGCAAATGGACAAAAGTGGGCATTGTGGAAATGATTTAATCAACTTTATTCTGAATGGTGGGTGGCTCAATTGATAAACTCAATATCCTTTAATATAAAATCTCAGACTTATTCACTTATCAAGGAATCTATTTTCTTGTTATTTAGGGTTTATAATATTACCTTTGATTGGTACGAAATTAAAGTCTTGCCCATCTTTACTCCACTGACTTTTTTCTTGGCCCACTGTGAACCTAAAAGTTTCTTATTCCAGTTTCTTTTCTGCAGGGTGAATTTTACCATTGTGGGTCTGAGCTTAGATCCATCTGAAGGATGATTTATTCTTTGTTTTCCTTTCTAGTTTCCCCCATACTTTAAAGGTGCCTCCTCTTCTCCTACACTTGAAGATAAAGTAAATCTACCTTTCAAAATTGCTGCAATGTGATTATGACCCCTTAATTGTATTTCCCTCATTCAGCCACCAAAGTGATTTTCTTAATATTTAGGTCTGACTATATCATGGACTGGCTTCCTATTGTTTCCAGGAGCAAATACAAAATCCTCTGTTTGGCATTCAAAGTCCTTCATAACCTAATTTCCTTTTACCTTTTCACCTCTCTTACTCTCTACTCTCTGACCTCTTTGTTCCAGTGACACTGGTCTCTTTGCTCTTCCATGAATGAGACAGTTCATCTTCTGGGCTTTAGGCATTTTCTCTAGTGGTCCCTCATACTTGTAATGTCCTTCCTCCTCATCTATACCTACTGTATTAACTGGCTTCCTGTAAGTATTAGCTAAAATTCTACTAGAAAACATTCTCAACTTCTCTTAATTCTAGCACCTTCTCTCTCTCTTAATTATTTCCTATTTTTCCTATATAGAGGCATCTAAGTGGTGAAGTAGATAGAGTTCCAGGCCTGTAGTCAGGAAGATTCATCTTTGTGAGTTCAAATCTAGTCTCAGATACTAGCTGTAGGACCTTGAGCAAGTCACTTAACCCTGCTTGCCTCAATTTCTTTATCTGTAAAATGGAGAAGGAAATGGTAAACCACTCCAGTATCCTTTCTAAGAAAACCCAAATGGGGTCACAAAGAGTCAGACACAACTGAAAACAACTAAACAAAAGAATATATCCTGTATATAGCTTGTTTGTAAATTTCTATTTCCTTGTTTTTTCCTTTATTAGATTGTGAACTCCTGGAAGGCAGGAACTGTTTTTTGCCTCATATTCTACCCCCAGTCCTTAACACAATTCCTTCACATAGTAGGTGCTTAAATATATGTCTATCTCTTCTAGAACTTCCTAGTTTTAGTATTTCAATATATTTGTTTTAAAATAGGGAGCACTGCCCTGGGCAGTGCAAAATACCTTATTATTATTCATTCAGAAGTTAGTTGTTAATATTTCTTTTTATTGGATCCAACCAAGCAATATTTACCATATTGTTAAATAGCTTTGAAAACAAATAAAATTACATTTTGGATTCATAAATAATTTCCTTTCCTAAAGCTTCCTGTCTTTTTTCACTGTGCTTAATTTATGCTTTCTTATTCCAGTGCATTTTTTTTTTCAAATTGCACTTTTGTTAAATTTGTCCTGGGCTTTCTTTTCTTAATCCTCATTTTTCTTGGCTTCTCCACATCCTTTGATGCTGTCAGTCACCCTGTTCTCCTTGATATTCTCTTCTCTGCAGGTATTCAGGACATGCTCTATCTCAGTTCTGCTCTTGCCTGCCTGACCTTCTATGTTTCTTTTGTTAGATTTTTATCTATGTCGTGGCCACTATCCGTGGGTGTTTTTCAAGACTATTCCAGGCCCTCTTCTCTTATCCCTTTATATAGTCTCATTTGGAGATTTCATCAGTGACTCTGAACTCAATTCTTATCTCTATGCAGATGACTCTTAAATCTACTTGTTCACTCCTGACTTCTCTTCTGACCCTCAGTCTCACATTTCCAACTACCTATTAGATAGTTCAAACTGGATATCCCATAGCCACCTTAAACTCAAAATATCGCAAGGTAAACTCATTTCTCCACATGCGCACTCATCTTCATGACTTCCCTGTTACTGTCGAAGGTACTGTCATCCTCACTTAATGTGGTCTGGTCTATCATCTACTCCATGCCTAGAAATGTTTAGCTGTTTTACCAGATAGTAGGGCTTCAGAATCCAAATGACCCCAGTTTAAGTTCTACCTGGGATACCTAGTAAGACTGACTTAGTTATCTTGGTCACAACCTATATCTTGGCACAGGAACTCTTTTGAGAGTATAAATTTTAAAGAAGGTGTCATTTAATTGACTGATTTCTTTTTTCTCTGAGAGCATAGACCCCCACAATCTTTTTATAGGCTTATGAAAATGAATTGAGCAAAGAATTAGAGAACCCCGAATTGAATTCATCATGCCACTTCACCTCTCAGTCTCAATTTCTTCATCTATAAAATTAGGATTTTGTGCAAGATGATCTATAAGACCCTATTCCTGCTACAAATATTATGATTACCTTGTAAATACATTGTATGTAGAAGACCTATAATTGTGTGTATGTACCATCCTCAAAGTTAGAAAATAAGTCCTCACTACCCTCATAGTTAATCAGTGAATACACATTTATAAAGCAACTACTGTGCGCCAAGCACTGTACTTAATGATGGGGATACAAAAAGAGGCCAAACCAGTTGAAAGGGAAAGACAACATGCAAACAACTATGTACAAATATACTATATAGGATAAATTAGAAATTATCACCAGGGGGAAGGCACTGGAATTAAGAGTGATTGGGAGAGGTTTCTTGTAGAAGATGAAATTTTTTAGTTGGGACTTGAAGGCAGCCAGAAGGGCAGAAATGAGGAGGGAGAGTATTCCAGATATGGAGGACAGATAGTGACAATGCACAGAGTTGGGAGGTGTGTCTTTTAAAAAATAGAAAGGGGGCCAATTTTGCTTGATTTCAGAGTAAGAGTGAGCTTAGGTAAGGTGTAAGAATACTGGAAAGGTGTCTAGATGGGAAGGAGATTGTGAAGGACTAGAGGATTTTATATTTGCTCCTAGAGATGATAGATAACCACTAGAGGATTTTATTCAGTAGGGCTTGGGGTTGGGCAAAAGAAGTGACAAGATCAGATTTGTGCTTTAAGAAGGTTACCTTGACAGATGAGTGGATGATGGACTGGAGCGGGGAGTCTTGTGGCAGACAGACCAATCACGAGGCTTTTTAATAGCCTAACATGAGGTGATGAGAGCTTGCACCAGGATAGAGTGTCAGAAGGGAATGTAATTGAGAGATGTTACAGAGATAAAATCAACAGATTGGATATGAGGAATGGGAGAGAGAGGAGGTGTGGACTACTAGCGGATGACCTTCAAGATTCGCTGTGGTCAGTCTGATGATGAGGCTTTTTGAGCTTTACTAACTGATTGTTAGACCTCAGACTCACCAAGCCTTGGATCCTTTTTGACTTTCCAGAACTTATACTCCAATGCCATAGATTTCAAAGACCCAGAGTCACCATGATGAGACACTGGAGCTTCCTCCAGTAGAAGTTTAATAGCCTAGTAACTCAGAAATTTCATCTGCAATATAAGTGTAGCCTGCATATATTTGCATATATACAGCCCTAAATATTTGTGCATAGTCCAACAATGTGAACAGTTGGTACTTAATTCCCAAATGAGAACACCTTTTTCTTCCATCTCCCTGCTTATATTCTCCTTGACTAATTTATTAAGTATAAAAGTTCAGAATGAATTAATGTTATTTCCTGCTCATTTTCCATATCACTTATCACTCAGTAAATGTTTCCTAAATGAATGACTTTATGATATACTACCTACCACATTAGAGAGAGCAAAGTTTTAAAAAATCAGCACTCTCAAGATTTTTTAAAAATGTATTTGCTTTACAACCACCAGAAGCTTCAGGAGGTTTAGAAATGGGGCTACTGAGGTTTCTTATACTTATAAGTTTGGATCCTAGCATTATAGACCTATAACTGGTAGGGACCTCAAGAGACAAGACTCCCAAGGGGAACATAAGTTAAGTAGCTTGTCCAAGGTCAAACAATATATGGTAGAGGTATTATTGAAAGGATGCCATCTGATTCTGGAACTCAAATACTTTCCACTATACCTGACTGCCCAGATAACATAGGAACTTATTTGAGATCAGAAGTCCAAATGGCTTGGGAGGTCATAGCACCAAACCTTTTTACAGAAACTAGAAATGATCAATTTATCTCTTCTCAGAGATTATTAAGGCAGTGACACACTAAAATGGGATAACTGGCATAAGAACAGGGAACATGGGAATTAGTTTTAGTGACCACCCATAAGCAGAATGATAGCTAGAACCTCTGGTGGGATTTTATGGTTCTGGGTTAGGTTAGTATTACATCTAAGATAAATCTAAGATCTATATGTGTTACACCTAAGTTCTGATTGGTGACTGATTACCTAAGTTCATGATGAAAGAAAACTGTCATCAAAACTTTAATTTCTTGACATTGTTAGCAAATTTTTATCAATTGTTTACCAGGTATGCCACACATGCACAAATATCATTAGTAGTCGTTTATCAAAATTAGGATACACAGCCATTATGGCCAAACTATACCACTCAACTTCTTATTTTATTACATAAAAATAATTAATGACCACTTAATCACAAAAGAAGGCTTTAAATAAAATGGAGCTGCTTATCCAAAACTTAACATACTCATTCTCTCTACAGTGGGGATAACATGCAAACATCTATGTATGAAATGACATGTACAGGGGAAACTGGAGATAATCTCAAAGGGAAAGTCTTTGCATTAAAGGGGGTCAGGAAAGGATTTTTATAGAAGCTGGGATTTGAAGCAAGCCAAGGAATCCAGGAGGTAGAAAAGAGGCAAAAGAATGTTCTAGGCATGGAGGACAGCTGAGAAACTATTCAGTGAGGAGATGGAGTTTCTTGTGCAAACTATAGCAAGGAAGCCAGTGTCACTGGATTGGAGTCTGTGGCAGAGTGTAAGGTGAAGTCTTCTTGTGAAGACTGGAAAGTTAATAAAGGGCAAGGTTATGGAGGGCTTCATAAGCCAAATAGAAATTTTTATGTTTGGTCCTAGAGGCAATAGGGAGCCATGGGATTGCTTGAATGGAGAAGGGGAGAGGGATAATGTGGTCAGGCATGGGATTTAGAAAGGACAATTTGACAGATGAGTGGAGGATGGATTGGAGCAGGGAAAGACTCAAGACAGGAGGACCAACCAGTGAAGTGATGATGACCTACATCAGGGTGGTTGCAGTGTCAGAGAAGAAAAGGGACTGTATACAAGAGATATTAAGAAGGTAGAAATGACTGGACCTGGTAATTTATTGGATATAGAGTGAAAAAGAGTGAGAAGTCAAAGACAACACTTAAGTTTTGAATCCGGGTGACTGAGACAATGGTGATTGAATTCAAAATGCTTTGAGTAAAATAAACTCTCTAAAGTTGATAAAGGGGGAGCCCATATGGGATGTGGGAGCCATTATATCACCTCTAAGCTTAAAAGCTTAAAAGAAGCTAAACATCTTAAAAAGGAATTTGTCCTTTCAAAACAATCAGGAATATTATTTGCATTATTTTCTCTGGCTTTCTAAATCTTTACGGTAAATATCCTCAGTTCTTTTATCCAGTCCTCAAATAGTATGAAATCACCTCCCTTCATCTTCCTTGTCATCTACCTCAGAGACCTTTATCCTGCAGCATTTTCTTTGCTTCATCTGAAGGCAATCAGGTCAGGGAGGATTGATCTAATGTTACAATGTATATTTAAATTGTTGGATAACTTTTCAGAGGAAGTTCTGGGGAAGGTTCTTTTTTTGTGTAAATGATTCACCTTTCAGCCTGAGAATTACCAAAGTTTCCACTGTACAAGGCCAACAAGATAGGCCATTTATATCCCCATTGGTCTTCTCTGAATGATAACACATGTTGAACTCATAGATGGTTCATGCCCCAGGTCATCTGTATTTGACTTCAAGTAATAGTCAGAGCACATTTGTAACTGGCTTTTGTCATGATCTGACTAGATTTGGAAGTTTAGGTGGCAAGCATAAAGGAAAAGAAAACAAATTCACTCTGCTTGTCCCATAATGGAAATTTTGTGGGTAGATTAAATTATTTCCCCAACTCCTCCCTTAACCCAGAGTTTGTGTCTCTCAGTGAATCTCTCTACTGCACACTTCACTCTGGAGTGGCAGGAAGTCTTTGAATTGACTGAGAAAGGAAGATAAGGGGGAGTGAAACCTGCCTGTAGGCTTTCCATCACTCTAAAAAGCATCCAGGCTTTTACCTTACTACCTAAGCCTATGTACTCATGACTCAGTAGACTAGGATATATAATCCTGAGCTTGTGGTTCATCTTTTCCTTCTATTAAGGAGCTTATAAAAGTTAAAAATAAAAGACAAAAAATAATACTCTATCACAACTACAGGTCTTAGTCCTCAAGCCCGTACAACATCCTACTTAGTTTACACAGAGGTAGAATTTCTGTCTTGTTAAATGCTATATTCTAACAGGTATTTACTGGCCTACTCCATTGCAATCCTCCAACACAATTTATAGCAGATACTAATCACATGGAAGTTATGACTGTACAATAGCTTATATTCCTCAACTTGTACTTCAATCTCAGGTTTCTCAGCTTAGTGTTTTCCCCTGTGATTCCAGTGAATTTTCCCCACTTCAGAAAGGTTCAGAAGAGTATGGGGGAAGGACTCTCACATTTTTGGAACTACAGTTCCCAACAATTTCATGCTACAAAGGCCAATATTCTTTCTCTGCAAGAGAAAATTAATCTGAATTCCTGTTTACACATACACCAATAAGTAAATTTGGCTATCACCTTTTGTCACAGAAATGAGGGATTAGTGGTGCAGGAGGAGACAAATTTTCAGATAAGATCAAGGTATGAATTCATTTTGCTTGACTTTGGAACAAGGAAGGACTTCAGGGGAGCAGTATCAGTAGGGTGGGTAATGATAGTGATCTCCCCCTCCAAAAAAAAGGAAAACAAAGGGACAGAAAATATTCCTGGTGTTGCATTAATCTATTGTCATGCTTGGAATTAAGGTACTTGCATGTAGCCTTAATTTGTCAGTGACAGCCTACATCAAAGCTAATTCTAGCTGTTGGATAGAAAAACACATCTCATTTTCTTTTACTGGTAAGTGCAATAGCATTCTGTGGTCATCCATTTCTTGGTGTAAAGAGGTTCCCCAAACTTCCAGGCTAATTATCTATATGCTGCACGAAAGACTTTCCTGTATCTTCATTCTAAAACACTCTGTTGGGTTTAAATGGATATTCATATTATTAGAAGCCCTTTAGGAAAGTGAGTTGGCATGTTAATTGGGTTTTATTGATCCTAAATATTTCTCCACACAATTAAACACAATTTAATTCTATCTTAAATGGGCAAGTTTCCACATATGGGCTATAATGTGCAATCAGATATGTAATAAGTGATTTTTACTAATCCTGTCTTTTGTACAGTACCTTGATGTTTTCGTTTTTAAATTATGAGCTTTATTTTTATATCACATTCATTACTGAATTTATTCCTCTTCCGCCTAGTAAATTATTCCTTGAAAAAATAATTTTTTTAAAAAAAAAAGTATGAAAACTATTTCTGAAAGTATGGGCAATATTCCACACGTACTCTTTTCCTATTTCTGAAATGATGGGATGGTGATGTATTTTCTCAACTCTGTCTTTAACCAAAATTGTTCACTATAATTAAGATATGTTTTTTGTACTTCATATTCTGACTGTTATAGTAATTTAATTTTTAGCTGTTTTTTCCTTATACTCTAAATCAATTCACATGTTTTCCCATGCTTTTCTGAATTCTTTCTAGTTCTCAACACTACAGCAATATTTCATTGCCGTCATGTACCATACTTTGTTTAACCACTACTAATTAGTGAGCATTGACTTTACTTCCATTTCTTTAGCAGCACAAAAACTGCTGCTATGAATTTCTTTTGGTATACTTGGGATCTGCTTTCCTTTGGCCTCATTGAAGGGTGTGTCTACATTACAATCACTTCTTTAAGCATAATTCTGAATGGCTTATTAACATCACTCAACACTTCCATCAGTAATGCATTAAGATGCCTATCTACCTGCCATTCCACAGCCATTCCAAAACTGACTATCTCTGTGTTTTGTCATTTTTTTTTCAATTTATTGGGTATGATAAGAAGCACCAGAGTTGTTCTGGATTGCATCTTGTCATTATTAGAGACATGGAGTAAGCATCCCAATGATTGTTAATAGCTTGCAATTCTGATTTTGTGAATTGTTCATTCATATTATTTGACCATTTTACCACTGACATGTTGCTCTGATGATCTTGTGGTATCTTCCCTGGGAATACTCCTCTCAGTTCCAGGTTCCTCTTATGGTATCTTTGGGTACTTGTCTGTTCTAGACACTTAGTGCTATTCTGGGGGCTATTGAATCTCTACTGGAATTTCCTGGTGCTACTAACTTCTGGACTTATCTTCTTAAAACCATCCCAGCTGTTTCACTTTTAGAATATAGTATTTTTAAATCACACATACACATACAATATACACACATACATACATGTGTTAATTTTTTCTTTTCTCAAAAATGAGAGTTATTGAGGTTTTCTATTTTTCAAATTGTTAATATTATTCCCAGTGTCCCTTCTATTCCTTTAACAGTCTGGCCTTAAAATTGGCCTAGGTTGACATTTCTTCTATTTTAAAAAATTGGTATTTTTATATATTTTTTGGACATGCTGAATTCTTTTCGCAGTATCAAATCCCTAGCAAGAGTTTCAATTCAGTACTTGAGGATTACTTAAAAAAACCCAAAAAACCAAACACCTGTCTACCTAACAACACATGTGCCCAGACCACAAAATTCTTGGGGTCAGAAATCTATAGCTATTTGATATTGAAATGGCAAGATCATTTTTTGAAACTGCTGGAAAGTTCTGTAGATTCCCTTGTGATTTTTTTTAACCTACTGAGATAATTGTTTGTTAAAAATAGATCTGATCTCTTTGTAATTCTATTGAGTATTTTAGCAAATTAAAAATATTCCAAGAGGGCCTTGTTTAATTTCCCTATTAAAAAAGTGATGTGGTTTGAGGATTTCAGCATTTTTGTCCTATGGTAGTGATAAAAAGTAATTTCCTATGCTATAGCAAAGAAAAATGGGGAGGGAAAAATGATTAGGAAATGATAACCCCAATACTAGTTTATCAACCTCACTGTCATTTCTTAAATATTATTTTCACGAAGATGTTTTTACAGACCCTATTAGAGGACAAATAGATAATTTGGCCAACTCAGAAAAGGCTCTGAAATGTCAGGGAAAAATATGTTTCAAAATTATGATGGATTTATGATCAGAATAAATGTTTGAAATTCAGCTAATGCAAAGCCAACCTGTTTTTGGTTCAGAAAGATAAAAGAATAATAAGAGGATTTCCATTATTTTAGATAAGTATAATAAAAACATTAACCTTATATATTGAAGAAGAAAATTGTGGTTTGCATTATTAAAGGAATGGAAGCTAGTGATTGAATACCTTCGTGCCTTTTATCTCTACCTACACTGATCTCACTTATGCTTTGGTTGCCCTACAAACAGAGCTGCAATCTACAATGTCATTTTGGCTTCACCTTTTATAAACATCCTCTATTGTCAAAGCATTTGTTCCCAATAACATTCTATATTTGAAATCATTTCCCACAGATTGACATTTTTCTATCCAAGTGAAAATACAATGTTGTAAAATACAATGGACTATATTTATTTTGCTCTCATTTTACTACTATATAGCAATTTAATATTACATAGTGATGGAGTCAAGACACACATTTAGTATGTATGTGGTCTAAAGAAATGATTTCTATTTCAGTATAAGAACTCCCACACAAAAGGAGAAAGGTAAGTTGAAACTTAGTGAGGATTAAAAGTGGACTTGATTTTAATTTTTAGTCCCACCCATAGTGCAGATACAATATTTGCAATCATGCTTCATTTCTCTTCTTTCTTGAATTTTAGGTGTTATGTTTGACTTCCCTATAATGGTTTTTATAATGGCTTGGGGATTTTTTTGCAGTTAGAGAACTGTAGGGAACCAATAAGTAGAGTCATCTAATCAACCTGATCAGCTATCAAGATGAAGAAGCTGTTTCTTAGACTTTGTATATTCCAGAGATATCAAAAGAGGGCCACATATGGCCACAACACTCCTAAATGCAGGCCAAACTAGATTAATATTTAATTATGAAATATTTAACAAAATAACTATGAATAAAACAAAACTTAGATAATATTAATAGATGGTTTTCTAAGTCTCCTTCAGGGATCATTATGTATGGTTAGTGAACCCAATTCATATTTGAGTTTGACACCATTGGTATCCCATACCAGCTCTGAGTCCTTCCAGGTCTGCTTTCCCTACTCAACTTATTTGAGAATCAATTTAGTTATCTACACTTAAATAGCTTTTAGAAAGAGGTAATAATCTCTGCCATCTGTGACACATTATCCTACCAAGGAATATTAGAGTCCAAGGCAAAATGGACTCAAGTTATGGAGCACTTTTGGTAAAGCACAGCTCCTGGTTGCTCAGAAGTCCTCTTTTTCCATGTTGTGGGGTGCTCAGGATGTACCCATATGCATGTTGTAGTTTGTTGCTGGACTTCTTGCAGAGCCATAAATTTATATCCAATCTATTATTTGCTTCCAATAAATATCCTGACACAGGTTGATCTGGGGATAGAGCTATGAAGATGGGATGTTCAAATTCTCTGACCACTTTGAAGCTTTCAATGTCCTTCTCCAGCTAAGGCAGGGGAAAGAGAGGCCTTAGCTTTTGCCTTAACTTAGGTTTCCTTTCTTTAGTTCCTCCTCATGTGCTTGTATAAATAAACTCTCTCCTGGATCACTACTGTCGATGTTTCTTAGCCAGTGATGAACTTTAGTTATCTTCTGAATGATCCCAATGTAGTTTTATTTTATCTTTCTTCATTTTGTTGTTTAGTCTTGATCTTAACTTATGTATGTGAACAAACACGTGTTCATATGTATACATATATTTTTATTGTTAGAATTTTATTTCCCTCTTAAACCATTGTTGCTGGCAGAGAATTTGATTTGTTAAAATAAGTTTTTATTATATCTTTCATTTTTCACATCATTGAAGTTTCCCCTATAACCATTTCCCCTTCACCATCCCAGAGACCCTGATACAAAAAAAATTTTTTTTAAAGATTTCTCTATATTCATTGCATTCATTATCTTATACTACAGTAATAGTCCATGTATCACATTCATTAGCCACATTGTTTTGTCTAGTTATTCCTCAAGTAATAGCCATCTACTTTGTTTCCAATTCTTTGCAATTACAAAAGTGCTTTTATATTTATATTGGTGTTTGTGGGGACCTTTTTCTTATTAATAACCTTTTTGGGGTAAAAGCAAAGCAATTTAATCTTTAGGACAATAGGTCTGCACATTTTAGTTGATTTTTTAAAATTTCAGATTGATTTCCAAAAGAATTGTGATAATTCACAGTTCCATCAACAAGTGGACAAATGTACATATTTTTCTACAACCACTCCAACACTGACTATTTGCCATTTTATGGCACCTTTGAGAATTCATAGGGTGTCAGAGGATATTCCAGGTTGTTCTGATTTGCATTTCTCACAACAAGTCGTTGTTGATACACTACATTTCTTTTGTGAAATGTTTGTTCATATCCTTTGATCATGTAATGAGGAAAGGCTTATAGAAATACATGTACGTATACACATATATGTGTATGCATTTTAATTTTTTATAAAACCATTGGATAACAGAGACATTAAATACAAAGTTTTTTTTTCATTTGTTTTCTCTCCTTTTTATACTGGATGCATTAAATTTATCTGTGCCTTTCAATTTCATGCTCAATCAAAGTTATCTATTTATCTTTTATGATTGTCTCCATCCTTTTTTGGTTGAGAATACATCATCTCCCCATAATTGTGAGAAGTATGAGATGTGATACTCTTCTATTTTTAAAAATCCATTCAGAATGTTTGTGTAATATGGTATAAGTTGTTGGTCTAAGTCTAATTTCTGCCAGACTGATCTGTAGAAGTTTTTATCAAATATATTGTTTTTAAGTGATTCATGTATTCCACCTTATTGAATACTGTTATTGAGTTTTATTGCTTACTCTCTATTTGACTAGTATGCTTCGTTGATCTACCTGTCTATTTTTTAACCAATGCCAGATGGCTTTGATGAATGATTTTTTACAATGTAGTTTGAGGTCTGGAAGTGTTATTTTCCCTTTCTTTCTATTTCTTTTCATAATTTCTCTTGATATTCTATTTTATTTTTCTAAATGAATTTCATTATAATTTTATCAAAGCCTATACAGTATTAATTATAGCTTGATAGGTATAACATTGAAGTTAACTTTCGTAGCATTGAGATTTTTATTGAATTGGCATGATCCAGCTTTAAGAATTGACTATTCCAGAGGATTCTGGGAAGATGGCAGAGTAGGTCAGAAAATTCCAAGCTCTCAAGATTTTCCCTCACAAAGGAGATAAAATAGTACCTTAGGGTGAACAAAGTGTGGGTAAAAATAAATAAGAACAGGGGAACAACAGGGTCCTCCTGGGACAATTTGAGAACATCATAAGAAAAATCCCAGGACTAGGTTTGGTCCCGGTGAAGAGTAAACACCCCCAGGCTAAGGGCAGCTTGAACAACAAGCAAACTTTGGGGTTAGTTGGTCTGAGAGGCCACCTGGGCCCCAGCCACAGGAACTTTTACCCCTGGGACAGTGAGGGGAATTGGACCTCTGGGCTGGAAGACCAAGGGAACCTCTGCTGACAAGGAACGCCAGATCCAGCTGTGTTGTAAAGAGCAGCAGGGGAGAGAATTAACTAGCATATTGCCTGTGAGTGCGAGTGCAGAAGCAGTGGATGGGGCAGGGTGGGGTTGGGGTGGAGCAGGGCTAATGGCTCTAGCTGTGGGCACTTACAGGAAGTTGGAGGTTTGGCTTTGGTTCCAGGCTAGAGGGGACAACTGAAGATCTGGGGCTAGAGGCACCATCCCCCATACCCCAGGGCTAGAGGTGATTACAAAAATTGAGCTATTACCACAAAAAATGCACAGGCAAAGGAGAAAGAATTCAACCATAGAAAGTTATTATGGGAATGGAGAAGACCAAGGTTCATCTTCAGAGGAGGATATTGAGGGAAAGAAACCCCCTCGTGCCCCAAAGAGTGATGTCAAATGGTCACCTGTCTAGAAAGAATTCATAAGAGATCTTAAAAAAGACTTTAAAAATCAAATGACAGAGATGGAGGAAAAACAAAAAAAAAATCAGAATAATCCAAGAAAAACAAGAAGACTATGAAAGGAAAGTCAACCAATTAGAAAAGGAGATCCAGAATCTTAAGGAAGAAAATGACACCTTGAAAATTAGAATCAGGCAAGGCAAAGCAAGTGAAATTATGAGAGATAAAAAAATAATTAAACAAAATATGAATAATGAAAAAATAGAAGAGAAAGTGAAGCATCTCTTTTTTAAATTAAGATTTTTTATTTTTAGTTTACAACACTCAGTTTTGTATGATTTTGAGTTCCAGATTTTCTTCCCCTCCTCCCTTCCCCGCCAAGACAGCGTGGAATCCAATATATCTTCTCCATATAACTTCACATTGAACTTATTTAGTTGCAAAGAAGAATTATGACCAACGAAATGAATCAAGAGAAAGATGAAGCAAAACCAAAAAAACAAAAACAAAAACAAAAGAGAAAAAAAAAGAAAGAAAAAAAGAGAACAAACAGTTTGCCTCAATCTGCATTCAGACTCCATAGTTCTTTCTCTGGATGTAGATAGCTCTGTCCATCAGGAGTCCTTTGGAGTTGTCTTTGAACCCTGTATTGCTGAGAAGAGCAAAGTATATCAACATCACAGAAGCCATATATCTGTGGTTGTGTATAATGTTCTCCTAGTTCTGCTCCGCACACCCAGCATTATATCGTGTAGGTTTTTCCAGGTTATTATGAAGTCCGTATCTTCCCCATTTCTTACAGCACAATAGTATTCCATTACATTCATATACCACAACTTGTTCAGCCATTCCTCAATTGGTGGGCATCTCCTTGATTTCCAATTCTTTGCTACTACAAAAAGTGAAGCATCTTATGAGAAAAACAACAGATCTGCAGAATAGATCAAGAAGAGAAAACATAAAAATAATTGGACTAACTGAAAATTATGATTAAAAAAAGAATCTTGATACAATAATACAAAAAATAATTAAAGAAAATTGTCCTGAAGCATTAAAACAATGAGGGGAGGGGGAGAAGTAGAAATAGAAAAAAATCCATTCATCACAACTTAAAAGAAATTCTATGAGAAAAACTCAGAGGGATTTTATAGTCAAATTCTGAAACCCCCAGCTCAAGGATAAATATTAAAAGCAACAAGAATAAAACAATTTAAATATGATGGTGCCACAATTAGAATCATACAAGACCTAGCAGCAGAAACATTAAAGGACTGTAGGTCTTGGAACACTATAAATTGAAGAGCAAAAGAGCTGCAGCTCTGGCTGAAAATATCATACCCAACAAAGTTAAGCATAATTCTGAATGAAAAAAAAATGGACATTTGATCAACTGTCAAACTTTTAAGACTTTGTTAAAAAAACAACTGGAACTTAATAGAAGATTTCACATACAAGAGCTAGAGAAATATAAGGTACATATCAAACAGTGATGACAAGAGATTCAATAAGGAAAGACCATTTACTTTTCATATATGTAAAATGCAAAATGTATGTCTAAGATTCTTATTAATAATTGGGTAGCTCATAAGAAAGATTGGGGTAAACCTGTGTATGATATGAATTTAAAAAGTAAAGCCATTTAGGAAAAGCTAAAAAAAGTAATTATTTTATACAAATGTAGTGCAAGGGGAAGACTCAATACAGAGAAATTGGATGGGGAGGAGGACTGGTCGTTCTGGTAAACCTACTTTCACTGGGATTGGATTTAAGAGGGAACAATACATATGTATTTAGAAGAGTATAAAAGTCTTCTAAATTCAGAAGAAATAAAATGCTAGGGGGATAGAGAGCGGGGAGAGGACAAGGGAGGGATCTTTAGAGGGGATGGTGAGAGAATAGGTTATAGGGGGCTATAGAAGGGTATTTAGATTTATGGGAATGGGAGGATAGGGGAGGCGGGTAGATAAGTAATAGGAAGGCAAGGTAGAGGGTAGAAGTAAAGTAGAGGAGGCAGGAGGGATAGGAAACAAGAGATATGCACAAACATAAAAACAAAGATCAGGAGTAGAATTTGTTTGGGAAAGTATATGTCTATATATGTATGTATATATATATCTTTACATCTATAGCTATAGAGAAATATATCTGCACTTAATTCTAGCCCCGGGCACTTGGGTGGGGGCGGTGAAGAACTAAGTAAAAATGTGCACAGCAGAGAACAAAAGAAAACTTACAAAGAAGCAAGAAAAGATGGAAAGTCCCAACACAATGTGCAGTATTTATCGTAATGCTTTCTTGAAATGAAAATTTATTGGTACGTATTTTGAATCTTCTCTTACATTTTGCTATGCACGATATGCTTTCCTCCCCCTTTCTTATTTTGTTTTTAAGTTCCAATATTTAAGTTTATTATATGCTTTTGTTTCTTTTCTCTATTCTGTATTTGTGTTCTAGTGTTCAAGTCTAAAATAGAATTTTTAAAAAAAAGTTAAAAAAAAGAATTGATTATTCCTCTATTTTTTTTAAAAAAATTCTTTACAGAACACTTTGTAATTGAATCTATAGAAGTCTTTTATGTGCTTTCATAGACTAATCTTCAGATGCTTTATGCATTTTGTTATTATGTGTATGGGATTTCCTTTCATATTTTTCTTGGATTTTATTATTACATAGAAATTCGGTTAATTTTTGAGGTCTTGTTTTGTAGCCTACAACTGTAGAAGGTATTAACTGTCTCAATATCTTTGCCAATTCCTTAGAATTTTCTGGCCATGTTAATATATCATCACCAAATAGGGATGATTTTATCTCCTCTTTACCTATCTTTATGCCTCAAGGCTGGGCATCCTTGCTTTATTTCACCACTTATTGGGAAAGGTTCCAATTTATCCCTATTGAAGATGTTATTTTGAATAGGTATTTTATTTTTGTTTTTTTTCAATTTAATTTTTTTATTTTTAGTTTACAACACTCGGTTCTACATAATTTTGAGTTCCAGATTTTCTTCCCTCCCTCCCCCACTCCCTCCCCAGATGGCATGGAATCTCATATAAGTTCCACACATAACTTATCATTGAATTTTAATGATATTTTAAAAAGCTCTCTTTAGTACAAATGATTATTGGACTTTCTCAAAGGCTATTCTGCAACTATTGTTGCATGTAGTTATAGTTATTTTTATTTTAAATCTGATTATATTGATTATTTTTCTAATGTTGGGCCATTAATCCCTGGTATAAATCCAACTTAGGAAGAATGATTTCTTAGATGAATTGCTCTAGTCTCTTTGATCAGATTTTTCAAAAAACTTCAATCAATATTCTTTAATGAAATTGTTCTTTACTTTTCCTTTATTTTATCATTCCCTAATTTAGTTGTTAGGATTATATTTTATCAGAAAAGGATTCTGGTGAGGTACTTTCTTTCTCAATTTTTGAAAATAATTTGTGTAATATGTGTACTAATTGCTAATAAAAAGTTTGATAGAATTTTCTGGTGATTCCATTTGGATCAAGATGTTTTTTTGTTCAGTAGTTCCATTACAACTAATTCTATTTCTTTTTATGAGATTTCATCAAGTAAGATCTCTATTTGGTTTTCTCTGAGGGTCAATATTTTATGTTTTTGAAGCTTTTCCATCATTTCTCTTGGGTTTTCTAGTTTGGTTACTTCCATGCTGTCTGTTCTTCCATTGCCTCTTTCAGTAACCAGTGATATTTGTCATTGGCTCACTATCACGGCTTCAGTACATCTCTGCAATTTGGAATTTGGCTCTCCAAAAAATAGGAGAGGTATTCAGAGTTGCAGGTTGTGCTTTGTTGCAGGCCTGTGCATTGGCCAGCTAGTGCAGCCTGGATATTAGGAACATGGTGAAGGGCAGCTGAGTAAGATTATTAGTTTGTGAAGTCCATTAGTTAGTGAAATTCATTAGTTACTGAATTAGATATTAGCTCGTGAAGTTTTTATTTTCTTTTGGCTTCTTGGTGCCCTAGACTATCAAAGTGGAGGGAGAGATTTACATTTTATTGGTCCCATGAACTGGAAGTCTTTTCCTCTAATTTTTAATATTCTCTTTGGTGCTTTTATTATATTTGGTTCACTTTCTATTTTAAAAGTTCATATTAAGGTCTTTCTATTTTGTCATTGTACATTTGAAGGGATAGGATTTTTCTCCTGCAGACTGCTTTAGCTACATCCTAGAAATTTTGGCATAATTTCATTGTTATTTTCTTTCTCATAATCATTAATTGTTTTTTCTTTGACCCACTTACTATTTAGTTTTTCATTATTAAGCCTTCATTTGGTCCTTGTCTTTTGTTTGTGGCTCATGACATGATTGCTATTTTTATTCCATTCTGTTCTATAAAAGATATTTTTTATTTTTGCCTATTTACATTTGCATTATCTCCATGCCCTAATATATGGTTAATTTTTGTAAAATATTCATGTGGTTCTGAGAAAACACATATTTTGCAGTCCTATTTATAAGATACCATAAATTTGTTAGCTGTAGTTTCTCTAGCAATTTTTTCAGCTCTCTATTTTCCCTTGTGTTTATCTTTCTGGCAGGCTTAACCAAAACACAGAAGCGCTGAAATCTCGTGTCAGTATTGTACTGCTGTCTATGTCTTCTTGGAAGTCAGTAAATGTTTCCTTTATGAATTTAGATGCTAAGTCATTGGGAACATATAAGTTTGATATTGATATTGGTTTGTTGTCTCTGGGTCCTTTTAGCACAATAAAGTTTCTTTATTGTTTTATTATGTTTTAAGCTTTAATTTTGCTTTTTCTGATAGCATGATTGCAACTCATTTAAAAATTATTTCATGGTTTTGCATTCATAGTTGTTCTCCCCAGGGTCTTATTTTTATTTTATGTATGTGTTTTTTTATGAGTAACTTGTAAACAACAGATTGAGTGTTTTTTTTCTTATCCGATGTTTTATTTTTTCCTTTTATTGTATTTTTGATCCATTTACATTTAAAGTTAAGAGAGATTTGTGTCTTCCTCCAATTCCTTTTATGTTGGCTTTTAGTAAATTATTACTTTTCCCTTTTCATCTTTAAAAATAGAATAAATCTTATTTTTTAAGCTATTTTAGCTTACCTGTTTTATTTTATTTCTATTTCCCCTTAGCTCTTCTTTCTTTAATCTTGACACCCTCCCCAGACTTCAGTTTGTTTACCCTTTTTTTGGTTTCAAGTTTCAGTTCTTTTTCATGCTTATTTTTTCTAGTTATTTAATTATTCCTCTCTTTTTTGTCCATTAGTCAACTAATATTCCCCTTCCTTTATTTGTCTTTTTAAAAAAATCCAACTTTGTACCTTTGTAAATAAAGGATTTTATTTCCTCATTTTAAAAATTTATCTTTTATTTCTGTTTATTCTTTGATTCCTGACCCTTGTACTTATTTATTCTTCTTTATTTTCTGTATTCCTTATGGATTTGAAACTTTTGAGATATCAACTTTTAGTTCTCTCTTCTAAACAGTTTTTATTATTTTTGTAGATTTTGCCCCCACTGTCCTTTTTTCCATTATTCTTCACTCTTAGAAATACCAGTTTCTGCAGGTGATAGTGAATATATTGTTCTGTGGTAGGAATCTTCCTATGTGTCTTATAGTGCAGTTAATTTTTAACCTTTTCAGTCCCTTTTTCATCCTCCCCCCCTTCATTTGCTTCAATATCTTTTCCCTGGGTTCTTGCTCTCCTACTATCCTGGGTGTCATTTGCTCCCAGAATCTCTGATTCCCCTTATCATGAGGCAGTATTAATATTCCCTCTAAACACCAAATCTCTGCAGTAAATATTCATTTTGAGGTTCCCATATCTTTTCATAGAACTCTCAGTTCTGCTCCCCTTCAATTCTGTGCTCTCCTTTTATACAGGCTTAATTGGCATCTGATTGGCTAGAACTCAGTGCACATACCATTGGCTATGGCCTTAGCAACTCCCCTTAGGGTCCTGAGGGCTTCATGCCCATGTAGACTTAGCACCTAGTAAGTAGGGGTTTTAGGCCTACTTACAAACAAAGATATAATCAAGCTTTCCCACCTAAGCCCACCTGAGGCCTATTGAATGGGTGGGGAAGATCTTCTATCACATTAATACTATACCCTGCTGTTTTCATAACTTCTTCCAGGGGTATCAAAGTTTTTGTGGCTTCCAAGGTATTGTGATCTGGGGAAAGGTGGAATCACTGCCCTTCTGGATTATGTTCTGGTCTTTACCCAGTTTTGGGACTGCTCCTTTGTAACCCTAAGCTCTAGCATTCTTTTTCCTGTGAAATAGTGACCAGAGCCCTGTTCCCTTGTGGACTTTCATCTCTACCCTGGAACTGTGACTGAGAACTGAATAATGAGCAACGAAGTTGCCAAACAGTGCCCCATCTTGCCACCAGTGCCAGCACAGGCGTCTCCTATAATTTCTTCCTGACCAATTTTCCAATCCCTTTTCTATTACCTGGGTGCTGAGAATTCCTATCACTGATGCTTTTGACATCACAACCTCTAATGCCCATTGCTGGTGTTGCTACACTTCTCTCTGGGCCTATTGCCCATCTCAATGCCATAGACCTCTCCTTATGATCTCCTAAATTTTCTTGGGCTGGAAAAGTGTCTCACCACAAACCTTTTATGAAAATGTGTCACTACAATCTGGCTATCCTGCCCTTGATTGATTTGACCTGTTTATTTTAAAATTGTTTGGAGGAGGATGTTGGAAGGCTGGAATTCTCCCTCCATTCCACCAACTTGGCTCTACTCCTGGAATACAGATCTCAAATTACTTTATCTGAGATAGATGCATTTCAGGGAATGATGGCATAATCTTTGAACTATAGTATAGATTAATTTATTAGAAGGAGAGCATAACCTTTTTTTTGTATTCACTCTTTTTTGTACTTTTTAAAAAATTAGGTTCTACATGGAACTATCAATGACACTTATATTTGATTTGTTTCATTTTTTTCAAACTAGGATTGAATTCTATTTTATAGTAATTAATTTTGGAAGACTCATATTGGTACCAGACTGTTGATAAATATCTATTGCTTATTTAGAAGGACTTTCCTAGTTTCTCCAGTTGTTGACTCTATTTTCATTACTTTATGTTAATTTTGTACATATCTTCTACCCATTTGTCTGTGAGAATGTGATTTGTCCCCAAATAAAATGTAAACTCCTTGAGGATAGAGACTGTATCATTTTTTCCTTATATCTCCAATACCTGCCATAGTTCCTGACATATGGCAAGTACTTAATAAATGCTAATTTATTGATTTATGTGAACCAGTCCCAAATAAAGCCTTATTTCCCTATTTCTTTTATTTAATAAACTTTAAAAAAATTTAAAAAAAGAAATAGGTTCATCTAATGATAGTTTTATCTCATATTGAATTAAAATAATGAAAAGAGAAAAGTTAGAAATCATTCCAAGGTGATATTGTGAAAAAGTCAAGTGTAGTGGATTGCACACTAATGCTCTCAACTGTTAGAGTGTCTTCTGAAATGCTATCTGCTTCAGCTGTTGTACTAGACATTCACTTTCTAGTTTTGTTTTGGCAGGAAAACATTTCTTATTTCACAGCTCTGTGCCAGTAGACCCTTATCTCATGGATGCAAGCCAGATCAATTGTGATATGAAACATGGTAGACATTTGTGTGGATTATTTATGTCAGAGGTGACTGAGTAACTGAAAACCATTCTTAAACAGTAGAATACTGTGCAGTTTTTCATTATATAGTGTTTTTTGTTTTTTGATGGCTGGACTTTATCACTTCCCTCTGTCATCAAGTGTATCAATCTGAAACATTACCTAGAAATTGTTAAATGCAAATTTCTCTATTATCTGGCTATCAGATTTGCTTGAAATCAAAAAGAAATTAAATTAGCTAAATCTTAATGAACATGTTTCATTATTTATTAAAAACATATTGGTGTACCCTATTAATATATTTTATAGTATTTTCCCACTTAGATATTTTTTCATGCTAACACAGCTTGATCATTTTGCAGTCTGAATTTTTGAAACTAAATACTTGATAGTTTAAAACACATCATTTATGTAAATAAGACAACAAAACATACCCCAAAATTCCACTATGATTTTTGAATGTAAAGCTAAAGAAATATTGAATAAAGTAGTAAATCTTTAATTAACCAGTTTGAAGATTTTGATTGAAATATTCCTTTAAAACACTCAATAACATGTATTTATTAAGTGCAAACTATGTGAAAGATATTGAGCTGGTAACAAAATAGGTAAATAGATATGAGGGAAATGACTATTAATAACCAGTGATTTAATTTCCTTTTTAAAAAATGTTTTCTTTTCCTTTTATCCTCATTTCAAGACCTCGCTCTCTGAAAGATGAACTAATCTTCTCTATCCAGAACCCACCCAGGTGGGGCAGCCATTGTACTCTACTCAGGTTTGGGTGGGGATAAATTCTTCTAATACATTGCCCAAGTCTGGAGCTCACTTAAGCAGTAAATGAAATAATCAAAGTTCAGGTCCAACCTCTCATCATAATATTCTTTTTCCCATTGTTTACCAATCAGAGTTCATTGTCAGCCTCCAAAAGGTCATATAAACTCTGAGCCCACTGCCATGATTGTCTTTGCTCTAACAGAGAGATGGCTAAATGACCATCCTTTTATTAAAATGCTGGCGTTATTAATAAAAAGATTAATTTATCTACAGATTATGTCTCTCAGACCTTTTAAAATGCCACAGTAGATAGATTAATAGATAGATTTATCTGTCACCAAATCTAGTTTACTCAGACTCAAAGTTAGGTCAGGAACATGCAGGGCTCAGACCAGGGTGTAGCAATCACTTGACCCTAGATCTCAACATTTGGAGCTTTGCAGGGTCCCATGTTGAGATGTTGCTGAGAATCTGGACCAACATAACATTCAATATCCCCTCAAAACAGTAACAGGACAAGACCTTCTTTCCAAAAAGATAGAACCTAACCCTAATAGCAAGTCTGAAGTCAAGAAATAGACTTAAAGAATCAGAAAAGCAAAAAAGACACAAACCCAGAAGAGGCCATGACTTCAAAATTTGGTTTTGCTCAGTTATTTCAGTTGAGTCTGACTCTTCATGCCCCCATTTGGGGTTTTCTTGGCAAAGATACTGGAGTAGTTTTCCATTTCCTTCTCCAGCTCATTTTTCAGATGAGGCAAACAGGGTTCAGTGACTTGCCCGGAGACACACAGTTCACGTCAGGCTAGATTTGAACTCAGGAAGGCAAGTCTTCTTGACTCCAGGACTGGCACTCTCTCTATTGTATCATCTAACTGACTCCAAAATACTTACAAGCAAAATCTCAAAAAAAAAAAACCCACCCATACCTTGGGGGACAAATTCCAGTAGAATACCTAGAAATGATGAATCAAGTTTTTTTTTTTTAATTAAAAATATTCAATGAAATTAGTACACTAACAGGAAAAAATAGGAAAAAAAATTAGAGCTATGGAAAAAAGAATTGGAAAGGAAATCTATAGCTTGGTATGAGGAGTATGAAACATTATCCATGCAACAAACTGTTTGAAAATTATGATGTTCCAAATGGAAGCCAGTAAGTCTAAGAAATAAAAAAGAAATATAAACATCAAAATGGCTGGATAATTTACAATGCTCTTTTTCACATACAGAAAAATATTCATCAATGTTCACCATTACATACTATGAGATTTGAAATGTGCATTAGCCTCCAATGATAACTTTATTCTTTAATTTCCTAATCTTTCCTGCCTATAATAATTAACCTGAATGAGAAAAACTACAAATTGCACTACTTTGTTGTAACTACAGCAGGACTAGGCAATGTTTGATTTGGTTTATGCTTTTAACACTTGCTCAGTAACCTGAGGAAGAGTTAATTTTTCTATTTCAGCCTCCCTCTCTTTAGGGTAACAATAAAATAATAATTGCTATCTATTTCATATTCATACAGCTTTATGCCTTTGGTTTTCCCTTTACTCTCTAAGGCTCTTATTAATTATACTTTAGTTTGATTTTCCTTTTTTCACTCTCTGTTTTCTTTTATTTTCCTTGTTTCCTTTATTTAGAAATGTAATTAACAACATACCATTGTAGCTAGGGAGCACAGATATGATGTCATCTGAAAAGGCACAATACTCTTGAAGTATTAGTCTGACTTGTGTGTTAAGCAATAATATAAAAAGATTATATATTTAAAGCTGGCAGTGGTTTAAGCCCTCATTTTAGAGCTACTGAAACTGAATTTTAAAGAAACCAAGTGCTTTGCATAAGATTGCACAAGTAGTAAGTAGCAGAGCTATAATCCTTGCATTGTTGGGAATGCTAGCCCATCAAATTATCATAGCGCAAAAGCTACTACTTAAAATTGAAGGAAAGATGAAATCATTGCATAAGACTTTCATGGATTCCAGTTGACCACTGCATTTATATTGAATGGTAAAATGCAAGGAAAAATTATTGAAAAATATAGCAATTATGGGGGGGGGGGTGGCAGATCCAAGGTGGCAGAGAAAAATCAGTGACTTGCCTGAGCTGTCCCCCAACTTTTCCAAATATCTTTAAATATTGCCATAAAACGATTCCTGGAGTAGCAGAACCCACAAAAGGATGGGATGAAATAATTTTCCAGCCAAAGACAACTTAGAAGGTCAGTAGGAAAGGTCTATCCCACCTGGGTGAGAGTAGACACAGCCCAGTGCAGGCCAGGCCAGTACAGACCTAGCCCCAGCAAACCAGGAGCAGTGAATCATCTACTGAATCAGCAATGGCAGCAGCTACTTCCAGCACTCTCAGCTCAAAAGATGTTAAGGGGGGCAGAGAGGTGTCATAAGGAGATTACAGAGGTTTCTTTGCTAGCACTGAGGCAGGACTCTGTTGCGTCACTCATACTTAGATCCAGGTTACAGTCCTGGGTGGCAGTTCTAGGGCAAGGAGGAGCAGTAGCAAACCACAGCTTGGAGTAGATACCCTTGTCACAGTTACAGGGCAGAAAAGAGGGCTTGTAGTCACAGACTAGAGCACAGACCAGGAGAGCAGTAGACATACCTCTCCTTAGATCACACCACCTTGAAAGAATTGAAAACTTACAGGTCCATATCTCTGAAAACAGATGCACAAAACCCTTGAAGCTTGAGACAATGCATCCTGCATCCTAGAAGTAGAGCCCTATTTAACAAAGAGTTAAAGGTCAAGAAATAGGCTGAGCATAGAAAGTTACTATGATGACAAGGAAGATTGAAACACACACTCAGAAGAAGATAACAAAGTCAAAGCTCCTTCATCAAAAAGCCTCCAAGGAAAATATGAATTGGTCTCAGGCCATGGAAGAGCTCAAAAAAGATTTTGAAAATCAAGTAAGAGAGGTAGAGGAAAAATTTGGAAGAGAAATGAGAGTAATGCAAGAAAATCATGAAAAATGAGTCAACAGCTTGGTAAAGGAGACCAAAAAAAAATACTGAAGAAAATAACACCTTAAAAAACAGACTAGGCCAAATGGCAAAAGACATACAAAAAGTTGATGAGGAGAAGAATGCCTTAAAAAGCAGAATTGGCAAAATGGGAAAAGAGGCACAAAAATTCACTGAAGAAAATAATTCTTCAAAAATTAGAATTGAGCAAACTGGAACTAATGACTATGAGAAATCAAGAAACAATAAAATAAAACTAAAAGAATGAATCCTAGCCTTCTTATCATTGTTTACCTGATTAATTATAGCTTTTGATTCAGCCAGCCTGTATTTCACATGATATGTTCTTCATATAAGTTAAATAAATAAAGTCACAGTATATAACCTGATTGTACTCCTTTTCCAATCTTAAACCAATCAGTTGTTCCATGTTCCATTCTAACTGCTGCTTCTTGGCCCACACCCAGTTTCTTCAGGAGACAAGTAAGATGATCTGGTGCTATTTGAGGACTTACCAAATTTCGGCACAATGCAACATAGATAAAGTTAATTTGTGGCATAAAAAAAATTTATACACAGCCTTTAAGGGATCCTTTTCTTTTTGAGTTTGACACCACTGTTCTTGATCTTTTTTTTCTAAATGAATTGTTAGCATTTTATCAAGTTCTATAAAGTGTTGTAGGATTGAAATACTAATTGGCTTTAGCAAAATTGTCATTTTTCTTATAGTGGCATGGCTAAACATGATCACTAAATATTATTAAATTACAATCGTGTCATCAGCAGTCAGTAGAGCATAAAACTTTTAATCTCAGGGTTGTGAGTTTGAGCTCCACTTTGGAAAAAAAAATCTCTCCTACTCCAAAGAGTAATGCCAAATGGTCACCTTCCCCAAAAGATTTCATAGAAGAACTTTAAAAAATTTTAAAATCAAAGGAGAGAGATGGAAGAAAAATAAAAAAATGAGAACAATCCAAGAAAAACAAGAAAATTATGAAAAGAAAGTCAACAAACTAGAAAAGGAGATCCAGAATCTTAAGGAAGAAAGTCCTTGAAAGTTAGAATTGGGGGGTGGAGCCAAGATGGCAGCTGGAAAGCAGGGATTAGCTTAAGCTCTCTCCCAGGTCCCTCCAAACACCTACAAAAAATATCTCTGAACAAATTCTAGAGCTGCAGAACCCACAAAATAGCAGAGGGAAGCTGGGCTTCAGCCCAGGACAGCCTGGATGGTCACTGGGAAGGGCATATCACATGGAGATGGGAACTAAATGGAGCACAGCCCAGCGTGGGCTGCACCAGGACCAACCAGACCAGGAGCCGGGTGGAACAGGTTGTAGGGCCTTGAATCATTGAGGTGTGGCAGTTACCAGACTTCTCAACCCACAAATGCCAAAGACAACAGAGAAGGTTAGTGGGAAAAACTGCTGGAATGGAGTGAAAGGAGTTCATGGTCGGCCCCTGCCCTGGGGGTGCAGAAGTGGTATAGCTCTGGGGCTGCTTCCAGAGCTCCAGCTGCCATTGCTTCCAGCCCCAGGCCCACCTGGTGGGAGGAATTAAGAGGTGGATTAGAGAGGAAGTGCAGATCTTGCTTGGATCTGAGTCATGGTCTGGGTTGGTGGTTCTTGGGGGAGGAGGAGTGCTGGTGTGGCAGAGCTTGCTGTGTAGAAGTAGCTCTGAAAACAGCATGACAGCCCCTAAAGCTTGGGACAAAGTACTCTCTAACCTACAAGCAGTCATACCTTGACAAAAAGCTCAAGGGTCAAGTAGTTGACTGGGAACATAAAGAGGTAACAAAAATGGACTCAGATTCAGACTCAGACTTTGGAATCTTTTTTTGATGACAAAGAAGATCAAACCATACAGCCAGAAGAAGTCAACAAAGTCAAAGAGCCTACATAAAAATTCTCCAAGAAAAATATGAATTGGTCTTCGGCCATGGAAGAGCTCAAAAAATATTTGGAAAAGCAAGTAAGAAAAGTAGAGGAAAAATTGGGAAGAAAATCATGAAAATGATTGGGAAGAAAATAATGAAAAACAAGTCAATGACTTGCTAAAGGAGACCCCAAAAATACTGAAGAAAATAACACCTTAAAAAATAGAGTAATGCAAATGGCAAAAGAGCCCCAAAAAGCCAATGAGGAGAAGAATGCCTTGAAAGGCAGAATTAGCCAAATGGAAAAGGAGGTCCAAAAGATCACAGAAGAAAATACTACCTTAAAAATGAGATTGGAGAAAGTGGAAGCTAGTGACTTTATGAGAAATCAAGATATTATAAAACAGAATCAAAGGAATGAAAAAATGGAAGACAATGTGAAATATCTCATTGGAAAAACCACTGACCTGGAAAATAGATCCAGGAGAGATAATTTAAAAATTATTGGGCTCCCTGAAAGCCATGATCAAAAAAGAGCCTAGATATCATCTTTCAAGAAACTGTCAAGGAAAACTGCCCTGATATTCTAAAGCCAGAGGGTAAAATAAAAATTGAAAGAATCCACAATCACCTCTTGGAAAAGATTCCAAAAAGAAAACTCCTAGGAATATTGTCACCAAATTCCAGAATTTCCACATCAAGGAGAAAATATTGCAAGCAGCCAGAAAGAAACAATTTGAGTATTGTGGAAACACAATCAGAATAATACAAGATCTAGCAGCTTACACATTAAGAGATCAAAGGGCTTGGAATATGATATTCTGCAGGTCAAAGGAGCTAGGATTAAAACTAAGAATCACCTACCCAGCAAAACTGAGTATCATGCTCCAAGGCAAAATATGGATTTTCAATAAAATAGATGACTTTCAAGCTTTCTCAATGAAAAGACCAGAGCTGAATAGAAAATTTGACTTTCAAACACAAGAATCAAGAGAAGCATGAAATAAAGGATTTACCAAAGTGGAACTGTTTTGCTTACATTCCTACGTGGAAAGATGATGTGTAATTCATGAGACCTTTCTCAGTATTAGGGTAGCTGAAGGAAATATACATATACATAGACAGAGGGCACAGGATGAGTTGAATATGAAACGATGATATCTAAAAAATGAAATAAAATTAAGGGGGGAGAGAGGAATATATTGAGAGAGGGAGAAAGGAAGAGATAGAATGGGCTAAATTATCTCATATAAAAGTGGCAAGAAAAAGCAGTTCATTGGAAGGGAAGAGGGGGCAGGTGAGGGGGAATGAGTGAATCTTGTTCTCATCAGATGTGACATGAGGAGGGAATAACATACACACTCAATCGGGTATCTTACCTCACAGGAAAGAAAGGGGAAGGGGATAAGAAAGGGGGGAAGACAGAAGGGAGAGCAGATGGGGGAAGAAGTAATCAAAAGCAAACACTTTTGAAAAGGGACAGGGTCAAGGGAGAAAATCGAATAAAAGGGGACATGATAGGAGGGAGGGAAATATAGTTAGTCTTTCACAACATGACTATTTATGGGAGTGTTTTGCATAATGACACATGTGTGGCCTATGTTGAATTGCTTGCCTTCTTAGGGAGAGTGGGTGGGTAGGGAAGAGGGGAGAGAATTTGGAGCTCAAAGTTTTAAAAGCAGATGCTCAAAAAAAGTTGTTTTTGCATCCAACTGGGAAATAAGATATACAGGCAATGGGCATAGAAATCCATTTTGCCCTACAGGAAAGTAAGGGGAAAAGGGGTGGGAGTGGGGTGACAGAGGGGAGGGCAGACTGGGGAAGGGTGCAATCAGAATATATGCCATCTTGAAATGGGTGGAGGAGGGTAGAAATAGGGAGAAAATTTGTAACTCAAAATCTTGTGGAAATCAATGCTGAAAACTAAAAAAAATCAAATAAAAAATCATTAAATCTAAAAAAAAGAAAGAAAGAAAATTAGAATTGGCCAAGATCTAGCCAGCAAAGTTATGAAAGACCAAAATATAGCAAAACTCAATATAAAGAATGAAAAAATTGAAGAGAAAATGAAACATCTCACGAGAAAAACCACTGATCTGGAGAACAGATCAAAAAGAGAAATCATAAAAATAATCAGACTATCTGAAAGCTATGATCAATGAAAGACTCTTGATAAAATAATACAAGAAATCATTGAAGAGAATTGTTCTGAAGTGTTAGAACAAGAAGGGAAAGTAGAAATGGAAAAAAATTCACTGATCACCACCTGAAAGAGATCTTAAGAGGAAAATCTATAGCAATACCATGGCTAGATTCTGAAACCCCCGGCTCAAGGAGAAAATGTTGTGATCAACAAGAAAAAAGACAACAATTCAAATATGGAGGAACCACAGTTAAAATCACACTAGACCTAGCAGTGGCTGCACTAAAAGACCTCAGGTTGTAGAACACTATATATCAAAGAGCAAAAGAACTGGGGTTTCATACAAAAATGTCATCCACAACAAAGTTAACCATAGTCATGAGTGAAAAAAAAAGATATTCATTGAATAGCCAGACTTTCAGGATTTTGTTGCAAAAAGACCAGAAATCAATAGAAAGTTCAACATACAAGATCTAAAAGAAATATAAGGTGAACATCAAAAATTAATTACAAGAGACTCAATAAGGACAGAATGTTAATTGTTTATATGAGGAAATATAAATTGTATGTCTAAAATTGTTACTAACAATTGGGTAGTTCAAAAGAGAGATTGGAGTAGAGCTAAGTATGATGTTACAGTAAAAAATTAAACCATTTAGGAAAAGACAAAAAGAGTATCTTATACACATGAGATGTGAGAGGAAGAACTGACACAGAGCAATTAGATGGGGGAACCCTACACTCATCAGGAATGTTTAAAGAGGGAACAGTACATATATATATATTTAGAAGGGCATAAAAGTATTCTAAATTCAGAAAAAATAAAAGGTTAAGGGGATAGGGAGGAGGAAGAGGATAAGGGAGAGATTTTAGATTGGGTGGGAAAGGTTAAGGGAGGTATCTTTGGTGAGGGGTAGGTTAAGTAATAGGAGGGAAAGGTAGAGGGTAAAAGTAAAGTAGAGGAGTCAGGAGGGATAGGAAATAAGAGACACATACACATAAAATAAAGCTCAGGAGTAGAATTTATTAGGGGAAAAAAAGCAGGGGTAATAATCATGATCTCAGACAAAGTTAAAGCTAAAACACATTTAACCAAAAGAAAAGCATAGGGAAACTATACTATATGTCAGCTATATTCATTAATATTGTCTGAGAGTATTTAAGATAACTAGATAATGTAAGGTTGGAATATTGCTGTGGTATAGGCAATAATGAGTTGATGGACTTAGAAAAATATGGAAAGGCTTGGACCTATGAAGGAAGATGTTATCCACCCTCAGAGAAACAGGAGAAACACATATAGTACAGTCTTACATTGATACATATGAATGTATATATCTATATTTGAGTGTGATTATAGACACCTAAGCATATGTATGTATCTGCATATGTATATATGTATGTGTGTATCTATCATATCATCTATCTATCTATCTATCTATCTAATCTATCAGTTTCTATATATTTACACTTAATTGTAGCCTTGGGGGCATGGAGGCAGGGGAGAAAAGAGCAAAGTGAAAAGTGCACATCAGAAAACAAAAGAAAACTTACAAGGAAGCAAAGAAAAGATGGACAGTTCAGAACACTGTGTAGTATTTATTATATAGGCTTTCTTGAAATGGAAATTTATTGCTGTATATTTTGAATCCTCTTTTATGTTCTGCTGTGCACATGGCAACGTTTTTCTTTTCTTATTTTGTATTTAAATTTACATGTTTCTTTTTATTTTCTTATTGTGTATTCAAGTTTTAGTATTAAGTTTAAAATAAATAAATAAAAATTTTAAAAAGCAGGAAAGAAATTAGATAATTTATTCGGTATAATTTTAGGAAAGATGTGATCATAGGATACATGTTGAGGAAATCAAGAAAGCAGGTTGACTTCTCTTATCTTTACTTTTCAACTCAGTTTATATGGATGTGTCTATTCCTTATAGATTATTTAAAAACTTATATCAGTTTCTTAGGTAAATATATAAAAATCTTTTATTTATTTTTTCCACAAAATTTCCATAAAATTATTTTTTTCCATAAAATACCTTTTCAAAGTGGCTGCTTATCTCAAACCATATTAATCATTAAGAAGTATAGTATCACATTCACATTTGAGAATTTTTCTAGAAATAGATGGTTACTATAGTTATATTTTCTATACCCTTGAAGGTAAAAATTAATTTTTTCCTAAACAGCATAGGAAAAATAAAGTCTTTATTATCCAAGCATGCATGTTACCAGAAAAGACATTTTGTATCAACCCCAAGATGTCTTTGAGTTGGAAAAATTATGTTAAAAACTATTCTTCATACTTATAATATTTACCTGGGGAAATATGGTTTCCTTTGTAATTTCTTTTCCTTTAACATTACAATGTTCTGTCTTACATTAAACTTAAAAGGATTTGTGTTCATGGGTTTTATTTTCCCTTGCTTATAGCATTTTTAATTGGTATGTAGTACATTATTTCAAGCCTTTTTATCCAGTTTCAAGAATTATTCCCTTACATAAAGTTTCACTAAGCTCTGAGCATCTCAAGATATTATGTTTATAAAGAATAAATCCAAGTAATTTTGCATTTCAAACAGAGCTGTGTATACCAACTAAGTAATGAATTGAGTCACTCATTTGCAAAAGTTTATCCCACCATTTCAGTATAGCTATTCCTTTACACAGTTTGCTTTGAATTAAGAAGTTCCTTGCTGCCTTCATCTCACTGCTGCTAGTTACTTCTGTGCTCAATTCATTGTACTCTCAGTACTCCTATTTTACTCCAGACTCCATTCTTCTATTTTTTCGAGACATATTCCCAGGGATACATGGAATAGTGAATAAGGAGCTCGTCTTGGAGTGAAGATCTAGGTTTCAAGTTCTGCCTCTGATACACAAAGACCTCATGGCTGTGGGAAAGTGAGATAACCACGTAGTGCACACAGACAACTACCTAAACTGTAATTTGTAGGAAGTTAATATCTATCTGGGTAGAGGGATCTCCCTATACCAGAGAAATCACAGGTTTGGTTAAAAAAATGTATCAAAATTTCCAAAGGTAAGATTATGAAAAAACTCTCAATTAGGTAAAGTTTATCTTTGGTAATTCCTTTGGTAAGCCACCTTTATTTTTGGTGCTTCCCTTGTTACCCTACTACATGCTGTCCCCTATTGTAGTATCTTAAATGGATGAATGGAATTCAGCACTATATAAATGGGGAGAGGGGCATGATAAAGAACTAAAAAGAAAAAGAAGTACAGCCTAACTTGTCCACCAAACCTCATCCAAAAGGTTCTAAAAAGTGCACCAGACTGAATTCTGATGCATGAATATATGAAAAAGCCAGTGAATCATTTTTCTAGCCCTGGGAGGTCTAGGGAGACAGATACTGGGAAAAAGGGTCAGGCCAGGAGTTTGCTGCATGAAAACATTACATCACTTAGAAACTGAAAGAGAGCCTAGACTGGGCACCAGGGCAGCTAAACAACTGATGGTCAGGAATAGGTGCCATCTGTATCTCTGTTTCTCATTGCCTAGTTGTAGGTTACAGGTATAAGGTGATCACTAGTGAGGTCCTAGCTGCATGCTGAGCAATGAACAAATTCTAGAAGCAAAGCATAGCTGTGTGGTTCGAATTCCAGAAGCAGAGCAGAGCCTCATTTCTAGCTACAGCCTAGAGTGGTAGTCTGAAGTGGAATAACAAGGGCAGAAGTCCCAGATCAAAAGAGATCCTATAGTTCAGTTCACTCTGAACCTGCAGAGACTTCCAGCAGACTACTAATGACTAAGTTCAGTAACAGTCTACTGTGAAACTCACAATCAGGGTTAAGTCTACAGTCATGAAATTGCAAAACTCAGACCATGAAGGCAGCAAATATATTTTGACCAGGTTTACATTACTTTGTAAGCACTAAAAGCTTACAGGCTTCACACCCTCAGTTGTAAAAGTCGAAGAAAGAATAAAAGACAGAAGCTTAGGCTAAACATTCTCCTGAGAAATGAGCAGGCTGGAATAATTAGAAAAAATGATTAAAAATAATCCCACCAAAAAGAACTACCATGGAGATTAGGAAATTTAAGACACAAACTCAGAAGAAAAGAATGGCCTGAAAATATATACCAGCCAATCTTCAAAGAAAAATGTCACTTTGGCATAAATCCAGCCAGAATTCTTGGAAGAGGGGGCAGCTAGGTGGCACAACGAGTAGAGCACCGGCCCCGGAGTCAGAAGGACATGAGTTGAAATCTGGCCTCAGACACTTGACATACTTACTTAGCTATGTGACCTTGGGCAAGTCACTTAAGCCTAATTGCCCTGCCTTCCCCCCTCCAAAAAAACCCCAGAATTCTTGGAAGAGTTAAAGCAACACTTTTAAAAGGAAGATCTAAAATTAATTTTAAAAGCAAAATAGGAACTATGGAAAAGAACTATGGATAAGAACTAAAGATAATTAACAGCTTGGAACAAGAGTTATAAAAGCTTACCCCCCAAAATATCTCCCTGAAAGTTAGAACTGACTTAATTGAAGCTCATGTCTCCATAAAATATTAAAGGTTAAAAAGTCACACACACACACACACACACACACACACACACACACACCCCTAAAAATAGATTGAGAGCCATGGCCAAAAAATGGCATAAACATGATAGTTTAAATAATCATAAAATATTTCTTAGAACCAAATGTCAAAGAAGAAATTGAAAGCATATATCAGTCACCATCTAAAAAAACCTCAGATGAAAACTCCAAGAAATATTACAGTTAAAATCTGGAGCTTGCCTATCAAAGCAGTGGGCTGTCTCCTCCTCTCTTTAGTTACAGTTTTAAAAAATACTACTGATATTCAGAAAGAAACAACTTAAATACCAGGAACCCATAATCATAATTACACAAAATTTATCAACCCCCATCAGGGAAACCAGAGGGAAAGAATGGAAAAAAGATGTAGGGTAGATTAGTGGAGGGATTAGTCAGAAGCAAAACAAACAAACAAACAAACAAAAAACCCTCTTAAATACAGGGCATTAGGAAAACTTTATGATAATAAAATGAAGGAAAATACAGAATTTGCAATCATAACTGTGAGTGTGAATAGAATAAACTCACATATAAAACAGAAGAGGATAGAGGAATGGATTAGAAATCAGAATCTAACCCTATTTAGTTAACAAGAAACACGCTTGAAACAGAAAGATACACATATAGTTAAAATAAGAGGTTGGTGGAGAATCTTTTATGCTTCAGCTAAAGTAAAAAAAAAAGGTAGCAATTACGGTTTCAAAGTAGCATTAAAAGTAGATCTAATGAAGAAATAAGGAAACTACATTTTCATAAAAGATGCTGTAGTCATTGAATTAATATCAATACTAAATATATGTGCAGTAAATGACAGGATCTAAATTCTTAAAAGAAAATTAGTAAAACTGTAAGAGTGAGGGACTTAATTTCACTCTTAATAGACCTAGATAAATCTAAGCAAAAATAAAAAAAGGAACTTGAATAGAGTTCTAGAAAATTTAGATATGGTAGATCACTGGAGAATATTGAATCAGAATAAAATGGAATATGTCTATTTCTCCCCTGTGCCCATGTAAATCTTTACAAAGATTTGACCATATATTACAGGACAAAAACCTCACAAAATGCAAAAGACCAGAAGTATTAAATGTATCATTCACTGAACACTATGCAATAAAATTATACTCAATATAGAGTCTTTGAAACAAAGATTAAAAATTAATTAGAAGCTCAATTCTAATTAGTTCTAAGATTATAACTCAGTTCTAAATAATGTGTAGATCAAAGAACAAATCACAGAAAAAGAATTTTAGTAAAGACGATGAAAGCAATGAAAAAATATACCAAAATTTTTGGGATGCAGCAACAGTGGTACTAAAGGGAAAATTTAAATCACTAAATATTTTCATCAATAGAGAGAAGGAATAGATCAATGAATTGGCTATGCAAGTTACAAAAATATTAGGAAAATAGCAAATTAACAATTTCCAATCTCACAACAAATTAACAATCCTGAAAATTGAAGGAGAAATTTACAAAATCAAATGCAAAAATGAATAACTAATTGAAACTAAAACTATTTAAAATACACAAATTTGATAATTTATTAGCTAAACTAATTGGTAAAAAAGAAGAAAAACAAATTATCAATATCAAAATAAAAAATACAATTCACAGCCAGGAAAGAAATAAAAGAAATTATTAGAAGGTATTCATCCAATGATGTGCCAACAAAACTGGAAGTCCACATGAAATAAATGAATATTTATTAAAAACTCTGACAAAAAAGCAGGTAATCTCAATCAATCAATAAATATTACATGCCATGCAATGTGCCAATATCTAGGCAAAAGACAGTCCCTAGCCTCAAAAAGATTAGTCTAATGGAGGAGACAAAATAAAAAATGTGTACAAAGCAAACCATGCAAAGGCTAAATGGGAAATAATTAACAGCAAAAGGTACTAAGATTAAGAAGGTTGGAGAAAATATTTTTTAAGAGATTTGGAAGTTTTGGTGTCTTGAAGACAGTTTTTAGTCAACAGTGTGATATAGCAAGAAATTTTCAACTGCACTAAGAAAGGCTTAGCTTCCAGGAGGAAGGAAGTAATGATCTCTATGTACTCTGCTGTGATCAAACCATATTTGTAGGATTGTTTTTAGCCCTGATCGCCACAATTTGGGAATGTCATTGATGTTAAAAGTGTTTATAACTAGAATGGAGAAGTGTCTTGAATTCCTTTAGCCTGGAAAAGAGAAGACATAGGAGAGCATATGATACTTATTTTAAGTAATTAAAGAGATGTTACTAAAAAAAACAAGGATTAGACTCAGTCCCATTGGAAAAATTAATCGCACTTGCACAAAAAAATATAAATACAAATCTGATGTCAGAGAGCATTTCCTAGTATCTGGAGATCTCACAAAATGGGCCCTCTTTATAGGTTATGGTTTACATCTCATTTGATATCTTTAAAGAAAAGTTAGATAATTTAGATTATAATAAAATAAAAAGTTGTTGCACAAAACCCCAATGCAACCAAGATTAGAAAAAAAGCAGAAACCTGGGAAATATTTTTTTTACAGTATCTGTGTCTGATTAAAGCCTCATTTATCAAATATGTGGAGAATTGAGTCAAATTTATAGGAAGTTTATAAGTCATTCCTCATTTGATAAATGGTCAAAGGATATGAACAGGAAGTTTACAGATGAAAAAAATCAAAACCATCTATAGTCATTCAAAAAATGCTCTAAATCACTATTGATTAAAGAAATGCAAATTAAAACAACTCTGAGGTACCATCTTACACACATTAGATTGGCTTAATATGACAGAAAGGGAAAATGATTAATTTTCGAGGTGATTTGGGAAAATTGGCACACTAGCGCACTGTTGTTGGAGTTGTGAACTGAAACAACCATTCTGCAATTTGGATCTATGCCCAGAGTAAAACCTTTGACCCAGCAATAGCACTCTTAGGACTATATCACAAAGAGATTAAAAAAAGGTGGTTGGGGGGGGGGGGAGGAAGAACCTATTTGTATAAAAATGTTTATAGCAGCTTTTTTTTAGTGGTAGCAAAGAATTGGAAACTGATAGAATGTCTATCCATTGGGAAACGGCTGATTGGTGCTATATCATTGTAATAGAATACTATTGTGCTATAAGGAATGATGAGCAGGATGATTTAAGAAAAATCTGGGAAGACTTACATGAACTGATGCAAAATGGAGATCAGCAAAACCAGGAGAACATTGTACATGATAACAGCAATATTTATTATGATTAACTGAGAATGACTGCTATTCTGAGCAATACAATGATCCAAGACAATTGAAAAGGACTTAGGTTGAAAAATGCTGTCCACTTCTAGGGAAAGAATTGATGGAGTCAGAATGCAGATCAAAGCATACTATATTTCACTTTCTTTTTTCTTGTGGTTTTATTTTTTGTTCTTTGTTTTTTTCACGAAGTAATACAGAAATATGGAAAGTAGTTATATATTATATAATGTTATCTAATATATAACACACATGCAATATGGAATGCACATGTGATGTGTAATGCGTATGTAATATGTAGTGCATACAATATGCAATATGGAAAGATGCTCTTATTTAATTTTTTCACTTAAATGTAAAAACTATTTTTAACATTAATTTTTAAAAGTTTTGATTTCCAAATTCTCTTCCTTCCTCCCTCACTTCCATTCTCACTGAGAAGGCAAGTAATTTGATACAGGTTATACATGTGTAGTTATGAAAAAATATTTCCATTTTAGTCATGTTGTGAAAGAAAACCAACTCCCTCTCACAGGAAAAATTTGCAGTTTAAAAAAGTATGCTTTGATTGGCATTCAGACTTTATCAGTACTTTCTCCGAAGACGCATAGCATTTTTCATCATAAGTCCTCGGGAATTGTCTTGGATTATTGTATTGCTGAGAAAAACTAAGTTATTCACAGCTGATCATCACAAAATATTGCTGTTACCATGTTCAATGTTCTCCTAGTTCTGCTCATTTCACTCTGTGTCGTTTTGTGAAAATCTTTTCAGGTTTTTCTGAAAGCATCCTCCTGGTCATTTTTAATACTACAATAGTATTCCATCACAATCTTTCTCAATGGGTGGATATTCCCTCAATTTCCAACTTTTTGCCACATGAAAAGTGCTGCTAAAATATTTTTGTACATATATGCCCTTTTCCTTTTTAAAAAATCTCTTTGGGATTTGGACCTAGAAGTAGTATTGCTGGCTCAAGCGACATGCCCAGTTTTATAACTCTTTGGGCATAGTTCCAAATTACTTTCCATAATTTGTGAATCAGTTGCCAACTCCACCAACAATGCAGTAGTCTCAATTTTTCCACATTCCCTTCAATATTTGCCATTTTCCTTTTCTGTCATATTAGCCAATCTGATATGTGTGAGGTGGTACCACAAAACTGTTTTAATTTGCATTTCTCTATGCAATAGTGATTTAGAGCATTTTTCATATGACTATCGATAGCTTTTATTACTTCATCTGAAACCTGCCTATTCATATCCTTTGACCATTTATCAATTGATGAATGGCTCTTATTTTCATAAATATGACTGAATTCTCTGTACATTTAAGAAATGAGGCCTTTATCAAAGAAACTTGTAAAATTTTTTTGTTATGATAACTATACTTCCATCCATCCAATTTCCCTCCCTATTTATCCTACTCTCTCTCACTTTTCTACCCTTTCCATCCTCAAAAGTGTTTTGCTTCTGACTACCACCTCTCCCAAATTTGCCCTCTTTTCTATTGGTTCCCCCCTTCTCTTATCCCCTTCCTCTTCCACTTTCCTGTAGGGTAAGATAGATTTCTACACACACACCTCACTGTACATGTTATTCCCTCTTTCAGCCAATTTGGATGACAGTATGGTTGAAGTGCTTCTCCCCATGTTCCCCTCCATTGCAAATACTGTTTCATACTTATGAGATAATTTACCCCATTCTATCATATCTCTTCCCCTTTCTCCCAGTGCATCCCTATTTCTCACTCCTTAATTTTATTTTATTTTTACATCATGCTATATTATTCAACTCACACCCATACCCTCTGTCTATATATAACCCTTCTAACTTCCCTAATATTAGCAGCTCTTGGGGGTTACAAGTATCATCTTCCAATACAGGAATGTAAACAGTTTAATCTTATTGATTCTCTTATGATTTCTTTTTCCTGTTATTTTTCATGCTTCCCTTGAGCCTTGTATTTGAAAGTCAAAATTTCTATTTAGCTCTGATCTTTTCATGAAGAATGTTTGAAAATTCTCTATTTAATTGAATGTCCATTTTCCCCTGCTAAAAGATTGTGCTCAATTTTGCCAGTAGGTGATTCTTAGTTGCAATCCTAGTTCCTTTGCCTTCTGGAAGATCATATTCCAAGGCCTCTGATCCTCTAATGTAAAAGCTTCTAAATCTTGAATTATCCTGACTCTGGCTTCATGATATTTGAATTATGTCTTTCTGGCAGCTTATTATATTTTCTCTTTGACCTGGGAACTTTGGAATTTGGTTTTAATATTCCTAGAAGTTTTCATTTTGGGATCTCTTTCAGGAGGTGACAAATGGATTCTTTTGATTTCTATTTTACCCTCTGGTTCTAGGATATCAGCAATTTTTTATTGATAATTTCTTGAAAGATGATGTCTGAATTTTGTCTTTGATCATGGCTTTCAGGTAATTCAATAATTCTTAAATTGTCTTTCCTTGATCTATTTTCCTGGTCAATTGTTTTTCCAGTGAGATATTTCTCATTTCCTTCTATTTTTATTCTATTGATTTTGTTTCATTGTTTCTTCATGTCTCATAGAATCATTAGCTTCTACCTGCCAAATTCTAATTTGTAGGGAATTATTTTCTTCATTTAGCTTTTGTACCTTTTTCCCATTTGGCTAATTATACTTTTTAAAGAGTTTTTTCTTTATTGGATTTTTCTATATGGCCAATTTTGCCTTTTAATGAATTCTCTTCAGCGAATTTTTGTATATCTTTTCCTGATTGGTTGATTCTGCTTTTTAAGGAATTCTTTTCTTCACTGGATTTTTGTACCTCTTTCGCCATTTTACCTATTCTGCTGTTTAAGATGTTACTTTCTTTAGTAGTTTTTGTGCCTCCTTTACTGACCTGTTGACTTTTTTCATGTTTTTCTTTTATCACTACCATTTCTTTGCCTAATTTTCCTCTGTTTCTCTTATTTGATTTTAAAAATCCTTTGTGAGCTCTTCCATGAATTCTTGTTGGGCCTAAGCTCAGTTCATGTTTTACTTTGAGGCTTTGGATGCAGTAGTTTTGGCTTTGTTGTCTTCTTTGTGTTTTGCTCTTCCCTGTCATCTTAGTAGCTTTGTATAGTTCGGCTCTTTTCTTGTTGTTATTGTTTGCTCATTTTCCCTGTCTATTTTTTTTACTTTTGGCTTGATATTAAAATCGGGCTCTGCTCCTTGAGTGGATGGGGCACTGTCCCAAGTGTCAGGTTTTTTGTGTGTGTTTTCAGAGCTATGTTTTGGGGTATGTTAGTTTTCAGTTTCTTCCAAGGTGGTATGATCTAAGGAGAGGTGTATTTACTACTCTTCTGGCATGTCCTCTGATCTGTGAGTAACCAGAATTTTCTTCCTGGAACTATGACCAAGGTCCCTTCTCCCCTGAGACCACAAGCTCTGGTCTGCCAGTGGTCCTCTTCACCCTGGGACTACACCCCAAGACTGCAACCCAGATCTGGGTGTGGGTAATGCAACAGAATCCTGCACCCAGTGCCAACAAAGGACCCCTGTAATCTCTTTCTGAACAGTTGTCCAAAACCTTTGCCATATGTGGGCTGAGAGCTCTGGAAGCCACCACCACTGCTGCTTATTTTGTCATTCCCAAGGCCTGCTGTTGGCTTGCTGGGGCATAGCCTTCATTGGGTTAGCATGTGCTGGGGTGCATTCCACTTTTTTCCTGGGATTACAGACCTTTCCTGTCAATCTTCTGAGTTTTCTGGACAGTAAAATTGTTTGACTCCCATCCTTTTGTGGCATTCCAGAAATTCATTTTGAAGGGTTAATTAAAGTTGTTTGCAGGGGAATTTGGGAGAGCTCAGGTAAATCCCTGCCTTTTCTCTACCATCTTGTTTCCACCTCCAGGAATATGTTTTGCATGATTGTACATGTATAGCCTATATCAAATTTTTTACTCAGGGAGTGGGAGCAGAGAGGGAGGGCTGGATAGAATTTGAAACTCAAAATTTTAGAAACAAATGATGAAATTGTTTTTACATGTAATTGGGAATAAAATAAAATATTCAGAAAACAAAAAGGGCTGGGTGAGCACTTATTTGGAATATTTTGGAAGGAATCATTTTTAAAGGTATAAATTGAACTAAGTGGCTTCTGAATTTCCACATATGTATATATGAACTCATATTCATATATAAACATATATTTGTACATATTTATATGTATATACCCATCCAAATATGTGTTCATGTCAATGTTTTTGAGTATACATCCCTACATCAATTTTATTTACTGAATGCTTTCATGATCTTTTTTTAATGAGCTGAACTCTTGCAGATTATCAAGAATAGAAAAATAACTCCAATGAAATATATTTTTTTTCCTTTTCATACTTTATTGTATCAGACTTATATGTCATATTTAAGCCAAATGAATTGTGGAGTCTATTTTTCTTACAACTGTAATGTAAAATAAAAAAGGAAGTTGAAATCCATGTGCCTTTATTAAAAGAAAACATGCAAAACAATGGTGAAAATGTTCACCACAAAAATATCAAACTGGAAGATGATGTTTTAGGTACAGAAAAATACATATCAGCTTTGCCTTGAATTTCTTTTTTCTCAAATTTTTTTTAAAGAAATAAGTTCATTTATTTGTTTTTAGTTTTCAACATTCACTTACATAAGTTTTATCTCAAATTTATAAAAGTGACAAATTGATGGAACCCAAAGGAAGATTATTGAAGAAGTAACTTCTTGTTACTGTCATGCAGTTAAATTTGAATTTTTGTATGAAGCAATTTAATAAAATAGAACTCTATCATAGTCATAATTACCTATGATAAAAGGGAGACCTTTTGGACAAAATTGAAAGTTCTAAAAGTATCCTCAGGTAGTACTTTGCTGAACTCTTGGCTTAGGTCATTGACTGCTATATAACAAACATTTTAATATGAATAAGATTCTACCACCTTCATTTTCTTTCTGTGCGTATGTTTATATATCCCATTAATTTTGATAAGTATCTTGATTTTTTTCATGTATTTAGTTAGATGAGAGATAAAATGATAATTATTAGTTTTTTCCACTTTTGTAATGAAATTGATCACGCCTTTAATTCTTTGCTCAAAGTCAACTTTACTGATAGAAAATAGAGCAAAATCCAGCATCATCTTATTTAATATAATTTATAATTTAAAGGAGCAGATATTTTCTAGCTGACTAGATACATAATAGTTATTTTATAAAAGCAATGAACAATCTGATGGTGGTTAATTCAAAATTATTTTTCCTTGTCTTTTGAATTAAAAGCCTCTTCCTAAATGGCTTCTTGTTGTTGTTGCCCAAGGTCCTATAGCTAGTAAATATCTGAGGCTGCATTTGACCTCAAAAGGATGAGTCTTCCTGACTCCAGGCCCAGCACTCTATCCACTGTGCCAGATACCTGCCCTAAAAAATGGGATGAAGTACATTATTAATTAAAATATTAACATTCAATTCAATTCAGCAAACATTTACTAAGAATCTGCAAGGCCCTGTACTAAGGCAGGGAACATAAAGACAAAACGAAACAAAAAAACAGCAGCTTCTGTCCTCAAGGAATTTACGTAGTATTGTGTGTATATGTGTATGCGTGTGTGTTCCTGAGAAATATTTAAGCAAATTTCTGAATCCATGATTATTCAAGGAAGAAGAAAGCAGCAATATCTAGGGGGATCAAGAAAAGCTTCCTGTACAAAGCCATGCCTGAATTGAACCTTGAAGGAAGAATTCTAACAGTTTGTATGCAAAGAAGCTAGAGAGAAAATGCTGAATTTAGGAAATAGCAAGTATTACATTTTTGCTGGAACACATGTTAGAATATGTGAAAATAAAGAATCTGAAATAAGACTGGAAAGTAGGCTGTGTCCAGACTATGTAAGGCTTTAAATGGCAAATTTGAGGAGTGTGGATTTCATCCTAGTCAATGGATAGCCTGAGGGATTTCTTGAAGAGGAGAATTGCATGTTCAAATCTGTATTTCAGGAATATAAATTTTGCAACTTTGTTGACAATGAATGAGAAGGGAGGGGAGAGGAGGGAAAATTACATTAGTCTCTCAGAGATCTGATAAAGGCCTAAACTGAGATGACCATTACATGGATAAGGAGAAAGGGACATATGTAAGAAATATTATACAGGAGATAGAATCAATACGATTTAGAAAATCATTAAATATGATGGGTGGGGGTGGTGATGAGATAGAATGAAGAACTATGGATTACCCTGAGGCTGTGAATCTGGTGACTTCTGATAATGATAGCCACAGCAGAAATACAGATAACTGAAGGAGGAATTTTAGGGGAGAAGATAATGAGTTGCCTCCTTGAACATGCTGAATTTGAGATGATTGTGGAATATCCAAGTCAATGTTTCTAGTCAATAACTGGTGTGGGACTGTTCCTTGAGAAGGAGAAAGTCATGATGGAAATAAAGATTTGGGAATCACCTGCATTGAGATTACACTCAAACTCATGAGATTAATGTGATCACCATGAGAGAAACTGAAAAGAAAGAAGAAAAAAGGGCCTGATGTGTTGAAAAGTGACTAGAGAATAAGAAAGTGATGACAATGAATAAAAGTGGTTTTTCCCACTAGGAGTTTGCTGTGAAAGGGAGAAAAAATGAAATGTTAGTTTAAAGGGGAATAAAGTTCAAGTAAAGACTTTTAAGGATAGTGAGACCAAAAAAGAAAAGAGACTAAGAAATGTTTGTAGGCAGAAGTGAAGATAACAGTAGACAAAAAGAGATTGAAGATGGGGGATGATACATGGGGATGATTTAAAGTTTGAGATCTTAGAAGAGATGGAATGAAATGGGATCAACAATGGAACTAGAAGATTTGATAA